>NC_086104.1:30194735-30802735 GCF_963921235.1 Mobula hypostoma
ATCCATTCTTCTAGCCTCTGGCATTCTCATCCTCAGGTGCCAGCATAGGTATCAACGCAGCCCTCAACCGCATCTCTTCCATTTCAAGCACATCTTCTCTTACCCCATCCTCCTGTCACGCTACCAGGGATAGGGTTCCTCTTGTCCTCACCTACCACCCCACCATCCTCTGCATCCAGCACATAATTCTCCGAAACTTTCGCCACCTGCTACTGAATCCCACCACCAAACACATTTTTCCTTCCCTCCCCTCCCCCCCCCCACTTTCTGCTTTCCGAAGGGATCGCTCCCTATGCGACTTCCTTGTCCATTTGTTCATCCTCACTGATGTCCCTTCTGGTGCTTATCCTTTCAAGCGGAGCAAGTGCTTCACCTGCCCCGACACCACCTGCTTCACTACCATTCAGAGCCCTGAACAGTCCTTCCAGGTGAGGCAACACTTCATCTGTGAGTCTTGTGGGGTCATATACTGTGTTGGGTGCTCCTGCTGTGGCCTCTTGTATATCGGTGAGACCCAGCGTAGATTGGGAGACCGCTTCGCCGAGCATCTACGCTCTGTCCACCAGAACAAGTGGGATCTCCCAGTGGCCACCCATTTTAATTTTACTTCCCATTCCGATATGTCCATTAGTGGCCTCCTCCACTGCCAGAATAATGCCACACTTAGGTTCGAGGAACAACACCTTATATTCTGTTTGGGTAGCCTCCAACCAGTGGTGGGATGAACATTGATTTTTCAAACTTCCAGTAATGTCTCTCCCTCCCCCCACTATTTCCCATCTCCTTGTCCCTCTATGTTATCACCTCCCTCTGGTGCTTCTCCCCCTCCCCCCCCTTCTTTCTCCATGGCCTTCTGTCTCTTTCACCAATCAACTTTTTAGCTCCCTCCCCCTCCAAGTTTCACCTATTGCCTGGCATTTCTCTCTCCTCTCCCCCCCACCTTTCAAATCTACTAGTCAACTTTTTTTTGCCGAAGGGTCTCAGCCTGAAATGTTGACTGTACTTTTTTCCATAGATAGGGTTTGGCCTGCTTAGTTCCTCCAGCATTTTGTGTATGTAGCACAGGTATCCACTTGGACCAGGATGTATCCCTTCCACATCTTTGGTCACCTGACTCCTACAACTTCACCCATTTCAGCAAGTGGTGAGCTTGCACCTCCTGACTAGAGCCTTATCTCCAGGACATTGCAACAAATTGTTGGGAATACTGCGTTCTTTGGTGTGTGTTTCCTTGGTGTGTTACTTGGAACTGACTGGCACAATTTAAGTATTGATGCACAGCAGCATGGGATACTTAAAGAATAACAAATGCATCTGTCTTTGAGGCAGTAAATAGCAAATAACACACATCAAAGTTGCTGGTGAACGCAGCAGGCCAGTCAGCATCTCTAGGAAGAGGTACAGTCGACGTTTCAGGCTGAGACCCTTCGTCAGGACAGGATTGGGTTTGTTAAATTGCCCAGTAGAGCTCAGGCTCCACAGTTCAGAAGTTGAGGTAATCCTGGAGTTGCGGTAATTGGCCTTCAATATTTATATTTTGGTTTCTTTCAAGGCACTGAACAGAGGACACATTTTGATGATTCTGAGGAATATAGGGCTTGAGGAATGGTCTATAGAACATGGAAAGGAAAGTATGTCATTTGACAGATGTGACTTTATAATTCAAAATTCCTTAGCCCTATTAATTATTGAATCACATGCCGTACACAATAGCAAATAAGCCGACTAAAATCAAAATGTCAAATCCGTTGGAGTAGATTCTTAGTAACTTAAAGTCTGCATCATTTTATAGTTAGATGGTGCAATGGAAGTTGTATGGTCTTTCTGAACAAAAGGGCTAAATGGTATTTTCCATCTCTAGTTACCTTCTGGCTTTTCTGCGACCCACATAAGTTAAATTTGGTTTCCAATTTTCTCTATAAGGACAGTTTGGCTTAGTTGCATCATTGGAATCTTGAGTTCAGTGGGCTTTGTTTTGGATTTGGTTCCGTTGTATTTGCTGACAAAACATTTGGATTTGGGTTCCCTAGTATAGTGCTATATCTAGATCTAGATAATTTGCCTGGTAAAGGAGTAATGTTTGGAACCATTTGTTCAAAACGCACGCACACGCACACAGACACACACACACTCCTTGAGAAATGCAGCAGGCCAGGCAGCATCTACGGAAAAGGGTGTAGTTGATATTTCAGGCTAAGACCTTTCATCCAGACTGGAGGAAAAAAGATGAGGAATCAGAGTTAGAAGGCTGGGGGGCGGTGGGGGGGGGGATGAAAAAACACAAGGTGAAACCAGGAGGAGGAAAGTGGTGAAGTAAAGGGCTGGGAAGTTGATTGGTGAAAGATACTTGGCTGGAGAAGGGGAATCTGATAAAGGACAGAAGACCATGGAAGAAAGAAAAGGGGGAGGAGCACTGGAGGGAGGTGATAGGTGGGTAAGGAGTTAAGTGAGAAAGGGGAATGGTGAAAGGTTGAGGGGAGGCATTACCGGAAATCGATGTTCATGCCACCAGGTTGGAGGCCATGCAAACTTCAAACTTCTGGTAATCACCCCCACCATTCCCTGTTCCCTTTTCTGTCTCTCTCACCTTATCTCCATACCAGCCCATCACCTCCCTCTGGGGCTGCTCCTCCTTTTTTCTTCCTCCATGGCCTTCTGTCTCTCCTTCCAGATTTGCCTTTCTCCAGCCCTGTATCTCTCACCAATCAAGTTCCCCAGCTCTTTACCTCACCCCTCCGGTCCTCCTGGTTTCACCTATCACCTTGTGTTTCTTCCTCCCCTCTCTCCAACCTTCTAACTCTGACTCCTTGTTTTTTTCCCTCCAGTCCTGATGAAAGGTCTCGGCCCGAAACATTGACTATATTCTTTTCCATAAGTGCTGCCTGGCCTGCTGAGTTCCTCCAGTGTGTGTTGCTTGGATTTCCAGCATCTGCACATTTTCTCTTGTTTGTGTCAGAACGATTTATTTGGTGTTTCATCCTCAGACAGTTTTTTGAGATCATTATTTTTATCAGTTCGTCAGCGCTGGGGGAAAACATGCTCATTTTGGTTTGAGTTGACTTTCAATTGTATATGTTAGTAGATCTCAGATTCAATAGGTTTCAATAGGTACATTTAATGTTAGAGAAATGTATACAATAGACATCCTGAAATTCTTTTTCTTCACAAACATCCACGAAAACAGAGGAGTGCCCCAAAGAATGAATGACAGTTAAATGTTAGAACCCTAAAGCACCCCCCAACTCCCCCCTCCCATGCACAAGCAGTAGCAAGGCAATGGACCCCCCCTCCCCCATCAGCAAAAAGCATCAGCGCCCCCCCACCTTGCACTCAGGTGTGCAGCAAAGCCTCAATGAAGTCACAGACTTGCAGTACCCCAAAGACTACTCGTTCACCCAGTAATTTTGACATACCACAGGCCCCCTCCCTTCCCCCCTCAAGTTTTACAAATATTGCAGTTTAGCAGTTATGATGCCATGGATATTGCATCCTAGCTGTCTTTATGATACAGGTGCCATGGCAGTATGATATAGAGAGCAAGCTGGTGCCTGTGCAGTAGGCTGCTCCCCCCCACCAGCTGATGATTACAAAGGAATGTCAGAGTCTGATGCAGCTTTGCATCGGTGGCATCGCAGGAGTGGTCTGTCAACATTGAACTCAAACGTAGGGCTGCTTTAGGAACCCGGCATCGGACTTTTCCTCAAGGTTTACTTGCGAAGCTTTCCCCATGAATGGGTATGGCCGCAAGGTAACGGAGGTTTGAATTTTTATTTTTTCTTTGCTCAGATGAGCTCCCATCTGCCCAAAGTGACCAGTTTTAAGGTGCCAGTAACCTGCCTTTGCCTCCTCTCTTATAGGTAGAAACAGTTCCTCCAGGTTCAATAGCTAAGCCAGAAACTGGACTTGGTTGTCAGAGATTATTTCAGACACACATCATTGGGAGCATTTAATAAGTAGTAGGAGCTTATCTCCACAACACCCCTCCCCAAAAACCCAGCTATAACAACCCTGATGAACCTAGCAGTTAATGTACTTTGAAATACATACGAACGGTTATATAACTTGGTACAAATTTCTAAAACTCATTTTTTAAGAATTTCTTACATAACAGTGCCATGACATTTCTACTGTCAAATGCAATTTTATCTTAATTATTTGTTTAGATTAGTTGTATTAAGTAAATTTATGAATACTGCTCATACTCTATAAATGAACTTACAACTATTTCTCGATTTCATAGGGATGACCTCTAAGACCTGATTTGAGATTGTGACCCTGTAGTTGTCTCTACACCCAGTAGGAATAGCTTTTGTGTTTATCCTATTAATTTCGCAGAATGTATTAAAACATTTCAAACAAATCACCCAAACCTACAATCGTCGTGGCTATCCCTTGAGGTCAAGGATGATGGTCTTCATTCTGAAGTGGCCCACAGAGTGAAGATGCTTGTGCGTGTATTTGTTTAACGTCTACTTGATGTTGCACTCCAAGAAGCACAGGATACTTCACAAATCAACCAACTGATTCCAATGGCATGGAAACCACGACAATTGGAGCTGATGGATTTGTTGCAGCCTTCATCCGCCTTCACAACCGTTGAGTTCGAAGTAACTTCGTCCGCCTGTTCCACTGTTGAGGTCTTGGTTGGATTGTTCTTTGTCGGGGACCTCACCCTCGACCTTACTGCCATGGGTGATCCTACCAGCAGCATAGATCCAGACGGCATTGCTCTTGCGATCACAGGACCACACAAACTTCTGCACCACGACAAGGTGACAATCCATGGAGAAGAAACCTACAATATGGGGAATACAAAGCTAGTTTTTAGTAATTCCATGGAACGTGGGATGGTACAGCACAGGAAGAGGCACTTTGACCCACAGTATTGTAGTGAACTAATTAAGATAATTGAACTAATCACTTCTGCATATTTCCTCCATTCTCTGCTTATTCAAATGCCTATTTATGAGCTTTATAAATGCCTCTATTTTGTCTGACTCCATTAGTATCCCTGGCAGTGCATATGACTTTCCATATGGAAAAAAACATACCCTGCACATCTCCTTTAAACTTGCTCCCTTTCACCTTAATGTCATTGTCTCTAATATGAGACATTTTAACCCTGGGTGAAAGATAGCAATTGTCCATCTTTGCCTCTCATAATTTTAGTAACTTCTGTCTGGTCTCTCCTTAGTCTCACCATGCCAAGGGAGACAACCCTTGTTTATCCAACTTCTCCTTAAAGTACCTAATCCAGACAGGATCTTGGTAAACTTGTGCATTCTCACCAAAGCCTCCAATCCTTCCTATATTGGGTGATCAAAATTGAATGCAATCCTCCAGGTATGTACTAACCAGAGTTTTATTAAGTTGTAGTATAACTTGACTCTTGAACTCAGTTCCTCAACTAATAAAGGCAAGCATGCCATACTCCTCCTGTACCATTCTTGTGCATCCTGGGAGCTATGGACTTGGACCCCAAGGTCCCTCTGTGCATCAAGATAATTAAGTGTTCTGCCATTAACTGTGTATACCTTCCCTTTACATTTCATTCCCCAATGTGCAATACCTTACAATTTCTGGGATTTTCTGATCAGAGGAAAACTGTGATGCTTCTCTGCCTATATCTGCAACGATCTCTACCCTGGTGATCTTACACACTATCCACAATGTTGCCTATCTTTGTGTTATCTGCTTTGTAACTTTACACTTGAACTTGTTATCAATGGTAATATTCTGATGAACTGATTTCAAGATTCTTGAAACCTTGCTAAGGTTTGTAGCCTAGATCAGCCAGAGTACATTAGTTTTAAGTTCTTCTTTGTATAACTGGTTTATTTCTCCCTCCTTCACCTTGTATTCTGAATCGCTAGATTTAGTGCAAGCATTCTATTGGATTTTCTGATTATTTTCTTTTTTCGTCTATTATATGTTAATGTATGCACGTGAACTTAATCACTTCTAGCTTTAAGCCATTTAGAAATTACCTGTACTCAATCCTTCTCCCATTTGCCAACATTATAACCAATTTACTGTTAACTTATATTTTTATGATTCATTGACAGCAGTATAAATGAAACGCTGCTCCCATCATTTTATTTGGCAAACTTGGAAATGTGGCTTTCTCTCCTACCATCTGAGTCATTTATTGAGTAAAGGGATAAAGTACTAAAACGTATTCTTACTGAGCAGTCTTTCATGACTTGCCGAACTGAGTAACTGCATGTCTCCTGTCACTTGGCAAATTACCTTACCAGGTCAATAATTTATCTCCAGCTCTCCAAACTTAATTTGTCAGTCACATATGAGAATTTTTGTTAAAATAAATGACATCCATAGCTATTTCTCTCTACACTGCTTTCGAAATGTCTTTAAAGTGCATACTGAATTTCTTTGATCAGCTTTTAAGTATTGATGGATGTGTACCCAGTTACTTGTAGGAATTTACTGATAAACTGTAATTTAACAGTTCTATAATTTTCTGATATTTTTCCTTTTTCTTAATTGTCCTATCTGTACAATTTTCCAAAGTAAATGAATGATTATTGAATGAAGAGAATTGAGAGAAGAGAGTTGGGCACAGTTCTAAATACACCTTTGAGAGGCTAGACTTTGCTGGCATGACTGGTATTTATTGTCCATTTATAAATGTTTTTACAAAGGGAGTGAAAAGCTGCTGCCATAAACTATTGCAGTTCTAGTGAAAGTACCCCACAGTGCTGTTGAAGAGAGAATTCAGGGATTTAGGCCTTGTTGCATTGAAGGAACAGCAACTTAAAGAGAAATTTGAAGATGGTGACAGTCTCATACACCTGAAAACCATGTCCTATAATTCATTTCTTGGTATGCCCTTTGGCTGTCAATGGACCTGCTTTGATCCCTTTAGTTGATTGTAATGATGGAACAAAGGGTATGAGATTATAGATTGTGATAATGTACAAAGAAACCCCCACCCCAAAAGCAACAATAGCTTTATCACATGCAAGTTAATGGTACTCGAGTTATAAGAATTAATACATTTTTTTTAAGCAGCTATACTTAGTAGTTATATGGGAGTTTCTTCCTATGTGGCAATATCAATTAATCGTTTGCATCTTTAAGTTTAAAAGATTCCAATCTTTTTTTCAGGAACTCAAATTATTAACTGATTCTGCATTGTCAATGTTCAGAAGGCTTCTTGTAGACTGACTGTAATCCTACTGGCGTTGTACATCACATGTCTTCATCCTGACCAGTTTCTCCTCATGTTCCACTGTCAATGCTGCTAGACTAATTCCAAACACTTAGTGCTTTCATTGAAATGTTTTTGCTGGCTGTAGTTGAAGGTGTATTAGAATGTTTGGAATTTTATAACCCAGCATCAATTTAACATGACATCTGCTTCAGTCTCTGGTGAGGTTTGGCAGAGTATGCATTTATACCATCAGCAACTGGCTCTGAGACATCGTGCTTCCCAGAGAGCAAAACCTGTCTGCTGTAGGCAGTTTGCAGTTATCAGGCATTATTTTAAGTCATTAATAGTAAAATATCTTAGAACCAAGATATCTGGAGTATCCCTAATAATAATTTATATTCTGATTAAATTTTCAGCTCCATGGGAAGAGAGGAGAGGGAGTAGCAAGTTCAAATCCCTTGACAAGGGACAATTTAAGTTTGATTAATTACACTGAATAAAAAATATAATTAACTATTGGTGTTGATGGAACTGTTGAATTGTCATTAAATTGATTTTCGTGTGACTCTAGACATTTAAGTCGTTGGCTCTTAGCTACCCTAAAGTGCCTGAGGAAGCCACTCATTGCAAATTGCAATAAAACTCTAAAAATAAAATTGGGGAGCTAACAAAATGAGACTTAAACTTGACATAGGGTACGCATTTTGTCCAGTCATGATAGTAAATTTTCATGAAAGTATGTGGATTTGTTTCTCATGGGAGCTTTTCCATAAACTCTCAGCTAGACTGTCTCACAGTCATAATTTTCAGTAAATGCTCCGGATTTCTGCATTATGATAGCTGATACAGTAATCATCCCTCCTAAGGCACAGTGGTACAAAGTTGGCAGATGGCGATTCTATTGCCCTCGCAGTACGTTGCATACAAAGCTAGGTAGGGAGTTAAACACCTCAAAAATCCCCCAAACCAGGAACTTTCTTCAGGGTTTTTAATGAGAAGACTTTGTGAAACTTGAGCAACTTTAAGTAAAGCACATATTAGATTCAATACAGAGTCATCATTTGTCTGAATATACTAATAATATCGATTATTCTCACAATCAGAGTTAAACAAGGTAATACACACATGCAATATTTTGTAGCTAAGCCATGGACTAGAGTGAGCTTATGGTGCACCGATTGCTTAATAGTGATGAACAATAAACATAATACTTCCTTCAAAGTGCATCTACTAAATGTTTACCAATATTAAGAAGCTCAAGCCTCACAGATATTGCTGTTTCAAGGGCAAATAAAGAGTGGATGGAGGTGGATGTCCTTCCACCGTGTGTGGTTCAAATCGAAATTCAAAGTAATCTGTGCAGGAAGTGATCTTTAAAAGGAAGAGGGTTACAAACAGGAAGTGATTGTACAAGATGAGCTGCATATAAAATGAACAGCGATACTGTTTATACTCAATACTTGGGTCCTCGGCATTAGATTATAATCAAGGAGTCTTGTTGGTTGCCATGTATAAGGCTCCCACAGCTGATGAATGTTAACCGCCATTAACGCTGTTGACACAGATCTGGAACTTATGGCTCTAACATCTTCAAGCTGGCTGAGTCCCAAAGGACATGGTTACTAGATTGAGCCAAGAATCACCATTAAGGAAAAGTCTATGTGTCTCCTCCCTTCCAGGCTACCTGGACCTGCCATTATGATCTATTTGTAGTGGTATTATATGTTTTTTATTATTTGTGATCATTCTCATATTCACACTAAGGACCCTTTACATTACGTTACTATACTGGGGTTTTTATGAGATAATATTGCAGCAAGATTTCTACTCTTTCACATTCAATAATCGCATGCCATGGTGTAGTCCTCATTTTGCCATCATCATCAAGCATGGTGGTTGACTCTGGTTTAACATGCCAGAATCAGGATGATGCAAGACACAAACCTACAATATGCTGAACAGCAAAAGCAATATCCTGTTACAGAGCTGAGTGATCTATTGCAATTAGAAGGTTGCAGTGAAAGCTGAAAGTGCATCTGGAATATGATGACCAGGTTTGACTTTCCTGCTTATGGAGAAATGGTCTTGTAGCAAAGGAGATTGCTAAGATGGTGTCTTGACCTTTGAGGGAAGATGAAGCAAACTGGTCTTTGTAATCAAGTTTATAAGAATAAGAGGCGATTGCATTGAAACATGCAAATTTTTTATGGGGCTTGACAGTGTAAATGAAGCACTGATGTTTTCTCTGCTTGCGATATCTAGAAACTAGTCACAGTCTTTCCCCAAGCATGTGATGGACAAGACAAATGGATTTTGAGATATAATGGTAATCAAGGGATTTGGGGTTAGTACCAGAAGCTTGAGATTGAGGCAAAAGATCAGCCAAGATCATATTGAATAGCAGAGCAGGTACAAGAAGCCAAATGATCAATTCCACTTCAGAGGTCTGTGATCTTGTCATTACCAATGCCGGGCAATTACATTGACATGGGGATTACTCATACACTGGATCTCAGCAAGTGAGTTTAAATGAGAAGTGCATGTAGTGAATGGTCATCAACAAAGTAATGGAAGTTTTTGCATGAGTGACTTAAATATTTCCTTTCTCTTTCATAGTTATTGGGACACATCCAATCCTTCTTTTCTTTGCCCAATCTATAAATCATTTTATCTCTCTCTCCACTTATTTTTCATTTTCCATTCTTAAATAATATTTATGAAGGAATACATTACTGCTGCCATTCACCAAGGTTTTAGACACCAGCTTTCCTTGCTATGCAGCTGTCAGCTTGTGCACCCAAAAACTTGCAGGGAACAAATGAAGGATGATGAATAAAAACTGAAGTATTTTTCCATCAGCTAAATCTGGGCCATTGCATTAGAGAATTTATTAAGTTAGAACTCAAAATTGCAGCACTTACCAAGAATAGAATGGTATGATGCACTGTTGTACCACATATTTCAACATCTGTTTGCTATGTTAATCTCAAGATTTCCTTCAAATGATAATGATTCTGTCTAAAGCAACCTTACTAGTATTTTGTTAAGAAACATGATGCCTCTTTCAAGCACATTTCTTGGTAATGTTGCAGTATGGTTCATTTTAAAATGATGAAATATAGATCTACCATTATCATTCACTACAAAGTGAGCTCCCAGTGTTGGCTGTAGTCAGGGTGTATGTTGATAACGCTCTTCTAAGTATAGGTACTCTGTCTGTTTAAACATCTCGCTGACTAAATAATTCCGAAAGCCTGTTGTAGGAATCTATGAATTACAACAAGAAAAATATCTTGCTCATCTCCTGATAAAGTGAGAGGGATTTCATCAACAAAGTGCATTGGGTAAATGACAATTCCTTACAAACTGGAGGGAAAATCAGTCCTGGCCACTTGGAAATTGATCATCTCCATTTGAACTGTCAATAAGACCACAACTATTTGTGGTCGTACAGAAACAGCAATGAGAAATCCTACATTTGTGTGTTGCGGTATTCCTGAGTTTTCACTCAGGACTTGCATGGCTGACATAGTAAAAACTGAGAGGAAGCGACTGGCACAATGAAGGAAGCCTAGAGCACCACCAGAAGATGGCCAGGGACAGACAGATGGAGAACCTTCATTGCTGCCCTAAACACCAGTAGGCATTATGGGCAATAAGTTAGTTTTGCAGTCTTGTGCTATTATAATCTGTTGATGCCTGACATTTTCTCACAGGAACTGTTCTATTAAATAGCTGTTTTGTAAAATGTTGGCTGAATGTGAACTCTGCTTATTCCTTTATTTTTTTTTTGCCAGCAAATGTGTCTAAAATTTATGCTTGTCAGTATGACATAAACTTAGATGAGTCAAGAATGAAGGTCTTGCCACATTGAACAGCAGATTTACTGATGGCAAAACAAAAAGGCTGCAAATAGCATCATGGTCTAATGGCGTTCTATTTTTGATTTTCTTATGCTTTTCTTGTGTTGATTTTCTGGAGTTAATCTTACTGTGTTTAGGAGGATGATGTTTATTTTTATGTCCGTTGAAAATGTTTAGTCAATCATTAAAATGTAAAATTAGAGTTGTGTGGGGTGTCAAGAATTTCTTTCCCAAAAGGTGTTAGTGAATCAGTTTGATTTATAGCGCAGTCTCTAGAATTTTCATGTTCTGTTGTTTGCCCTTGAGTTATAAGGTTATTTGAAATTCACTTATAGTGGAAATTTCAGGGGAATCTTTAATTTTCTTAAAATGCACCCGATTCATTTGCCATGTTGGCCAATGCAAATGACTAGATTTCATAAATGAACTCCTTGGTTATAAGCACAAGAAAGTTATAAGCACGAGAAAGTCTGCAGATGCTGGAAATCCAATTAACACACAAAATGCTGGAGAAACTCAGCGGGCCAGGTGGCATTTATAGAAAAGAGGACGGAGTTGATGTTTCAGGCCGAGACCTTTTATCAGGACTGGAAAAAAGGATGTACAGTCAGAGCCAGAAGGTGGGGGGGAGGGAAAGAAGTACAAAATGGTAGGTGATAGGTGAAAAAGTTGGGAAGTTGATTGGTGAAAGAGATAAAAGGCTGGAGAGGGGGTAGAAGATCATGGAAGAAAGGGAAGGGGAGGAGCACCAGAGAGATGATGGGATGGTAAGGTGAGAGGGGGAAACAGGAATGGTGAGGGGAGGGGGCAATTACTGGAAGTTTGAGAAATAATGCCATCAGGTTGGAGGCTACCCAGTTCATGCCATCAAGTTGGTTGTAAGACCAATTTTGAGTATTCTGATGATATGGAGAAATGGATTCAGTTCATTTTAGGACAAGCATTTGCATAATGTTGGTATCTTTGATATTTGCTTCATAAACCTGCTTTTTATAAAATTTAGAGTGAATGGCTTTGAAATGTATAGCTTTGAAGCCTCTAATTTGTATTTCATGTGGGAAAACCTGTTGAAATGCAATACACTTATTTTTGCATGATCTGTCAGGAATCATTAAGATTGAATTGACTTTACTACTTACATCCTTCATATACATGAGTAAAAATCTTTACATTACACCTCCATCTAAATATGCAATTTATAGTAATTTATAATAAATAGGTTGTATAACAGGATAGTCAGTATAACACAGAAATACAGTTGTCAGCATGAAGTAAGCAGTCTGATGGCCTGGTGGAAGAAATTCTCCGGGAGCCTGTTGGTCCTGGCTTTTATGCTGCAGTACCGTTTCCCGGATGGTAGCAGCTGGAACAGTTTGCGGTTGGGGTGACTTAGGTCCCCAATGATCCTTCAGGCCCTTTTTACACATCTGTCTTTGTAAATGTCCTGAATAGTGGGAAGTTCATATCTAGAGATGCGCTGAGCTGCCCACACCACTCTCTGCAGAGTCCTGTGATTGAGGGAAGTACAGTTCCCATACCAGGCAGTGATGCAGCCAGTCAGGATGCACACTTTTGTGCCCCTGTAGAAAATTCTTGGGATTTGGGGGCCCATACCAAACTTCTTCAACCATCTGAGGTGAAAGAGGCACTGTTGTGCCTATTTCACCACAGAGCTGGTATGCACAGACCACGTGAGATCCTTGGTGATGTATATGCCGAGAAACTTGAAGCTGTTCACCCTCGCAATCCTAGTTCCATTGATGTCAATAGGGGCTAGCCTGTTCCCATTCCTCCTGTAGTCCACAACCTGCTCCTTTGTTTTTGTCACATTGAGGGAGAGGTTGTTTTCTTGACACCACTGTGTCAGAGTGATGACTTCTCCGTAGGCTGCCTCATTATTATTTGAGATTAGGCCAATCAGAGTGTTGTCAGCAAATTTAATTAGTAGATTGAAGCTGTGGGTGGGTGACACAGTCATGGGTATTCAGAGAGTAAAGGAGGACACAGCTCTGGGGGCTCCTGTGTTGCGGGTCAGAGGGACAGAGGTGAGGGGGCCCACTCTTACCACCTGCCAGTGATCTGACAGGAAGTCCAGGATCCAGCTACACAAAGCAGAGTGAAGGCCGAGGTCTCGGAGCTTCTTGTCGAGCTTGGAGGGAATTATGGTGTTGAATGCTGAACTGTAATCCAAGAACAGCATTATTACATAGGCATCCCTCTTCTCCAGATGTGTAAGGACGGTGTGTAGAGCTGTGGCAATTGCACCTGTCAATTGGTTGTGTCAGTAGGCAAATTGTTGGGGGTCCAGTGTAGGTGGTAGCATGCTGCAGTTGTAGTCCTCTCAAAGTATTTGCTTATTATTGAGGTGAGTGCGATATGACAACAGTCGTTCAGACATATTACCTTGGTCTTTTTAGGTACAGGAACAATGGTAGATGTTTTGAAGCAGCAGGGCACCCTACATTGGGAGAGGGAGAGATTATAAATGTGAACACACCTGCCAGTTGTGAAGCGCACATTCTGGGTACCCGCCCTGGGATGCCATCCGGTCCTGCAGCCTTGCGACTGTCCACTCGTTAAAGCATAGCACATTGTAGAAAATGACCAAATTGCTTTGTCAAGAATAGTAGGCACAAGAAACTAATTTGCTGAAACAGTTTCCTATTAACTTTGAATCTATAGATTGTTATTTGTGATTCTTTTATATTTACTGTTTTTGGTCTTCAAGGGATTGTGCAGTTTCATGAATGTAAATATTCTGTCAGATCTTGCACTACTGTGCTAAGTTTAAATATAGCATTGATAATAGATGTAAAGAATAAATCATCAACATAGCGCACAAAGCATGATTCCCATTTTCTGGGTGATAAAATTTTAGTCATGATGTGTATTAAGGGATTAGCCAAATTTTAAACTTGGCCTCTTCAATCAGATGGCATTCAACAGGCTCTGCAGATGTTTCTTCAACTTTAAATTTCCAGATGCAATAATCTCTCACTGACTCACAGGCCTCTTGCTTTTGGTGTTCATAGGGGTGGATGCCAGGCGACATCAAAGTTCACACATGCATTTTCACTTAATTCAAGCTGTTCACGAGACAGTGCTTCGCTGCCAGACTACAGGCCAAGTATGCAAATTGAAAGCAGGGGGAGGGGAATTGAACAGGCCAGCACCCTTTGGGGCCCCCAAAAAGAGAAGCTTCAAGATTCAGTAGGCCTTTCTCAGAGCAGCCGTTGTATTGTACCATTGGAATGATGTGAAAACTGTGTGGATTTTGTAAGACAAATTGTGCTTGAATCTCATTTGAATTGTCTTTCATTGTGAATGTGGAGGCTTCTAATTTATAGTTTCCTAATTTTCCCCTTTGTAGCCCTCATGTTGGCCAACCTAAACTGCACTATCAAGTGCTTGGAATAGTCTTATTTTTTTTAAATATTGGTATCCTATAACGCCATGATTTAAGCAAAATAAGTCTGGGAAGTTATTTTGTGAAAAGGAATCAAAGACTGAAATCAGAATAATTTGTTTAAAATAAAAAAAATGTGTGTATATGTATTTACAATATAAAGATACATGTATCTAGGGTACTGTTATTAGCAAAGCCACAATTATTGCCTGTCATCCATTGTTACTCGTTTCCAGCTTACCTTTTAAGCAATTTGATACAGCTGAATACAGGCAGTCCCAAGGTACATAAGGGTTCAGTTTCAGAGAGCTATCTGTGAACCAATATCTCTTAGTCAGAAACATCTGTTTCCTATCGCTACCATGTTGTATTACCATGCATACACTTGCTGTAATTGTCATTTCATTGAATAATTTTAATACTACCTATAACTGCACTATTGAAACCATTGTATTCAGCAGTTAAGGAAGCGGTGAAGCATTAATAACCAACTTGAAAAGTATTTTAAAAATGTGTGGGAGAATTTTATAGTTGCATTTCCCAATTCAGGTCATTTGTAACCTGGGAAACCTCTGTAGTTTGGGCTGCTTTAGAGAGCAGTCAGGATTTAACAGTGCGCACACACAAAATGCTGGAGGAAATCAGCAGGTTAGGCAGCGTCTATGGAAATGAATAGTTGTCATTTTGGGGGGACTAGCTATAAGGTGATAGGTGAAGCCTAATGGGTGGGAAAAGTAAAGGGCTGGAGAAGAAGGAATCCGGTAGGAGAGAAGAGTGGACCATGGGAGAAAGGGAGGAGGAGGGCACCAGGGGAAGATGATAGGCAGACAAACTGAGATGCCAGAGTAGGGAATAGAAAGAGAGAGAGAAAAAAAAATGCCAGAAGGAAAAATCAGATATTCAAACCATCAGGTTGGAGGCAACCTAGACAGAATGAGGTGTTGCTCCTTCACCCTGAGAGCGGCCTCATCATGGCAGAAGAGGAGGCAGTGAACTGTTGTGTTGGAATAGGGATAGGAATTTAAATGGTTGGCAACCGGATGGAGCGGAGGTGCTTGACAAAGCGTTTTTTTTAACATATAACAAGTATGGCATTGAAATCTCATGTATGCTTTATTACTTTGCAAGATTGGCTTTTAGTGACTTTTGAGGTGTGGCACAGCTAGTAGGTGAGCTGCCTCGCAGCTCCACTGCGCAAGCTTACTCCTGACTTCTGGTGCTATCTGGCTAGAATTTCCTTGCGACTTCCCTTGGGTGCCCTGGATTCTTCCAGCTTCTGAAGAGATTGGGTGAATAGATAAATTGTCACAATAAATTATACTATTTATGGAGGGGAGCTGTATAATCTTGGGGGTGGGAATGTAGGGAGAATGAAATGGTATTAGTGTAAATGGGTGTTTGGTAGTTGGTGTGGACTCATTAGGTGTAAAGCTGAATTATACTTCATAACTGAATCTTAATACAGGTTGACCTTCACTAATCTGGCACCATTGGGACCTGTGGAGTGCCGGATTAGTGAAAATGCCGAATTACAGAAGGATCACATTAAGCATAATCAGTGCCGGATTATCTAAGGAACCGGATTGCAGGTAGTCGGATTAGTGAAGGTCAGCCTTCACTAGTTCAAAATCATTATTACTACTGATGTTGCTTATTTCCAGAATTTAAAAACAATTCAAAAATTTACCTGCCATTAAGCATATAATTATCCAGTGATTGATTGTATTTTTCAAATGCGGTCAAGAAATAAAATCTGTCAGTAGTTTTAAGAAATGATTTGTTACATACTCATGTTTGATTATAGCTGTCACAGTATCAGTGCATTTCAAAAACAGTTCAAGTTTTAATAAACAACACACATCAAAGTTGCTGGTGAACGCAGCAGGCCAAGCAGCATCTATAGGAAGAGGCGCAGTCGACGTTTCAGGCCGAGACCCTTCATCAGTCCTGACGAAGGGTCTCGGCCTGAAACGTCGACTGCGCCTCTTCCTATAGATGCTGCTTGGCCTGCTGCGTTCACCAGCAACTTTGATGTGTGTTGCTTGAATTTCCAGCATCTGCAGAATTCCTGTTGTTCAAGTTTTAATAACATGGAGGGCCCACAAGATTTCACCATAATTTATATATGCAATTTCTTACAGAAAAGGAAATATGTGCAAGGCTGTTTGTTAATTGTGGTTGAATTCTAAGGCAATAGCTTGTGCAGATACTTTTTCACACAGTAGCATGCAAAAGTTTGGGCACCCCGGTCAAAATTTCTGTTCCTGTGAATAGCTAAGTGAGTAAAAAATGAACTGATCTCCAAAAGCCATAAAGTTAAAGATGACACATTTCTTTAATATTTTAAGCAAGATTACTTTTTTAATTTCCATCTTTTACAGTTTGAAAATAACAAAAAAGGGAAAAGGGCCTGAAGCAAAAGTTTGGGCACCCTGCATGGTCAGTACTTAGTAACACCCCCTTTGGCAATTATCACAGCTTGTAAACACTTTCTGTAGCCAGCTAAGAGTCTTTCAACTCTTGTCTGGGGGATTTTCGCCCATTCTTCCTTGCAAAAGGCTTCTGGTTCTGTGTGATTCTTGGGCCGTCTTGCATGCTCTGCTCTTTTGAGGTCTATCCACAGATTCTCGATAATATTTAGGTCAGGGGACTGAGGGCCATGGCAAAACCTTCAGCTTGCGCCTCTTGAGGTAGAACATTGTGGATTTTGAGGTGTGTTTAGGATCATTATCCTATTGTAGAAGCCATCCTCTTTTCATCTTCAGCTGTTTTACAGACAGTGTGATGTTTGCTTCCAGAATTTGCTGGTATTTAATTGAATTCATTCTTCCCTCTACCAGTGAAATGTTCCCCGTGCTACTGGCTGCAACACAAGCCCAAAGCATGATCGATCCACTCCCGTGCTTAACAGTTGGAGAGGTGTTCTTTTCATGAAATTCTGTACCCTTTTTTCTCCAAACATACTTTTGCTCATTGCAGCTAAAAAGTTCTATTTTAACTTCATCAGTCCACAGGACTTGTTTCCAAAATGCATCAGGCTTGTTTAGATGTTCCTTTGCAAATTTCTGACGCTGAATTTTGTGGTGAGGACGCAGGAAGGGTTTTCTTCTGATGACTCTTCCATGAAGGTCATATTTGTGCAGGTGTCGCTGCACAATAGAACAGTGCACCACCACTCCAGAGTCTGCAAAATCTTCCTGAAGGTCTGTTGCAGTCAAACTGGGGTTTTGATTTGCCTTTCTAGCAATCCTACGAGCAGTTCTCTTGGAAAGTTTTCTTGATCTTCCAGACCTCAACTTGACCTCCACCGTTCCTGTTAACTACCATTTCTTAATTACATTACGGACTGAGGAAACACCCACCTGAAAATGCTTTGCTATCTTCTTATAGCCTTCTACTTTGTGGGGCATCATTTATTTTAATTTTCAGACTGCTAGGCAGCTGCTGAGAGGAGCCCATGGCTGCTAATTGTTGGGACAATGTTTGAGGAGTCAGGGTATTTATAAAACTTTGAAATTTGCATCACCTGGCCTTTCCTAACGATGACTGTGAACAAGCCATAGCCCTAACAAGCTAATTAAGGTCTGAGACCTTGGTAAAAGTTATCTGAGAGCTCAAATCGCTTGGGGTGCTCAAACTTTTGCATGGTGCTCCTTTCTTTTTTTTCCACTCTAAAATTGTACAAAACAAAAATAATACACTAATCTTGCTTAAAATGTTGAAAAGAATGTTTCATCTTTAAATTTGCACCTTTTGGAGAACAGTTCATCTTTTACTCACTTTGCTATTCACAGTAACAGAAATTTTGACCAGGGGTGCCCAGACTTTTGCATGCCACTATACATGTGTATATACACACACACGCACGCACACACACACACACACACACACACACACACACACACACACACACATCTCTGTAATACCTTAACACGAAAGATGTGGGTTTTTTGCTTCTGTCATCACTTGTATACATCAACTAAACATGGCTCTTCTGTCTGTCAGCAAAAGCAGTATAAAGAAACTGTACCTATCTTGTATCTGATCGACTTACAGGTTTTCAAAAATAACAGAAATCCTAGAGGCTTTAATGATGTAAGTAATTAGTTAGAAAGTTCATTTAAAAGAAAATGAAATGAATGTTTGTTATGTTAGCATAGCCCAGAAACGACTTGAGCTGAAATTCTGTCTGCTTTCATACAGTTGTTGATTTCATTAACTAAAATGAAACTTCCAGACCCACTTTTATGTCAGCAACTGACACAAGTTGCTGCAAAATGAGAGCAAACACAATTTCAGTGGAGAGATAAATATGAGTGGCTTGCTTTCTTTTCTGGGGCTTTGCTCTTGATGTTTATTGCCATTCTTGAGCTCTGCCCCACCCTTGCTACTCATTTTTTGGTCTGTAAAGAAAACAAGTACAAATTCAGTGTCACCATCAGATGTTGGATAATGTTTTACTTTGGGGACTAGCTCTTGAAATACCTAATCCATTGGCATTAAGAGGACTTTTTGAGGACATTTTAAAATGGGTAATCAGTATTGGTGTTGCAGTTATGCCCAGTTCTCATGAATTATTTTTTAAAATGATCTGATGGTGATCAGCCTCAATCTTTTAATTCCGATCAGAGATCCTGCATGACCTGCTGGCTACTTCCTTCGTCTACTTTTCATATTTTCCTTTTGTGCAGTACTTGGAAAAAATAACATTGTTAATTTGGCATCTTCTGTCTTTGTCCATTCTGTTAGTTCATCTTTCTGAAATCTTGTTCGGTGTTTGCCTTACTCATTCACATTATGATTCTGTTCACTACATTCAAATCCATTTATCACCATGTACGCTTAGTGACTGCTTCATTAGACGTGTACACCTCATTAAAGCAAATATCTAATCAGTCAATCATGGCAGCAACTCAATGCATAAAAGCATGCAGACATGGTCAAAAGGTTCAATTGTTGTTCAGACCGAAATTTGAATGGAACAGAACTGTGATCTAAATTACTTTGACTGTGGAATCTAGAGTTTCATGAGAATGAAGTGGAAAAACAGAAAAGGATCCAGTAAGCAGCAGTTCTGTGGGTGAAAATGTCATAAAATTTGCCAAGGTGAGCTTAGAGGGAGGATCTACATTGTTTTATTCTATACCTTTGAATTCATTTGTCCTGGATGCAGTCTGGAAAATACAAATTCTGAATATGAGCATTCAAGGCTTTTGACACTGAGAATTTGCTAGCTATCTGAATCTGATTTTTGCTTTAGTCTATTTTTCATGTTCCGTTTGACGTTTTACCATGCGTATATTTCCTCTCTTTGGTCTTGTTTTCTGAATGTCACATTTACTCTGCATCAAATTCTAGTGCACATCCATATGCTCAATCAACAAACTTGATTCTTACAAGCGAAATGCAAAAAAGGAGAATTAGTTGATGGAGACACAAGGGACTGCAAATGCTGGAAATCGGCAGCAACATTCATAGGTCTATGGAGGGAACTGAGTAGTTGATGTCTCAGGCAGAGACACTTAATCAGGATTGGGGGGAAAAGAGCGGCAATCAGAATGAAGAGGTTGTGGAGATCATGAACAAGTGGGTGATAGGTGAATCCGGATGAGATGAGTAGGTAGGTTGGTGGGCAAGAATAGGAGGAGAGAATTATGTGAGAAGCTGGGAAGTGATAGATGGAAGAAGGAATCTGATGGGAAAGGACAGTAGACCATGTAGTAAAGGGAAGCAGATGGGGGACTCAAGGGAGGAAGGTGTGGATGATGTGCAATTCAGTAAGTGTGGGGAGTGGATATAGAAGGGGTAGAGGGGCTGGAGGAATGAGGGAAATCAAAGGGGGGGATGGGGAGCAGAGGAAAGTTGTTCATGTTTTCAATATTTATTGCTTATTATTATTTCATCTTTTTTCTTTTTGTATATGCATAGTACCTTGCACATAGGTTGTTTGTCGTTCCTGTTGGGTGTGGTCTTTCATATATTCTATTGTGTTTGTTGAATGCCCACAAGAAATTGTATCTCAAGGTTGTATATGGTGACGTATACTTTGATAATAAATTTAACTTTGAACTTTTAAATCATTGTTGATACTGTCAGGTTGGGGACTACCAAGACTGAATATGAAGCTCCAATTACAGTTGCCTAGCTCCAATCAGTGGGTCGCCTCACTTGAAAACCAATTCAAAGATGTTTTCAAAGCCACCTTGGCAAAATGTGACATCTTAACAGATTCATTGGGATTGCTGCCGCATGACCACTTAGAGTGGATAAACCTTCGCATAGGCACCGAGAACCTTTGAATCTCTTTGTTGGAGCTGGATCAATATTCTAAAAATGTCAGAAAGAACATACCATCTATCTGTTTTACAACCCAGCAGCTTGCCCCATCAATCATATCCTGCCCCACAAAGTTGAGGGTCCTACATTGGCCTCATTAGCCACACAAAATCCACACAGTTAGTTTGGAAGGAAGGTGTCCTCAATTTTGATAATTTGCCTAAAATGTAGTTAGTATCACCATAGCTGCACTCCGTACTGAATTTTGTTGACCGATTAGTTGTAGCGAAGTTCTTTACCAGAGTTGTATGAGAAAGAGAAATTGCCTTTAAACTCATGAGATAGCATAGGCCATCAACTTTTCTGTAGCAGGCAATTTCTTTTTTTACGAGGTCGAGTTGCTAGCTCAACGCTCAACCCAGCACGTATGGAAAGTGTGCACGGGAGCTGGCTGGATTTGAACTCGGGACCTTCATTCCCAAAGTCCAGCACTGATGCACTACGTCACCAGCTGGCCTAACAGAGTTGTATGGTGCATCCAAAAGAACTTAGATGCTAAATTACCTTCTGAGGTTCTGGATCAATATTTATTTTTAAAAAAATCACCAAAATGAAAATTATTCATGTAACTATTTTAGGAAAATTTAATTACAAAATAATTTTAAAATACCTGTTATTAGATCAGAAAATTGACAACCCTGATCATTGATTTTAAGTAATGATTTTGATTGATTTTGGTGCTATTGCTTTGTAGGTGCACTTAGATGCACAATGGAGGAATTTTAATTGGAATACTGGTTTAAATCAAACAATTTACGAAAACAAAAGCTCATCCTGCAGTCTTAAGCTGTTTCAAAAAAGATGGATAAGGTTGTAGAAATGTTTACAAAATGATAAATTTAAATAGACTTTTGAAAGTGGGAGGCAAGCATTGAAATGTGACAGATCTTGGGAAGAGAATTCTTATGGAAGAGTGAAGTTGCTGAAGTGGGAATGGGAGAGAAATAGTGAAGCAAGGATTTTGTAATTAATATGCAGTGTGTCAGAGTTTTGTTGGTGAGGATATGTTGAATGATTTGGAAACAAGCAGGTTATTTTACAGACACTGGTCGGTTTGCTTGTAGGGTGATTTTTTTTTCTTTACACATTTGATATGTGATGTCATATTCACCAGTAAAACCATAATTCACTCTCTTTTCAGTACAGCCCTCATCTTTGTTGTCTACACTTCCTTTCTTTGCCATGTGTTCAATTTTTAAATATTCATTTCATTCTAATCTTATTATTGTATCTTAGATTTCTATTTCATCACCTGCTCCTTGATTCCTGCTTAACTACTACATGTGCAACCCTGCATACATATACCTTCTGTTAATTATGTTAAGTCTTCTCCCTTTGACTACTGCTCCCACTCTTCTAAAGCTGTCATCATCCCTTCAGTGAAAGATAATTTGCCCCAAATCATTGTGTTGCAGTGATGGGGTTGGGGGTTGTTGAAGAATTTGTCATGGTTAAATAGCTGATATTTATTTTCTTAACTTCTTGCTCATAACTCTGTTTATTCATGATGCTTTTGATGTTTTAATTGCTATGATCATTTATATATTTTTCCACCTGATGCCATTTCACCATCTGACTGCTTACATGTTAATGCTGATTCTTTCAATAAATTGAATAAGACCTGTTTGCTCTGCACCCATATGCTTAATGATTTGTATTGCCCCTAGAATTACTCCTTAATTCTAATCCTTGTTTCTAATAGCTCCATCCCTGCCTTGTCTCTAACTGTAAAATCCTGTTTTCTGAGTTCCAACAATTCTGGTATCTTGTATTCCCATTTTTATTCGAACAGTTAATTGTGCATAAAAGCCCTCAGTTAAGAAATTTTCCCACTAAACTATTCTTGTATTTTAAGAAATTTGTAAAATATATTTTTGTCCAAACTTTTGGTTCTTCAATATGAACATTATGTAAGACCATAAGATAAAGGGACAGAATTCGTCCATTTGGCACATCAATTCTGCTCTACCATTTCACCATGGCTGATCCAATTTTCCTCTCAGCCACAATCTCCTGCCTTCTCCCTGTATCCCTTCATGCCCTGACCAATCAAGAATCTATCAACCTCTCTCTTAAATATACATAAAGACTTGGCCTCCACAGTTGCCTATGGCAAAGATTTCCACCACGTTCACCACTCTCTGGCTAAAGAAATTCTTCCTCATCTCCATTCTAAAATGACGCCCCGTCCATTCTGAGGCTGTGTCCTCTGGTCTTAGATTCTGCCACCATAGGAAACATTCTCTCCACATCCACTCTGTCAAGGCCTTTCACCATTCGATAGGTTTCATTGAGGTCACCCCTCATTCTTCTTCATTCCAGTGAGTACAGGCCCAGAGCTATTAAATGCTCTTCATATGACAGGCCATTCAATCCTGGAATCATTCTTGTGAATCTCTTTTGAACCCTCTCCAGTTTCAGCATATCCTTTCAAAAATAAGCGGCCCAAACCTGCTTACAATACCCACATGAAGCCTCACCAGTGCTTTATAAAGTGTCAACATTACATCCTTGCTTTTGTATTCTAGTCCTCTTGAAATGAATGCTAACATTGTATGTGCCCTTCTCATCATAGACTCAACCAACAAATTAGCCTTTGGGAAATCCTGCACAAGGTCTCCGAAGTCCCTTTGCGTCTCAGTGTTTTGTATTTTCTCTCCATTTAGAAAAGTCAACCCTTTCATTTCTTCTACCAAGGTACGTTACCATATACTTCTCAACACTGTATTCCATCTGCCATTTCTTTGCCCATTCTCCTAATCTGTCTAAGACCTTCTGTAGCCTCTCTGCTTCTTCTAAACTACTTGCCTTTCCACCTATCTTCATATCATCTGCAAACCATCAATTCCATCATCAACACATAACCTAAAAACAATCGGTCCCAACACCATTAGTCACTGGCAGCCAGCCAGAGAAGACTCACTTTATTCCCACTGTTTGCCTCCTGCCAATCAGCCACAGCTTTATCCATGCTAGTATCTTTCCTGTAGTACCTTGGGCTTGTAGCTTGTCAAGCAGCCTCGCATGTGGTACTTTGTCAAAGGCCTTCTGAAAATCCAAGTGTACAACATCAGCTGATTCTCCTTTGTCTATTCTGCTTGTTATTTCTTCAAAGAATTCCAACAGATTTGTCAGGCAAGATTTTCTCTTGAGGAAAACCATGCTGACTACTTCTATTTTAGCATGTGTCTCCAGGTACTCTTGAGACCTCAACCTTAATAATCAACTCCCAACATCTTCCCAACCACTGAGGTCAGACCAACTGGGCTATAGTTTCCTTTCTTCTGCCTCTCTCCCTTCTTGAAGAGTGAAGTGATATTTGTAATTTTCCAGCCTTCTGGAACCATTCTAGAATCCAGTGGTTCTTGAAAGATAATTACTAATACCTCCACAATCTCTTCAGCCACCTCTTTCTGAACTCTGGGGTGTATAACATCTGGTCCAGGTGACTTAACCACCTTCAGATCTTTCCGTTTCCCAAGAATGATAGAAACATAGAAAACCTACAGCACATTAAAGGCCTTTTGGCCCGCAAACTTGTGCCAAATATGTCCTTACCTGAGAACTTACCTAGGGTTACCCATAGCCCTCAATTCTTCTGAGCTCGATATACCTGTCCAGGAGTCTCTTAAAAGACACTCTCGTATCCGCCTCCACCACCGTCGCCGGCAGCCCATTCCACAACCTCACCACGCTTTGTGTTTAAAAAAAAAACCCAACAACAATAACAACAGCAACTTACCCCTGGTATCTCCTCTGTACCTACTTCCAAGCACCTTAAAACTGTGCCCTCTTGTGCTAGCCATTTCAGCCCTGGGAAAAAGGTCTCTGACTATCCACCCGATCAATGCCTCTTATCATCTTAAACACCTCTATCAGGTCACCTCTCATCCTCCACCGCTCCAAGGAAAAAGGCCGAGTTCACTCAACCTATTCTCCGAAGGCATGCTTCCCAATCCAGGCAACATCCTTGTACATCTCCTCAGCACCCTTTCTCTGGTTTCCACATCCTTCCTATAGTGAGGCGACCAGAGCTGAGCACAGTACTTCAAGTGGGGTCTGGCCAGGGTCCTGTATAGCTGCAACATTACCTCTTGGCTCATAAACTCAATCCCACGATTGATGAAGGCCAATGCACCCTATGCTTTCTTAGCCACAGTCAACCTGTGCAGCAGCCTTGAGTGTTCTATGGACTCAGACCCCAAGATCCCTTTGATCCTCCACACTGCCAAGAGTCTTACCATTAGTACTATATTCTGTCATCATATTTGACCAACAAAATGAACCACCTCACACTTATCTGGGTTGAACTCCATCTGCCACTTCTCCTCCATCGCCTCCCACAGTAGTCTCATAACCTTCTCTCTAGTTATAGTAACTTGACACACTTCATGCCCCCTGACACCTGGAACTTCCACCATATTGCTGGTGTCTTCCACAAATACAAAATGCAAAATACTGATTCAGTTTGTCCGCTGTTTTGTTGTCCCCCATTACTACCTCTCCAGTGTCATTTTCGAGCAGTCCAATATCCATTTTCATCTCTCTTTTACACTTTATGAATCTGAGGAAACTTTTGGTATCCTCTTTAATATTATTGGTTAGCTTACTTTTGTATTCCATCTTTACCTTCTGGATGATTCTTTAGTTGCCTTGTCTTGGTTTTTAAAAGCTTTCTAATTCTCTAACTCCCCACTAATTTTTGCTCTATTATATTGCCTCTCTTTGGCTTTGAGTTCTCTTGTTAGTCATGGTTATGTCATCTTTCCTTTAGAATACTTCTTCCTATTTGGGATGTATCTATCCTGTGCATTCCGAATTGTTAACAGAAATTTCAGCTATTGCTGCTCTGCCATCATCACTGCTAGTGTTCTTTTCCACTCAATTCTGGCAGACTTCTCTCTCATGCCTCTGTAATTCCCTTTACTCCACTGTAATATGGATACATCTGACTTTGGCTTCTCTTTCTCAAATTTCAGGGTGAATTCAATCATACAATGATCACTTGCCCCTAAGGGTTCTTTTACCTTAAGCTCTCAAATCAATTCTTGTTTATTTCACAACACCCAATCCAGAATAGCTGATTCTCTAGTGGGCTCAACCGCTAGGGAAAAAAGCCATCTCATAGGCATTCTAAAAATTCACCCTCTTGGAATCTACCACCAACCTGATTTTTGCAATCTACCCATGACGGTTGTAACATTGTCCTTCTGGCATGCATTTTCTATCTCCCATTGTAAATTGTAGGCAATGTCCTTAGTACTTTTTGAGGGTCTGTGTACAACCCCCATCAGGGCCTTTTTACCCTTGCTTTATCCACAACGAGTCAACACCTTCTGACCCTATGTTACCTCTTTCTAATGATTTTGATTTCAATTTTTTTTTACCAACAGTGCAACACTGCCCCTCTGCCTTCCTATCTATCCTTTCGATACGATGTGTATCCTTGGATGTAAAGCTCCCAGCTATAGTCTTCCAGTCGTGATTCAGTGAACATACCTGCTAATCTGCAACTTTGCTGCAAGTTCATCTACCTTATTCCGTATATTGAGATGCAACGTGCATTCAGATGCAACACCTTCAGTCCTGTATTCACCCTTTACGATTTTGTCCGCCTTTTAAGTTGCAGCTCATCCTTTTGACTGCAGTTTTGCCTTACCAGCAGCCTCTCCTTACTACAAATTGCTTCTGCTTGTAAACCAGCTACTTATCTTCAGCATTGTTATCCGCCTTTCCTACGATACTTTTGCATTGAAATATAGGACACTAGTCGCACCAAGTTCAACCTTTTGATTTTAGTTTTGCCTGAGGTCTTACCAGCATCTTCCTCCACAAACTCTCCACTAACTGTTCGGGCACTATGGTTCTCAACCCCAATGCAGAACCTCATCACTTGTCCTACCCATGTCATTGGTACCAATGTGGACCATGACTTCTGGCTGCTCACCCTCCCACTTAAGAATGGTGAGGACTCGATCCCAGATATCCCGAACCCTGGCACCTGGGAGGCAACATAACTTCCGGGAATCTCATTCTTGCCCGCAGAACCTCCTGCCCGCTCCCCTAACAAATCCCCTGTCACCACAGTGTGCCTCTTCCCTTTTGAGTCACAGAGCTAGACTTAGTGCCAGAGACCCGACAGCAGTAACTTTCCTCTGTTAAATCATCATCTGTCTCCTGATTGAAGTTCCCTCCTCTCTAAACTTCCGATGTCTGGATGGGCTGCTGGTCAAAGCTGTAATGCTAATATGGTTTTGTGTTTAATACTGTGTCTAGGGAGTTTTATTATACTTAAGGTTTTATATATTTTGAAATTTCTGTAAAATATTCTGCATTTTATGATAAACTGGTTCAGATTTCAGCATGAATAAAATAATGAGGTATGATATCATTCAGTGACTACTTGTGGAAGAAAGATTCAAGGGACTTTAAGCACTCTTGATGCTTACGGGACTGTGAAGTTCCAACAACAAGCATATTGAACAACTCCATATCTCCTTATTTATCATATTTTGGCCAAATGAACTTTCACGCCTTTGAATGTCTCCTGGAACCATTCCGATCTCAGAGCTGCAAAATTGGGGATTTGTTCTCAAATACTCGGAGAAGTATCACTCTTCACATTGACACCATCCAACTTTGGTTCCTTGCAATTAGGTTTTAGTATTTTCTGGTGTTTTCTGTCTGCATGTTGATTATGACTGAGGCACAACTCTTTTAATTGACCATGCCAGTTTAACCCCTTTCTATTGTGCATACTTTGATTGAATCTGAAAATGTTATCCAAATAATAGATTAAGTTTAGGATAGTACCTTTGTACCTCCCTCTGCAAACTGGATCCTCGACTTCCTCACCAGAAGACCACAGTGTGTGTGGATCTGAAATAACATCTCCATCTCGCTGATATTCAACACTGGTGTGCCTCAAGGATGTGTGCTTAGCCCACTGCTCTACTCTCTCTACTCTCATGGCTGTGTGGGTGGGCACAGCTCAAATGCCACCTGTAAAATTGCTGATGATATAACCATTGAAGATGGTGAGGAGAAGATGTACAGGAGTGAGATTTCAGATTAATATATTTATATATATATATTTATTTACTTTTCTGTTTGTTGTAGATGAGGATGTCCCTGCAGACATGATTGTGGAAGAATCAGGACCTGGTCCACAAAACAGCCCATACCAGCTACGGAGGAAGTCTCTATTGTCTAAAAGACAATATCCTACAAAAAATAATATGGAGGTGAGATGCACTGCTAAATGCAGAAATCTATTTTTTGGTGTTAACGCCACCATCCAAAAATCATCTTTGTCCAGGTGCGGATTTAATTTGTGAAAACGCGACTGGGACAACGATTGTATAAACTATTGCTATCTTGTTGTCAACCCATTTACTTTAGTTTTGTACAATGAAGCTGGGTTTGAATGTTGGATGCTGATATGCAGAGGCTTTAATTTTCAGAGAAAATAGTACTCAATGGTGGCATGGCAGGTGGGGAATTGGAGTCATATTTAGAGTATAAACTAAACACCTTCATTTGGAAGAGTACATAGGGCATGATAAAGCAGATAAATTAACTAGTTTTTATTTTAATGCATTGAACCTGATGGATTAGGCTTTGGTTCATAAGCAAATGTAAATGTGATATTGTATATCAAAAATGAAGTTGGGGAAAAAAGAACGACTGACAACTCAGTGCACTTAGTCATAGCAGATAGAGAGGTGCCACAGTGTTGATTAGGAAGAACATCATATCAGTATTCAAGGAAGATATTTTGGAAGGCTCTTCCAATGATGGCATGCGTTAGAAAAAAGCAGGGACAATTACTTTGGTATTATATATTGCAGGTTTCCTAGCAGTTAGCAAGAAAAAGATAAGCAGCTGTGTAGACAATTGACAGAAAGACGCCAGAGCAAAGGCACTGTAGCGGTGGGAGTACAAGGGAACAGATTTCAACTTTTTCAATAATGTCTGGGAGTGTCTTGGAGGTAAGACTCATCTTGGGAGCAGTGTGTCAGGGAAGTTCTTTTTTGAGCCAGTACTTCGATAATTGTACATAAAATGGGGTTCTACTGGACTTGGGAAATAAAAGCAGGCATGTTGTGGTAGCACAAATGGGAGCCTTTTAAAAGGAAGGTAGTATCCCTGGGAGTGTGAAAGGTAAGGATGGCAAGATTTATGAAATATGAATCAAAAGTGATGTTGAGTTGAAGAAAACAAAAGGAATAGACAAAATGGTGGAATCCCTTAAGAGGTATGGAAAATGTGGGAGTGTACATAACAAGGAAATTGGGAGGGGAAAAGGGGGCCATCAGTGGCAAGCAAAATTAAGATGAATCTAAATTATGCTTGGGGCCTAGGGATGTGGGTGAAGATTTAAATGAGTATTTCTTGTTTGTATTCACTGCAAGAAGATGGTAGAGGGAGAGTTCAGGGTGAGGTAGGCTGATATTTTGTGCATTTTGACATTTGGGAAGACAAGATCTCTTGGGAAGCATGAAGGTGGATAAATATCCAGAGCCTGATGTGAGGAAATCCCGGCTGCTATGGGAGGCAACGAGTTTGTTGGGGCCTTTGCAGACATTTTTGTATCCTTACTAGCCGATGACTAGAAGATAACATTTGTTGCTCTAGTATTTAAGATGACAAGAATGGATTTGCTGGATTACTGAAGGATAGTGGACGCTGTGTACAAGGTCTTTAATAAGATCTTTAATTTGCTTGGTAAACTGGTCCAGAAGTTGGAGCCTATGGGATCCAGGACAGATTGGTAATAGGAGTCAGGGCTGTGCTAGAGGGTTGCTTTCTCAGTTAGAAGTCTGTTACCAGTGATGTACCTCAGCAGTTGGTATTGGTATGTTTGTGATGTACATTAACAACTTGGAAATGAATATATGATGTAGTACCACAAGAATTTCTAGTGATGTAGATATCAAGGCTATAGTGTGATGCTAGTCAGCTGGAAAATTTGGCAGAGCAATGGTAAGTGTAATTTAATCCTGTCAAATGCAAAATAATATTTGAGAAGATAAATAAGGTAGGATAGATCCAATAAATGGTAGTTTTCAAAGGAGTGTTGATGAACAAAGGGACCAAGTTCATATATCCCCAGAAATATTAGCGTGGATGGAAAAGTTGGTGAAGAAGACTGATCTATCCTTTGCTGACCATGGAATAGAACATACCAGGGTATCGTGCCTGGAGATTTATGTGCTGCTCTTGTTGCCACATTATGGGATGGATGTGATTGCACTGGAAAAGGTGCAAAGGAAATTGTGCTTGTATGGAGTGACTGCAAAGACTAGTTTTATTTTCCCTAGAACAGATGAGATGAGGAATGACCTGGCAGAGGTGTATAAATTTGAGGGGGATAAATATAGTAGATAATTTTTTTCACTATGTTTATGATGAGGGAATGCTTTTTATATGAGAGTCTACAAATTTGGAGTGGAATGGGGGCGTGTCCACGATGGCGTTCTTTGATATAGAAGCTGGATGATTTAGATTATGCAGCCTGAAGAGATATTGGAGGTGAATATGCTTAGACTATCTAAGAAGCATGTAGACAAATACTGGAATTGCTAAGCCAAAGAGGGCTATGGACCAAATGTGGGTAAAAGGAATTAGTGTCGATGGATGCAGTGAGTGGGCTTAAGGACCTGCTTCTTTGGTTGACCACTGTCAATCCATAGATCAGAGAAGAAATATGCTGCCTCTTTACCAACAACCATAAAGAAAACATTTAAAAAATAAGGTGTGATAACCCATTTCATAGATTAAGTGAGGTAGATTTTGTTTCAGTCACAATTTAATTGCCAAGGAAATAATTAACCTGTGATTTTTAAATATGTTAATTATAACTTCCAATTTGTGGTGTCAATATATTTAGAAAGAGCAAAATGTGAAAAGGCACCAGCTATCCATTTTGGAGGTTATATTTTCATAGAATAGCTCAACAAGAATTGTGCTGTAGTTGGTAATTTTTCACTTGGACTGAATTCTTCATGATTGAGGTAACTGAAATTCAATTTTTATCTAATGAATTTTGTAGACTGCAGTGAATGGTAGAAAGGCTTACCATCAAATGATATGTTAATTGTTTCAAGCGATATCTTACTTAGGTATTTCTAACTTTTGAACAATTTTAGAATTAGGTTTATTATTCAAAGATTCAAGATTCAAAAAACTTTATTATCATTCTAACCGTACATCAGCTCTGCAGGGCAGAATGAGACAGCGTTTCTCAGGAGTAGTGCAATCATAACATAACAAACGCAACACTAAATAATAAACACAACAATAAATAGTAAAACACAACAGCCACATGTCAGTTAAAATCAAGTTATAAGTGTCCAGTGCAAGTTAAAAGGGCCCAAAGCAGAGTCAGGTGGAGCAGCTATTTAGCAGTCTGACTGCCTGTGGGAGGAAGCTGTTTCGTAGCCTTGTGGTTTTAGTTTTGATGCTCCTGTAACGTTTGCCTGATGGCAGAAGAACAAACAGTTCATGGAGAGGGTGTGAGGGGTCTTTAATGTTGTCCTGTGTCTTCTGGAGGCATTGACTCTGAAAGAGGTCTTGTACAGAAGGTAGGGAGACCCCAGTAACCTTCTCTGCTCCCCTAACCACCCTCTGCTAGGCTTTTTTGTCGACAGCACTGCAGCTGGAGTACCAGGTTGTGATGCAAAAGGTCAGCACACTCTCAACCACACCTCTGTAGAATGTAGTTAAGATGTTAGTGGGGAATGATGCTTGTTTAAGCTTCCTCAGGAAGTGCAATCTCTGCTGGGCCCGTTTCACAATCCCAGTGGTGTTCTTGGACCAGGTGAGATTGTCTGAGATCTGCACCCCAAGGAACTTGATGTTTTCCACTCTCTCCACTGTGGAGCCGCTGATGCTGAGGGGTGTGTGCTCAGGCTGAGACTGTCTGAAATCGACGATCATCTCCTTGGTTTTGGTGACATTAAGCATCAAGTTGTTATCCCTGTACCAGCTCTCTAGGTGTTTGATCTCCTCCCTGTACATTGTTTCATCATTTTTTCTGATGAGCCCCACCACTGTGGTATCATCTGCAAATTTAATAATCAGGTTCTCCTTGAATCTGGCTGCACAGTCAGGTGTTAGCGGTGTAAACAGCAATGGGCTAAGCACACAGCCTTGTGGGGATCCAGTGCTCAGTGGGGATCACCAGCATGTGACATGAAGTTTGTAAACTTAGCAGCAGCAGTTCAATGCAATACATAATCTAGCAGAGAGAGAAAAAATGATAATAAATAAAATAAAACATAAACAAGTAAATCAATTACATGTATTGAATAACTTTTAAAAAATGTGCAAAAAACAGAAATGCTGTATATTTTTGAAAAAAAGTGAGGTAGTGTCCAAAGCTTCAACAATGTCCATTTAGGAATAGGATGGCAGAGGGTTTTAAATGTGCAGTTTTAAATGTAGTTTAATACTTGGGTTTCCAGAGCAGTTTTGTTTTGAAATGGGGTGTTCTGAAACTGTCTGTTTTAGGTGTTCTAATTTTTTTCTTATATTGTTGTTTGATTCCTAAGAATCAAAAGATTGAAGACAAAATAGTCTTTTTGAAACTTGTGTCAAATACTTCGGCCGTTGAAATACTTCTCCCAATTTTTTTCTCAAATGTATAGTGGTGATAATGACTATAAAAAACATGATGAGCATACATACTCTAATAAGATCGTGGGGAAGAATAAAATAGTAATATTATGGATATTGTTACTGTTTTTGTTTCTGAATCTTGGCTTTAAAGTAATTCCTTAGTTTCTAAAGTTTTGTACTTGACCTCTGGTCTTTTAAACTCAGATATTCATGATAAAGTGGTGCATCTCTGCAGCTTGTTCTTCACATGTTCTGTTAAGACTTCATGGTCAGTGTACACATTTGTGTAGCTTGTCTGAGATTGTTAGTGAATCTTAAAAGCAGATTAAAAAGCACTAATCTTAAAATCCTCAATGGAATTCTGATATACACAAGGATTCTAACACAATCTAATATCTTTGTAGGAGTTTTATCATAAAGTCTATCATTTTAGTGTGCAAAATTGGCAGGTTAATATATTTCAGGATGTTTGCTATGGGAGCAATATGATGTATTGTTTGAGTGGTAGGAGTTTGTTAACAGTACAATTTTTCTGCTTATGGGTACTAATCTCTCTGATATTATAGTTTGCAGAGAAACAGGCCATTTAACAATCATTCTCTGATTATGCTGAGCTTCTATGCTGAACTTACAGTCTAACTCTCTCTGCCCTCTCTCATGTCCTTGTAACTTTTCTGTGTAGTGATACTATTTGTTCTGCTTTATATATTTTACTTTCCTTTTGTTAACTATGTTATTTTGAAGGTACCTAATTCTTTTCTTCCTAAAATAAAGACATTCTATGCAATCAAAGCCTTTCAAGATTCTGAAGACATCTGAAGTTATCCATCTGCATATTTTTCAGCCTTTTAATCATATCCTGATGCATTTGTTTTGTTTTCCTTGACAATTCATTTTGCATCCACTGAATTGCCTCAGTACTTTTATAATGGCAGTGACCAGAACTGTACTCAGCTTAGAAATGAGTTTGGCGCAAATACTTGATTTTGCACTTCTAAGCTGTTCAAAGTAAAACTAATCCTAGGTCTTTTCTTTTCAAAAACTTTATTATTGAACATTGCTGTTACAAATGCTGGCAATACTGTTTAGACAGTGTTTGTGAAAAGAAAAATGTTTGATGTCCGAGTGCCTTGCAAGTTGTAATGGGCGCTGCAGTAAGACCCAGACTGTAACATGAAAATTTTGTGAAACCAGACTAAATTTAATGGTAACATGGATTTAAAAAGTTAATTAAATTGTATTAATGCCAACTTTGGCTTCTTTGTGCCTTTTCCACAAATCATTTTGTATCCAAAATTTGTATTTTTTTAATCTATGCAAGACTTGAGGTAGTTACAAAGATGAAAAATGGTAATGGTACTGACAGAATGAAACAGAAGGATAAAAATTTTAACAGTAAAATGTTGTTGGTCAAAGATATCTTTGTTAGGATTGATAATATAAGTGGTAGTGACTTGTCTATGCTGAATATTTAATTGAAAAATATTATAGGCTTTTCTAATTATATGTGAGAACTCTAAAGATTTATAATAAAATGTCTACATGACCCATGCAGCAGATCATACCCCAACCCTTCACTGAACTGAGAAAAGAAATAAAACTAAATTTGGGTAGCAAAGAATGTACAGGAATGCTGGGTGTAATAATGGAGTAGTGATGATTTGATTAATCTGTTTAGTGCTAATGCTGTGCAGTCTGTGAAACGATGGCGAGCAGAAATGGCCAGACCTGCAGGTTGTAATGTGTCCAGATGGAAGAAGAGGCAAATTTTTAAAAAATCAGAGTTCTTCAGGCTTGCAATGGGCCTTTTTATAACAGTACAGGAGGCCATAGGCAGAGAGAGAGAGTGGGACAGGGAACTTGCCTCTTTTTAATGATGACACAGAATGTAGGTTGATCTGGTCACAAGTCATCCAATAGTAATTAATTTATCACTTGTGTATAAGATTTGAATAGGGTTCTAATGCTATTGATAAAGCTCTGTGATCATTAAAGGCATATACTACACAAAAATTTCCATTTAAAGCAGCTTGTGCGAATGATTAACCTTGAATTGTCGGAATTATATTTGGTTAACTAAATAATATTATTCCTTTCCATTTAAAAAAATTTGAATTGGATGGAATGCTACATGGCTAATACAGGAACACGTGAACTATTGCTGGCATTCCATTTAATAAATGTGAACTCGGGTTGATCAAGTAGGAATTTGTTCATGAGAAGTATTAGTGTGTTTTTTTTAGGATCTAACTATTCAAACATTTATCTATTTTACATTTTTATCTGCATGGATATATTTCAATGTTAAGAACAGAAAAGTGATAATATAAAAAGCACTTCAGTGCAAGTTGTAAACATGTGATCAGTGTGATATGCTTGTAAAAGGGAGTGTCCTGTAATTCCTAGTGGAACTCGGGAACTATTCACTCTGCTGGATGTTGAACTATGCAAATACTGAGCTTTGAATAACATTGTGAATGAAGGAAAAATGTGACAAAAGTGTTCATAATCAAATATTCGTGCTGATGTTGACTTTGTACTTTCTAGTAAAAGGCCTTATTTTGCATTATTTTAACAAAATCTTTGGATAACATCTTACTAACATTAACAGACAGTGGAATTTCTCCACCTTTCCCCTCCCACTCCCAGATCCTCCTGAATTTTCATTTAAAAAAACTAAATCAAAATTCTATATAAGAACCAAAAGTAACTAAGTGAAAACAGAGGTGCGAATGTTAATTGATCTCTCTGACCTACAATATACTCGCTGTTAAATACTTCTAGGATAGTAAACTATAATGTATGCAAACCATGTACACCTCTTGAAGTTGTAAACACCATACTTCAAAACACCAGAATGATGCCTGAGCTATTCCAATCTGAGAAGCTCTTATCTGTTGAAAGTAGAAATACAGTACTGTGCTTAAGTCTTAGGCACCCTAGATTTTTAATATAAGTTTGTTTTATATGTTTTTTTTGTCTTCTGCCTTGTGTCAGTGGAAAAGAGCAAACTTTAGATTTCCATAGATCCATTTTCCAAAAAAATTAAATGTTAGAGGTTTTTTGTATTTCATTAAAAAATGTAAAATATTAAATAATAGACCACTTTTCAAAGAAAAACTTAATTACTTTGTAGGTGTATAGCCCAGTGCATGATTAAATAAAGATAACAAGTCAGTGCTAATGATCTGTGACACAATGAGATGAATGAACTAGACTGATTAACTGAAATATAAAGGGGTGTAGAATGAATCAAACTGAGTGAATTAAGACCAAACTAAAATGTGAAGGTGTGGCAGATGTGACAGTGTAACCTTCTGATCAGTAATTCTTACACCATCGTGAGAGTGAACGTAGCAATAAGTCAAAAGGTGGTCATCCTGCATCAGCAAGGTCTCTCCCAAGTAGACATTTTGCTGCTGACAAGAGTTTAAAAAGTGTTGTCAAAGCTCCTCTGAAGAAGGACAAAGAAGCAGGCAAGGTTTAGGACCAGAAACACAGTGGTCAGCCATGGAAACTGAGTACAGCAGAGGAGAGATACATCAAATTGACGTCCCTTCTAAATCACAAGAAGTCCACCTCTGCTATCAGCTGTCAACATTCAAAAACCACTGGAACCCAAATACACCTCTACAGTCTGGAGAACTTGTTAAAAGTGGTCCTCGTGGAAGAGTTGCTGCCAAAAAGCCAATTCTTAGAAGTGGAAACAAGGCCAAGAGACTCAACTATGCACAAAAACATAAGGACTGGGGTGCTACACAATGGCAGCAAATGCTCTGGGCTGATGAGTCAAAATGTGAAATTTTTGCCTCAAACAGGAGGCAGTTTGTTTGTAGAAGAGCTGGAGAATGCTCCATGGATGAGTGTCTGCAGCCAGTAGTGAACCACAGTGGATGTGCAGGTTTGGGTCTGCATTTCTGCAAATGGATTTGGTGATCTAATCAGAATTAGTGAAATCCTCAATGCTGAGAAGTAGAAGCAGATTCTCATCCATCAGGGAGGCATCTGCTCAGTCCCAACTTCATTCAGGACAATGACCCAAACATACAGCCCAAGGTCATAAAGAACTATCTGCTACTGGAGAATGAGACAGGGTAGGTATGTTATAGGGAACACTTAGCTGATTTCTTTGTGTTCTCTTGCATTTCTTATACTCAATTAAGTACCTCATTTGTTCCTACTTGCCTATACCTGCTAGGCAACTCCTTTTTTTTCTTAACCAGGGCCTGAATATCTTGAAAACCAAGGCTCCCTAAGTCTGTTAGCTTTACCTTTTATTCTGACAGGCACATACAAGCTTTCTGCTTTCAAAATTTTACTTTGGAAGGCCTTCCACTTACTAAGTTCACCTTTGCCAGAAAATAGCCTGTCCCAATTCATACTTGCCAGATCCTTTCTGATACCATCAAAATTGGCCTTTCTCCAATTTAAAATCTCAACTTGTGGACCAGACCTATCTTCTTTTCCATATTTACTTTGAAATTAATGACATTATGATCGCCAGAGAGAGACTTGTTCTGGAGCTGCTCTGGCCTATGGTCAGGCCACACTTAGATCCCCTCCAGTTCGCCTACCAGCCCCGACTAGGAGTTGAGAATGCCAACGTCTACCTGCTGAACCGTGTCTACGCCCACCTGGGCAAGCCAGCGAGCAATGTGAGGGTCATGTTTTTTGACTTCAGTGCGTTCAACACCATCCGCCCTGCTCTGCTGGGGTAGAAGCTGACAGTGATGCAGATGGATGCTTTCCTGGTGTCGTGGATTCTTGATTACCTGACTGGCAGACCACAGTACGTGTGCTTGCAACACTGTGTGTCCGACAGAGTGATCAGCAGCACTGGGGCTCCACAGGGGACTTTCTTGTCTCCCATTCTCTTCACCATTTACACCTTGGACTTCAACTACTGCACAGAGTCTTATCATCTTCAGAAGTTTTCTGATGACTCTGCCATAGTTGGATGCATCAGCAAGGGAGATGAGGCTGAGTATAGGGCTACGGTAGGAAACTTTGTCACATGGTGTGAGCAGAATTACCTGCAGCTTAATGTGAAAAAGACTGAGGAGCTGGTGGTAGACCCGAGGAGAGCGAAGGTACGGGTGACCCCTGTTTCCATCCAGGGGGTCAGTGTGGACATGGTGGTGGATTACAAATATCTGGGGATACGAATTGACAATAAACTGGACTGGTCAAAGAACACTGAGGCTGTCTACAAGAAGGGTCAGAGCCGTCTCTGTTTCCTGAGGAGACTGAGGTCCCTTAACATCTGCCAGATGATGCTGAGGATGTTCTACGAGTCTGTGGTGGCCAGTGCGATCATGTTTGCTGTTGTGTGCTGGGGCAGCAGGCTGAGGGTAGCAGACACCAACAGAATCAACAAACTCATTCGTGAGGCCAGTGATGTTGTGGGGATGGAACTGAACTCTGATGGTGGTGTCAGAAAAGAGGATGCTGTCCAAGTTGCATGCCATCTTGGGCAATGTCTTCCATCCACTACATAATGTACTGGTTGGGCACAGGAGTACATTCAGCCAGAGACTCATTCCACCGAGATGCAACACAGAGCGTCATAGGAAGTCATTCCTGCCTGTGGCCATCATACTTTATAACTCCTCCCTTGGAGGGTCAGACACACTGAGCCAATAGGCTGGACCTGGACTTATTTCCTGGCATAATTTACATATTACTATTTAATTATTTATGGTTTTATTACTATTATTTATGGTGCAACTGTAACAAAAACCAATCTCCCCCGGGATCAATAAAGTATGACTATGAGATGCAAAGTGTTCCCCATGCACGTACCTACCCTATCTCATTCAACAGCAGCAGATCAAGTATCACATACTCTGTCATTGGGAATTCTACATACTGATTAAGGAAATTTTCCTGATCCTAAGACCATGGGATATAGGAGCAGAAGTAGGCTGTTCGGCCCATTGAGTCTGCTCTGCCATTCAATCATGGGCTGATGTAATTACTCCAGTCGTCCCCACTCCCCTGACTTCTCCCCATACCCTTTGATGCCCTGGCTAATCAAGAACCTATCTGTCTCTGCCTTAAATACACCCAGTGACTTGGCCTCCACAGCCTTTGGAAACAACAAATTCCACAGATTTACCACCCTCTAACTAAAGTAATTTCTCTGCATCTCTGTTCTAAATGGACGTCCTTCAATCCTGAAGTCATGCCCTTTTGTTCTAGACTCCCCTACCATGGAAAATACCTTTGCCCTATCTAATCTGTTCAGACCTTTTAACATTCGGAATGTTCCAGTGAGATCCCCCCTCATTCTCCTGAACTCCAGGGAATACAGCCCAGGAGCTGCCAGACGTTCTTCATACAGTAAACCTTTCATTCCTGGAGTCATTCTCGTGAATCTTCTCTGAACCCTCTCCAATGTCATTATATCCTTTCTAAAATAAGGAGCCCAAAATTGATACCTGGAAATATGATATTGTAGCTATTAGTGAAACATGGTTGCAGGAGGGGTGTGATTGGCAACTAGGTATTCCTGGCATTGCTTCAGGTGTGATAGAATCAGAGGGGCAAGAGAGGGAGGTGTTGCGTTGCTTGTCAGAGAAAATATTGCAGTGGTGCTTTGGCAGGATAGATGAGAGGACTTGTCTAGGGAGGCTATTTGGGTGGAATTGAGGAATGGGAAAGGTGTAGTAACGCTTATAGGGGTGTATTATAGACAATCTAATGGGGAGCAAGAATTGGAGGAGCAAATTTGTAAGATAGCAGATATTTGTAGTAAGCACAAGGTTGTGCTTGTGGGAGATTTTAAATTTCCACACACAGACTGGGCAACCCATTCTGTAAAAGGGCTGGATGGATTGGAGTTTGTAAAATGTTTGCAAGGTAGTTTTTTGCAGCGATACATAGAGGTACCAACTAGAGAAGGTGCAGTGTTGGATCTCCTGTCAGGGAATGAGATAGATCAGGTGACAGAGATATGTGTTGGGGAGCACTTCGGGTCCAGTGATCACAATGCCATTAGTTTCAATATTATTATGGAGAAGGATAGGACTGGACCCAGGGTTGAGATTTTTGATTGGAGAAAGGCTAATTTTGAGGAGATGTGAAAGGATTTAGGAGGAGTGGATTGGGACAGTTTGTTTTATGGGAAGGATGTAATAGAGAAATGGAGGTCATTTAAAGGTGAAATTTTGAGGGTACAGAATCTTTATGTTCCTGTTAGGTTGAAAGGAAAGGTTAAAAGTTTGAGAGAGCCATGGTTTTCAAGGGATATTGGAAACTTGGTTTGGAAAAAGAGAGGTATCTACAATAAATATAGGCAGCTTGGAGTAAATGAGGTGCTGGAGGAATATAAAGAATGTAAAAAGAATCTTAAGAAAGAAATTAGAAAAGCTAAAAGAAGATATAAGGTTGCTTTGGCAAGTAAAGTGAAAATAAATCCAGAGGGTTTCTGCAGTTATATTAATAGCAGAGGGATAGTGAGGGATAAAATTGGTCCCTTAGAGAATCAGAGTGGACAGCTATGTGCAGAGCCAAAAGAGATGGGGGAGATTTTGAACAATTTCTTTTCTTCGGTATTCACTAAGGAGAAGGATATTGAATTGTGTAAGGTAAGGGAAACAAGTAGGGTAGTTATGGAATCTATAATGATTAAAGAAGAGGAAGTACTGGGGCTTTTAAGGAATATAAAAGTAGATATGTCTCCGGGTCCTGACAGGATATTCCCTAGGACCTTGAGGGAAGTTAGTGTGGAAACTGCAGGGGCTCTGACAGAGATATTTCAAATGTCATTAGAAACGGAGTTGGTGCCGGAGGGTTGGCGTATTGCTCATGTTGTTCCATTGTTTAAAAAGGGTCCTAAGAGTAAACCTAGCAATTATCGGCCTGTGAGTTTAACGTCAGTGGTGGGTAAATTTATGGAAAGTATTCTTGGAGATGGTATATATAATTATCTGGATAGACAGGGTCTGATTAGGAATAGTCAACATGGATTTGTGTGTGGAAAGTCATGTTTGACAAATCTTAGTGAATTTTTTGAAGAGGTTAGTAGGAAAGTTGACGAAGGTAAAGCAGTGAATGTTGTCTACATGGACTTCAGTAAGGCCTTTGACAAGGGTCCACACGGAAGGGTAGTTAGGAAGGTTCAGTCGTTAGGTATTAATATTGAAGTAGTAAAATGGATTCAGCAGTGGCTGGATGGGAGCCGTCAGAGAGTAGTGGTGGAAAACTATCAGATTGGAGGCCAGTGACTAGTGGTATGCCTCAGGGATCTGTACTGGGTCCAGTGTTGTTTGTCATATATATTCATGATCTGGATGATGGGGTGGTAAATTGGATTAGTAAGTATACAGATGATACTAAGATACGTGGAGTTGTGGATAATGAGGGGGGTTTTCAAAGCTTGCAGAGAGATTTAGGCCAGTTAGAAGAGTGGGCTGAAAGATGGCAGATGGAGTTTAATGCTGATAAATGTGAGGTGCTATATTTTGGTAGGACTAATCAAAATAGGACATACATGGTAAATGGTGGGACATTGAAGAATGCAGTAGAACAGAGGGATGTAGGAATAATGGAGCATAGTTCCCTGAAGCTGGAATCTCATGTGGATAGGGTGGTGAAGAAAGCTTCTGGTATGCTGGCCTTTATTAATCAGAGCATTGAGTATAGGAGTTGGGATATAATGTTGAAATTGTACAAGGCATTGGTAAGGCCAAATTTGGAGTATTGTGTACAGTTCTGGTCACTGAATTATAGAAAAGATGTCAACAAAATTGAGAGAGTACAGAGAAGATTTACAGGTGTCCCCCGCTTTTTGAGCATTCGCTTTACGAAACCTCACTGTTACGAAAGACCTACATTAGTACCCTATTTTTGCTTTCAGGGGGTGTTTTCACTGTTACGAGAAAAAAATTCAGTGCACGATAAAGGCAGCGCGCCCCAAGCAGCCGCTCTCCCCCGGATTCTCGCCGGCATTGCTTAAACACGAGCCTGCGAGCAGCCGTTTGCAAGATGAGTTCTATGGTATCGGAAAAGCCTGAAAGAGCTCGTAAGGGTGTTACACTTATGGTAAAACTAGACATAATTAAGCGTTTTGATCGTGGTGAACGAAGTAAGGACAACGTGAGTTTGGCTTGTGGAAGTTGACGAAGATGATGTTGAAGAGGTTTTGGCATCCCATCACCAAGAACTGACAGATGAAGAGCTGATGCAATTGGAAGAAAAAAGGATACAATCGAAACCGAATGAGTAATGATAAAGTACGACTTTAATTTTGAAAGGGTACGTCGGTTTAGGGGATATTTGCAGGATGGTTTGAGTCCTTATTAAAGAACTGTGTGATAGGAAAAATATGCGAGGCTCAGCAGTCAAGCAAGCCTTCCACATCAGCTACAGCAGACAACGAACCTCGACCTTCGACATTGAGGCGGGCAGTCATAGGAGAAGATGAGCTGCCTGCTCTAATGGAAACAGGCGACGAGATGACACCCCAGTGTCCCACCACCCCAACCCCCAGGCCACGGACAGATACTGATTCGCGGAGAATGCAAAGGTAGCCGGGAGGCACACAGCACATCTTTAAGAAAAAAAGCTGAAATAAACATGCTAATTAATTAGGTGCCACCGACACGTAATTGTTGGCCCAGATCAGAGACGATGCAATCGGAAATCGGCACTGATCTGGGCCGACAATTACGGGCGGCACCTAATTAATTAGCATGTTTGTTTCGGCTTTTTTCTTAAAGATATGCTGTGTACCTCCCGGCTACCGCTGGACCCCTGTGTTCTTCGTGGCAATGTATCGCTCAGCGACCTGGAGGGTGGGGGGCCACTGCACCACCCAAACTCCGACTCAGTCTAACACACCATCATCAGTGTGCTCGGCGCTGTCCAGAGTACTTCACTGAGTACTTCACTGTACATACATTATTTCTACTTTATATTGGCTGTGTATTTTTACGTGTTATTTGGTATGATTTGACAGCTTCATAGCTTAAAGGTCACTGGAGAGCGCTTGCGCGTGTTTTTGCCAACAGCGCTTGCGTGAGATTTTCTGCCGACAGCGCTTGCGTGAGATTTTCGCTCCGGAGAACAGTTCAGTAATGATTGTGGAAAAGTATTTCTACTTTATATAGGCTGTGTATTTATCATATCATTCCTGCTTTTACTATGTGTTACTGTTATTTAGGTTTTATGTGTTATTTGGCATGATTTGGTAGGTTTTTTTTGGGTCTGCGAACGCTCACAAAATTTTCCCATATAAATCGTAATTGCTTCTTCGCTTTACGACATTTCGGCTTACGAACAGTTTCATAGGAACGCTCTACCTTCGGATTGCGGGGGAAACCTGTACTAGAATGTTACCTGGGTTTCATCTCCTAAGTTACAGAGAAAGGTTGAACAAGTTGGGTCTTAATTCTTTGGAGCGTAGAAGGTTGAGGGGGGACTTGATAGAGGTATTTAAAATTATGAGGGGGATAGATAGAGTTGATGTGGATAGGCTTTTTCCATTGAGAATGGGGGAGATTCAAACAAGAGGACATGAATTGAGAGTTAAAGGGCAAAAGTTTAGGGGTAACATGAGGGGGAACTTCTTTACTCAGAGAGTGGTAGCTGTGTGGAATGAGCTTCCAGCAGAAGTGGTTGAGGCAGGTTCGATGTTGTCATTTTAAGTTAAATTGGATAGATATATGGACAGGAAGGGAATGGAGGGTTATGGGCTGAGTGCAGGTCGGTGGGACTAGGTGAGAGTAAGAGTTCAGCACGGACTAGAATGGCTGAGATGGCCTGTTTCTGTGCTGTAATTGTCATATGGTTATAAAACTGCACACAATACTCCCAAGTGTGGTCTAGCGAGCGCCTTATAGAGCCTCAACATCACATACCTGCTCTTGTATTCTATACCTCTAGAAATTGCATTTGCCTTCTTCACCACCGACTCACCCTGGAGGTTAGCCTTTCGGGTATCCTGCACAAGGACTCCCAAGTCCCTTTGCATCTCTGCATTTTGAATTCTCTCCCCATCTAAATAATAGTCTGCCCATTTATTTCTTCCACCAAAGTGGATGACCATACACTTTGCAACATTGTATTTCATTTGCCACTTCTTTGCCCATTCCCTAACTGTCTAAGTCTTGCTGCAGGCTCTCTTTTCCCCTCGACACTACCTGCTCCTCCACCTATCTTTGTATCATCGACAAATTTAGCCACAAATCCATTAATCCCATCGTCCAAAATATTGACATACATCATAAAAAGCAGTGGTCCCAACACCAAACCCTGTGGAACTCCACTGGTAACCGGCAGCCAGCCAGAATAGGATCCCTTTATTCCCACCCTCTGTTTTCTGCTGATCAGCCAATACTCCACCCATGCTAGTAACTTCCCTGTAATTCCATGGGCTCTTATCTTGCTAAGCAGCCTCATGTGCGGCACCTTGTCAAAGTCCTTCTGATAATCCAGGTACACCCCATCCACTGCATCTCCTTGTAATTTCCTCAAAAAATTGCAGTTGGTTAGTGAGGCAGCATTTTCCTTTCAGGAAACCATGCTGGCTTTGGCCTATCTTGTCATGTGCCCCCAGGTACTCCGTAATCTCATCCCTAACAATCGATTACAACAACTTCCCAGCTACTGATGTCAGGCTAACAACTCTATAGTTTCCTTTTTGCTGCTTCCCACTCTTCTTAAATTTCCAGTCATCCGGTACAGTGCCAGAATCTATTGATTCTTCCCAGTCTTCTATCTTCCCATTAGCTTTGGCTCTCTTTTGCTTTTACTTTGGCTCTGTCTTCACTTGTCTGCCATGGTAGTGTCCTTCTTCCATTCGAAAATTTCTTCTTATTTTCGAGTATATCTGTCTTGCACTTCCCCCATTTTTCACAGAAACTCCAGCCATTCTTGCTCTGCTGTCCTTCCTGCTAGTGTCCCTTTCCAGTCAATTTGGGCCAATTCCCCTCTCATGCCATTGTAATTTCCTTTATTCCACTGAATTACCGACATACTGGAATTTCGTTTCTCATTCTCAAATTTCAAAGTGAACTTGATCATATTGTAATCCTTCAAGGTTCCTTAACCTTAAGTCCTCTTATCACCTCTGGATCATTGCACAACACCCAATCCAGGACAGCCGATCCCCTTGTGGGCTCAACGACAAGCTGTTCTAAAAAGCCATGCCTTAGACATTCTACTAATTCTCTCTTGAGGTCCAGTGATGGCCTGGTTTTCTGAATCCACTTTCATGTTAAAATTCCCAATGATTATCATGATATTGCCCTTCTGACATGCCTTTTCTATCTCCTGCTGTAATTTGTAATCCACATCCCAGCTGCTGTTTGGAGGCCTGTATGCAACTGTCATTAGGGTCCTTTTACCATTGCCACTTCTTAACTCAACCCATAGAGACTCTACACCTTCTGATCCTATGTCCTCCCTTTCTAATGATTTAATATTATTTCTTATACACAGGGCCACACCACTCCCTCTGCCTACTAACTTATCTTTCCGATATGCCGTATATTCTTGGATGTACGGTTCCCAATGGCAGCCATCCTTTCGCCAAGTTTCAGAGATGGCCACAATGTCATACTTGCCACTCTGCAGCTGAATTTCAAGATCATCTTATTTTATTTCTTAAGCTGCGTGCATTCAAATATAACACTTTCATTCCAGTATTTGTTGCTTTCTTTTTTAACTGCACCTCACCTCTATTGCCCTGTAGCTCATCTCACTGGCTGTGATTATGCCTGATCTCCTGCCTGTCCTTTCTATTATCTCTGTTGCACGCTGTCTTTGATTTATTTCTGTTTTCCCCTTCCTCCCTCCGGTTCCCATCCCCCTGCCAAATTAGTTTAACCTCTCCCTGACAGCTCTATTAAACCTGCCTGTGAGGATATTGGACCCCTTTGGGTTCAGGTGTGGCTTGTCCTTTTTGTACAGGTCATACCTACCCCAGAAGAGGCCCCAATGATCCAGGAATCGGAAGCCCTGCCCCCTAACCAGTTTCTCAGTCACGCATTAATATGCCTGATCATGCTATTCTTGTTAGCACGTTGCGCTGGCAGCAATCCTGAGATTACTACCCTGGAGGTCCTGCTTTTCAGCTTCCTACCCAGCTCCCTGAATTCTCTCTTCAGGACCTCCTCCCTTTTTCTACCTATGTCATTGGTACCAATGTATACCAAGACTTCTGGCTGTTCACTCTTTCCCTTCAGAATATTCTGCACACAGTCCGAGACATCTCGTACCCTAGCACCTGGGAGACAACATGCTGGTATCTCTATCTGGCTGACAGAACCTTCTGTCTGTTTCCCTCATTATGGAATCCCCTATGACTACTGCATTCCTCATCTTCCTCTTCCCCTTCTGCACCACAGAACGAGGCTCAGTGCCAGAGACCCGATCACTGTGGTCGTCATCTGTCAGGTCACCCCCTCCCCCCCCCACCAACAGCATCCAAAATGAGGTAACAATTACTGAAGGAGCTGGCCACGGGGGTGCCCTCTACTAGCTGAGCTGATCCCTTCCCTTCCCTGACAATTTGTAGAGATATAGCAGGCAGTTACAAGGACATGATGTTGTTTTAGTAGGTGATTTTAGCTTTCCACATATTGACCGGGAATTCCATGCTATAAAACGGACTAGATGGGATAGATTTTGTCAGATGTGTTTAGGAAAGGCGGAGTCATAAAAAAAGCTTTTGGCACCTTGGCCTTTATAAATCAAAGTATTGAGTCCAGGAGATGGGATGTTATATTGAAGTTGTATAAGGCATTAGTGAGGCTGAATTTGGAGTAGCGTGTGTAATTTTGGTCACCCACCTACAGAAAAGATGGAAGGAAGTTTGAAAGAGTACAGAGAAAATTTACAAGGATGTTGCCAGGACTGGAAGACCTAAGCTATTAGGAAAGATGGATGAGGGGTATAGATAGGATAAAAATAAGCAGATATTTTCTATTGGGGCAAAAAAAATCAGCAGATGCTGGGAAATTCAAAGCAGCGCACACAAAATGATGGGGAACTCAGAAGGTCAGGCAGCATATATGGAAAAGAGTAAACAGGTGATGTTTTATGCAGAGACCCCTCTTTTGGACTGAGAAGGAAGGGCAAGATGCCTGAGTTAAAAGTTGGTGGGGGGGAGGGGAAAGAGGTCAGCTGGAAGGTAATAGGTGAAGGCACATGGGTGGGAAAGATGAAGGGCTGGAGAAGAAAGAATCTGATAGGAGAGGAGAGTGGACAATAGGAGAAAGGGAAGGAGAAGGGGACCTAGGGAGAAGTAGGCAGTTGAGAAGAGGTAAAATGTCAAAGTGGGGAATGGTGGGTAGGACAATTAGAGGTCATAGGTTAAGGGTGAAAGGTTTAAGCAGAACATGAGGGGAAGCTTTTTCACTTAGAAGATTGTGAGAATGTGGAACAAGCTGCCAACACAAGTGGGGCATGCGAGCTCAATTTCAACATGTAAGAGAAGTTTGGATAGCTCCATGGATAGTAGGGATATGGAGGCTATGGTCCTGGTGCAGGTCAATGGGAGTAAGCAGTTTCAATGGGCCTGTTTCTGTTCTGTAATTTTCTATGACTCTATACTGACTCTAAATTTCGCAGACTGTTGGGTGGTATGTGATATTACCCAATTGATGTGGTCATACCTTTCTTATTCCTCAGTTCCACCCATAATGCCTCACTAGATGAGTTCTCCAGTCTGCCTGGACTGAGTACTGGCATGATATTTTCCCTGTCTTGTAATGCCTATCCTGCTCTGATGCATTTAAAACAACGGAATCCTGGAATATTGAGCTGCCGGTCCTGCCCATCCTGCAACCAAGTCTCACTAATGGCTACAATATCATAATTCCATGTGTTGATCCATACCCTGAGCTCATCTGTCTTTCCTGCAATACTACTTGCATTGAAATATATGGAGCTCTGGACATTAGTCACAACATGCTCAAGCTTTTGATTATGACTTTGTGGTCTTAATAACATCTGTTTCTACAACATCTCCACTGTCTGTTTTGGCATTCTGGTCACCATCCGCCTGCATCTCTAGTTTAAATGTCCTACCTCTCCCCACCCCCTGCCCCACCTCATGCAGCACTAGCAAACCTTCCCACTGGGATATTAGTCTCCCTCCAGTTTAGATGCAAACAGTCTCTGTCTCTTCTGTATAGGTCCCACCTTCCCTGGAAAAGGGACCAATGATCGAAAAATCTGATACCCTCCCTCCTACAGTAGCTCACTAGCACGTGACACAGACAGTAATCCTTTGATAACAACGCCGGAGGTACTGCCCTTTAATTTAGCACCTAACTCCCTAAACTGACTTTGCAGAATCTTGTCACTCTTGGCCTACCTATGTCATTGGTACCAACATCTTCTGGCTGCTCATCCTCCCAGTTAAGAATGCTGAGGACTCAATATGAGATGTCTGGACCTTGACACCCTGGAAAAAACGTACCATCTGGAAATGTCATCCTTGTCCACAGAACCTCCTTCTGTTCCCGAAGCTCAGTCACCACAGATTGCTTCTTCTCCCCACTTCCCTTCTGAGTCACAGAACCAGACTCAGTGCAGAGACCTGACCACTGCGATTTTCCTCTGTAAGGTCATTGCCCCCCCCCCCAACAGTATCTAAAGTGGTATACCCATTGTTGAAGGGGATGTGAGTTAAAGCCTCTCATAACTACAGAATTTTCCATTATGTGCTCCTCTAATTTTTTTATGCTGTGTTATAATTGGTCGTCTCTAATTATCACGAACATTTTCTGCCCTTTTATGGTTTCCAAATATACATGTCATCTGCTCATCCAGTTTGTTTCTCACTACTGTCCTGACCTCGTCCTTTATTTATAGCCTTAACTGCCTCCTTTTCCCTTTTTCTGTCCTTGCTAAACTTGAAATATCTCTGAGCTTTTCGGTTCAGTAGAAGGACAGAGTGAATCACCCAAGCTGCATACTTCTATCCAGTCTGTGATCTTGCAAATATTTCTTTACCATCTGTTTATACAATTTGTTCTGAGAGGCCAAAATGGGCCCTGCCGTCACCATATCTGCAGGAGTGCATTTCAGATTCCTCCTAGAAGCTGTGTGAAAAGTAAAGCCTTTTTTTCATGTCACTCTTCATCCTCTATACCTGTGACATCTCTTGTGAGGATATTAGTCCCCATCTAGCTGAGATATAACCTGACAGATTGGTACAGCTCCCACTCGCTTCAGAAAAATCTGAAGCCCTTCAACGTGTATCATCTTCCCTGTACATTTGCTCCTTTGCCCCTTTTATCTCAACGAGATAGCCACATTTAAATTCCTGCTTTTTAATCTTGTTCCTAGCTCGCTAAAATATGTGAACAATATTTTATCCCTTTTTGGACCAACATTATTGGTATTGATGGTGCACACAACTTTATCCTCCTCTATTAGGTTGGTTTTCAGTCGTTTGGTGACATGCTTGACTCTGATTCCAGGGAGAAGTTATTGTTACCCTGTAATTGCATCTATGGCAAAAGACAATCCTCCATGTCCCAATGATAATTGAACTCCCTGTCGTTGTTCTTCCCTTCTAGTGGTACCATCTCACTGTCTCTATCTGCACATCCCCGAGGGACCATTGTTCCCAGCAGAAACCAAAAGATAATCTATTAGTGAGCAAAGCTAATAATGGTTATGAAGAGTTATAACCTTGACTTTAAATGCACTCTTATTTATGTACAAATGTAGCTAGAATATATTTTATGGAAAAGAAAATTCAGTATAGAAATTATCAATACGCAACACCGAGGGAAGCAAGAGACAAGAGTTGTAAGGCTGCAATAGGATGGTGTTAGTTGGTGTTGTAAGGTGGAAATAAAACCAAAACATTTTACTTAAAATATATTTTCTAAAAAATTAGCAGTTAAGAATGTAATTAAGAATGAAGGCCAGCATAAATTCAAGTGTCATTAGATTAATGTACAGCTGCCACACATTGAAATTGTTTTGCCTTCTCTTTGTTCAGTTAAAGAATTTTTAAAAATCAGGTTTGATTGTGCTATATAGACTACGTCATTTTCATCTGCAAATGGTTTTGTTTTAAACTCAGATGTGTGGGTGTTCCAAAAAGAAAAATGATTTTTGTCACTGATAGTTGGCGAGTAATAAATAGTAAGACATTTCAGAACTATTTTGCTCAGCATAGTTTCAAGCATTCAGGCTTGGAGATCCCAGAAATGGCTGGGAATGAAAATGAAAGGATTTCACTACTGCATATAACCATATAACAATTACAGCACAGAAACAGGCCATCTCAGCCCTTCTAGTCTGTGCTGCCGAACTCTTACTCTCACCTAGTCCCACCAACCCGCACTCAGCCCATAACCCTCCATTCCATTCCTTTCCATATAGCTGTCCAATTTAACTTTAAACGACAATGTCAAACCTGCCTCAATCACTTCTGCTGGAAGCTCATTCCACCCAGCTACCACTCTTTGAGTAAAGAAGTTCCTCCTGATGTTACCCCTAAACTTTTGCCCTTTAACTCTCAACTCATGTCCTCTTGTTTGAATCTCCCCTACTCTCAATGGGAAAAAGCCTATCCACGTCAACTCTATCTATTCCCCTCATAATTTTAAATACCTCTATCAAGTCCCCCCTCAACCTTCTAAGTTCCAAAGAATAAAGACCCAACTTGTTCAGCCTTTCTCTGTAACTTAGGTGATGAAACCCAGGTAACATTCTAGTAAATCTTCTCTATACTGTCTTTATTTTGTTGACATTGTTCCTATAATTCGGTGACTAAAACTGTACACAGTACTCCAAATTTGGCCTCACCAATGCCTTGTACAATTTCAACATTACATCCCAACTCCTATACTCAATGCTCTGATTAATAAAGGCCAGCATACCAAAAGCTTTCTTCACCACCCTATCCACATGAGATTCCACCTTCAGGGAACTGTGCACCATTATTCCTAGATCCCTCTGTTCTACTGCATTCTTCAATGCCCTACCATTTACCATGTATGTCCTATTTTGATTAGTCCTGCCAAAATGTAGCACCTTACATTTATCAGCATTAAACTCCATCTGCCATCTTTCAGCCCACTCTTCTAACTGGCCTAAATCTCTCTGCAAGCTTTGAAAACCTACTTCATTATCCACAACTCCACCTATCTTAGTATCATCTGTATACTTACTAATCCAATTTACCACCCCATCATCCAGATCATTAATGTATATGACAAACAACATTGGACCCAGTACAGATCCCCGAGGCACACCACTAGTCACCGGCCTCCAAACTGACAAACAGTTATCCACCACTGCTCTCTGGCGTCTCCCATCCAACCACTGCTGAATCCATTTTACTACTTCGATATTAATGCCTAACGATTTAACCTTCCATGTGGAACCTTGTCAAAGGCCTTACTGGTCCATAATGACAACATCCACTGCTTTACCCTCATCAACTTTCCTAGTAACCTCATCAAAAAATTCACTAAGATTTGTCAAACATGACCTTCCACGCACAAATCCATGTTGACTGTTCCTAATCAGACCCTGTCTATCCAGATAATTATATGTACCATCTCTAAGAATACTTTCCATCAATTTACCCACCACTGACGTCAAACTCACAGGCCGATAATTGCTAGGTTTACTCTTAGGACCCTTTTTAAACAATGGAACAACATGAGCAATACGCCAACCCTCCGGCACCAACTCTGTTTCTAATGACATACGAAATATTTCTGTCAGAGCCCCTGCTATTTCCACACTAACTTCCCTCAAGGTCCGTGGATTCCTTAAGAGAGCCAGTACTTCCTCTTCTTTAATCATCATCATTTCCATAACTTCCCTACCTGTTTCCCATATCTTACACAATTCAATATCCTTCTCCTTCATGAATACCGAAGAAAAGAAATTGTTCAGAATCTCCCCCCATCTTTTTTGGCTCCACACATAGCTGTCCACTCTGATTCTCTAAGGGACCAATTTTATCTCTCACTGTCCTTCTGCTATTAATATAACTGTAGAAAACCTTGGGATTTATTTTCACTTTACTTGCCAAAGCAACCTCGTATCTTCTTTTAGCTTTCCTAATTTCTTTCTTAAGATTCTTTTTTACATTCTTTATATTCCTCCAGCACCTCATTTACTCCAAGCTGCCTATATTTATTGTAGATATCTCTCTTTTTTCGAACCAAATTTCCAATATCCCATGAAAACCATGGCTCACTCAAACTTTTAACCTCTCTTTTCAACCTAACAGGAACATAAAGATTCTGTACCTTCAAAATTTCACTTTTAAATGACCTCCATTTCTCTATTACATTCTTCCCATAAAACAAATTGTCCCAATCCACTCCTTCTAAATCCTTTCGCATCTCCTTAAAGTTAGCCTTTCTCCAATCAAAAATCTCAACCCTGGATCCAGACCTACCCTTCTCCATAATTGTATTTAAACTAATGGCATTGTGATCACTGGACCCAAAATGCTCCCCAACACAAACCTCCATCACCTGATCTATCTCATTCCCTGACAGGAGATCCAACACTGCCTCTTCTCTAGTTGGTACCTCTATGTATTGCTGCAAAAATCTATCCTGCACACATTTTACAAACTCCAAACCATCCAGCCCTTTTACAGTATGGGCTTCCCAGTCTATGTGTGGAAAATTAAAATCTCCCACAATCACAACCTTGTGTTTACTACAAATATCTGCTATCTCCTTACAAATTTGCTCCTCCGTTTCTCGCTCCCCATTTGGTAGTCTATAATACACCCCTATAAGTGTTACTACACCTTTCCCATTCCTCAATTCCACCCATATAGCCTCCCTAGACGAGCCCTCTAATCTATCCTGCCAGAGCACCGCTGTAATATTTTCTCTGACAAGCAATGCAATACTTCCCCCTCTTGTCCCTCCGATTCTATCACACCTGAAGCAATTAAATCCAGGAATATTAAGTTAATAAATATTTATTTACTCAACAAATTAAGAACTAAAGAATTTTAAGGCATTGACAATTATCTTGAATGTTACAATGAAAATGAAGATTTGGAGGATGCAGTTGTTGAGAGCATTGTTTGAAGGTAATTGGGCCAAAATGTACTGGTCCCAGTGTGTCCCAATTTCTTGAATCTACTGTATCTTAAGAATAATTTCCTTGTATGATTGCAGTGGCAATTTGTTTTGAATTAGGAAAATCATCTTGTGTGCATTTTTTTATCTCGTAGGGTGCTTCCACATCAACCTCAGACAATTTTGGTCATAGAGCAAAACGTGCAAGAGTCTCGGGAAAGTTGCAGGATCTTCCAGGTAAGTAAATGCAAAACTTGAAAATAGCATAAGTGATTGAGGACGTATGAGGACGTAGAATCTGCTTTGAGGACGTAGAAATGCAAAGAGCTCTGATGTACTTTTCGTTATGGGAGATTTGAATGCTAGAGTAGGCAACGTGAAATACAAGGATATCATTGGTCAGTATGGCTTAGATGAGAGAAATGAAAGAGGGGGAAGATTTATACAATTTTGTGAACAGTATGAGCTGATGGTAGCAAGCACATGGTTTGAATTACCCAAACAAAAATTATACACTTGGAAGAAGCCTGGGGATACTGGAAGGAGACAAATTGACTGTATTGCAGTGAGCAAATGCTTCAGGAGAAGTATTAGGATGGCCAAGACTTATCCAGGGGCCGATATAGGCTCGGATCACAACTCGGTGGTTGTTAGGGTGAAGATTGCACTAAAGACAAAGATTAAGGCTGCAACCAAGAAAGCTAGGCTGGATATGGACTTACTGAAGAAGAATGAGTATAGTGAAAGATTTTCTGCAGCGGTACAAAATAGGTTTAAAGGACTGAGAGTAGAAGACATGGAGCAGCCAGCAGATAACGTGGTCAAACCTGAAGGACTGTATGCAAATAGCAGCTGAAGAATGTCTCCCCAAAAGAAGGCATGTAGCTAAACAAGCCTGGATGACGGATCACATTCTGAATCTCATGGAAGAGAGAAGGAAGCACAAGAAGGACACATCTAAGTACAAGGAATTGGACCAACAAATAAAAGCAGAATGTGCAAAAGCTAAAGAACAGTGGTTTATCAAACAGTGTGAAAAGATAGAGGCCATGGACATGTTGCATCATTCAAGGGATATGCACAGGGAGATTGCAGGGATGACCAACAGGAACAAGAAACAATCAAGGACTGGCATTATTCAAGACAAGGATGGGAACATACTCTTTGAGAATGACAAGGTGGAAAGTAGATAGATGGAATGCATTAGGGAATTGTACTACAATGCTAGAAATGATCAAACGAGTGAGAAGAACAAGGAAGGTCCGGAAATTTTGGTAGCGGAAGTAAGAGCAGTCATTGGAAAGTTTAAAAACTGGTAAAGCCTGTGGTGTAGATGGTATTACAGCCGAAATGTTGAAATGCCTTGGCGACTCAGAGGTTGAGGAGATCACGAGGCTTTGCAATACAATCTACTCAACAGGAAAGTGGCCAGCAGATTTTGTGGTGTCAGAGTTTGTCATGATCCCAAAGAAAAGTAAGAGCACGAAATGCTCAGACTTTAGAACTCTTGTAAGTCACGCCGCCAAGATCTTGTTATTAATACTTCTAAGCAGAATAAAAAGGAAAGTTTTTAATGAAATTATTGAGTGCCAGAGCGGATTTATACCGGGTAAGGGTACCCGTGAAGGGATTTTCAATTTACAAATGATTGTGGAATGAGGTCTAGAAAAAAAAAGATATTTACATGTGCTTCCTGGATTACGAAGACACTTTTGACCGAGTCAATCATGAACAGCTGGTCAATTGCCTGAACTGTTTGGGGCTGGATGGGAAAGATGTTCGACTGATTGCGAGTCTGTACTGGCATCAGAAGGTAGTAATAAGAACTAGGGGTGGGAATTCACCGGAAGTTGAGATCCAAAAAGGGGTTCACCAGGGCTGCATTATCTCCCCTTTATCACTTAACATTTACCAGAGGTAATCTTCAGGGTGTTGAATGATGAAGCTGGTGTCCAAATTGGTGGAGTGATGGTGAACAACTTAAGGTATGCAGTGTTGTTAGCCGAGACTGAGGATGAGTTACTCAGAATAGTAGATAAGATAAATGCTGAAGGTGAACGATTTGGAATGAAAATAAATGCTGCAAAGACGAAGATGATGGTAGTATCACAAAAGAAACAAGTCCCCAAAATCAGTATCAAAATTAACAGCGTAGGCATAGAACAAGTCAAGAAGTTTGTGTATTTGGGACAGATGGTCACAGAGGATGGGAAATGTGATACAGAAATTAGACGAAGAATTGAGATTGCAAGATCAACGTTCTGGAGCCTGAGTGACGTGCTGTGTGGCAAGAGGTTGGACTTTGGGCTGCGTTGTAGAATTTGGAAATGCTACGTCTGGAGCGATCTGTTGTATGGAGTCAAATTGTGGACCTTGTGCAAGGAAGCGCAACGATGACTGGAGGCATTTGAAATGTGGTGTTTAAGGAGAATGCAGAAAATTAGATGGGTGATGAAGGTCAGTAATATGGAAGTGTTGAGAGCGAGGAGAGAAAAGGAGTTGCTGAAGAATGTGCAGAAAAGGAAGCTGGAATATGCCGGTCACTGGTTAAGAGGTGGTGGACTGCAGAAATTGTTATTGGAAGGGATGTTGGAAAGAGGAAGACAGCGAACCACTTGGTACGATAATGTGAGGCAATGGACTGGGTTGAGTTATGCTGAGGCCAGAAAAAGAGCGCAAGATCGAAGAAGATGGAGGTGCATAGCTGCCAACCCTGGATTCGGGACGGCATCCACTGACTGACTGACTACATTTTGATGTAGCCATTTTGTCTGCTAGACATCAGAAGGTAGACAATTATAATTTCAAGTTGTATGAATTCTGAACTCAATCCTGTTGAATGATTTGATTGACATTGAACCTAGTTGGTGGAGAAAATGCTGAAGAATTATCGTTTGATGCATCATCAGAATTGGGTTTATTATCGCTAACGTATGTCGTGAAATCCAGAATTTGGAGCATAAATTCTGAAGTGCCCCTTGGAGATTTCGTCTTCCAAAGCTGGCTGAATAAGGAAGGATTAATGGTGAATTTATCAAAAACAGCTGCAGTTATCTAGCCCTCTGTCAGTTAATTAGTTAGCTCAGTGCCATTGATTCTTGGAGACACTAGAGACTGCAGATGCAGTGATCTGGAGGATAAAAAGGTATGGAGAAACTCTGCAGGTCAGATAGCATCTTGTAGTCCATGACTCCAGACTGTTGGAAAAACAGATATTTAATTTGCATCAGTCAATGCTGTAAAAAACTCTTGTATTTTATGTTGCACATGTAAAACATGGCTTAAAAGTAAGCTTATGTTTGGTATCCAACAGTTCTTTTATAATTCCCAAATATTGCATGAAGGAAGAGTAAATGGACTGGCCTCTACAATTTTCTAATTTTGAGTTGCATCTCTTAGTGGTCAAGTTATTTCAGACCTCATTATTTTTTATCTTTAGGTTGAATTTTAAAAGCAGATTTTAAATAAACTATACCATATCTGTGGTGATTTATTTATATATACATAGTTGCAAGAAAACGTTTATGAGACCTTTTCAATTACCTAGTTTTCTGCATTAATTACTCAAAGTGTGGTCTGATCTTCATCTGAGTCACAATAGACAAATACAATTTGCATAAACTAATAACACAAACAATTATAAGCATTCTCATCAATATTCAGTAAACTATTTAAACAATCAGAGTCCAGGTTCAAAAAAATATATGAACCTTTGGGGTAATGCCTTCTGCAAAAGCTATTTGGAGTCAGATGTTACAATCAATGAGATGAGATTAGAGGTGCCTTCCCCTCCAAAAAAAGACACAAAATCAAATTACGGCAGAGCCTGCTCTTCTCAAGAAAGATCTGTTTATGTGCTCCATGCCTCGATCAAAACAACTTTCAGAGGACCTTAGAAGAAGAATTGTAGAGATGCATGAAGCTGGAAAAGGCTATGAAACATTTCTAAAGACCTGAGTGTTCATCAGTCCACAGTAAGATAAATTGTCTACAAATGGAGGAAATTCAGTACTGTTACTACTCTCCCTAGGAGTGGGCATTCTGCAAAGATTACACCAAGAGCACAATGTGCAATGCTCAAGGAAGTGAAAATGAACCCAAGGGTAACAGCAAAAGACCTGCAGAATTCTTTAGAACTTACTAATATTTGTTTATGTGTCCATTATAAGAAAAACACTGATCAAGAGTAGTGTTCATGGAAGGTCATCACTGAGGACTCCACTGCTCTGCAAAAAAAAAACATGCTGCACCTATCAAGTTTGCAAAAGACCACCTGGATCTTCCACAACACTTCTGGGGCAATGGTCTGGACAGATGAGTCAAGTGTTGATCTTTTTGGCAGAAATGCACACCTCTATGTTTGGAGGAAAAAGAGCAGTGCACACCAGCACGAAAAACTCATCACAACTGTGAAGCATGGTGGAAGGGACATCATGGTTTGGGGCTGCTTTGATGCTTAGGGCCAAGGCTTGCCATGTTCATGCAAGGTATCCCAGAAATATTGTTGAACTGGAACAGTTTTGTATGGAGGAATGGTCTAAAATTCCTTCTCGCCATTGTGCAAGTCTGATCAGCAGCTACAAGAAATGTTCGGTGGAGATTTTTGCTGCTAAAGGAAGTTCTACCTTTTATACTTTTTCCAGCCTGGCCTGTGGATGATTAAACAATGTGTTCAATAAAGACATGTAAAGTACAGTTGTGTGTTATTAGTTTAGGCTGATTGTGCTTGTCTATTATTGTGAATTAGATGAAGATCAGAACACATTTTATGAGTAATTAATGCAGGAAGTTAGGTAATTGCAAAGAGAAACACAAACATTTTCTTGCAACTATGTATTAACTAAGATCAATCTGACACTTTTGTCCTACAAAGCCTTCCATTTTTCTATCGTCCACTTCTTAAAAGTTTCTTAAATCCTCCTAAGGTATCTGCCTCTACCACCACACCAACAGGGTGTTTAATGTACGGTGTATCCATGCTGTCTGGACCCAATAACAATGAAAGTATCATTACTCTATAGCTTTAATCTTTATCTGGTTTTGACATATATTGATAAATTTGCTGCTTTGTGCAATAGTACAGTGTAAAACAGTTTAGAAAAAAGACACTTAAAATATAGATAAAAAGTGCGCAAGAGGAATAGCAAGGTAGTGTTCATGGATTAATGGACTGTTCAGAAATCTGATGGCAAAGGGGAAGAAGCCGCTCTTAAAATGCTGAGTGTGTCTCTTCAGGTTTCTGAACCCCACCCCACTGATGGTAGATAAATATTGATAATTGTGTTTGAATACTGTTATGTGCTTGTAAATCTTTATTCCCTATGTTTCTTCAATATCTTTTGGCTGCTAGAATTATACAGTTGTCTCGGTTTAACCAAGGTTCTATGTATTAACTCTGCCTTACAAGTTTTCCATTTATTTGCTTTAGAAATGCACCACATTATCATGTTTGCACTATTTATGTCCATATTAATTTGTCTAGTTATTTCTCTAGTTTTATCTCCAACCTCGGCTCTTCTATATTGCTTCATTTCATATCTTCCAAGGAATAAGAGCTATGTTTTAGCAGTTATCGAGTACTACAGCACAGGAACAGGTCCTTTAGCCCAATTAGTCTATGCTGACCTGGTCTTCTGCCAAGTCCTATTTACTTGCACCCAGACCATAGCCATCCATGTACCTATCAAAACTTCTCTTAACTATCATAACTGAGCCTGCATCGACCACTTCCCTTTTCCTTTTGGTTAATACGAATGTTAAACTAAATTATTTCACTCATCCGTCTTTGTCTCTAAGCCAATTCTCCCATGTCAATTTTAATGCCCCTGTTATTTGTTGGCCTGATGTCATCTATTTATTTGTACATTATTTTCAAGTATTTTGCTAAATTATCTTTTGTTAAGCATAATCTGTCTGAAACAAGCTCTTAGTCCTTAAGACCATAAGACAAAGGAGCAGAAGTCGGCCATTCGGACCATGGAGTCTGCTTTGCCATTTTATCATGAGCTGATCCATTCTCCCATTTAGTCCCACTCCCCCGCTTCTCACCATAACCTTTGTTGCCCTGGCTACTCAGATACCTATCAATCTCTGCCTTAAATACACCCAATGACTTGACCTCCACTGCCGCCCGTGGCAACAAATTCCACAGATTCACCACCCTCTGGCTAAAAAAATGTCGTCTTATCTCTGTTCTGAATGGGCGCCCTTCAATCCTTAAAGTCATGCCCTCTTGTACTAGACTCCCCCACCATGGGAAACAACTTTACCACATCCACTCTGTCTATGCCTTTCAACATTCGAAATGTTTCTATGAGGTCTCCCCTCGTTCTTCTAAACTCCAAGGAGTACAGTCCAAGAGCAGTCAAACGTTCCTCATATGTTAACCCTTTCATTCCCAGAATCATTCTAGTGAATCTTCTCTGAACCCTCTCCAACGTCAGCACATCCTTTCTTAAATAAGGAGCCCAAAACTGTACACAGTACTCCAAGTGAGGTCTTACCAGTGCCTTATAGAGCCTCAACATCACATCCCTGCTCCTATACTCTATTCCTCTAGAAATGAATGTCAACATTACATTTACCTTCTTCACCACCGACTCAACCTGGAGGTTAATCTTAAGGGTATCCTGCACGAGGACTCCCAAGTCCCGCTGCATCTTAGAACTTTGAATTCTCTCCCCATTTAAATAATAGTCTGCCTGTTTATTTTTTCTACCAAAGTGCATAACCATACACTTTCCAACATTGTATTTCATTTGCCACTTCTTTGCCCATTCTCCCAATCTATCCAAGTCTCTCTGCAAACTCTCTGTTTCCTCAGCACTACCAGCCCCTCCACCTATCTTTGTATTATCAGCAAACTTAGCCACAAAGCCATCTATTCCATAATCCAAATCGTTGATGTACAACGTAAAAAGGAGCAGCCCCAACACGGGCCCCTGTGGAACACCACTGGTAACTGGTAGCCAACCAGAATGGGATCCCTTTATTCCCACTCTCTGTTTCCTGCCGATCAGCCAACACGCTATCCACGTATGTAACTTTCCTATAATTCCATGGGCTCTTATCTTGTTTAGCAGCCTCACGTGCGGCATCTTGTCAAAGGCCTTCTGAAAATCCAAATACACAACATCCACTGCATCTCCCTTGTCTAGCCTACTTGTCATTTCCACAAAAAATTGCAATAGGTTTGTCAGGCAGGATTTTCCTTTAAGGAAACCATGCTGAGTTCTGCCTATCTTGTCAGATGCCTCCAGGTACTCCGTAACCTCATCCTTGACAATCGACTCCCAACAACTTCCCAACTACCGATGTCAAGCTAACAGGTCTATAATTTCCTTTTTGCTTCCTTGCCCCCTTATTAAATAGCAGAGTTACATTTGCCACCTTCCAGTCCTCCGGAACTATGCCAGAATCTATAATGCCTCCGCAATCTCCACAGCTACTTCCTTCAGAACACGAGGGTGCATGCCATCTGGTCCGGGAAATTTATCTACCCTTAGACTATTCAGCTTCCTGAGTACTTTCTCTGTCGTAATTGTGACTGCGCACACTTCTCTTCCCTGACACCCTTGAGTGGCCAGTATACTGCTGACATCTTCCTCTTCTGGCAGTTGTTATGGTGATAGTGGTCCGAATTATCACTGGTTTCTTCCTTTCTGTTCATTGTTTACCCTGGACATCTGATGCTACATGGCCATATTTATCTTAACTAGTAATAACCTACTAACATTTATAATATCTACCTTAGTTTCTAAAACTACAAATATTCCATTAAATCTTTTATTTAGTGGCTGAATTTCACATCAATTTTAGTCGGCTCTTGATGTTAACTTCTGAGCATCTCAGAGCAAATTCTCCTCTTCATCTCAGAGTTTGTTTTTCTTATTCAGTTGGAATGATCTGATTTCAAGTTTCTCAATCCCAGGTGCTACTTCATGTCTTTTTAAGTTTGTACTGTACTTTTCTTTTTTTAACAATTGTTATTAACTTTTTTTTTGCAACCTATTTCACAATGGTAATTTTTCCACAGGATACTGAGGTTAAGTTGTTAAAGCCATTCATGTTTCTCCAGAAAAATAGTGGAAGTAACTGATCCATATATTTTTCTTGTGGTGCTTATTTTTTTTTGTTCTTTGGAGGCTTTTTAAAATTAAACAGTATTTCCCGCCACACCCCGTGACATTGCTGTGTCATACTTTACCTTGTTACTGAGTGAAGGGACTGAATGATGTCGCTTTAATTTTTGCCTATTTTGGGTTTTTCTTTTTTCTCTCGCACACTGTCAGATTTCCCTTTTGAGCTGAGGGCGAGTAAATGTCAGCAATTTGTAAAGTACAGAATTTTACAAAAATTAATTTTGAAAATGTTACTGTTACCTGTATTTCATTTTTCCCATTATTATTACGCAGTTGTTGTTTTGCCTTTTTGAAAAATACGGTTCTAGACCTCTAGAATAGTCATCAAAAATGAATCCAAAGCTTATTTTGCCTTACTTTTTATGAAATGTCAAATTAAGGCTTGAAGTGCTCTCAGATGGAAATACAAAAATTCAAGTACTAATTCTCTGCCTTGACATCAATAAAAATGAATTGGGATTGTTGATTTTGGATTAACTGGATAAAAACACTTGTACTTATGGGCAGGCAATTAACTACACTATGGAGATGCTGATTTTCTCTGTCCTTCAGTTCATATACTACTGGCTAACTTTGAAAGAAGCTTTGGAGAGATATTTATCCTTTCATTTGATTGTACTTGAGTCATACAGAAAGTAGTATTTTCCCTGTAAAAACACTACTGTCAATCAGTTGTTAGAAAGTGCTATAAATATTCTTTAAAAAAATACATTCACTCTCTCTAACTCACCATAGATTTAAAAAGTATTCAGAAAATGTTAGAGAAATAGGATGGTGTGTGTGTTTAAGCCAGCTTTGGTGTTTTCATCAAATATTTCTCAGATATCAATAATCTGTAATATAAAGCTTTATGTGTTTGTTTTCAGATTTTTTAAAGATAATGTCTCATGTACCTGCTATAAACTTGAGTAAATCTTGTAAGTAAAACTTATGGGCTTATCCTTGAGGATAAATAGAAAATGAAGATTAAAAAGTTGTTAAAAATAGAAATATGGTTCATCTGAATGTATAAATCAGCCAGTTTTGAAATGAATATTGTTTCTAATTATGTTTTCTGTTCTAAATTTCATCCTTTAATAGCATCGCCAGCAGAACAATACCTTCAAGTAAAATTACCAGATGAAGTGGTAATGAAGATCTTCTCATACCTTCTTGAACAGGACCTTTGTAGAGCAGCTTGTGTGTGTAAACGCTTTAGTGAACTAGCTAATGATCCAATTTTGTGGTGAGTAGGTTTTGATGATATAGCTGCTAAACTCTTAAAATTTGTTTTCAGTCCTTTCTGTAAATTTTAAAGAAGAAGTCTTGATTATGGACATAGACATTTTTATTATTGCACATCTGGCAGATAATGTTGTAATTTTTCTTAGACAATATGTCATGTTGCATGAGCAACTAGTTTATTGTTAGTTAATGGTTTCCAAAAAAACTACTGTATATAGACCACAGCTAGTGAAGTTTGAAATGAGTGGATTTTGCAATCTTTGCAAAGTTTACTTTAAATTGCTTATAGGCAAGTTTTACAGTGCTTACCTAAAATTGTGTATTAATCTACAAAGTTAAAGCAGATTTTCATTTGTTTTTAGCAACAATAGAATTCAGAACTTTGTTTAATAAAATTGTTCAAATATTTTGTTTTGGTTCAGCCTTTTAAAATCCATTTTATTCTTCTCTGCCTTTGAACTGTACTTCTATTCATTGCAGTTGACAAAGCAAAAGTTTTCAATGTTGATTTTATTCACAGTAAAATATGTTTGCGACATAAATGGCCACTTTCAATTTCTGCTGTTTCACTATTTTGGATTTGGGTCCTAGCTTTATCACCTTGAGAAGCCACCTTCACAAGCTAAATTTATTATTAAAATGTTATTAATGTCTGCATCATTTGGTCAGTGTTTATTGAAACGTTTGATTTTGCTAGATTCTTTTCAGAGTTAGAGTGACTAAAGTCTTTTTAAGATTTGGTGATTTGAAGCATTAGTGCAAAATAAGATTTTTATGAAATTGGTTTGCTTTCTATACAGAGGGGGACAAAAAACTATGTAAACCAAAATGTGAGTTTAAATTTGTAGATTGTTATTGCTGTTAAGCTATGGTACTAGATTGTTTAAATAACAAATTTAAATTTCCTAGTTGCTATGGTAGAATTTGGACTCTGAACATAGAGTACTGCACAGGAACAGACTCTTTTGCCCACAATGTTGTGCTGAGGTAATTAAATTAGTAATCAACACGTCTAACTAAACTATTCCATTCTGCTTATACAATGTCCATATCCTTCCATTCCCTATACATTCACGTGCCTGTCAGAGTCTTTTGAAAGCCGCTAACATGTTTGTCTGCACCACCACCTCAGGCATCCACTGCTGTCCATGTTTTAAAAAAAAACTTGCCCCTCACTGCTCCTTTGAATTTATGCCCTCTCGCCTTAAATGCATGCCTTCTGGTGGTATACAGTTCAACCAGAAGGAAAAAGGTACCAGGTATCTACTGTGTTTATGCCTCTCATAATCTTTTAAACCACTATCAGATCTCTCCTCAGTCTCCACTACTCCACTGAAAGCAACTCAAGTTTGTCCAACCAGTCCTTGTAACAGATGCCCTCTAATCCACACAGCATCCTGATAAACCTCCTCTGCGCCTTCTTCAGAGGCTCAACTTCCTTCCTATAATGCGATGACCAATATTGAATGCAGTACCCCAGATGCAGCTGAACTCGAGTTTTATAAAGATGCAGCAGAACTTACTGACTCTTGAACTCAATTCCTCACTGTAATTAACAGTGTACTGTCTTTTTACATTTGTTCTTCCAAAGTGCGACACTTCACACTGTCCAGGTTAAACTCCATCTGCCATTTCCCTCACTAGCCATGGTGTTTTTTTCAGTAATCTAACCACAATACTTAGCATTTAGTGGTTAACACTGATAGATCTTTGCCTTGTAAATGGAAGGTGGGGATGATCCAAAGGGTTTTTAGCATATTTGGGGTTGAAAGTTTCTACTTGTGAATGCCCTATGGGTGTTTAGTTTGCTCTTAAAAACAATTGGGAAGTAGGGATACATATGTAGTAGGGAATGCTGAATTTTGAAGATGTAGATTTTGGCCATAAGACATGGGAGCATAATTAGGCCATTCAGCCCATTGAGTCTGCTCTGCCATTTCATCATGGTTGATCCCAGACCCTTTTCAATCTCATACACCTGCCCTCACCATATCCTTGATGCCCTGACCAGTCAGGAATCTATCGACTTTCGTTTTAAATATATCCACAGACTTGGCCTCCACAGCAGTCTCTGGGAGAGCATTCTACAGATTCATTACTCTTTGGCTAAAAAAAATTCTCCTTGCTTCTGTTCTAAAAGGTTGCCCCTCAATTTTGAGGCTGTGCCCTCTAATTCTGCATAATTCTCCACATCCACCTTATCTAGTCCTTTCAACATTCTGTAGGTTTCAATTAGATCCCCACACATTTCTTCTAAGTTCCAGTGACTAGAGGGCCAAAGCTGCCAGATGCTTCTCATATGTTAACCCCTTCATTCCTGGAATCATCCTTGTGAACCTCTTCTGGATTCTCACCAATGACTATCCATCCTTTCTGAGATAAGGGGCCCAGAATTGTTGACAGTACTCCCAAGTGCAGCCTGACGTGTCTTGTAAAGCATCAGCATTATCTCCTCTATTCCCCTTGAAACAAATGCCAACAGTGGATTTGCCTCCTTTACCACAGACTCAACCTGTGAATTAACCTTCTGGGAATCTTGCACGAAGACTCCCAAGTCCTCTGATGTTTGAATTTTCTCCCGATTTGGATAATAGCCTGCACTATTGTTGCTTTTACCAAAATGCGTTATCATGCATTTCCTAACACTGTATTCCATCTGTCATTTTTTTTTGCCCATTCTTCCAATTTGTCAAAGTCCTGCTGCAATTGCTTTGCTTCCTCAGCATTACCTACCCTTCCACCTATCTTCATATCATTCACAAACTTTGCCACAAAGCCATCAATTCCACTATCTAAATCATTGACAAAAAATGTGAAAAGTAGTGGTCCCAATACTGATCCCTGAGGAACATCACTAGTCATAGGCAGTCAACCAGAAAAGGCCTCCTTTATTCCCACCTGCTGTCTCCTGCCATTTCCCTATCCATGCCAGTATATTTCCTGTAACACCATAGGATTTTATCTTGTTATGCAGACTCATGTGAGGCACGTCATCAAGTGCCTTCTGAAAATCCAAGTAAATGACATTCACTACCTCTCCTTTGTCCATCCTGCTTGTTACTTCCTTGAAGAATTCTAACAGATTTGTCAGACAGGATTTCTCTTTACAAGAACCATGCTGACTTTGACTTATTTTACAGGTCTTCAAGTATCCCAAAACCGTATCCTTAATAATGGACTCAGGCAACACTTTCCCAACCACTGAGGTTGGGCTAACTGGCCTATAATTTCCTCTCTTTTGTCTTTCTCCCTTCTTGGTGAAGGCATTTCATTTATCTCTATAGTTAGTGGGAGAAATTTAGACTGCCAAGTGTTTTGGTTTCCATGCTGTCAGTTTTTCTTTGCTGATTGGTCTCTTTTTTTATCTCTTATGGTTGAAACCTTAGGTCAGTGATGATGTTTTAATATCTGGGCACATTTTGTTTTGCTTGGAGTATCATTTAAGGGACCAGTATCCGTGGTCTCTTACATTTTACTCTGAAGTGTAATTGTACCATCTAAGTTGAATAATTCTGCATTTTAAAAAATGTAGAAAAAGTGTGCATATCAGAAGAAAGTGTAGCTAGACTTGCATTACTGGAGAAATACTTCAATGTATGTTGTACATCCTTTTTTAATGACTTTGGGTCTGAAAGTAATTGGAAAAGCATCCAGTTTGCAGGAAATTCGATGTTTGTTTCATTCCTTGGCTTTGTTTTGGGGTATATTTCACATTTTCAATGATGTCACACATAAAGTTTAAGTTATAGCATAAATCTGTTTCCAGGAAACGGTTATATATGGAGGTGTTTGAATACAGCCGACCAATGATGCATCCAGAGCCAGGCAAATTTTATCAAATTAATCCTGAAGAATGTGAACATCCAAATCCATGGAAAGAGAGCTTTCAGCAATTGGTAAGAAATTATTAATTCTTTTCTGAATCTTTATTTTGAAATGAGAGCTGTTTTTAATTGATAGTTGAAATTTACTTTCTGGGGGGGTGCGGTAAAGATGAATTAAGAGTAGAACTGTGTGGGCTCCAAGTTGACATCTCTGAATAATTATAAATGCTGTTTGTGCTGTGAGTGATTTTGCAAGGGGAGACGTGCTTTAATTTTTCTTCAAGTTAATGAAAAATATTCACTAGGTAAATAGGAATCAACTTCTTTCTCCCACGTAAGTGTGAGTCTACTACAGTAAAGTGAAAGAATAAGGGCACAAGAAAATAAGTGCACTTTCTTAACTGTTGACTATGCCTTGAAATATTATCTATACTTTGACTAGCTGAGTAGTTCAAGAATTACTGTTTTTATTCAATGTCCACTAAAATAGCCTGGCTTTAGACCATAAGATCATAAGATGTAGGAGAAGAATTGGGCCATTTGGCTTATCAAGTTTGCTCCATCATTTCATCATGACTGATCCAATTTTCCTTTCAGCCCCAATCTCTTGTCTTCTTTCCGTATCTTTTCATGCCTTGACCAATCAATAATCTATCAACCTCTGCCTTAAATATACATGAGACTTGGCCTCCACAGCTGCCTGTGGCAAAGAATTCCGCAGATTCACAACTCTCTAGCTAAAGAAATTCCTCCTCATCTCCATTCTAAAAGGATACCCCTCCATTCTGAGGCCGTGTCCTCTGGTCTTACTCTCCCACCATCAGAAATATTATCTCCACATCCACAATCAAGGCCTTTCACCATTCAATAGGTTTCAATGGTGTCACTCCTCATTCTTCTTAATTCCAGTGAATACAGGCCCAGAGCCATCAAACACTCTTCACATGACAAACCATTCAATCCTGGAATAGTTTTTGTGAACCCCCTTTGAACCCTTTCCAATTTCAACCCATCCTCCCTAAGATAAGGGGCCAAAACTGCTCACAATACTCAAAGTGTGGGAAAAAGGATCTGGTGCATCTGACTTTAGCTTCTCCTTCTCAAATTTCAGGGGGAATTTGATCATATTATGATCACCTGCTCCTAAGGGTATTTTTACCTTAAGCTCTCTAATCAATTCTGATTCATTGCACAACACTCAATCCACAGTAGCTGATTCCCTAGTGGGCTCAACCACAAGCTGCTCTAAAAACCCATCTTGTAGGCATTCTAGAAAATCCCCCTCTTGGAATCAAGCACCAAATTGTTTTTCCCATCTACCCATGACTATTGTAACATTGCCCTTTTGGCATGCATTTTCTATCTCTTGTTGTAATTTGTAGCCCATATCCTTAACTACTGTTTGGGGGTCTGTATACAACTCCCATCAGGGTGTTTTTACCTTTGCAGTTCTCTAGTTCTATCTACAGTGGTTGAACCCTTTGTCACCTCTTTCTAATAATTTGATTTCATTTTTTACCAACAGAGAAAGCTCTCTGCCTGTCTGTCTGTCCTTTGGATACAATTTGTATCCTTGGACTTTGAGCTTTCAGCTATAATCAACTTTCGGTCATGATTCAATGATGCCTACAGCATCATACATGCCAATCTGTAACTCTTCTACAGTGTCATCTACCTTATTCCATATACTGTGCACATTCAAATGTAATACTTTCAGTCCTGTATTTACCCCTTGCAATTTTGTCTGCCTTTTATGTTGCAAATGATCATGTTGACTGCAATTTTGCTCCATCAACAGCCTCTCCTCACTACACATTGCCCCTGTTTTGTAAGCCAGCTACTCATCTACTGCCTTTCCTACGATATTTCTTACATTGAAATATATGCAGCTTAGGACATGAGTTGCACATGGCTCAACCTTTTGGTTTCTACCTTTGTCTGAGATATTACCGACATCTGCCTCCATAACCTCTCTGTTAACTGTTCTGGCACTCTGTTTCCCAACCCCTGCAACTCTAGTTTAACAAACCATCTTCGTGCTAGGGTATTAGTTCCTCCCCCGCCCCACCCAGTTCAGGTGCAAACCGTCCCGCCTGTACGGGTTGCATCTTCCCTGGAAGAGAGGCCAATGATCCAAAGATCTTATCCCCTCCCTCCTACACTAATTCCTTGGCCATGTATTAAACTGTACAATCTTCGTAGTTCTGGCCTCACTAGCATATGGCACAGGTAGCAGTCCTGAGATCACAACCCTGAAGGTTCTGTCCTTTAACTTGGCTCCTAACACCCTGAACTCCCTGTGCAGAACCTCATCACTTGTCCTACCCATGTCATTGGTACTTACATGGACCATGACTTCTAGCTGTTCACCCTCCCACTTAAGAATGCTGAGGACTCGATCTGAGATATCCCTGCCATCTGAAAGGCAACATACTTTACGGGAATCTCGTTCTCTTCCACCGAATCTGCTGTCTATTCCCCTAACGAATGAATCCCCAATTACCAAAGTGCACCTCTTCTTCCCTTCTGAGTTGCGGAACCAGACTCAATGCCAGAAACCCAACCACTGTGACTGTTAGGTTAACTCCCTCCCAACAGTATCCAAAGTGATATATATGTTGATGGCCACAGGGTTATTCTGCACTGGTTCCTTAACCCCTTTCCCCTTCTTGACTGTCACACAGTCGTCTCTATCCTGCATCTTGGGTGTATCTACTTTTCTCTATGTCTTATCTGTCACTTCTTCAGCCTCCTGAATGATCTGGAGTTCATCCAGTTCCAGCTCTAACTGCTTAACGTGGTTTGTTAGAAGCTGCACCTGGATGCACCTGTGGTTGTCAGGGATACTGGAGGTCTCCTTGCCTTTCCAGATCCCACAAGATGAGCATTCCACAACCCTGCCTGGCATCTCTACTGTCCCAGCTGAGCAGAAATAAAGAAGGAAGGGAAAAAAACCAACTTAGAGCTTTTCTTTCCTTTGTTTTCTCTGACTGAAGCCTCTCTTCCCAGAAGCCTCAAAGAGCTAAAGCCTCAAGATCACCACTCTGACTCTGTCCACTTAGATGATGGCCGCTGCGCTTGTGCCCCTGCCTTCCTTTAATGTTTTCTTGTTAATCAATCCCAAATGCCAATTGGGAGCTGGTCAAAACTCTTTTTTGCTATAGTGACCTGCTGCTGCCATTTTTACTCAGTCAGTGGACCTGAGTGAAATCCCCTCCTCCTAAAACTTCCAATGCCCAGATTGGTTGCTGGTCAAAGCTCTTTTTCACTGTAGTGACCCGCTGCTGACTTTTCTACTTGGGCAGTGGACCTGTGTGAAATCCCCTCCTTCTGATGTCTGGATTAGTCTCTGGTCACAGCTGTGTTGGTTATTGCTTTGTGGGTTTGATAAAGATATTTCTATGCCACTTTTGATACCATATTTTATTAATTATCATTTATTATGTCATTTACTTTATTCATCCTGCTCTTTGAATGTCATTTGATGCCCTTGATTTTTAGTCTGCTGGAGAGCTCTGGTATGCATTAAGATATGGGGATAGCAGCAAAATGGTTCTAATTTATTCATCATAATCAGCTCTGATGTAAATCTGTAGCAAATTCTTGCACGTACTGCTAACATTTACTTAGAAGTTTTTGCTAAAGTATTAAACACCTTCATTTGTTTATTGGTTTGCTTTCTTTGTAGATAATTAGCAGTATAGTAGATACCATTATAGGAAGTATTTGTTTTGAGCAGAGTTCTGACTTTTAACTGAAATTCTATTTCATTTAATATTTAAATAATGTTATACTTTCACATTTTGCTGTAATTTCACTTTGCATTTTAGTACAAAGGTGCTCATGTAAAGCCTGGATTTGCAGAACACTTCTACAGTAGCCCTGCAAGATATAAAGGAAGAGAAAATATGTTGGTAAGAATTGTCTCTTTCTTGGAATTTTCACCGTAAAAATTGTAATATTTGAGCTAAGTAATATTTGTTTCCTTATAGTATTATGATACAATTGAAGATGCCTTGGGAGGTGTTCAGGAAGCACACTTTGACGGCCTTATCTTTGTACACTCTGGTACATACACTGATGAATGGATCTATATCGAATCCCCTATAACTATGATTGGTGCAGGTAAATATGGCAAAACAGCAAAATAGCATCAAATATAGTAAGTTGTGTTATTGGCAGCAGGGAGGGGAAACTCAATCTAATGTGCAAGTTAGGTTGAGTTTCCTCTTCATGATATATGGTTTTATGTTTAAAGTGAAATACTGCTGAGTTCCTCAAAGTTGCTGGTGAACACAGCAGGCCAGGCAGCATCTCTAGGAAGAGGCACAGTCGACATTTCAGGCCGAGACCCTTCGTCAGGACTTCGTTAGTCCTGACGAAGGGTCTTGGCCTGAAACGTCGACTGTGCCTCTTCCTAGAAGTGCTCCCTGGCCTGCTGCGTTCACCAGCAATTTTGATGTGTTGCTTGAATTTCCAGCATCTGCAGAATTTTTGTTGTTTGTGTACTGCTGAGTTCCTAATCAGTTTTCAGTTTTAACCAAGGTAAAGGAGAAAAAAGCTAGAAGACTAGAGCAGAGAAACAAAAGACTTATGCAATTTTGTGAGAAGATTTCAAGACTGAAATGTTCAGTCATGGTGAAATAATGACAATTTCAAATAAACTTAGAAGGAGTTTTATTTGAACAAATTTAGAATAAGTAAATCTAAATGGTTTGAATGGAATGAATGTACAGTCTGTACATTCCAAATGTTAAAAGGCCTGAACAGATTAAAGTTATTTCCCATGGTAAGGAAGTCTAGGACAAGAGGGCACGACTTCAGGATTGAAGGATGTGAAGAGAGATGCAGAGAAATTACTTTTGTCAGAGGGTGGTAAATCTGTGGAATTTGTTGCCACGAGCGGCTGTGGAGGCCAAGCCATTGGGTGTACTTAAGGCAAAGATAGGTTCTTGAATAGCCAGGGCATCAAAGGGTATGGGGAGAAGACAGGGGAGTGAGGATGACTGGAAGAATTGGATCAGCCTATAATTGAATAGTGGGGCAGACTCAGTGGGCCGAATGACCTACTTCTGCTTCTATATCTTACAGTCTTGCCTCCAACCTGTGTTACCTGAACTGTCGTAACAGAAATTTGCTTCTCAAGAATTCATAAACCTGTGGCAAAAAAATTGGAGATGTGGGATAAAAATTTGCTTTACTGTGAATTTATGTGGGAAAATAAAATATGCACAGAGAACTGAATTAGTTTATCAAAGACAGTGATTGCAGGCTCACAGTAGGAGCCCAATTCAGTGATTTGCTTTGGAAACAAACAAGACAAGCTCTTCTATTGATACTTGTATAAGAATACCCTATCAAACAGTGTAACTTACATTTCCTATTACACACCCCATTTCCAGAAAAGTTGGGATATTTTCCAAAATGCAATAAAAACAGAAATCTGTGATATGTTAATTCACGTGAACCTTTATTTAATTGACAAAAGTACAAAGAAAAGATTTTCAATAGTTTTACTGACCAACTTAATTGTATTTTGTAAACATACACAAATTTAGAATTTGATGCCTGCAACACAGTCAACAAAAGTTGAGACAGAGGCATGTTTACCATTGTGTTACATTACCTTTCCTTTTAATAACACTTTTTAATCGTTTTGGAACTGAGGATACTAATTGTAGTAGATTTGCAATTGGAAATTTTGTCCATTCTCGCTTGATATAAGACTTCAGCTGCTCAACAGTCCGTGGTCCCCGTTGTCTGATTCTCCTCTTCATGATGCGCCATACATTTTCAATAGGAGACAGATCTGGACTGGCAGCAGGCCAATCAAGCACACGCACTCTGTGTCTACAAAGCCACGCTGTTGTAGCCCGTGCAGAATGTGGTCTGGCATTGTCCTGCTGAAATAAGCATGGACGTCCTGGGAAGAGACGTCGCCTTGATGACAGCATATGTCTCTCTAAAATCCTAATATATGCCTCAGAGTCAATGGTACCTTCACATACATGCAACTCACCCATGCCGTGGGCACTGATGCACCCCCATACCATCACAGATGCTGGCTTTTGCACCTTTCGCTGATAACAATCTGGATGGTCGTTTTCATCTTTGGCACAGAGAACTCGACGCCCGTTTTTTCCAAAAACTAGCTGAAATGTGGACTCATCTGACCACAGCACACGGTTCCACAGTCTTTCGGTCCATCTGAGATGAGCTCGGGCCCAGAGAGCTCGCCGGCGTTTCTGCATAGAGTTGATGTATGGCTTCCTCCTTGCGTAATACAGTTTCAGGTTGCATTTCTGGATGCAGCGACGGACTATGTTGAGTGACAATGGTTTTCCGAAGTACTCCGGAGCCCAGGTGGCTATAATTGTCACAGCAGCATGACGGTTTCTTAGGCAGTGCCGCCTGAGGGCTTGAAGATCACGCGCATTCAACAGTGGTTTCCGACCTTTCCCTTTACGCACTGAGATGTCTCTGAATTCTCTGAATCTTTTCACAATATTATGTACTGTAGATGTTGAAAGAGCTAAATTCTCTGCAATCTTGCATTGAGAAATGTTCCTTTTGAACTGACTAACAATTCTGTCACGAATTTTGGCACAAAGGGGTGAGCCACGACCCATCCTTGCTTGCAAAACCAGAGCCTTTGATGGGCGCTACTTTTATACCCAGTCATGATACCTCACCTGCTACCAATTAGCCTGCTTAATGTGGAGTCTTCCAAACCGGTGTTACTTGAATATTCTATGCACTTTTCAATCTTACTTTAACTCTGTCCCAACTTTTGTTGAGTGTGTTGCAGCCATCAAATTCTAAATTTGTGTATGTTTACAAAATACAATTAAGTTGGTCAGTAAAACTATTGAAAATCTTTTCTTTGTACTTTTGTCAGTTAAATAAAGGTTCACGTGAATTAACATATCACAGATTTTTGTTTTTATTGCATTTTGGAAAATATCCCAACTTTTCTGGAAATGGGGTTTGTATTTAAAACAGCACCCTTTTTCCTTCTGCCTACAATACAATCAGAATTTTGTTGCTTATGGACCTTGCATCTTCAGGAGCATTACTGTTGAGAAAAAAATTCCCATCAGAACCCATCTCCATAACATGGCATTCAAAGTGGGGAAGAAAGGGTTTGTGTTATGGAAAATTACATTACGGACAGTTTTCTAGGAATGCAGTCCTTCTGAAATGCGGGGGTACACACTATGTAAAAGATAGTGACTGATGTGAACAGTATTGTTGTACTCATATGGTTTACTTAATTGCACTTACAGCACCAGGCAAAGTTGCTGATAAAGTCATCATTGAAAACACGAGGGATTCTACCTTTGTATTTATGGAAGGTTCCGAGGATGCTTATGTTGGATATATGACAATTCGGGTAAGTTCTGTGAAATCGGTGGGCTTGAAATAATTTGATAATCGGACCTAACTGACTATGGACAAAATTTTTAAATATGCACTTCTTCATTCTAGTTTAATCCTGATGATAAATCAGCACAGCACCATAATGCACACCACTGTTTGGAGATCACGGTGAATTGTAGTCCAATAATAGATCACTGCATAATTCGCAGTACTTGTACAGGTCAGTATCAATTTTTCCCTGTCTTAATTTATTTGAAAACATGCTGAATTATTTTACCACTAGCATTTTATGTATGGTTAGTATTTTTAAGAAGCTAACATCGGACTTGGAATTTACACAATGTCATGTATTATACAGTTTTGATGTAACATAAACTGTCAAAACAGATTTAATTTTATTTTCACCATGTGTGTTGTTAACATTAGATAAGTCAGTGGATATTAATATGTCAATAAATTATGAATAAATTAATAAAACTGAAATCAAATCTGAAATGAAAACACTCAGCTGGTCAAACAATTGTGCAAAAAGAAACAGCAGTTAAGGTTCCAGGTCAAAATGATGAATACGTCTGTTTGCCCATTTATAACTTTTTTTTTCTTACTTTTGTCCTCCTCTGCTTTTGTCTTTTCCCTCTTTGTTCCTGATTCCATTCACCAACACTATGTGCTGTTTTGTCTGCTTTTTCATTCCATTCAGGGATATTCTCTCCTCCTTCTCCTTCCCTCCTCTTAATAAAACGGGTACGTTTACACTCTTTCTCAGTTCCTATAAAGGACCTGAAACGTTAACTATTTCTCTTTACGCAAATGCGGCCTGATCTGCTGAGTGTTTCCAGTACTGTCACAAACAAGAGAAAATCTGCAGATGCTGGAAATCCAAGCAACACACAAAATGCTGCAGGAACTCAGCAGGCCAGACAGCAACCCGATGAAGAGTCTTGGCCTGAAATGTCAACTCTACTCTTTTCCATGGATGCTGCCTGGCCTGCTGAGTTCCTCCAGCATTTTGTGTTACCAGTACTGTCACTGTTTAAATTTTAAATAACATGTCTTGCTAGTTTCATGTTCTTGGGGTAAGTATGGAGAAAAATCTAAGTTTCTTTATCATTTCCATAGTGTTCCACTACTCTCTTCTGTCTTGTCCTTTTCCTATACATTGTAGAAGAATGGAAATGGGCAAAAGACTCTTTCTCAATTTTTGATTCTTGCATTTGTGACTCTGCACTGGTAAAACTAAAAGTTTTTGAAACTTGTCTGTTATTACACAAAATATCTTGGCAAAAAATGAAGCAGTAACGAAGCCAAATATGTTGTACGTTTCCCCAGCCTGTTTCTTCTCCACCACCACTCACCCGGCCTATTTTAGTTCTCCCTTGTTTTCATTTTTTTTTGGCTCTGATCCATTTTCTGCAAGGTCCATTAAAACATGAGCTGAAAAAATAGTGCAAGTGATCTATTCATGACAATTCAATCCAGAATATTGTTTATGAAACCCCTTTTTACTGTGCATCTCTGGAAATGTGACTCATTAGCCATGAAGTTGGGGTGTCTCGCCCACCCAAACCCTGGTTTGTGTGAATGTTGTGTGATTTACTGCCCTGAGCAATCGCCCATCAGCAAGAAGTAACAGATTGTACACTGCATACAATTATAAAGAAGTATGTTTAAGAATGTTAACTTGAGCAAACAGTTATAAAAGAAAAGAAAGTTTTTAAAAAAAGTGTATTATACTTAAACAGTGCGTGGTGGAGCTCAAATCTTCCAGAAGTTGTTGTTTTCAATGTACACAATGTACCAACTCCTATTCACCACTTCCTGGTAAAAGTTCCCCTCTTGGGCTCCATTTGATTGCATGTTCCCGCTGGATTGAATCCGACTGCCTGTTTTCTCGAGCTCCTCCTCTCTCCATCTCCCGCAGAAAAAGAACTCAACCCACCACTGCTCCCCCAGCATTCTCTAGAACCTTCTCCCAGTTCCACTCTCCTGATTGGATGGCACACATTCCTAGCATCCCTTATTATTAACTGTAACCCAGACACTCCCAGCAGAACACACTACTTCTACAGAAAGACCATCGCGTGAAATATCTGATAACATTAGCAGTAAAACCTTTACCAGGATGTTGCATTTGTATGCGTTTTACCCTCTTACTCATTTTCTCCCCTGTGCCCAATCTCCACCCCCGTTACACTTTTGATCGTGTGCGTTGCGGGTGTAGGGGTCAGGGTGTAGTGTCGGTAGGCCAAGAAAGCAAATTGGAGTTATAGAATCACACACAAAGTGCTGGTGGAACGCAGCAGGCCAAGCAGCATCTATAGGAAGAAGTACAGTTGACGTTTCGGGTCAAGACCCTTCGTCAGGACTTCTAGATCTTGTTACCTATGTTTTTGCTCCCTAGTCATGTGTATAATTGTAGCTGTTAGTTTATTGGTGTACTTTAAATATATGGATTTAGAACAGAAGAAATAGGAGCAGGAGTAGGCCATCTGGCCCATCAAGCCTGCTCCGTCCATCATTCAATAAGAAAATTGTTTCATCTCAATAAGAGTTACTTCAAAATTTGTTTGCTTCGTTTGCTTTCAGAAACATACTTCTGGTTCCTCACAGATCTTTAAAATTGATAACTGGATCATTTGTAGCAATGAAATTATTTAAACAGATTATTTTCCATCACAAAGGCCACTTCCATTCCTGTAACGTCACTTATCCCTTCCTCAGCTTACCCCATCTGCCACTGAAACTTTCATCTGCACACATTTGAGTCATTGAGTATATTTCCAGTAAGATGGCGTAGCATTCAGATGTATTGGCTTCTACAGGGTCAACAAAGGTGGTGTTGTCTTTTTAAATGTATTTTTTATGATATCAAGACTGTGCTGGACATTTAAGAACTTAAAAGTATTTCAGATCTACCCCATCAGCAAATTTCTCGTAGGTGGAGAAACTGAAGGAGCTGGACAGTGCAGATGATGCTGTTGTCTGTATCGGAGAGTCAGAGTTGGTGTGCAAAGGAGGTGTGCATTCTTAACAGCGAATGATAGTTTTAGTCTTTCTTTTATCATCTCAAGACCCCTTTGGACATTGTTAACGTGGAATGCTTCACGTCCGATTCACTGATTTATAGGTGAATGGTGGGGGAGCTGGGGAGCTGAGTTGCCTCGGTTGTAGTGGTGACTATGCCCAAGGTGTGGTGTGGTTTGCAGCCACCCAGGAGAAAGGTGGCGGAGTCAGTGTGCTCCACTGGACTGCAGGAGGCGGTGTCGTGTGGCGTTCATGTTTGAGTTGGTGCTGTCCTCTAGTGTTTGCTTAGCAGAAGACAAGATGTATTGTGTTCTACTGCAGACTGCTGCAAAATTCATGGACTCAGGGTCTTGGATTTTTTTTGTATGACTGTATTTTACTGCTGTCTTATACAGTATGTGCTATATGTGCCTTGTGCTGTTTATGACTTTACTATGTTTTGCATCTTGGCCTTGGAGTAACACTGTTTAATTTGGCTGTATTCATGGGTCTTTATGTATGGTTGAATGACAATTAAACTCTAGCATTTATTTATCAATGATAAATGATTGTTTTAATAAAAGATCCTGGTCATTATCCCCCTCATTTCATGAATTTAAACATGCTCTATCCACCCAACTTATTTATTGACTCTTTCAATACTAACTCATTTTGATTTTAGGTATCCCCAAGCCTCATTTTTTAAAAACTCTTGTTCTGTAGTTTAAATTCCTTTATGAGCTTGCTCTTCCTTCATTCATGCCCACCCAATAGCCTTATCTCCACCTGTCAAGGAGATTAATTCTCCCAACTTAAATTTTCCCTTCACCCATGCTCACTTGGAGCCACACACAATTGAATTGAATTCACTTTATTACTTTCTTGCTTCATATACATGAGTAAAAATCTTTACATCTCTGTCTAAATGGGCAATGTGCAATTTATAGTAATTTATAATAAATAGTATGTACAACAGGATAATCAATGTAACATAGAAATACAATTATATCAACACGAATTAATTAGTCTGATGGCCTGGTGGAAGAAACTGTGCTGGAGCCTGTTGGTCCTGGCTTTTATGCTGCGGTACCATTGCTCAGATGGTAGCAGTTGCAACAATTTGTGGTTGGGGTGACTCAGATCCCCATTGATCCTTCAGGCCCTTTTTACACACTTGTCTTTGTAAATGTCCTGAATAGTGGGAAGTTCACATCTACAAATGTGCGGGTTGTCTGCACCACTCTTTGCAGAGCCCTGCAATTTGGGGAAGTACAGTTCCCATACCAGGTAGTGATGCAGCCAGTCAGGAAGCTCTCAGTTGTGCCCTGTAGAAAGTCCTTAGGCTTTGGGGGCCCATACCAAACTTCTTCAACCGTCTGAGGTGAAAGAGGTGCTGTTGTGCTTACTTCACCACACAGCTGGTATGTACAGACCATGTGGGATCCGCGGTGATGTTTATGCCAAGGATTTTAAAGCAGTTCACCCTCTCAACCCCAGACCCATTGATGTCAATAGGGGTTAGCCTGTCTCCGTTCCTCCTGTAGTCCACAACCTGCTCCTTTGTTTTTGCGACATTGAAGGAGAGGTTGTTCTCTTGACACCAGTGTGTCAGGGTGATGACTTCTTCTTCTTCTCTGTACATTATTATTTGAGATTAAGCCAATCAGTGTAGTATTGTCAGCAGATTTAATTAGCGGGTTGGAGCTGTGGGCGGCGACATAGTCATGGGTATACAGAGAGTAAAGGAGGCGGCTTAGGACACAGCCCTGAAGGGCACCTGTGTTGAGGGTCGGAGGGGCAGAGGTGAGGGAGCCCACTCTTACCAGCTGCCGGCGATTTGGCAGGAAGTCCAGGATCCAGCTACACAAGGCAGGGTGAAGCCTATAGGTTTATGTCCCACTCCCTATTGATCATTTCAATCCACTTCTGTGGTCTAGCTTTTAATGCCATCTGATAGCTCCTTGTTTAATATCTCCTTCTGTATCAAGCTTTAAAATCTATTTGGATGTTTTGGATGTCAAAGAAATATAAATGCAAGTTGTCTTCTACAAAATATTTCTGGACTTTTGAAAAGACAGAATCAAATGGTGTACATTAACCTAATTTTGAATTTTATCATGTGACTAAAGTTAGTTTTCACTCCCAGACATACATTGTTAATGAAATGATTTAAAAAATGATTTATTATTGTTACAGTTGGCTCTGCTGTGTGTGTCAGTGGCCAGGGAGCATCTCCAACAATCAAGCACTGCAATATTAGTGACTGTGAAAATGTTGGGTTGTATATAACAGATCATGCACAGGTATGTTAGTACATAATGAAGGTAACTTTTTATTAAACTGCTTTGTTTCCTGTCCATAGCTCAGTGTAATCTTTTTTAATTTCATAGGGAATTTATGAGGACAATGAAATTTCAAACAATGCTCTTGCTGGAATCTGGGTAAAAAACCATGGGAATCCTATCATCAGGAGAAACCAAATTCACCATGGGCGTGATGTTGGGGTCTTCACATTTGATCATGGCATGGTAACTCTTAATACTTTCAATAAGAATTTGATAGCTGATGAATGGATTAATTACTGAATTAGTCAACAGAGTGGGCTGGGATGTAACAATTCATCATAATTTGTACTAGAAGAATTTGCTCTCATTTGTTACTATTGATGTTGACCACAGTCAATTAGGTTTCCTCATAGTAATGTGCCTTTTAGAAATTCAATTTTGTGCAATCCAACTAGAAATTGTATACTGAAACTTCACAAACTTGCAAGTTCTTATGCTACTGCAGCCAAGATGTTTCAGCTCCTAGATGAATTTCTGGCACATTACTTTTAGAAGTTGTGATTTTGTTACTGGAAAAAAAAAGTTATTGTCATTTGTCAATGGGATAGCGGTCAAGATATTAGAAGCTGATTATTTATCTTCAGAAAAACAAGGCTGTTACTGACATGATCTTGTTAAAACTAAGTAAGCTCTGTCAATAGTGAATGAAGTCTTGTCTAGATTGCTTTTATTCTTGTGCTTGCTCAACAAGATGACTTTGGCATTTTTCAATACTGCAATGTCCTGTGAACTTTTTTTTACAGCAAGTAATGTCAGGGCTTGAATTTCTTTGCTATCTTTGAGGGACTGTACAATGGTGGAAATGGTAGAGAAACTGCCTAATGAATCTCAGGGTAGTATATGATGACATGTATGTACTTTGATAGTAAATTTACTTTGAACTTTGATCTTTAACAGCTCCAGTGATTCTTGTTCAATCCTGACTTCAAGTGTTGATAGTGTAGAATTTGCATCTTTTCCCTGTGTTTTCTTGGGTTTTCTCCCACACCATGAAGACATGAATATGTGGGTTAATTGGCCACTACATGCCGTCCTTGGTGTATAGGTGAATAGGTAGTATATCGGGGTAATGTTGGGGGTGTGGGGGGGGGGTAAAATCAGAAGTAGTGTACATGATTTTGCCAGTTTCTTTGCTGTGTAGCTCTATGGTTCTGTTGTCAAAAGCTAGATATGATTTCAAAGAACTGTCTTCTGTTCTTTATTCTGTCAGTTTACAACTTCTTTTAAGCTTAACTAGTATTGATTAGTTATTCCATATATACTCACTGGAAGAAATTAAACATCAATTCCTTCAGAATCCCCTGAGGTGATCATAAGTTTGTTTAATTAGTGATATTAATGCTGTTTTTATTTCATTGGAATGATTCACACTTTATTTTGGATGGGTAAAATAATTTTTCAGAAATAAGTGTTATTGAGCATGATGCTTAGGGTATTACTGTTTAGTTATTTCTGGAGTAGTGCGGAGCCTGACCTATATATAAAAAAAATAGCTTTTATAGATCTTCAAGATCTCCAATTATGCCTTTAAGATGTATAGTCTTTCAACATTTCCCATGAATTTTCCTACTTGCACAATCATGACCAATTTTTTAAGCTGCTGCTAGATTGGCATGTACCTACCTGGAAAAAAAATCACCTTTCTGTTACGGTTGTACCTTGAACATACTTATAACTACCTTGTTCAATTTCACTGGTCTCTTGATTCACAATGAACATGTTTGTTATTAACAGAATACTTGACAAACTACAGTTCTTGAAGATTGCAAGTTCCTGAATTAAACTAAATTATGATCAATGTGCTAACTACTGCTCTGTGTTTACATTTTGAATGAATGAAAAGTTGTAACATGAAGATAGTTTTACTTGAAACTGTTTTTTTCATTTGCAAAGTTTATTTTAAAGTGCATTTCCTAAGGTTGCACTGATTTTTTTAATCATATTTCTCATAGTTTTCCAATTTTCAGTTTACATAAATCAAAAGATTTATTTGTTAAGTGATTGTCAAAATTTTGACAGTTTTGAAACAAGTCATTGACTGACTCACTATGTAGATTTCTCAGCCACAGCCAATCCTTTTGCATTGTTGTGTCCAGATAATGGACAGAATGTAGAAAAGTGCATTTTTTGTGCTGTTTTTGCTGCCATGTCCGATGATTCAAGGGCATAGCCTTAGAGTAAAGGGATGGATGTTCCTTTAAAACTGAGATAAGGAAGAATTTTTTTCAGTAAGTGTGGAGTGAATCTATGGAATTCATTTCCATGGAGAGCTGTGGAAGCAATGTTCTCTGTTATATTTAAGGGACAGGTACTTAACTGGTAACGGATTTGAAGTTTATCTGCAGAAGGCAGGAAATTGGGGTTGAGGAAAAAAATTAGCCATGATTGAATGGCGAGCAGACATGACAGGTCGAATGGCCTAATTTTACTCCTATAACTTATGGTTTTATGATGTAATTATTAATTTGCCAATAATCCAAATTTTATTTTCTGAATACATTTTCATAGACTTTGACTCTTGTGGTTCAAATTCTCAAGGTACAACATCGTGCTTTGCTATTAAGATTTGCATAAGACTATATTGAACCAGCATTCATGAAGTAAATTTCACATTGGTTGATATTTGTGATCTGAACATTGAAAGAAGAAGTGCTATATGGAGACCAATTGTAACATACTCTGTTTATTTTACCAATGTTTATCTTTTTTTAAAATGCCCAGTTACATAGTTTCAGAACCCAATGACTGTCCAAAATTGCATTTCTTTTTATCTGTCCTTTTGTTTTAAACTTTGCTAAGCCAATTTGCTTCACTAATGTTAAATTAGGAGAGCGATATGATGATTTTGTAGAAATTAAATAACTTGAAGAAAAATATCAAATTTTGCCAGCATTTAGTTTTTGGAAATTTTATACAAAAGGTGCACTAACCTAACAAAAATAATGTCATCTAAATTAATTTTATTCAACTGTTCCTTCCTTCTAAAAGCATATTTTGACAGCATCCTTTATAAATTTCAAAGTTTCAAAGTAAATTGTTTTAGTAAAATATGTAAACCATATACAACATTGGGATAACATTGATTTGCAATAGCTTTCCAGTGGAGGCGCTCTGTAAATGCAGTTTTGGCTTGTATGAGATTTTTACTCCAGTGAACATATGCAGTGTATAATTTTAAAAGAAATTAGTATTGTTGTCATGCCATATTATTATAATAGAGTTGGTTTGCTTGTTATTTTTCAGAGTTTTGGAAACTGAACTAGCATTAGTTGATAGCATTGTTAGCCAAGAAGCCTTGTCTGCTTCATTGAATTGAAGGCTTTGCCAAATGTTTTCATCCATGAAGCAGCTTAATAAAATTCTGTTGTATGTGGTTTTTGCTGAATGGATGTGTGGTGTACTGGTTGCTTTTGAAAACAGTTAGTTAATGTGTATTTAAAAACGCAAACATGAGGAAATCTGCAGTTGCTGGAATTTCAAGCAACACACATAAAAATTGCTGGTGAACACAGCAGGCCAGGCAGCATCTATAGGAAGAAGTACAGTCGATGTTTCGGGCCGAGACCCTTCGTCAGGACTAACTGAAGAAAGAGATAGTAAGAGATTTGAGAGGGGTAAGGGGAAATCCAAAATGATAGGAGAAGACAGGAGGGGGAGGGATGAAGCTAAGAGCTGGACAGTTGATTGGCAAAAGGGATATGAGAGGATCATGGGGTGGGAGGCCTAGGGAGAAAGAAAGGGGGAAGGGGGAACTCCAGAGGATGGGCAAGGCATGAACATTGATTTCACTTCCGTTAATGCCCCACCTCCCCTTCGTACCCCATCCGTTATTTATTTATTTGTTTGTTTGTTTGTTTATTATTATATTTTTTTTCTCTCTTTTTCTCCCTCTGTCCCTCTCACTATACTCCTTGCCCATCTTCTGGGATTCCCCCCTCCCCCTTTCTTTCTCCCTGGGCCTCCCGTCCCATGATCCTCTCATATCCCTTTTGCCAATCAACTTTCCAGCTCTTAGCTTCAGCCCTCCCCTTCCTGTCTTCCCCTATCATTTTGGATCTCCCCCTCCCCCTCCCACTTTCAAATCTCTTACTATCTCTTCTTTCAGTTAGTCCTGACGAAAGGTCTCGGCCCGAAACGTCAACTGTACCTCTTCCTATAGATGCTGCCTGGCCTGCTGCGTTCACCAGCAATTTTTATGTGAGTTACTGTGTATTCCAGTTCTCCAAACGAGATAAGAAACAATAGATATCAGTCTTATTGTCAATTCAGGCTTTTTCTCTCTCTGCCAAAATTGTAACTGGTTTATGGGCACCATAATTCCTGGGGGTAAATGAAAAGTATGAAAAAAAGTTTTTAAAAAAACTGTGCATGCACCTTTTTTTAAAACTTTTTTGTACTTTTTATTCCCCCAGATTTAAACAGGCTGGTACAGCAACTGCAGTGCAGGTAAGAGGACTTAAAGACTAATTTAGTTTACATCTGGAAGAAATATGGATAGGTTGAGGATTCCTGTGCTGCCTGGCATCATGGAACTTTCTCTTTGAATGTTCTTGACACAGAACATGATTCAGTACCAGAAGGGCAAGTCAAACGTCTGGGAATAATTACTAAAAGTGACTTGGACTCAGAATGCATTTAGAGGATTTTTGTTCAATCAAGTTCAATAGGGTTGAACAAGTCAGTGGAATTTAGTTATATAAGAAAGTGCAATAATTTGAGATGACATAGTTGAAATACAGTTGTAAGTTTGGAAGAATTGTTGTATTGGTTCAATATTTTCACAATATGTAATAGAAACCCATGCTTGCATACTGTTCATACAAATCAAATCATTACACAGTGCGCTGAGGTAGTAATATAAGGTAAAAAATAACAAAATGCAGAATAAAGTATAATAGCTACAACAAAAGTACGGGCAGGTAGACAATAAGGTGCAAGATCATAATGAGGCAGAATGTGAAGTTAAGAGTCCATCTTTTTGTTTAGGGTAGTGGTTCTCAACAGGGGCATATGGCCCTCCAGGGGGACATGCTGGATTTTGTAAGTACCGCACATAAAAAGCAAGAAACTGGGGAACATCGGAGTTTCTGAATGGACCATGATAAGTTCACTGTTTTAGTGAAATATTAATAAAATATATAAATGAAAAATAAATTAATATATGTAATTTAATTGGAACCCTGAATGAAATGGAAAATAATGCTAGATGAAACAAATAAAGCATAAATATTGACTGTATATTAGAATACTTAATAGAGTGGTCCAAAAAAATTTGCAGCTGACAGAGACTATAGAGTGTGGGGTCCACAGAGGTAATTAAAAGTTACAAGTAGGCCATGAGCAGAAAAAGTTTGAGAACTGCTGTTCTAGGGAACTATTCAATAGTGTTGTAACAGCAGGGCAAAAGGTGTCCTTGAGCTTGTGTGGTATGTGCTTTTGTATTTTCTGTCCAATGGAGAGAGGCAAAGAGAATGTTATGAGTGGCCTTTGATTATGCAGGCTGCCTCTCTGAAGGACTAAGTTTAAACAGAATCTACGGTGGGGATGCTGGTTTTGGTGATGTGCTGAACTGTTTCCACAGCTCTGCAGTTTTTTGCATTCACATGCAAAGCAATTGCCTTACCAAGCCATGATGAATTCAGATGGGATGCCTTTTATGATGCCAAATGTCTTCAGTCTGTTGAGGATGTAGAGGTATTGGTGAGCTTCCTTTGCTGTGGTGTTTTGTCTGTTGGGCCAGCACAGGTTATTGCTGATGTTCACTCCCTGGAACTGAAGCTGTCAACATCCTCATCTCAATGATGTGGATGTAGACAAGAGCATATACACTGCCCCCACCCCACACCCCACACCCCACACCCCACAACTTCCTGGAGTCAATGACCAGCTCTTTTGTTTTTCTGACATTGAGGGAAGGTTGTCATGTTAGTTTTTATTCCCAATCAGCAAACCTTGTAGATGGAGTTAGAGCAGAGTTAGAGCAGAATCTGGCCATGCAGTCATGATTTATTGATGGTTAGTAGCAATTAAGTATGTCCAAAGTCACCTTAATATTATTAGAAGAGGACTGAGAACTAGAAATTTTAAGACCCTGCATTGTGGAATGGAAATATTATAGGCTAATATGAAATTCTAGATGAGGTTGGCAATTAAAAGTAAATGGAAGAAGGCTTGTAGAAGGCTGGCATGTTCCAAATGCACATTTGCTGTATTTATGCATATTATGTATTTGAAGATGGCATCGAGAAATCAAAATTTAAAGTGATAAAGCATTTCTGGGTGTGAATTTGGAGTTAGACACTCCTGGGAATAGTAGCCATACAGGATTTGGTTCTGGGTCGAACAAGAAAAATTCAAATTACATGTTAACTGTTGCAGGTGAGATGATACAGATGTAATTATGGGTAAAATTCCTATTATTCAGGTGGGAAAAAGCTGAGTGGGTGACGGCTGGCTTTGTTGTGGTTATAACAGTAAGAGTAATGTTATGTAAAGTTGACAGTCAGTACTAATGTAACAGATAGTGATCCTGAGATGCAGTCTGTGAAAATAGCAATTTATGAATTTTGTGTTGGCAAACAGAAGGTGAGGGAATGCTGTTCAGTGCTTCAAGTGAGACTTTGTTAAACTTGATTTTTGTTTTAATAAGTGCTATGATTGTCCTTCTATGTATCATGCCAACCAGAGGAAAACGTATTGTTCTCTAAGTTCAATGTACGTGTTGATTTGGAGCTTGCTTTATGTCGATGAAGCAGAAGTTGAATTTAATTTTAATATTTTTTTATTCCTTCTGCATTGGACAACATAGTTTGGATTTAATTATTTACCATTTTAATCAAGAGTTAAGAGGTTGAAGTTGATTGCGAACAACATCAGTGATTGTGTGCAGGGTACACAGCTTTGTGGCCTTTGTGAGCTCACATTGGTGGAGTGGAAATTTACTAGTTCTTTTAATGCAACTTAAAGAAAATGGACAAACGTGCACCTTGATGTAAGCAGTACCTTGGAGGGACATGAAATATCAAGTCCCTTTCTATTTTTTGGAACCACGGTACATATGACAATAGTAAACTAATTTACCAATTTAGCTAAAGAAGGAAGAAGGCATTTTAGGCAAGGCAGTGGATGTTGTCTACATGGACTTTAGAAGACCTTTGACAAGATCCCACATGGGAGGTTGGTCAGGAAGGTTTAATTGCTTGGCAATCAAGATTAGGCAGTAAATTGAATTAGACATTGGCTTCGTGGAAGAAGCCAGGGAGTGGTTGTAAATGGTTTCCTCTTTGACTGGAGGCCTGTGATTAGTGGTGTGTCACTGGGATTAGTGTTGGGTCCATTGTTGTTTGTCGTCAACAATACTGCCGAAAAGTCTTAGGCACATGTAAAAAAAAATTCTGTAAAGCAAAGATGCTTTCAAAAATAATGAAAAATTTCTAAGTATCAAAAAATGTACTATAAAGAGCAGTAAACAATAAAAAAAAACAATCAAATCAATACTTGGTGTGATCACCCTTTGTCTTTAAAACTGCATCAGTTCTCTTGGTTACACTGACGTGCAATTTTTAAACAATAAAAAAATCAAATCAGTATTTGGTGTGATCACCCTTTGTCTTTAAAACTGCATCAGTTCTCTTGGTTACACTGGCGTGCAATTTTATAAGAAAACAGCAGCTTGGTTGTTCTAAGCATCTTGGAGAACTTGCCGCAGTTCTTCTGTAAACTTCAGCTGTCTCACTTATTTCTGCCTCTCCAGGTAATCCCAGACAGCATCGATGATGTTGAGATCAAGGCTCTGTGAAGGCCATACTATCTGTTGCAGAACTCCTTGTTCTTTTTGCTGAAGATAGTTCTTTATGAGCTTGGTCGTGTGTTTGGGGTCATTGTCGTGTTGCAGAATGAAGTTGGGACTGGTCAGATACCCCCTGATGGTATTGCTTGATGGATGAGAACCTGCTTGTACTTCTCAGCATTGAGGTTCCATTAATTGTGCAGACACTCATCCATGTAGCATTCTCCTGCTCTTCGATAGACAAACTACCTTCTGTTGAGCCAAAGATTTCAAATTTTGACTTATCATTCCAGAGCACTTGCTGCCATTGTTCAGCACCCCATTTCCTGTGTTTTTGTGCATAGGTTAGTCTTTTGGCTTTGCTTCCACTTCAAAGGAATGGCTTTTTTGGCAGCAACTCTGCTATGAAGACCACTTCTGATAGAACTTTTCTGGACTGTAGAGGGGTGTACTTGGGTTCCAGTGGTTTCTGTGAGTTCAGAGCTGATAGCAGTGGTGAACAACTTCTGATTTGAAAGAAATGTCAGTTTGATGTATCTCTCATTTGCTGCACTCAGTTTCTGTGGCTGACCACTGCATTTCTGGTTCTTGGCTTTGCCTGTTTCATTGTGCTTCTTCAGAAGAACTTTGATAGCACAACTTGAAACTTTTGTTTACTGTGAAATTTATGCTTGGGAGACTTCGCAGATGCAGAATGACCACCTTGTGTCGTCTTGCTTTACTCACTTTTGCTATGGTGTAAGAATTGATGACTTGGAGGTTAACCTGTCACATCTGCCACACCCTCTTTTTAGTTTGGTTGTCCTTCACCCAGTTGATTTCTTTGTACACCCGTTTCAGTTTCAGTTCATCATTTGAAATTCATTCAACTCAATATGTCATTCATCATAACATCTGTTTGTTACTTTTGTTTAATCGTACACTGGGCTTTGTACCTACTAAGTAATCAAGTATTCATTTCAAAGGTGATCTTAATATGTTACTTTCTCTAATGAAATTTAAAAAATTCAATAAAAAATATTATAGAAGAAAGAAATAAAAAAAAATTCTGTAACATTTAATTGTTTGAAAAACTAATCTTTGGAAATCTTAAATTTGTTCTTTACTATTGACACAACTAATGCTCAAGGCAAAAAATAAACATCTAAAACCAAACCTGTAACAAAATCTATGGTGCTTAAGACTTTTGCATAGTGCTCTATATTAAAAAAAAAATCTGGATAATAATGTAATGAACTGGATTAGCAAATTTGTCGTAACACCAAGATTGGGGGTGTAGTGGATAGTAGGAAAAACTCACAGCTTGCAGAGAGCTCTGAGTCGGCTGTAAAGTGGCAGATGGAATTTAATGCAACAAGTGTAAGCTGTTGTACTTTGGAAGGACCAACCAGGGTAGGTTTTACACAATGAGGTGTGCAGTAGAACAGGGGTCTGGGAGTACAAATCCATAATTCCTTGAAAGTGGCTCCACAGATAGATCGGATTATAAAGAAAGCTTTATAAATCAAATATTTTGAGTACAGCAGTTGGAATGTTGTGTTGAAATTGTATCAGACCATAAGATGTTGGAGCAGAATTTGGCCATTTATCCATCAAGTGCTTCACGGACTCTGCGATATAAGGTGTTGGTGAGGGCTAATTTGGAGTATTGTGTGCAGTTTTGGTCACCTACTTACAGGAAAGATGTAAATAAGATTGAAAGAGTGCTGAGAAAACATAGAAGGATATTGCAGAGATGACTTGAGTTATCAGGAAAAGTTGAATAGGTTAGGACTTTATTCCTTGGAACCTAGAAGACCGAGGGGAAATTTGATAGAGGTATGCAAAATTATGAGGGATATAGATATGGGTTAATTCATGCAGCGCAACTGGAGGATGCGGCATGAATTTCAACATTTAAGAGAAACTTGGATAGGTAAGGGATGAGGGGTATGGAGGGCTACGTTCCAGGCGCAGGTTGATGGAACAAGGCAGATTAATGGTATCTTTTCTTTGTGTTTCCTTCAAATCTAGACCTAACAAATGTCGAGAGGGGATATTTTTTAGTTAGAATCTATTAGTCTGACATAGCCTCAAGATTCAGGGAGTAGATTTAGGACGGAGATGAGGAGGAACTGCTTTTCCCAGAGAGTGGTGAATCTGTGGAATTGTCTGCCCAATGAGGCAGTGGAAGCTACCTTAGTAAATGTATTTAAGACAAGGTTGGATAGATTTTTTTGCATAGTAGGGGAATTGAGGGTTATGGGGAAAAGGCAGGTAGGTGGAGATGAGTCCATGGCCAGATCAGCCATGATCTTATTGAATGGTGGAGCAGGCTCGCCAGGCCAGATGGCCTACTCCTGTTCCTATTTCTTATGTTCTTAATGTCTTTTGTCAATTACAAAATGCTCAGATTTCCACAATGGTATTTCCAATCAGTGTACTTCATTTTTATATATTCACAATAAATGATAATAAAATACTGATTTTATTTGTTTCAGGGTTACTTTGAAAGCTGTAATATTCATCGTAATCGAATAGCTGGTTTTGAGGTGAAAGCCTATGCCAACCCCACAGTAGTTAAATGTGAAATTCATCATGGCCAAACGGGTGGAATTTATGTACATGAGAAAGGTCGAGGCCAGTTCTTAGAAAACAAAATCTATGCAAACAATTTTGCTGGTGTGTGGATTACATCAAACAGTGATCCAACAATTAGGTAAGGTTTTTACTATCATTATACACAGTAAAATAAATATTTTTCTGGATAGATTAATGTTTTTTGCCCTTGTTTTTCACTCTCTAGGGGAAATGCTATTTTTAATGGAAATCAGGGCGGGGTTTACATCTTTGGAGATGGTAGGGGCCTTATAGAGGCAAATGACATTTATGGTAAGTTGTGGAATATAATTGCCTTAATTCAAGTTTTTAGATTTTTAGTTTTTAAGTCCATATTGCTTAAAAATGCGATATTTTTATACTAGGAAATGCATTAGCCGGAATTCAGATTCGAACAAATAGTTGTCCAATTGTCCGTCAAAATAAAATTCATGATGGCCAGCATGGAGGTATTTATGTGGTAAGTCTGTTAAAAAAAAAGGACATGTTTGTATAGGTATGGGGATGGGCAGGACTAAAATGAACAGGAAAAGAAAATGAAATTGTCATGACTTTGCTTTAAGAGGCAACTTAAATTTAAATTGGAAGTTAAATTTGTAATTACTACTTAACATTTTAAGATATGAAAATCTCAGACTATTTCTTTTGCTACTCTCATAATTGTTGCTGAATTAGTTGTTAAATAGACTGACAAAATATAATCAGGGAAGCAGAAATAGTAAAAATAAAAATTGTGAAATTGTTAATTAGAATTTCAGCTTTTTTGGCTCTGTTCTAACAGATATCTATATTTTCAGAATTTTCTGTTTGGACTTTGTCTATGAATGCAATACATAATGTTTGGATTATCTACGTATAAACAATGCTTATTTTCCCTTTAGTACCTATCTTTTTAATATAGATAATTACAATTGCTATTTCAGTAAAGTGATTAATTCTTTTTGCTGTAATTCCTTAGTTCTTGTAAGAGAATCAAAAGTAAGAATTAATAATCAGAATCAACAAAAAGTGCACACCAAACTAATCTGTTTAAGGGAGGTGGACTATAGAGAATGATGTTTGTAAAAACTATACAAGTTGATAGGATTTTAACATTTTCAGCATGAATTGCATTCATAATTATGCAATATTACAATTGGGTAATGTATCTTATCAGTCTGCTCTAAATTTCAGTTTATTGGCTTTTGTTTCTTAAGCACGAGAAAGGGCAAGGTGTAATTGAAGAAAATGAAGTGTACAGTAATACCCTGGCAGGTGTGTGGGTAACAACAGGAAGTACACCGGTGCTACGGCGGAACAGAATACATAGTGGCAAACAGGTACAGTCCATTTCAATTAGATACTTTCATAAATCTTGTGGGTCACCAGTGCTACAGTATCCATGACAAGAGTGTTTGTTTTGTAAGGTGGGTGTTTACTTCTATGACAATGGCCATGGAGTGCTTGAAGATAATGATATCTACAACCATATGTACTCAGGGGTTCAGATCAGGTAAGATGCATGTTCATATTGGTCACTAGTCTAATCCTAACATCCAATTATCTTGTTCCTTCAGCTGTTGGCACAGATGGGAAGAAACTGTACAATAAGGCAGTAGTTTATCATGTAGTTATTAAATCTATTGAGTTATTTTGAGTAGACAAAAAGTAAATGGCACAGATTGCCTGTTTGCCATTAAGTACTGCTGTTTACTGATTTTATACAAATGGAGAAAACACTGAAGAGCATTCCACATCACTTACATTATGACTTTTTTTTCTTTGCTAAGTTTTACTGGTGTGACCACAATTTCCCTTCAACCTAGTCATAATGCTACTCCATGTAGTATTTTAATATTTGAAGAAATTTTTGCAATGTGACAGTGCAAAGACAGGGTTTTCTTTCTACATGTGTAAATGTGCAATATAAAATAACTGAAAATGATTTGGATAAAAATTTAAATCTGTCACATTATATAGTGTACTTGCAAACCAGGAATGTTTTGCCATCCACTGGATGTATAAACTTGGAAGGCAGTTTGTATTTTTATATTGTAACTACAATATAGATTTGTGGCTTATCTGTAATAGTAAGCATCAGACCAGATCAAGAAGATTTCACATACAGCAGCCATGATATTGTGCTAAAAGTGGCAAAGCTGTTTGTTATAAAAGTCTAACAAAGTGGAAGGTAAGATAGTAATGTGTAAACTGTATGGAAATAAAGAAAGTAGTGAGAAGTTCCAGGTTAGAGATGTGCAACACCTTCTCGATTACATGCTGTGGAAATGTTTTCTAATGTCAGTATTTTTTTAAACTTGTGTTGCTGGGCTCGTGATAAAGCTCTGAAACAAAATGTTTAGTCAGCTCATGGCAATTCCTTATTGTTTTATTGAAAGGAACATAATGATAAGTAGTAATGTGATGATAACGAGAATCCCTGGCTACTTTTGCACTTTTATATAACGCTAATCTGGTCCCTTTATTTCTAGTGAAGTACTTCAGCAGTGATTTCATTGAGAAATGTAATTTGGAACAGCAAAGACACCTTCTCATTATACTTGCTTCTTGTGCAATTTTTGAACTGCTCTCCTTGCAGTTTGATTACACAATGTAGGTCTGTTTTGGGCAAATGCTGTAATGCTATTGTGGTTGTGAACACCTACTGTGAGGTGCCCCATGGTTTGGTGGTTGGGTGACTCATGCCCAAGTACAATCCACAGGCTTTATAAATGGAAACATTTTTATAAAAAAACCAAGCAGAGCAATCAAGAGGCAGTTTAGAAATCATGAATGAAGAACAGTTTTGCTGATTTTAATCAGAATTATTAGGAACATTCTCCTGTTTATTCTTGATTCGCATTCTCGAAGGTATACGGAGTCTTGAGGAGGACTTCTGTGGGGGATTTCACTTTGCTGTGAAATTTTGACACTGTTCATTGGAACATGATTTTGTTTGGTATTTGAAAACCAACAATTCTGTTCTTTAGAATGCCACTACCATAAAATAAAAACACTCCTTTTGTACATCCCTAATACGTCTATTTAATTTGTGCTGCTTGAATAAAAGTGAGATTTAATCTTTTGATGAAACATTGCTACTTTCTGCTTTTTCTGGAAGGTCTAGGATTTGTCAGCTTATAATTGTGGTGAGCACAAGATGCACGTTAAAGCCAAATCTATGCATCTTACTTTACAGTGCAGATCAAAGCCTATCTATGCTTTTTCCCTTTACGCTCATAGACGCTTTAATTTGTTTTATACATATTAAAATGCTAATTGTATTGCACAAAAATGCAGAATTTTAAGTTATTTTTTATTAATAGTACATTAATTGTATTAGCCATTATAGTAGTTTGTGTACTTTATCTTCCAGAGGATTTTCCCTTTCATTCTGCAGCATGGTAGGTCAATTCAAGTGGTATATCTGGAGTGGCAAAAGCCTTTGTATTGAATTAATTCTGTATAAGAAATTAAGTTTTGCAGGTTTGGCAGATTTGTGGGCTATTAAAGATTTACTATAAATAATTTTGCCTTCTAGTTCTTTATAAATAGTGTGCCAGTATCACTAAATGTACTGTAAATAATTAAAATGTGTTGTTCTGTAATACATATTTTTTCTTATTTTTATATTGTACTTGAAGATTTATATTGCACTTTTATTGGAAAATGGCCACAGTTTTAAAGATTATGACTTGGAAATATTTCTTTAGAGCACAGTACTAAGATATCAGTCTTAGCCTGGTTTAAAACTTGTGATTCACAGAACTGGAAGCAACCCTAAGATTCGGCGCAACAAAATATGGGGAGGACAGAATGGCGGCATTCTTGTGTATAATTCTGGTAAGAGTCCAGTGTGGTTACAGGTGTTCATTGCTTTTCTGTTGTTTTATATTCCACCTTAATTTCAGATCCAAGTGAAAATATTTCTTGATGTCAATTAATACAGGTCTTGGGTTTATAGAAGATAATGAAATATTTGACAATGCAATGGCCGGTGTTTGGATTAAAACAGACAGTAATCCCACACTCAGACGGAACAAAATCCATGATGGCCGAGACGGGGGTATCTGCATATTTAACGGAGGCAGGGGTAAGATTTATAGCTTAAGATTTAAAATAAAATTGCACAGTTTAGCTTCCCATTGGACAGTCTGTCTGCTACCAAGCCTGTGGTTCTGTCATGATCCATGGCTTGTGGTGTGTTAACTTCAGTCAGTGAGGCAAATAGAACATTTCTAAAAGTTACTTCTCTTTTCTTGGAGCGGAAGGGGGAAATTACTTAGGGGTCCTGCTGGTCACAATCCGTTTTAAAAAAAAAGGAAAAAAAATCAGATTGGAACAAGAATGAGCTCTCGTGTCCTTAACAGCTGAGTTCCTTACTTCGTATTTGGTATGCTTAATTCTCTTGAAGCCTGAGGATTGTTTCATACAGAGAGCCTTCTACCACTGTATTATTATATTTCTGAATTGTATCTTTTCACATTTGCGTATTTGAAGTAAAGCTATTTTAGTTGCATTCTGAAAGGTACATGGCTATGAATTGGGGTCCTTGCTGATGTAAAACACTTTTTTTTGTTTGTTTGAAGCTTGGCAAGTCTCCAGTTGTCAGTTGTATAAATCGAGAAATATGGGTTTGAAGGACTGTAAGTGTTGTATTTGATATTGAGGAAGCGTGCAGAATACACCAGATCAACATAAGAATAACCAGTACAGTAAGTTTACAAATGAGAAGTCAGCAGAATTATTGCAATCATTGGTTATTTGAGAGCAAGATAAATAGTTTCTTATCATTGGCAGATTGTTGCATTTTAAAATGTTACATCTATTTATCTATAGTTTTGTGTCTATATTAAATCATTTATTCCATAGTAAAACAGTGTTGTGCCAGCCGGTGATGTAGTGGCATCAGTTTTGGACTTTGAGGCAGATAGTCCTGAGTTCGAATCCGGCCAGGTCCCAACCTGGGCAGCAGCAGCATCTGAGTGGAACAAAGGCTTGGCAGTCTTCTTTCATATCTTGCTACAAAAACCCTATGGACAACCACACTATCCATAGGGTTGCCATGAGTCGACAACGACTCGAAGGCATTCAACAACAATTAGTGCTAAACCATTGTAGTTCAGTTGAAACTTTAAGTGTTATTTACAGAAGTACGGAAATAAGAACATCTCAAATTATATCAGTAAGTCAATACCTTAGGATCAGAATTTAATGCAATTCTCTGACAACATTTTATTGAGGTATCAGTGAAAGGTCAGATTTCGGCACTAATGAATAGAACTATTTTGTACTGAGCTTAAAACTGCATGAAGTTTTCTGAGCCAAGGAAAGAGATTTTTCCAATTTTTTTTCGGAATGGTCATCAACTTGATTGCTAACTTTGATAGCTTGGGCTGACAATGTATGCTCAATGAAGTAAGGCATCTGCACTTTGTTCCTCCAGTTGACATAATCCAGCTTTGTTTCATGTGGGGCCGTTATAATTGTAGTCTGAAATATGAGTTGATTTTTGTGATCAGGATTTCAGAAGTAGATACTCATTAGACCATAAGAAGATGAGATATAGGAGCAGAATTAGACCATCTGGCCCATTGAGTCTGCTCTGCCATTCAATCATGGCTGATCCTTTTTTTCTATCTCTTCTTCAACCCCAGTTCCCAGCCTTCTCCCTGTAACCTTTGATGTCATGTCCAATCAAGAACCTATCAGTCTCTGCCTTAAATAAACCCAATGACCTGACCTCCACATCTGCCTGTGGCAACAAATTCACCACCCTTTGGCTAAAGAAATTTCTCCACATCTGTTTTGAAAAGGTGCCCCTCTATCCTGGGGCTGTGCCCTCTTTGTCCTAGTCTCTCCCACCATGAGAAACATCCTTTCCACATCCACTCTGTCCAGACCTTCCAACATTCGAAAGGTTTCAATGAGATCCCCCCTTACCCCCATCATCCTTCTGAATTCCAGCGAGTACAGACCCAGAGCCATCAAACGTTCCTTGTATGATAACCCTTTCATTCCTGGAATCATCCTTGTGAACCTCCTCTGGACCCTCTCCAATGCCAGCACATCTTTTCTAAGATGAGGAGCCCAAAATCGTTCACAGTACTCAAAGTGAGGCCTCACCAGTGCCTCCCCGGCTTCGAGGTGCAATTAATTAAAGTGGGCCTGGTCAATCTCCTCTTAATTGCTCGTGTATCGTCCACCAAAAACACAAAAGACTATCATTCAATTTGCGGACTTCTCTCAAATATTATGCCCAACTTTGGTCGAGTTCTGTTTCTTGGTGACTTTAATATTCATGTTTGCTGTCCCACTAAGCCTCCCATGAGTGATTTTATGCATCTGCTTGAGTCTTTTAATCTTGCTTTGCTTATCACCGGACCCACTCACATGCTAGGCCATACACATGACCTGGTCTTATCATCTGGTTTTCCGATCTGCAATGTGGAAATAATTGATGCATGTCTGTCGTATCATAGTGCTGTTATGTTTGATGCTTCTCTGCCTTTTTCCCCTACTAAATTTCATCTTCTTGTACGTTGCTCTCGTTACATTAACTCTTCAACTGCCAATAAGTTCTCGGAGGCTCTCATAGCTGCTCCTAATACCTGCACGATTGAGGCTTCTCCTCCCTACCTCAGCACTGAGGAACTTACTTCCTTATTTAGTACCACCTGCTCTTCTATTCTGAATACTGTTCCTCCGCTTAAATTCAAAAAGCCTAAGCCTATAGGTCTGCCTTGGCTTAATGATACCACCAGAGCCCTGAGGAGGAAGTGCAGAATATCCAAACGAAAGTGGAAGCATGATAAGCTTCAAATTTCCTTTGAAATTTTGAGATACAGTCTTCACAAATATCAGGACGCAGTTAAAGCTGCAAGAGCAAAATACTTTTCTGACCTAATTTCTAACTACTCTCATAATCCCAAGGTCTTATTCAGTACCATAAATTCTGTCATTTGCCCCGTCCACAGTATTAGTTTACATGTGTCCCCTGCTAAGTGCGAAGAATTTTTTAAATTCTTCATTAGCAAAGTTGAAGACATTAGAATGAACATTCCCCACCCCCCCACCACCCATGACCTAACTGTCTCACTCTGTTCATCTAAACTGGACTGTTTCCAACCCATCACGTTACTCTCCTTACAAAGATTGTTTCCACCTTGAAACCTGCAACCTGCCCCCTTGACATTGTCCCCACTGCCCTCCTGAAGGATGTCTTTAACATAGCCGGTCCCAGCATCCTCTATTGTTAACAGCTCCCTGGCCACTGGTACCGTTCCAACCAGCTTCAAGACCACAGCTTCCAGCCCCTCCTGAAAAAAACCCAACTTCCCAACTTAGACCCTACCTTACCTAGTAACTGCAGACTTATTTCTAAACTTCCATTTCTGTCAAAGGTTCTCGGAAAGGTTATTCTTAATCAATTGCTGCCCCACCTACACCAAAACAACATCTTGGAAAGATTTCAGTCAGGTTTTAAGGTTTATCATAGCACAGAGTCTGCCCTGCTTGAAAGTGTACCTCCTCTCTACCGACTCAGGTGACTCGGCCATTCTAATTCTTCTTGACCTCAGCGCAGCATCCGACACTGTGGATCATGCCGTTTTAATAGACTGTCTCCAGTACGGGGTTGGTGTTGGTGGTACTGCTTTGAACTGGTTCACATCCTACCTCAAAAATAGAAGCTTCTCCGTCAACATAGGCAAATTTTCCTCTTCTCCAGCTAGTTTCTCCTGCGGGGTCCCACGAGGTTCCATCCTAGGTCTCATTCTTTTCTCTATATACATGCTTCCCCTTGCCCAAATCATTCAAAAACACGACGTTTCCTTCCATTCTTATGCTGACGGCACACAGCTTTATCTCCCTTTGAAACCAAACGACCAGTCAAATCTAGTCAGTCTCATGAACCACCTTGAGGATATAAAGTGTTGGATGGCACAAAACTTCCTACAGCTGAATGAAGGCAAGTCTGAAGTTGTTCTATTTGGCCCCCCTGACGCCAGCAAAGTGATTACCAGCAGTCTTGGTAACCTGTCCGTCCTTGTCAAACCCCATGTCAAAAACCTTAGTGTGATATTTCATTCCGCTTTTAAGTTTGACAAGCAAGTTAATGCTGTAGTAAAAGCCAGTTTTTTCCAGCTTTGTACTATTGCCAAAATCAAGTTGTTCCTCCCTTTCAAAGATCTCGAGAAAGTCATCCACACCCTTATATCCTCCCGCTTGGACTACTCCAACTCCCTGTATACTGGGATTAGTCAGTTGTCCCCGTCCCGCCTGCAACTGGTCCAGAACGCCGCAGCCAGGTTCCTGGCAGGTGCCCGGAAGAGGGACCATATTACTTCTATCCTGGCCTCTCTCCACCGGCTACCAGTATAGTTTAGAATTGATTTTAAGGTTCTCCTGTTTGTTTATAAAGCCCTAAATGGGCTGGCCCCCTCTTATACCTCAGACCTTCTAACCCCTTATTCTACTTCACTGGGATTGGTGTTGGGTCCATTGTTGTTTGTCGTCGACAGTCCTGCCGAAAAGTCTTAGGCACATGTAAAAAAAATTCTGTAAAGCAAAGATGCTTTCAAAAATAATGAAAAATTTCTAAGTATCAAAAAACACCCCTGTGGAACACCACTAGCCAACCAGAAAAGGATCCTTTTTTTCCCCGCTCGCTGCCTCCAACCAATCAGTCAATGCTCGAACCATCTTAGTAACTTTCCTGTAATACCATGGGCTCTTAACTTGGTTAGCAGCCTCATGTGTGGTACCTTGTCAAAGGCCTTCTGAAAGTTCAAATATACAACGTCTATGCATCCTCTTTATCTGTCCTACTTGTAATCTCCCCAAAGAGTTCCAACAAGTTCGTCAGGCACCATTTTCCCTGAAGGAAACCATGCTGACTTTGTACTATCTTGTCCTGTGTCACCAGGTACTCCATCCTTGACAATTGACTCCAACACCTTCCCAACCACCGAGGTCAGGCTGACTGGTCTATAATTTCCTTTCTGCTGCCTTCCTCCTTTCTTAAAGAGTAGAGTAACATCTGCAATTTTCTAGTCCTCTGTCACCATGCCAGAGTCCAGTTTCTTTTGAATAATCATATCTAATGCCACCACAATCTCTAACGCTGCCTCTTTCAGACCAGTTCCTCTGGTCTGGGTGACTTGTATATCTTTAGGTCTTTCAGCTTTTTTGAGCACCTTCTCTCTTGTAGCAGTAACTGCATCCACTTCTCTTCCTTCACACACTACAACTTCAGGCATACTGCTAGGGTCTTCCACAGTGAGGACTGGCACGAAATACTTATCAGCCATCTTCTTGTCCCCCATTATTATCTCTCCTGCCTCATTTTCTAGCGGTCCTATGTTCACTCTTATTTCTAACATACTTGGAAAAACTTTTACTATCCACTTTGATATTATTTGCCAGCTTGCTTTCATATTTCATTTTTTCCCTTCTAATAATTTTTTTAGTTGCTCTCTATAGGTTGTTAAAAACCTATAGAGAGCAAGCGTGATAGCTTTCTCAACTTTATTGGCTAGGAGAGCTATTCTGTTGTACTGGAAGGATCCCAGTCCACCTACTTTATTTTTTGGCTCCCCTCCATTATGTCGTGTTTAAGTTTGGAGAAAATAAGGAGAGTCAGACGTTTGATGCATCTTTTAAATTTGAGCAAACTTGGCGACTTTTTATTCAACACTTTCATATGATCTAATTCTATTTACTTTTTCAGTTAATTTTTTTCTCTTCTCCGAGAAGCTTTAGATTTGACCAGAAGAATTTTTCCTTTTATTTTAAACTGTATCCTCAAAATGGACTGCCCATTCCTCCTTTTTTTGTTTTAGGTTAGTTTAGTGGGTCCCCCCCCCCCGCCCAATAACAGAAATCTTGAGTCTTTTTCTCTATGAACTGTTAAGAGGAGAAGTAGCTCTTTTCTTTCTTTATATTAGCTTAATACTATATATGATTTTGACAGTGTATGTTCCTTTCTTTGTATTATTATTGAAATATGTATTTGAGATAACCTCTGGTTTGTATTATTCTTTTAAATCAATAAAAAAGATTGAAAGTGAAAATCTTCCCAATCCTCTATCCACTAATTTTTGCTTTGTTTGCCCTTTCTTTTGCTTTTACAATAGCTTTGACTTCCCTTGTCAGCCACAGTTGTACTATTTTACCATTTGAGTATTTCTTCATTTTTGGAATATACAGGTCCTGCACCTTCCTCATTTTCCCCAGAAACACGCACCACCGCTGCTCTGCTGACACCCCTGCCAGCAGCTCCTTCCTATTTACTTTAGCCATCTCCTCTCTCATCATCATCAGGTGCCATGCCCAGATTGAGCTTTGACTGCCATGGCCCACACACTCCTGTTTCAGGTCAAGTGGATCAATTCATTGGTATTCATTTCCAGTTCTCTGGCTGCTGTCTCTGTCATCATTTGTCTTTGCCTTCCTCTTGCTTTCTTCCCTTCAATCTTTCCCATAATTACTGTGCATTCTAACTCCTCTTTCCTAATCACATGTCCAATGAAGTCACGTTGCCTTTTCATGATCTCATACATTATTTCTCTTTTGTGTGCTTGCTCTGTTCATGACATCCTCATTAGATGTTCATTTCGTCCATATATTCTTTGCATCCTCCTCAAAAACCACATCTCTGCTGCTTCAATTCGTTTCCTCATGTTACTGGATATTGCCCAACATTCTGAGCCATATAACATAGCTGGATAAATGTAACATTTCAGTGCTCTGAGGTGGGTTGTCCTGCCTAGATTAGTGTTGGTCAGTATACTCTTGGTTCTCGTAAAGGTGTCTTTTGCCATCCCTATTCTTCTTTTGATGTCCATGTCGCACTTGCCATCCGATGTCACCCATCTTCCTAAGTAGCACTGTAATTTCCTTTACTCCACTGAAATACTGCTACATTGAAAGCTTTCCTGTCTAAATCTCATCTTTGTTTCAGTTTTGAAATCATTCCTCCCAAGTGTAGTTGATTTTCTCATATTTTTAAATGTCTGTCTGTCCTGGGTCTATTTATTTCATTTGGTTCTATTCCAAATAGTGGTTGTTCTGCCATAGTGCAAGAGGTTTGTTACATGAAATGTTAATCCATAGTCAAGTGGGTGTTGAAGATCCTGTCACATTAAACATAAAAGTTGTGGGCTCTGCTAGCCTTCCTCACTACCACCACCAAAACGGTTTGGTATGAAATTTGTACAATTGAGCTTGAAGATATCTATCCACCAGGATTCCTATTTCTGATTTTGCTAACTGGCATTGATTTAAGTGAATTCTTAATTTCAGTAATAGTAAGTGAGTCCATCGTAATAATAATAGTCCATCGTATTGAATTCACATATTCCCAATTGGAAAACGTAACTTTTAGTTACTCTTTTGCAGAATGTATATGAGATCAATGTAAAACACCATAAATAATATGTTTATAAACATAGTTGCTTTAACAACCATTGCATTTTAGAATATTTCAGTTCCGTTTTTAAGGTCTAGAGAGATTTCTAAACAAAAATTATCATTTAATGTGTATTTTAAAAAGTGTATAGTTTAATGCAAGGTGCATTATTTTTTGGGTAGGTCACATGAAAATAATATTTAAATATCGGGAATTTTTGGCATCTCATTTGTTTTCTGGTAGCGTGCTAAAGGAGGGAATAAAACAACACAGCCTGTGCAGGAGTGCTCCATCATTGACATCATCTGTGGGATTTCCATGTGAAATAACCCTCTGAGAGAAAATTTCAAAATGACTTTGAGTTTCAAGATGTAATAACAAACCGTTAAATTCGCCATATTTGTAGGTACAAAATCTGGGCTAATACTTTTGTGTTCATTTATTTACCTTTTGTAAGACTCTGCCTCTAACAAGCATGACCACTAAAATACATGACTGCACTTAAACAATAATCACACATAGAGCAAGAAATACAAAAGAAATCTAAAAATGTACATTTTTATACATTTTGTACATTGTATACATTTTAGATATAAAAGCTGGTTTGAAAAAAACAATTCCCATTCCCTAACCAAAAAATGATTTCTCTTCATGAATTTCAAAGTTGCCAGCTGTAACATCTTAGATTGTTTCAGACAGAACAAGCAGTGTTTGTTCATTTGTTTGCACCTTGCATTGCATGCAACTAATAAACAATCTACTCTCATTCATTTCATAAATTGAAAGCAGCAATGTCGATGCTGATAAACTGAGCATTTTCCAATCATTTTTGAATCCAGTTGCCAAGAAGTTTATTTGCACAGGATGCTGTTTTTAATAGCATGCACTCACTTCTCATGAAGGACAATGCTGCTGTTTCCTAGTTGATTCTCATAACTTGGCAAATGACCAGGTTTGTTTTTCACAAATCAGCCCTGTATTCAGAATCTGATTTCTGCTTTGTCATACAGAATGACACAATTTCCCATATAATACTCCTTCTTGAGCACAGAGAAAGAACTTTGATCTTGTTAAACAGAATATACTCATCATTCTGTGATCCTGGGTTTACATAGTCTTATACTTGCATTTTTTCTAACTTTCAGCCTGCCTATTGAGCATACTCATTGATGTGTTAGAATCTCCAAGCACTTGTGTATTAGTATTAAACCATAAGATATAGGAGGAGAATTAGGTCATTCGGCCCATTGACTCTGTTCTGCCATTCCATTCTGGCTGATTTATTATCCCTCTCAACCCCATTCTCCCATGTGCTTGCAGTCACTATCCTACAGGTGATGGAGGTTGACAGATTGGGAGGTGCTGTCAACTTGCCTTTGGTAAGGAATTGCACTTCATTTCCCAGATGGTGTGCATTGTAGTCACTTTGTGTAAGTGGTGGAAAGAGTGAATGGTTAGGTTTAGAGTTACTGACTGGGCTGTGGTCAAATGTGCTGCCGGAATACCATCGAAAAAACAACTTTTCCAAGACAATGGGCTAGACTTGCAATTTGTCAGGCTTTGTAAGGTGAGAGGCAAGTCATACTAATACCTGTACTATTTGTGGGGCTGGTTCAGTTGAATTTCGAATCAAACCTGAGAACCACCCCACCACTGTAACCTCCAAAAAGATGATGTTCCTTGAGGCCCTGACAATTGTAATCCCTTTGAATTTCAGAGCATTAAACTTAATGCAAATAGTCATTCCCTGTTGCTTGTCATGTGGTACCACAAGTTAAACAGGGTTTTCAGCACCTGGCTGAAGGGTGTCTAGTCCTTCACAAGAATGCATTTGTTGCTCCGTTCTCTGATTTGAAAATAGAATTGAATATTTTACAATCCATAGCAAATACTGACTGAATAATGGCAGGAAGATCATTGGTGAAGTGGCTAAAAGTGCCTTAGGGTGTTATTCTGAGAATCTGTCAAGGTAGTGTGGTGGGGCTGAGGTGGCTGAACTACACATGAAACTGTTTGATAACATAATTTTATACAGTGAAGGATTTTTTCCCCTTGCTTTTCATCCACCTCATCAGTTTTGAAAGGGTTGAGGACACAAGACTTAGGAGCAGAATTGGTCCATTCAGCCCATCGAATCTGCTCCACATTCCATCATGGCTGGTCCTGGATCTCCCTCAACCCCATACATCTGCCTTCTTGCCATATCCTTTGATTCCCTGACTCAGCAGGAATCGATTAACTTCTGCCTTAAGTATACCCATGGACTTGGCCTCCACTGCAGTTTGTGGCAGAACATTGCACTACTCTCTGGCAAAAAAAAAATCCTCTTTAACTCTATTCTAAAAGGCCCCTCCCCCTCAATTTTGAGGCTGTGCCCTCTTGTTCTGGATACCCCCCCCACTGTAGGGAACATCCTCTCCACATCCACCCTATCTAGTCCTTTCAACATTTGGTAGATTTCAATGAGATCCCCCCGCATTCTTCTAAATTCCAGTGATTACAGCACCAAAGCTGCCAAACGCTCCTCATGTTAACCCCTTCATTCCAGAAACATCCTCGTGAATCTCCTCTGGACACTCTCCAATGATAACGCATCCTTTCTGCGGTATGGGGCTCAAAACTGTTGACAGTACTCCAAGTGCGGCCTGTCTAGTGTCTTATAAAGGTTCAGCATTATCTCCTTGCTTTTATATTCTATTCTCCTTGAAAATAAATGCCAACATTACATTTGCCTTCTTTACCACAGACTCAACCTGTAAATTAACCTTCTGGGAGTCTTGTACAAGGATGCCTAAGTCCCTCTGCACCTCCGATGTTTGAACCTTTCAGCCCATTTAGATAATAGTCCGCACTATTGTTCCTTTTACCAAAATGCATTATCATACATTTCCCAACACTGTATTCCATCTGCCACTTTTTTGCCCATTCTTCCAATTTGTCTAAGTCCTGCTGCAATCAACACACATCAAAGTTGCTGGTGAATGCAGCAGGCCAGGCAGCATCTCTAGGAAGAAGTGCAGTTGACGTTTCAGGCTGAGACCCTTCGTCAGGACAAAGGGTCTCGGCCTGAAACGTCGACTGCTCTTCTTCCTAGAGATGCTGCCTGGCCTGCTGCGTTCACCAGCAACTTTGATGTGTGTTGCTTGAATTTCCAGCATCTGTAGAATTCCGGTTGTTTGCGTCCTGCTGCAATCACATTGCTTCTTCAGCACTACCTACCCCCCCACCTATCTTTGTATCATCTACAAACTTTGCCACAAGGCCATCAATTCCATTATCCAAATTATTGACAAACAATGTGAAAAGTAGTGTTCCCAATACTGACCCTCGAGGAACACCACTAGTCACTGACAGCCAACCAGAAAAGGTCCCCTTTGTTCCCACTCACTGCCTCCTGCCTGTCAGCCATTCCTCTATCCATGCCAGTATCTTTCCTGTAACACCATAGGATTTTATTTTGTTAAGCAGCCTCATGTTTGGCATCTTATCAAATGCCTTCTGAAAATCCAGGTAAATGGCATCCTTTACCTCTCCTTTGTCCTTCCTGCTTGTTACTTCCTTGAAGAACTCTAATAGTTTTCAAGCAAGATTTCTCTTTACAGAAGCCATGCTGAGTTGACTTACTTTATCATTAGTCTCCAAACACCCCAAAACTTCATCCTTAATAATAGACGCAAACACTTTCCCAACCACTGAAGTTAAGCTAGCTGGCCTATAATTTCCTTTCTTTTGCCTTCCTCCCTTCTTAAATAGTGGAGTGACATTTGCTATCTTCCTGCCCTCCGGGACCATGCCAAAATCAAGTGCTTCATGAAAGATCATGACCAATGCATCCATTATCTCTTCAGTAACATCTTTCAGGACTCTGGGATATGGTTCATCTGGCCCAGATGACTTATCACTTTAAGACCTTTTGAGTTTGCCTAGCACTTTTTCCTTTGTAATTACAATGGCACACACTCCTGTTCCTTGCCACTCACAAATCACTGGCACACTGCTGGTGTGCCAGTGTGAAGACTGATGTAAAGTACCCATTAAGTTCATCTGCCATTTCCTTGTCCCCATTACTACCTTGCCAGCATCATTTTCCAGTGGTCAAATATCAATCCTCACCTCGCTTTTACTCTTTATATAACTGGAAAAACTTTTAATACTCTGCTTTATATTATTGGCTAGTTTGCCTTCATATTTCATCTATTCATTTCTTACCGCTTTTTTTAATCGCCTTTTGTTGGAATTTAAAAGCTTCCCAATCATCCAACTTTCCACTCACTTTTGTTACTTTATATGCTCTTTCCTTGGTTTTTATGCAGTCCTTAACTCCCCTTGTCAGTCACGGTTGCCTAGCCATGCCATTTAAAAACTTCTTCCTCTGCGGGGCATATCTATCCTGTGCCTTGTGCACTATTCCCAGAAACCTCAGCCACCTCTGCTCTGCCATCATCCCCATCAGTATCCTCCTCCAATCCACCTGGGCAAACTCCTCTCTCATCCCTCAATTTCTTTTATTCCATTGTGATGCTGGTACATCTGACTTGTGCTTCTCCCTTTCAAATTGCAGTATGAATTCAATGCTATTATGATCGTTGCCTCCTAAGGGTCACGTTGCATTTGGCAGACTATTAAATCTGGGTTATTACACAACACCCAATCTAAGATAGCCTTTCCCCGAATAGGCTCAAGCACAAACTGCTCTAAAAAGCCATATCGTAGGCATTCAACAAATTCCTTCTCTTGCGATCTGACACCAACCTGATTTTCCTAGTCCCTTTGCATATTGAAGTCCCCCATTGCAACAGTAACATTACCCTTATTACATGCCTTTGAATCTCAACCACACATCATGGCTACTATCTGGAGGCCTATATGATTCCCACAATGGTTTTTTACCCTTGCAGTTTCTTAACTCCACCCACAAAGATTCAACATTCCCTGACTCTGTGTCACCTCTTTCTAAAGATGTAATTCCACCTCTTATCAACAGAGCCACGCAATTGCCTATGCCTTCCTGCCTGTTCTTTCAATACAGTGTATATCTTTTGATGTTAAGCTCCCAACTATGGCCTTCTTTCAGCCACGATTCAGTGATGTCCGTGTCATATGGATCAATCTCTAATTGCGCTACGAGTTTGTCCGCCTTATTCCGAATGCTACCTGCATTTAAATGCAGCATCTTCATTAGCTTGTCCATCCTTGCATTCATATTACATCCATCATCTACTTGTAAACCTGCTGGCTCATCCTCAGCTCTGTTATACTGGTTGCCATCCCCTTGCCATATTAGTTTAAACCACTCTCAACAGCTCTAGTAAACCTGCCCGCAAGAAGATTGGTCCCCCTCGGATTCAAATGTAACCTGTCCCTTTTGTTAAAGGTCACACCTGCTCAGAAGAGTTCCCAATTATTCAAAAGTCTGAATCCTTGCACCTGCTTCTGGTATGCATGTACCTGCCACCTCTTTCTATTCCTATCCTCACTGTCACATGGCACAGGAAGCAATCCCATGATAACTACCTTGAGGGTCTGCTGCTCAGCTTTCTTCCTAACTCCCTGCATTCTTTTTTCAGGACTTCTTCCCTTTTTCTTCCTATGTTGTTGGTACAAAATAGAAACAAAGAAACATAGAAAATAGGTGCAGGAGTAGGCCATTCGGCCCCTCGAGCCTGCACCGCCATTTATTATGATCATGGCTGATCATCCAACTCAGAACCCCGCCCCAGCCTTCCCTCCATACCCCCTGATCCCCGTAGCCATAAGGGCCATATCTAACTCCCTCTTAAATATAGCCAATGAACTGGCCTCAACTGTTTCCTGTGGCAGAGAATTCCACAGATTCACCACTCTCTGTGTGAAGAAGTTTTTCCTAATCTCGGTCCTACCACAACTTCTGGCTGTTCACCCTCCTTCTCAGGATATAGTCATAGTCATACTTTATTGATCCCGGGGGAAATTGGTTTTCGTTACAGTTGCACCATAAATAATTAAATAGTAATAAAACCATAAATAGTTAAATAGTAATATGTAAATTATGCCAGGAAATAAGTCCAGGATCAGCCTATTGGCTCAGGGTGTCTGACCCTCCAAGGGAGGAGTTGTAAAGGAATGACTTCCTACGATGCTCTGTGCTGCATCTCGGTGGAATGAGTCTCCGTCTGAATGTACTCCTGTGCCCAACCAGTACATTATGGCAGGACTTTCATATGAAGAAAGACTGGATGAACTGGGCTTGTACTCGTTGGAATTTAGAAGATTGAGGGGGGATCTGATTGAAACGTATAAAATCCTAAAGGGATTGGACAGGCTAGATGCAGGAAGATTGTTCCCGATGTTGGGGAAGTCCAGAACAAGGGGTCACAGTTTGAGGATAAAGGGGAAGCCTTTTAGGACTGAGATTAGGAAAAACTTCTTCACACAGAGAGTGGTGAATCTGTGGAATTCTCTGCCACAGGAAACAGTTGAGGCCAGTTCATTGGCTATATTTAAGAGGGAGTTAGATATGGCCCTTGTGGCTACGGGGATTAGGGGGTATGGAGGGAAGGCTGGGGTGGGGTTCTGAGTTGGATGATCAGCCATGATCATAATAAATGGCGGTGCAGGCTCGAAGGGCTGAATGGCCTACTCCTGCACCTATTTTCTTTGTTTCTATGTTTCTATGTAGTGGATGGTAGACATTGTCCAAGATGGCATGCAACTTGGTCAGCATCCTCTTTTCAGACACCACCGTCAGAGAGTTCAGTTCCATCCCCACAACTTCACTGGCCTTACGAATGAGTTTGTTGATTCTGTTGGTGTCTGCTACCCTCAGCCTGCTGCCCCAGCACACAACAGCAAACATGATCGCACTGGCCACCACAGACTCGTAGAACATCCTCAGCGTCGTCTGACAGATGTTAAAGGACCTCAGTTTCCTCAGGAAATAGAGATGGCTCTGACCCTTCTTGTAGACAGCCTAAGTGTTCTTTGACCGGTCCAGTTTATTGTCAGTTCGTATCCCCAGGTATTTGTAATCCTCCACCATGTCCACACTGACCCCCTGGATGGAAACAGGGGTCACCGGTACCTTAGCTCTCCTCAGGTCTACCACCAGCTCCTTGGTCTTTTTCACATTAAGCTGCAGATAATTCTGCTCACACCATGTGACAAAGTTTCCTACCGTAGCCCTGTACTCAGCCTCATCCCCCTTGCTGATGCATCGAACTATGGCAGAGTCATCAGAAAACTTCTGAAGATGACACGACTCTGTGCAGTAATTGAAGTCCGAGGTGTAAATAGTGAAGAGAAAGGGAGACAAGAAAGTCCCCTGTGGAGCCCCAGTGCTGCTGATCACTCTGTTGGACACAGTGTTGCAAGCACACATACTGTGGTCTGCCAATCAGATAATCAAGAATCCATGATACCAGGAAAGCATCCACCTGCATCGCTGTCAGCTTCTCCTCCAGCAGAGCAGGGCGGATGGTGTTGAACACACTGGAGAAGTCAAAAAACATGACCCTCACAGTGCTCGCTGGCTTGTCCAGGTGGGCGGAGACACGGTTCAGCAGGTAGAGGATGGCATCCTCAACTCCTAGTTGGGGCTGGTAGGCGAACTGGAGGGGATCTAAGTGTGGCCTGACCATAGGCCAGAGCAGCTCTAGAACAGGTCTCTCCAGGGTCTTCATGATGTGGGAGGTCAATGCCACCAATCTGTAGTTATTGAGGCCGCTGGGGCGCGGCGTCTTCAGCACAGGGACGAGGCAGGACGTCTTCCACAGCACAGGAACCCTCCGGAGCCTCAGGCTCAGGTTGAAGACATGGCGAAGTACTCCACATAGCTGAGGGGCACAGGCTTTGAGCACCCTGGTACTGACACCATCCAGTCCTGCAGCCTTTGTGGACGTGTTCAGAAACATCATGGACCCTGGCACCTGGGAGGCGAACTACCATCCGTGTTTCTATTTCATATCCACAAAATCGCCTATCTGTCCCCCTAAGTATAGAGTCCCCTATTACTGTTGCCCCTATTATTGTTGAGAAGGATGGCCACAGGGGTGCTCTTCATTATCTGACATTTTTCCTTCCTTCTCCTGACAGTCACCCATTTATCTAACTTTAGGGTGATTACTTGCCTGTAGCTTCCATCACCTCTTCACTTTCCCTAACAAGCCGAAGGTCATCGAGCCGCAGCTCCAGTTCTTTAACACAGTTTCTAAGGAGATGCATCTGGTGCAGATGTGGTCATCGGGAAGACTGGTAGTCTCCTTGGAATCCCACAACTGAAACCCAGAACACTGGCCCTGTAGACATACCCCCTATTCTCTCAAGAGTTAAATAAGGAATGAACTTACCTACTTACCTTGCATCTACTCGTTCTCGCCAAAGCCTTACCACTCTGACTCAGACCACTCCCATGATGACTGCTCTGCTACACAGTACCCCTCCTTTCTGGAGACTGGTTTTTCAAGGTTCTTTGCCGTGTGCGGTTAAAATGTGTCGATGTTTGAGCCACTCACCCTCATCATGCCTTGTATGTAGAGTTCAGCTATTTTTTTCCTTGTTATATGCCACTAGAGCCTGATGGTAAGACCTAAATTGGGTATCGGGGCGGTGGGGTGGGGCAGTATGTCAAGCCTATTTAGGTACGTCAACATTGTGAGAAAATTAGATCAAGGAAGGTAAATAAAAGGTTGGAAAAAATCATTTGGGATTAGATTTCATACTTCATTTAAGTACAATAAGGATTACTTGATTTTTGAATTTAAACATAGCAGTCCGTACTTAATTCTGATATGCTGAGCATTTCCTAATTTTGGGTTATGAATATACATGGTTTTTCTGTTTGTATGTTTGAACAAGATGTCATTCATTCTGCAAAGGAGTGGTACATCTCAGAATCAGAATCAGGTTTATTATCACCAGCATGTGACGTGAAATTTGTTAACTTAGCTGCAGCAGTTCAATGCAATACATTGTATAGAAGAAGAAACAAAAAATAAATAAGTAAATCTTATTCAGTATACTTTATACAGTATACATAGATTGAACAGATTAAAATTTGTGCAAAAAACAGAAATACTATATATTTTTTAAAAAGTGAGGTGTCCAAGGGTTCAATGTCCATTTAGGAATTGGATGGCAGAGGGGAAGAAGCTATTCCTGAATCGCTGAGTGTATGCCTTCAGGCTTCTATACCTCCTACCTGATGGTAACAGTGAGAAAAGGGCATGCCCTGGGTGCTGGAGGTCCTTAATAATGGATGCTGCCTTTCTGAGACACCGCTCCTTGAAGATGTCCTGGGTACTTTGTAGGTTAGTCCCTGAGATGGAGCTGACTAGATTTTCACATTTTCACATTTAATTGCATTTTTGTGTGATGGAAGTTACTGTCTGTAGACAAAGTGGTGAAGTTATCATTTGAAGAATACTTTGCAATAAATTAACTTTTGATCACTAAGTTCTGTGTGGCACATAACAGGGGAATAGGTTACAGGAAATGCGGGCAGGGTTTAGGACTGATGGGTTATGCTCTGGAGCATTGACTTCCTGTGCTAGCAGTCTTCTATGTTGTAGGAAATGTGAGGTAAATGTGTTATTGACAAAAACTGCTTTTCCAACTTAGATTGTTAGACATGCAACACAGTTTAACTGTTTTAAACTGTTCTTCCCATCTCCTCTTAGAAACGGGTATAAACTTCAAATATGCTTTAATTATGTACCATGAAGCTGGTAGCAATATATAGTATTTCAAATACAAATGTATTTGGTTCATGTAAGTATTGGTTGGAACTTAAAAACTCAAATGAAAATGTAAGTGTGAAAGACAGTTTCACCCATCAAGCCCAGCCTTACATTAGATCATGAGAAAATTGGAGCTGTAGACCTCTTCGGCCCTCAAGCCGACCTCACCACTCGGTATGATCCTGGCTAGTCCTGCCTTGGGCCTTGCCTCCTTTTCCATGTCGGTTACTGTTTACTTTGCACAAATTATTGTTATCCATCCATTTCATTTCGTTAAAAAACTGTAATGATGGATTGAAGTCTGGTAAAAATGAAAAACATGATTTTGTACATATTTCAACATTTGTGACCTTTTTAATGTAAAAAGTCCATAGGAACGGTATATTTTTAAAATCTATGTAGGTGGATTTTATTGGGAAATACTTCACATTGCAAATTTTCTATAGTCCTTTGAGTTGATGATGACTATTCCACTCCACTTTTCTGTATGTGAGATTGCTATGGAGTTCTGTTCATGATTTGGAGTTTACCATAAGTGGGTGAATTGTTTGGGATGTTTCTCACTTCCGTGGGCTCTTGTTGTAGGAACTTGCTGCTGTGCCTTCCTTGAATGCCTCTCTTTTTTTAAGTGGTGATGGATCAGGGTGATCATGAGTTGGTGAGGATATTACATTCTCCCCCCCTCCCCCCCCCCCCCACACACACACACACACACACACACACAGAGGCTTTGAGAACATCTTTGAATGTTCTTCATTGTCTTTCTGGAAGTCTATGTGATGTAGCTTGAGTTTATTTTGGACATGCTGATCTGGACTACCCACTGGAACTGGTTGAGTGCCTCATTGTTGATGGTGTTACCCTAGGAAAGAGCATTTAATTGATTTGCTAATACTGTTGATCTGGAGGATTTAGTAGAACCAATAATGGTACTGCTCCGCCAGTGGCACAAGAATCTAGATCTTGTGGAAAACATACTGCATCTCAAAATCACTGGTGGAGTGTTTTTCCTCCTATAGAACATTGAACAGTACAGACAGGAATATGCCCTTCTGCCCACAATATCTGTTCCAGTCACGTTGCCAAATTAAAACTAATGGTCTACATCCCTCCATTTCCTGCCTATTCATGTGCCCGTCCAAAATGCTTCTTAAACATATACTATCTTATCTGCTTCTACCACCTCACCAGTAGTGTATTATAAGTAGCTACACTGTGTTTTAAGATAAAGAATGCTTACCTTGTAAATCTCCTTTTAAGCTTTCCCCGTCTCACCTTAAAGCTGTCTGGTATTGGAAAATGATTGAGTTATATACCCTGTCTGTGCCTCTTAAAACTTTACGATCTGGTTGCTCCTTGGCCTCCGATGTTCCAGAAAAAACAATCTCAAGTTTGTGCAACGTTTCCTTTTTCAAATCCAGGCAACAACCTTGTGAGCCTCAAAACTCCAAAGATGGCCTAAGGAAAGTTTTATACAGCTTGCAACACTTTGTTTTACATGGTTCAGTTTATTATCAGAGAATGTATACAGTTTACAACCTGAAATTCTTATTCTTTGCAGACTTGTACTCAATGCCTAATGAAGGCAAGCATGCCAGCCACATCCTTTAGCACCCCATCCAATTGTGTGCCACTTTCAGGGAGGATTGGACTTGAAATCCAAGATCCCTCTGTACAACAATATTCCTAAAAGTCCTGCCATTTATTTTCCTCTTGCATTTGACATCCCAAAATGCTGTACCTCATATGTATCTGTTTAAAACTCCATCTGCCTTTTCTCTGCCCATATTTTCAACTGATCTAAAGTTCAAAGTACATTATTATCAAAGTATGCACACCAAATACAACCTTGGGATTCTTCATCTTGCAGGCAGCCACAAAACAAAGAAACACAAAAAAAAACCCGATATGTGAAAACAGTCCACAGAACGTGAACCGCAGAGTCCCCAAAAGTAAGTCTGCAGCCATGCAGCCAGCTCGGCACTACAGATGGTCACAGCAGTGGAGCTAGGTTCAGCGCTGAGGTGAGTGCCGATGGCTGCAACTGCAGAGTTAGTTTGGCACTGAGGCACGTAAAGCCAGCTGGAGTAGTGAGCTGAACACTGGTTTGTCCTCCACCCACGGCCTCAACATCTTAATCTTTTAATCTGGTTTACAGCTTAAATCAGCTAAACATCCGTTCATTATCTCCTCTTAGGCCCCATCACTTCAGTCCAGCCTGAGTTCAGTTCAGTCCATTCCAGCAATGGCCACCATAGCCGTACCTGTATTCTCAAAAGTCCAGTTTGCTGAATATTTCAGCATACCACAAAAAACAGCAGGTCAAAAGTGTGCTTTGGTTCAAAAGCACATCACCCAGTGGGAAATTACAGGCTGTAGATTGCAGTAATCATAGTCCCGAAAAAAATATATTTAGAATCGTTAGTTTTGTTTTTTTGCTGCCTGCAAAGCGTTGCTGTGTCTCACCATCTTCGCAGAACCAAGTTCTAGATTCTGTTGTATCCTTTGACAACCTTCCTCACTATCCATAACTTTGCCAATTTTTCTGTTGTCTGTAAACTTGCTAATCAGCCCATGTACATTTTCATCCAAATCATAAAGAACAGAGGTTGTTAGTTACTTTCTAATCCTTTCTTCCTGTTCCTTTTTTCCTGTCAGTCCTTCATTTTATTTCTTTATATCCAATTTGTCTTTAGCTAATTATTTTACTTTTTTCCCGTTTCTTTATCACCCTTGTCTACGGTATTACATGATTAGTCTCGCAGTTGAATAAAGATGCAAATGTCCCATTGACTTGCATGTTTATAATAATCATGGATTTCCAGTGTGTTACACGTGGTAAAATTCCAGTCTAATGGTCTGACAGGTTTAGAATGCATGTACTTAAGTACCCAAAGTATATGCAAGCTATTTTTTCTACGTCTATCGGACGTCAGTAGTGGGATGTCTTTACATTGGTTCTTCTGATACAGCATCCTCTACATCGGTGAGACCCAATGAAGACTGGGGACAGCTTTGCTGAGCACTTTAACTCCATCCACAGCAAGCAGGATTTCCTAGTGACAGACCATTTTTATTCCAGTTCCAAACCCCATTCCTATTCCATTGTTTCCTCTACTGAGAGGCTTCTCTCAGAAGGAATATAAGGTGTTGGTATGATAATCGATTTCTCTAACTTCTGGTAATTTTTGCTCCTTCCACTTCTATCTTGTTCCATTCCCCAGTCTGGCTCTCCTCTTACTACTTCTCACATGCTTGTCACGTACATCTGGTGCCCCTTCCCCCTTCCTTTTTTCCCATGGTCCACTCTCCTCTACTATCAGATTCCTCCTTCAGCCCTTTACCTTTCCATCTAACACATCCCAGCTTCTTACTTCATCCCCCTCCATAACCAATCGACAGATGACGCAATAGCCACAGCTCTACACACCATCCTTACACACTATAATTCCCACCAGGCTTGACGAGAAGCTCAGAGACTTCGGCCTTCACCCTGCCTTGTGCAGCTGGATCCTGGACTTCCTGTCAGATCACCGGCAGGTAGTAGGAACTCCCTCACCTCTGACCCTCAACACAGGAGCTCCTCAGGGCTGTGTCCTAATCCCCCTCCTTTACTCACTGTATACCCACGACTGTCACCACCCATAGCTCCAATCTGTGAATTAAATTTGTTTCCCCATACTACATTATTTCAAGTAATAATGAGGCAGCCTACAGAGAAGAAGTCATCACCCTGACACAGTGGTGTCAAGAAAACAACCTCTCCCTCAAACAAAGGAGCTGGTTGTGGACTACGGGAGAAATGGAGACAGGCTAACCCCTATTGACATCAATGGATCTGGGGCTGAGGGTGAACAGCTTTAAGTTCCTCGGCATCCACATCACTGAGGACCTCACGTGTTTGTATATACTGGCTTAGTGGTGAAAAAAAGCACAGCAACCTCAAATGGTTGAAGTAGTTGGGCATGAATCCCCAAATCGTTCTACAGGGGTACAATTGAGAGCATCCTGACTGGCTGCATCACTGCCTGGTATGGGAACTGTACTTCCCCAAATTGCAGGACACTGCAGAGAGTGGTGCAGACAGCCCAGTGCATCTGTAGGTGTGAACTTCCCACTATTCAGGATGTTTACAGAGACAGGTGTGTAAAAAGGGCCCGAAGGATCATTGGGGACCCGAGTCACTCCAACCACAAACTGTTCCAGCTGCTACCTTACGGGAAACTGTACCACAGCATAAAAGCCTCCAGGACAGATTCTTCTACCAGGCCGTCAAACTGATTTTTACTCATGTATGTGAAGGATGTAAGAAATAAAGTCAATTCAAGTCACCCAGGTGGCTTCACCTATCACTTTCTGACTCCTTCCTCTCCCCCCACCTTATTTTGGCTTCTCCCCCTTTCCAGTTCTAATGAAGGCCCTGGCCCAAAATGCTGACTGTTTTCCCCTTTCCATAGATACTGCTTGATTGAGTACAGGAGTTGGGATATTTGCCAAGACATTGGTGAGGCCAAATTTGCAGTTCTGGTCACCTACCTACAGGAAAGATATCAATAATGAAAGGTACAGAGGAAACTTACAAGCATGGTGCCAGGACCTGAGGGCCTGAGTTATAGGCAAAGGTTGAATTGGTTAGGACTTTATTCCCTGGAGCACAGGTGAATAAGGAGAGATTTGATGGAGGTATACAAAATTGAGTTGTAGACAGGATAAATGCAACCAGGCTTTCTCCACTGCGGTTGAGAGACCAAAACTAAAGGTCATACGTTGAGAGTGAAAGGTTAAATATTTACCTGAGTGGGAGCTTCTTCACTCAGAAGGTGGAGCGAGTGTGAAACGAGCTGCCAGCAGAAGTGGTGGATGCAGGTTCAATTGCGATATTTAAGATTAGTTTGGATAGGTGCATGAATGAGAGGGGTAGGTATGGAGAGCTATGAATACGAGGTGTGGATCATTGGCATTAGGCAGAATTGGCTTGGCAAGGTCTGGATGGGTCAAAGGGCCTGTTTGTGCTGCTGTGCTCTATGGCTCAAAAAGTCGAGGATTGTGTTTGCTAAGTAGTTGGGGGTTGTTGAGATGCAATGACTTTTATTACACTACTATGCTTTATCACTTCAATTTGTAGGACTACTTGAAGAAAATGATATTTTCAGAAATGCTCAAGCTGGTGTTCTTATTAGCACAAATAGCCATCCTGTGTTGCGAAAGAACAGGATATTCGATGGATTTGCAGCAGGTTTGTAACTTTTAATTTATAGACTTTGGGGTCAAGTTAAGTTCTCTTAATTGCTGCGTGACATTGTTTAATGTGAGCAAATGTATTGAATTACAAGGTATCAGTTGGCCTTGGATAGGAAATAGCAATACTATTGCCATATATGTGCTTTCTGGTACAAAGACTAGATTTTAATAAAATTGTGACTTACGGTTTTGAGCTATCACACTGTCTAATGGAGTTTATGGAATGGATTCATAATCCCATGCCTTTTGTGATATTCTTTGTAGAAATTTGCTAGTAAGTTGTTCTGTGTGAAGAGTGTTTGTGATTTTGAAGGAAGCTTGTATGTTACTTTGGTAATCTGAATTCCTGTATTACTATGGGAATTCAAATAGGGCTAATTTTAAATGTAACTGATTTCCTTCCACATGTTATCTTTATCAATTTTGTGAGCCCTGACTTGTGGTTGAATTACCTTGCACTAATCAACCGAATTGGTAAATCATGAGGTAACCAGAAAGTCCACTGTTCATTTTAAATTACAATTCCAGTTATAGCTAATCATACATTTTGTTTTGCAGGTATTGAAATAACAAATCATGCTACGGCTACTTTAGAAAACAATCAGATTTTTAATAACCGGTTTGGAGGGTTGTTTCTGGCATCTGGTGTAAATGTTTCAATGAAAGGTATAAAACTTTTACACTAAATGATATTATTTACTTACTGGTAAAGTGGGATGTATTGGATATAGGAATAAGGAAGTATGTCCTTTACACGTGTATGTAATTCTTACAGCAATTGTACATGGCCTTGGTGAGAATATACACAAATTATTATATACAGTTTCATTCTTATGAAAGGGTGGAATAGAAGGAACGTAGCCAAGATTCACTGGATTAGTTCCAAGGATGGTGGATTTTTTGTTTAAAAAAAAAGGTCAAATAGACTAGATCTCATTAAAACTTAGACATTCTTGTGGAGATTTTATGCTAATGTAGGATGAACATTTCTCTTGGCTGAGGAAACTAGGACTGACCGGGGACATTGATTTAGAGTTAAGCTGTTCAGGAATGAGATGTCATTCAGAAGATTGTGAATTTTTTAAGTTTAATGTTGTTTCAGTTAATGCAACTGCCTCATAGATACAGTAGTGCAGTCTTGATTGTGTTCTCTGGCACTATTTGTATTAAGTTTGCACATTCACTCTGCGACCGTCTCTTTCCTAATCAATACTGCTTGTTAAGTAATAATTTAAAATGGCCAATTAACTTAATCAGATTTATTATCACTGATGTGTGCCGTGAAATTTGTTGTTTTGCAGCAGCAGTACAGTGCAAAGAAAATAAATTATAAATAATGTAAAAAGGAATAACTAGGTAGTATTTAATGAACTGTTCGGAAATCTTAAAAATCAGAGTTGAGGGGATATTAACAGCTGAGTTAGAGAATAACATGTAGGACTGGGATAAGGCGGTAGGGTAGTTTTGAGAATCAGCACAGACTCTATGGGCTGAAAGGCCTTCAGTGTTATTGGTTGTTATGTATATTCAAGACTAAGATCAATTCTTATCCAAACATTGGGGGAACCCAGGGTTGTGAAAAAATGATGCTGTGATTTTATTCAATGACAGAACATGTTTGATAATATAGCCAGGTATTTACTATCCAGATCAGAATTATCAACCTGTCTACATTTTATCTTCACAATTATTTGAAATACTCTATTTTGAAAATTGTTTTTTCCTCTTTCTTTGTTCCCTTGATTTTTAGTATACAGAACAAATAGACACATTCTATAGTTAGGGTAGTAATGTGTGAAGTTCCAGTGCCTAAACTGCAAGCAGCAGATCGCATTTGCCTGCTGTCCCGCATTGAAATTTTCATTAAGTTGTGCCTATTTCCTTGGCTGCCAAGTCTGATAAGAAATATGAAGAAAGTGTGTACAAATTGATTTGAATTGTACTTCTCAAACAACACCTGCAGTGTTTTAATTGATGTCATCAAACATTGGAATGCAGTGTACACGAGTGTCATCGATAATTTAAAATAAACTAACTGGATATTCTCTGAGCCTCCTGGCTTGCCAAAATTGAAAAAATCATTTATCTAATTATTCCTTGAACATAACATTGCAATCCATAAAATAAATGGCCCCATCTGGGAGTGCTCACAGTGAAAGCAATTCTGGTCTAAACCCTCTAAACTTTGAACCTATTAAGTTCTTGGCTAAATACATGTTTCATGAAGGCCTCACATTCTTGCCTCAGCAAGCTTATTTGGTTGAGTTTTATGCATTTTATGCAAGACCTAATATCCTAACTATACGTACCTGTAGATAGTTGTTCTAGTCAACAGCATTTTGTCAGCTTTCAGTAGCCTGAACACCAGCATTGATTTTTGGTTTCAGGGTTGAGCTGTGTCATAGGATAGTGGAGAGAGGTGGATTGTGTTGGCAGAAGCTGAAACTATTTCCACTGGTCAGTGGAAGGTTTATTAAGTCATGGATGATTTTGAGGTAGGCTGGAATTATAAATCAGATTACTCATTAAAAGTGTCATATTTACAATTGTGCAAGCATAGTGAGTTCAATTGTAGCTTTGAAATAAAATTCTGTGAAGAGAGAAGTACACCAAGCTGAGGAAGGGGTTGAAGTAATAAATTGCCTTAGCAGATAAAGGAATTGACTAGAAGTTATTATCTGTATTATCTGTAACATGATGGCTCTTTCCTCTTTTAAGACAACAAAATTATGAATAATCAAGATGCCATTGAGAAGGCTGTTAACAGAGGCCAATGTTTGTATAAGATATCCAGTTACACCAGCTACCCCATGCACGATTTTTACAGGTAAATTTCATGGAGTCTCAAGCTTGGCTTTGGGTTAAATATCCTGTTTTGAATTTAACATTTAATGCCAGTTCTCTTTTTTAATTGTATCAGGTGTCACACCTGCAATACAACGGACCGAAATGCAATCTGTGTAAACTGCATTAAAAAGTGCCATCAAGGACATGATGTGGAATTTATTAGACATGATAGGTCAGTATTGTGTAGAAAACATTCACTGTTTACTTATCATGAATGTTTGGAGCAATGACTTGATGTTTGGTATTTATAAGACTCCCAGGTTATTTGTCTAATGTTCTGTTTACTTCATTCAGCACTGTTCTAAATGCAACAAAAACAAAAGCTTGTGTGGTATTGTACTGTTTTTTTCTTTTTAGTAGTTGAAAATGTTTTTCAGAATTAGTATAGGAATAATCCAATGTTTGAAATTTCTTGCTTTCGTTAGGAATGAAACTTGATACAACAGCTTCAAATTTTTCATAATTCCTTTCTCAGTAGTTTGATTCCATCATCCCTATAGTGTTCTACAAAAGCTCATGTAGTGTTTAAGAACTGGTTACTTGAATGAGTAAGGAGGGGAGACTTTTGTTCTGGTGTACAGTGGATCCTGGTTAATGGGACATCAAAACCAGTATATTCTGGCCCAATTAAGCTCCAATTAGCTAAAGTTTTGCAGGAATAGTTTAAAAAGGTATAAAATAAGGCAAACTACTGTGTACCTAAGTAACAAATTGTACTTCAATGAAGTATAGAAAAAATTGGAACACTACCAAAATTTCTGTGGCCCTGTGCTGGTCAGGGTTGATCATGAATGTTGTGTCCTAGCTGTCTACATTATATGCATGCCAGGGCAGTATGATACACAAGTTGTTGCTCGTGCAGCAGGCTTCTCCTCGCCATGCAGCTGATGAATCCACAGGAACAACAGAGACCAATACAGTTTGGCACCAAAGGAGTTGCCAGTCAGCGTTGGACTGCAGCTCCAGAATTTTTCCTCGGGGTGTACTCCCCAGACCTCCCCCCTAAGCAGGCATAGCCACAAGGCAGCGGACGTTTGAAATCAGTTTTCCTTCTACATGAGCTGCCAACTATGGCTGACAAGGTCCTTCTGCCCAAAGCAACAGATTTTAAAGTACAAATAACCTGCCCTTGTTCCTTCTGTTAGTAGAAACAGTTCTGCCGGGTTTAGTAGTTAAGCCGCACATGAAGCCTAGGAGCTGGACTTCGTTGTCAGCGGCTAATTGAGATGCACACCATTGAGAGTTTTTAATAAGTAAGTAGGAGCCTGACCCCAGTGCTACCTCCTCCAGCTATATCAACATTAAGGACCCACAGCAACTACTGCAGTACTATAAAACTGTATATTAGTTCCTCATAGTTATTGAGGGAGGAATTCATTCAGCCTCCGCTGATGTGTTATTTTAATTTACTGTAAATTAACAAAACTAGCCCAGACTCCTAGTGCAGATAGAGAACTGCCTTCAAGCAGCATGTTTCACAATTGCATCCTCCAAATTTTCATTTTAATTGTAACATTGAAGATGATTGTCAATACCTTCAAATTGTTTGGAGTTCCTAATTTGTTGAAGTAGTGAAATCCTTTCATTTTTCTCCTAGCCATTTCTGGCATCTCCAAGCCTGAGTACTTGAAACCACCAAGAGGAAAACAATTCAAGTTGCCTGTTTGTTACTCGCCAACCATCAATGACAAATAACACAGCTCCTTGACCACAAACATGCAACTGACACTATTTAAAAGCAGTCCGTTCTAAGCACGGTTTGTCTAATTGCCGCATGATGTGCATGTGACCAGCACTAATTAGAAAGTGTTCAGCAAGTCTCCCGCCCCAATTAAGTGACAAGTGTTCCAAATAATCTGGCTATTTTCTTGATTAACCGATGTCCCAATTGACTGAAATCCACTGTACTGTGCTGTAGTAAATGCCCAATATACAAGTAAATCCTACTGTTTTCTAAATAGAAAATATTCATGGAAGTATTGTTAAAGGGCAAACTTCTGCTCAGTTATTCTCCCTCTGTCCCTTCTGAGCCATCCTCCAAATCTACTGATCTTCCTTTAAGGTCTTTACAGAATCATACTCCAGCTATGCTCCACTTAATAAGAGTGATTCATGAAATACTTGCTTTTGTACTCTGTGCCTCTATTAGAAATTCCAGAATACAAGTGCCATTTTTGTTAACCACTTTTTCAAACTACCTTGCTACTTTCAGTGAATTACCTTCTACTTTTCTCAATTTTTAAGACTTTCTTGAACCATTCTACCAAATCTAACACTTGACAGATAGTTGATGCAAAGCAAAAACCTATTCCAGCAGCCTGTCTCACCACTATCTTGTAACCTCCCTGTTCTTAACTTCAATCCCCTAGCAATGAAAATCAAATTCCATTTTCCTTAATCTGCAAACTAACCTTTTGCAATTCTTGCTCAAGCATTCCCAAGACCCTTTCCATAACAGCATGCTGCAATCTTTCATCTGCTAGACCCTCACCCACTCACGTAACTATCTTTGTCTCTCTGCAGATACTGTACCCTCTGCTCAATTTGGTGTTATTAACAAACTTTATGCTACACTCAGTCCCTTCTTCCAAATCGTTAATGAACAGTTGCAGGCCCAGCACCATTCAGTAAGTTTGTCAAACAGGACCTGCCCTTCCTGAGTCTGCCTAATGGAATCATTTCTATCATGGATTGTTAATTCTTAGAGCTATAGTAGAATCGTTCTTCCTTTATGCATCAAGCATGTTCCTGACTCTAGATGTAAAGCTAACAGTTACCTGCCTTTTACCTACATTCTTTCTTTGGCAATTTTAACCACTTTGACATACCCATCTGTAACCATAAGTCTCTAATTTTAAATACTATATACAAATAAAGTTCAGGCCTTTTGCTGTTATTAAAATTTACTTTCATACAAGTATTAAGTCAATTTCCTGAGTGACTATGTGATCAATTGCTTAATAGGGGTAGGCATGAAATATTGTAGAGGCCAGACTTCAATGGTGTGTAGGTGCATTTAAAGTATAGTTACGGCTATCAAAATGGAAAACAAATTAGGGGGCTGTTCCTTTGAGTTAGATGTGGGAAAACCAACTTCCTGTCCCCTACCCCTCATTTGGACAATGAATATCTGTAAAATTGAGTAGCAAAAAACAAAACAGTATTAGCTTGAGTAGTAATGTATTTAAATAGAACACTGCAATATAAAGAAATACTTATTTTTGTTTTCCCTCTCCTTATAGATTTTTCTGTGATTGTGGTGCTGGAACGCTTTCAAATCCTTGCACATTAGCTGGAGAACCTACGCATGATACAGACACTTTGTATGATTCTGCCCCACCAATAGAATCCAATACATTGCAACACAATTGAGTTTGTTTATCCTGCCATTCTAATCAAATGTAACTCCAATTGTACAAAAAAAAACTCTGGGGGAAGAAATATCATTTGCTCAGATCTTCAGGAAGAATGTCATTTGTACAGCAGTCGTGTACATGTGGATGACACTGGAGCCCAGTCTGGTGTTCGGGCAGTGAAGAAAAGGAGCAATCTGCTAACTCAGGATTAAGAGAAGGCTGGGTATAAATAGCATTACTATGGACTAAACAGCAGTGTACTATCCAAGGGACAAAAGGCTACACTGGTTTTTGTACCCTAATTGCCATCTTGTGCAACTGCATTGCAATATGCAGGAAAATGTCTGCTGACCGTATACAGAACTACAGGAATATGCTACAGCACCTATGGCAAAGGGGTACCGATTGGGTTGGTGTATGTATGAAATTGTGATCTAGCACTTCTATGTTTTGATTTTTAAAAAATATTCAACTGAGACAACTGATTTTAATGCTTTTCTCATGTAGCTTTTTTTGTAAGTTCAAGCAAAACATTGTACTTGAATGTGTCCTGTTTTGTTAGCAGAACTAGACTTGCTGTAACTATACTCATGTCCCAGTATCTTAAGTTCTTTCTATGAAAGAGAAGAAACACTAATCAATTGTATCCCTGAGCTATTGATTAATTACAGAACATGGATATATGTTCTTTTTAAAGTTATTTCCATGTCAAACTTATACTTTTGAGACTGATGGGGCTCAGCATAAAAAATAAAACATCTGAAATGTTATTAGTATTTTCACCCCAGTTAAAGAAATTAAATGTTTCATTACCATGTAAATACTGTTACAATAAGTAACTTCCAGTGCCATTTTGGCAATGCTTCTCCCTGTAATGAAGCACTTAAGTATATATGTACATATACTCAGTCTCTCCTCAATAGCTATTCATTAATGCGTATTGGTGACAGTGGGTAAAATCAACAGCTTGAAAGTGTATGCATGTACCATAACATCCTAGACTTAATATATTGTGGAGTATTCAATAACCATTATGTAGATGCTAGGCAACAATAAAAGGGTTTAATTTCCTAGGAGTAGAGTCTTATTTTTAAAATAAGCTTTATTAGAACAATTTTAAATCACACCCGAATTCATTTGGGTTCAGAGTTCAGCAATCTTCTTCAATACGCGCTGTAGCTTGAGATGATTAACATTTGGGTCTTCCACCAAAAAGCATATTTCCCTATAGAAGCAAACAAAGATTAAGTACAAAGTTTTTAAAACCAGCTTCCATAACCTGTTATCACCCCATCTACTTACTTGAAGAGTCGCAAGGAAATAGTAGTCTTCTCAAATTCTTCAGCTTTCTTGTGCCCTTTCTGAATTATTTCCTCAGGAATATCTGCTAGTCTTGCTGCATTAAATCCGTAACTTTTTGGACAGGCTCCTTCAATAAACTTGTAGAGGAATGTGATAGTTTCCTGGCTTGGATCTTCACACTCATTCTCAACCATACAAGCCTACAAAGAGTTCACAATAGGGTATATTAGATCCTTTCACATTTATAAAACATTTGATACACAACGTACCTTATTAAATAAGATTCCACTCAATTTGCTGAGTGGGCTACCCAGATTTTTAGGACCTGCCACATCATTAATCTTGAGGAAAAGAAATCTGTAATCCATGGTCTGAACTACTGTGTATGTAATTCCAAATTCAAAGCAAGCACAATGGTTGAGTCCCCTACACCCAATCAGGTCAATCTGAAGCAAGCAATAAAAACTGGCCTTGCTAATGAGATCCACATCTCCCAAGTGAACAAAGATGCAATTACATCATTTCTATAACCTAATCCTTATGAAACAAGGCAGGACATCAATAGGTTTGCAACATTTGGGCAGCAAAATTGGTAATGCATTCCAAATTTGAAATGCTTGTAGTCTTTTAGAATTGTTTGTGCAAGTGCTGAGAGCTTGAGAAATTATGTTACAGGGAAGAAAGATTTATCAGAGCCATGATAGACCAAGTAGCATCCTATTTTGTGAACATGAAATTTATAAGATCAAAGCTTCTGCCCTCTTTGCAGATTGATACACTTACCATATGTCCTAAACTGACTGCAGAGGAATGAGAGAAATCTTCCACAAGGGAATGGTAGTGTGTTGAGAATAGAGTGCGGCACTTGGTATTTTCAGCAAGCTCTTTTACCACCGCACTAGCTATTGCAGTGCCATCATACGTTGCTGTACCACGGCCTGGGAAGAAAAGAAAAGACAACTCAAACAAAATGAAAGGAAACGAAGACTTCAGTTTTACAGCTAAATCAACAAAACAGTTTACCCAATTTTAATTTGCCAAGTTCACTTAAGATGAAGTAAGATGCCTGTACAGCAATATAATCTTGTCTTAGAAAAATGTGTTTCTAGTGAGGCAAGGATGGGCTGAAGGTATCTATTCCAGATACTTCAAACCCTAATCTACAAATAAACCTGGAAAAATCTTCGACAACTTGAAAGAAAAACTGTACAACTCAAGACAGCTTCTGCACACGTTTTGATAAAATAGAGGCTTACCAAGAAAATACAGCTGACATGTATAATAAAGGTTCACAGGACGAAATGAACAATGGCTATAGATGTGAAATTGATTTAGGCACAGGAAACGAAGTGTCCTCAGGCTGGATAAAAAAACATGACATTCCCCCATAATTGGTACCAATAAACACAGGTCTAGTAGATCTTACAAAACTTAACCTTACAAGTTACACAACATTTGGAGTAAATCTGACTTAGAAGACAGTTTGGTGAAATGTATGAACACACAACCACCAATTAACTTTAAATGGTACAATTTTACAGGGAGTGCAGGAAGAGGTGCATCCACAAATTGAATTATTCAGGACCGTATATTCATAACTAAAGACACAGTACAAAAGCAACTTGTTACTTTAATCTTTTCACCTACAAGCACAGGACCAGTTTTAGAGAGTACTTTAGAAAGGTCAAGGGAAAATAGTGAAATTACACATTTGAAGTGCATTTCACAGATATGCAGACAGCTCCATGACAAAATAAATGGTCCATCAATGACTTTATGAAATTTGCATATCCTTAGGAGTAGAATGAGAGGAATGGAATGAATGTCCAGCACCTCTGACACATTCAGCATGTTCTAAAAGCAAAGCCCAACTAATACTGGATAAATGGCAGCCAAATTGTACAAGAAAATCCCACAAAAGGAGAGAAATGCTCCAGAAAACTCTTAGTGATGCTGACACTTCATGCAGAGCATTTGAAGGGATTGAGCCCTATTTTTTGACTACCAGTCACTGAGCCAAGAATATCACCCCCCCCCCTTACAGTGCTCAAAAGCAGACAGTTGTTCAAATTCTATTAATCCAAGTGGTTCCAGTGGGATTGCTCAAATCACTTAACGAGAAAAGAACATTGTTTGAAAATGTCTATTTCCCTATTATCCCCCTCAAATTGATATACTGTGTTGCACAGAGTGGGTGTTGGGGCTCTTGGGAGAAAAAAAAAGCAACAACCGTGTTTGTGGTACTACAGTTGGCTCTTGGCTATGGAGGAAGAAGGAACCACAGTGGTTGGAAACTTAGTTTAAGCAAGCAGACAGGCATTTCCACGTTTCCACCAGTTACAAGGCATTTCTGAAGGGGAAGGAGGATGATTAGCCAGTGACTGTATTATGACATGTATAGAGAAAGGATGAGTTCTTACTATATACAAAGGCAAGTAGTTCAGAAGCTAAGAGCAGGAACTCAAGATTATAATCTCTGGATTATTTAGTGCTCTGTGCCCCCAAGAATAGGAATTGGAAAACGGGTCCAATGGCTTTAAAGACAAAGGGGTGGTGTACAAGGGAGAGGTTTAAATTTTTGATCATTGGGAATGTTGGCATCTGTACAAATAGGATAGGTTTTGATTGAACCAGGATGGGTCCAATATTGTTCCAGGCAGTTTGAAACTAAATTGGCACAGGGATGGAACACAATAGATGTCCAGTTTGGAGCGAGTCTCAGTCGAATACAGAAAAACTGGCTCAGACCAGAGACCAGTAGACATGGGGATAATATGATCAGAAAGCCAAGTTGCATTACTGCTGGCCACAGCTGAGGAGGACGCAATGACAAGATAGGAAAAATCGTTGCCGTATTCCAGAACGGAAAGGATAAGTCAGGCAGTTATAGGCTTGCGAGTCCAGGGAAATTATTGGAAAAAGTTCTGAAAGACAGGATTAATCTCTATTTGTAAAGGTAGGTAGTTACAGATTTGTTGGTGGGAGGTCCCATCTAACATTTAACTGAGCTTTTGGAGAGATAACAATGTATTGAGGAGGGCAGTGCAGTCGATAAGGCAGAAGAGATTCATGAGCATGTTGTCTACATCAGAGCTTTTTCCTTACAAGGGGAGTGAGTCTATGATCCATGGAGCAGAGACAGCTGAGAGGGGAACCTGAGCATTCAATGGCATCACCGACACCAAATTCATCCCAGTATCAAAGTCCTGGGTGTCACCATGACCAGGAACTAAACTGGAGCAACCGTGTAAGTAATGCGGCTGCAACAGTAGGTCAAAGGTTGGGTATCTGTGGCCAGTGACAAGGCACGAGTCAGCAGTGCCATGGAACAGTCTCTGAAATGCACACACTTGCACTCAGGAGCTCGACACCATCCAGCTCAAAGTACACACATTGTTCACAACGTACATCAGCTCCTGACAAACAAGCACAAAGCCCCAGCAAGACACACAAACACAGCCAATTTGAGCATTACCCAATTCGTCCAAAAGCACGAGGGAATGCCGAGTTGCATGTTGGAGGATGCTGGACGTCTCACTGAGCTCCACAAAGAAGGTGCTTTCACCTGCAAAAGAGACAGTTCAAAACATTTCAACACCCAACCTCAAGGCATCTGTGGTAACAAGGATCAATGCATTTCCCTTCTTTCCTTAGTAAATTGTGGTGGGAATAGTTAAGTGGACCCACATCAGCTGGCAAAAGATACAAGATCTCATCCCAGCAAATGCACAATCTACTCAAACCCAAATCAAAGTAATTCTTATACATTCTCTCCAAATACGAGTCACAACCTTGTTGCCTCTACAAGAAAATCATTGTGAGCTAGCAATACACTCGTCACTATCCGATACACAGATCTCAAAGTCTTTGACCCCCAGAGAGGAACTTGGAATCAAAGCTCTCACCACTTAAACTCTATGAGAAAGAGCTCAAATGTTTAAGTTGCTTAAATAATTTATTGGCCAAAGCTGCAGATCCAATCTTCCTTATCCACTGCTGCTTGTACACAGAGCTCCATAAACCAAGAATATTGCAATAAATATCTGATGGTGCAGAATTCCACTGAACCTGGAGGAAACTCTTGACTGGTAAAGCTCCCATTTAACAAAAAATAATAATTTAGTTAAGTGGGAAAAAACATCCGCATGCTTTGTTAATAACATTCTTTTCTTACCCGACATAATTCTATCTGAGGCTCCAAGGCGAGTGAAGACTCTGTCCACTGGGTTAAATTTGCAGCTTTCAGCAGGTATGTAGCACCCCATTTGAGCCATGATCACCAATAAGCCAACCTGACAAAACCAACCACAGGTTTCTATGTGTAGTCTCATATGTTCCATTCACACCTCCAGTTCAAGCTGCAATCAATCATTCAACCCAACACCCTCTTGCTGATCTCTTTACCCTCTCCACTAAGCCTACTGCATCCTTCTATGCCCACTGCCATCCTGGTATTCCCTGGATAGTGCAGCACAGTACCGGACTGCGGGAGATGCTGTTTCAGGATGTGTGACATTCCATGGTATCATTACAAAGAGTGGGGAAGCAGTCCCATTAACTCAGTACTTGCTTCCTTAACCAACACCACGCACAGATCATCAACCCAAAGCATTAACACTGCTTAGCTCTACAAAAGCGCTGCCTGCCCGCGCAAGTATTTTCAACAAGTCAGATAAGCAGTGTCTGCAGTGATTTATTTTGGGAATGCCCAGGCATAGATCTTGCTGGACTTTACTGTGCACTTCAGATTTCCTGCATGGTAGCAGCATACTTCAAGCAGATACTGTGCAAAAGGAATGTGAATGGTGCTACACAAACTATCTAGATAGCACCGCGTTCTCAAGGGTCCCGGTCTGAAACGTCAGCCGATTATTTCTCTCCATAGATGCTGCCCGACCGACTGAGTTTCTCCAGCATTCAGTGTGTACTACTCTGCTGCCAAATCTCCCTCTTACCTGTCTCATGAGTGTGGATTTACCACCCATATTTGGCCCCGTTACAAGCAAGCAGGAAGCTTGCTGGTTGCTGCGACCATTTTCCAAACCTCCAACATCCTCACAGCCAATCACCACATCATTCGGGATGAAATCGCCCAGGAAGGTTCTTAAGATACATGGATGCCGCGAGCCTCTGAGCTCCAGGAACGGCCGGGCTTCGCCGCTGATGAACGATACCACGGGCCTGCACATGGGCCCCTCGCCACTCTGACTGTAGTGTGTTAGACTGAGCAAGACATCTGCAAGAGGAAAAGCACCAAGAATGAGCAGAGTTCACAGCTCAAAGGTCTATGAAATGCACCAGCTGTAGCAAAGAGGTTTGAATCTTCCAGTATCTGGCAAATCATTTTTGAGAAGTATTTTAGTTAAAGGTTGGTAGAAATTTTGAATAGGCAACTTAAGTTGCATCATATAGGAGAAAATGGATTGAGATGCCATTCAAATGACTGAGCAATTCTTTGAACTCCTCCCTCACCCACCTCAAGTTCAGTGAGGGTAGTAAGTCGTATCATGAGTTCTACCTTAGAGTAATGCAAATGTGAGCCAACCTACCAGCCACCCACACAGGTCCTTAAAACTGATGATTCTCACAAACTGTTTGCAAGAGGCCATTACTTGAGCTTTGGGGCAAATACCCTGGGTGGAGGAAACTCGAGGTGGTCTAACCGAAAGAGTTTACCGCAGAGGCCGTTTGAGGTTTTGAGCAGGAAGCTGTAGCTTGGATAGGCAACACAAAGACTCACCGTAATAAGGGCATCTCTTTGCAAGTTGGAGTATGTGGTGCATATAACACATTCCTGGCTATTGTACTATCACTAGCTGGCAGTTTGATATGCAAAGGTTGGGACAAGTACAGCAGAAAAAAAATGTTCCGGAGGCTCTGCAGTCAAAAGTGTGGGCACTGTTGTGGTCTGAAAACAAGCAGGGTGGTCATCTGTGGTGGCCATTAGAGAAGGTACCTTGACCCAGAACAACTATGGTTCAGCAATTTGGGTTAACTTCAGTGATTCACAGCCAGAAATCAACAATAATTGGACCATACACCAACAGAGTCGCGGCAAGTCATCTGGTGGAGCTGTCACTCAGCTTACAGAGACGCCCATATTTTGACGAGCCTTTATCTTGCTTACCCAAGCCACAGCTTCCTGCTCCCAAGCAACTTGAAAACTCTTCAAACTGTTCAAGGAGCTTAAACAAATTGGGAGTGGAGAAGTTTGGCTAATGAACTACTCGGGGCAGACAGGATGGCAGAACATCTGAAAACATTATCTTTATCACAGCTACCCTAAAAATGTGACTGATAGACAGGGTACAGCTGCACTAATGGGAGACTGTAAATCAAACTGTGTAATAGAATAACTTCCTGTTTCAAAACAAAGATTTTCAATTAAGGTAGTGTGAAAGACAAATAACTAACTGTAATAATTCTTGTATCTTAATTCAAGCAATGAAAATTGAGGCATGACTACTTCCCCGGTTAGCCAAAACGTAGTCCAGGATTCAGCACTGGAATCTCCAAGGCTTCTAAATTTTTGGATGGCAGGTGTTAGCAGTAAAATGATGTTTTTACACCACCTCCTGTATTAATCCCTTTGTCATTTAATCACTAGTATCTTCCAGCACCTTACAAACCTTTGGTATTAACCATAATCAAAGACCTCACCCATCGCAGACATTCTTCCTTCTCCCCTCTCCCACCAGGAGGAAGATTCAAAAGCACGGAGGCACAAACAAGGATAGCTTCTATCCTGTTCTTATCCGGCCAATGAATGGTCCTCGAGTAAAATAAAATGGATTCTTGAGCTCACAGTCTATCTTGTCGTGATCTTGCCCTTCATGGTTTATCTGTACTGCACTTTCTCTGCAGCTGTTACCTTTATTCTGCATTGTTATTGTGCTACCTTGTTCTACTTCAATGTACCGTGCAATGTTTGATTTGCATGAACAGTAAGTAAGACAAGCTTTTCACTGCATCTTGGTAGATATAACAAACAAACACCAATGTTGTCCTCTCCTCCCTTCCCGCCGCCCCATGAACTGGCTTAAAATCCGTTGCATCCCCAACTCTCTACAGTTCTGATGAATGGTTCCAGAAATGTTAAATCTATGGGGCTTGGACCTTCAAAGACAATTTTCCTGTCCTAATGAGCCAACTGGCACTCAAAAAGAAGAACTTGTATTGAAGAGCCGTTCCAACAGCTGCCTGAGCCGGTGGAAGAGCCGAACACAGATCCATAATGAAGGGTTGGGAAGCTGCCTCTGAGGCAGTCTGCCAGCTGGTTTAACCAGAAGAGAGCGGTACCCAGTAACACCAAAGTCAATGGCCGAGCACAACCGCAGGAGCACCCCACACCCCCACTTCAGATGGGACAGGACAAAAGACGTTTCCTCCCACAGCTTTCAGCACACCTTAGGCCTCCCACGCCCACCCCAAGGAGAGTTTGTAAAGGCAATATTCAAATGCCCAAGCCAACGCTCGACTCACCAAGGACGGCAACACAGTCCACGGCTGCCTGCCAGTCTTTGTAGTTTTTGTCGAAGTTGTAGAACAGCCTCCTCATGCAGTCCTGTAGGGCAGCATCCCGCCTGTCCTCGGCACTGCTCATCGTGTCCAACAGCTTCTCGATGGCTTTGGTCCAGTAGCGCTTGAAGCCCTTCTTGGTGGATTTCAGCTCGTACTCCTCGGGCACATGGCGGTCGGCCACGGCTTCCGGAACCTCCAGCTGGTAGCGGTTCCTGCCCGTGCCCCAGTACACCACGCTGCGACACCCCAGCCTCTTCCGCTGCTTCTCCAGGTACTCCCGGAGGCTGGCGTCAGTCTCCTTGATATCAGCCAGTGCCTGATCGTAGTCTGGATCAAAGCCGGACTTGGGCGTAATTACTCCAGTGTTTTTCGCCTTCTGGTGATCGAAGGCCGTGTCCCACCTCTTCAGCTCGGCCGACAAGTCCGGGAAGAGGCCTTCGGTGCCGCTACCCTTCAGGCTCAGTACCTGTCTCAATAGCTTGGATTTGAAGCCGTCAACGGACGATTCCATGACCTGCAGCACCTCCTGGAAGATTTTGAAACCCTCCAAGGCAGAGAGGAAGTCAGTAATCTTCTTCTTGCTGTACGTCGTCTCCTCGTACAACACCGCCCGGCTGTCGGGATGGTCCTTGCTCTTCAGAGGCGAGCCAATGCTGTGAATTCGGCTCAAAAGCCGCTCCAGGTCGGGCACCTTTCTCAACAGCTCCAGCACCTCAGCCACCTTGTCTGGCACCGCCATCAGGTCCTCGACGGCGTTCAGGCGGTCGTTGATGGCGGGGGGGTGGCAGAGGGGGGCGCACAGCCACTGCTTCAGAAGGCGCTTGCCGAAGTAGGTGCAGCAGCTGTCCAGCTGCTCGAGCAGGGTGCCCTCCCTCGTGCCCGTGGTGCTGTTGCGCAGGATCTCCAGGTTGGTTAGGGTGACCCCATCCAGGACCAGCCGCCGTCCGCTCCAGGCTGAGCCCGGTGACCCCTGGGCCCCCGCGTCCACTGGCACGTACTCCTCAAAGTTAGCCATGGACAGAAGCTCCTGGTCGACCAAGCACTTCTTCAGGTAGAACACGCAGGCACCGAGGGCTGACAGGGCCAGCTCCCGCCCTTCCGCCGGGGTCAGGCCCAGTGCGTCCGACTCCGACACCATCTTCTGGATGGCCGACGGCAAGGAGGCGCCCGGCTCCTCGCCGAAGTAGCCCTCCTCTGCCAGCACCTTTAGGGTCTTGGAGGCGTCCCAGAACTGGGAGCCTGCCTGCAGCGTCTCCTGCGCGGCAGAGAGGATGCAGCCTTTCAGGACCCTCCTGGTCTCCGGCGAGGGGTTGCCCCTCTCGGTCAGCACTTGCACCGGGGCGTAGTGGGCCACCAGCATCCGGAGCCTGGAGCAATGGCGGTCGTCCTGGAACTGGCCCAGCTGGAACTTGCCGACAGAGGTGTCGACGAAGCAGACGCCGTAGCAGCGGGGCTGTCCCGGCGAGTCGCCGTTCACCGCCTCCCGCAGGCACAGGAGGTACTTGTTGCTGCTCTCCGAGGGGTTGCCGTCCAGGACGCTGTACGTCTGCGTCCCCTGCGTGATGATCCGGCACACCTCCCGCCGCACCACGCGGTCGAACTTGGTGGGGTGCGCCATCGACCTGCATCGCGCCTCCATCATCTCAGGGGTCTCCGTCTGCTCCACCCGCGCCACCTTGTAGCCCTTCTGGACCAGCACGTCGGAGAAGCGGCCGAAGGCAATTTCGGGGAAACCGGAGTGAGCCCAAGTGCCCTTCATGTACATCAGGCCCAGCTCGTTGACGGCTGTGACAGCGTCCATGTGGTAGAGCTCGTAAAACTTGCCGACCTTGTAGAAGATCACGGTGTCGAGCATCTGGGACTTGAGCTCCCACCACCTCCGCATGCCGGGCGTACATTTGCTCAGGAAGTCGTCTGGCACGTACAGCGAGGAGCGGTCGTAGTCGGGGTGGTCTTCCCTTCGCCTTGTTGCATCCTTCCTCTTGCCGGGTTTCAGCCACTCGAGCTTCTCGTGGTCCCACACGGTCGCTGTCGAGGCACCGCCCAAGCCACCGCCACTGGACTGGCACTCGAAGGTCTCTGGAGCAGAGAACGCTGACAGCTTGGACTTGGTGCCCGAGGACACTGTGGCTAGTCTCTTTGGAGCTTCCGGGGGAGAACAAGACGGAGTCTTTGGAGTGGCTGAAGTCGCACTGCGTTTGCGCTTGAAGGGAGTTTTCACCGGACTCTCCGGATCGGTCTCCGTTTCGGGCTCACTGATGTCATTCTCATCGACCCCACTGCTGCACTCCTCACTGCTCCCCTCCTGCTGGTCTGGTTTAAACTCCTCCTCTGAGCTTTCGACATCACTGTCCGACTCTACCACAATCCGCCTCCTTTTGGCCTTGACGCAGGCCGAACGTGTTGCCCGTGACGACCGTTTATTTGCTTTATTCTCATTTTCGCTGTTATTCTCTTTGTCTTCCTCACTTGCTGTGGACTGACCATCGACCTAGAAGGCAAGACTGCAAATTTACTTGTTCTTCTGACTATCCTAAACACACAACACAAAGCTGGGATTTGTCTACTGCTGCTAAAAGACTCTTAGGCCCGATCATCTATGTCAACCAAGACGCTCATCTGCATGAATCCCATAGCCCTCCACTCCTTTCCTATCTGCATCCAAATCTTTTAATTTTGAAAAGCACTGTAATTATACCCAAGTCTACCACCTTCTCTTGTAGCTTATTTCATATACCCACTCTGTGGAGAAAAAAAAAAGTTATTAAAAAAAAGTTGCTGTGCTTTAAGTATTCCCCCCTCTCTACGTTCCCTGGTTTTAGACTCCCCTCCCTGGAACCCCATGCACTCCAACTGTCGAGACAAGCTGGGCCATATCAAAACCCTTGCCAAAGGCTGTGCAGAGGTGCAGAGGGACTTAGGAGTCCTCGGGCAAGACTCCCAGAGTACTAATTTACAGGTTGAGTCTGTGGTAAAGGCGGTAAATGCAATGTTGGCATTAGTTCAAGGGGAAGAGAATATAAGAGCAAGGAGATAAGGCTGAGCCTTTATAAGACACTAGTCAGGCTGCACACGGAGCTTTGTCAACAGTTTTGGGCCCCATATCTCAGAGAGGATGTGTTGTCATTGGAGAGAGTCCAGAGGAGGTTCACGAGGATATTCTGGGAATGAAGGGGTTAACATAAGAGGAGCACTTGGCAGCTTTGGGCCTGTACTCACTGGAATTTAGAAGAATGCAGGGGATCTCATTGAAACCCACTGAGTGTAGAAAGGACTAAATAGGGTGGAAGTGGGGTGGATGTTTCCTATGGTGGGGGTATCCAGAACTAGAGGGCACAGCCTCAAAATTGAGGGGCCACCCTTTAGAACAGAGGTAAGAGGATAATTATTTTTTTTAAATCCTGAGAGTAGTGAATCTGTGGAATGCTCTGCCACAGACTGTGGCCGTGGCCAAGTCCATGGGTATATTTAAGGTGGAAGTTGACTGATTCCTGATCGGTCAGGGTATCAGAGGATACAGTGAGAAGGCAGGTGTATGGGGTTGAGGTGGGATCTGGGACCAGCCATGATGGAATGGCAGAGCAGACTTGATGGGCTGAATGGCCTAATTCTGCGCCTGTGCCTTATGGTCTTATACCACATGGTACACCCCCCAGTTCGCAAGGGTTCCTCCACAGATATTTCCAGATATTTGTAGCTGCCCATCACCAAGGTTAAGCACAGTTCCCTCTCTCGCAGGGCTCTGGGTTTAAAAACACTTCCTGGATACATTTAACAAATACACCAGGGCACCATTGCAGTGTAGCAGTTAGCACGACGCTAACACTGCCCAGGGATTCTGGAATTCAGAGCTTAATTCCAGTGCCATTCTGCAGTGAGTCTGCGCGTTTTCCCTAGGGCATGCGTGGGTGGGCTTTCCCTGGAAGCTCCTCCCTCAGTTCATAGGTCATTGGAAATTTACTCACAATTAGTCTTGGGTTAATCATGTTTATCGGGGGATTGCCGGGGAGGAGGGCTGAAGGGGCCTACTCCACTGTGTAACACTAAATAACCCACCTAGACCCTTCTCACTAAGGTAAGCCCAGTCGATACTGGAAAATCTGAAACCTGTTATTATAATAATTTTATTACTTTTACACCATACTGTTATTTGCTACATATCTGCTCTTCCAAATCCTACCGCCTATTTAGAAGGCTATATAATCCCAGAATGATCATCCTCTTCCTTATTTATAACTTTTACCTGTAAACTTCATTTGATGATCCTCCAGCAGACCCTCTCCCCCAGCCCCAATTCCACTCTCATGCTCTCCTTTTTCAGTGGAGCAACACTCCTTCACACCCCCCCACCCAAAAATCCCGTCACCCAGGAACACGGAGCTTCCCGCCGCAACTTACACAGTATCGCAAACCCACCTGCTTATTAATGCTCCGTCATCACTCTTAAAATGCAGTTCAGCCCGCCAACCCTCTCATGCTCCCCCACAGGAACCATTGTTCACACACTTGTGAATGGCACATTTGATTATTCACCTACCTCCATTCTTGCACCTTCATCGTCATCATCACTATCTTCATCTTCTGGCTCAGAAGGTTCAGAGCACACTGCCAACTCTAAACGCTTCTCTCTCGGTTTCTGAAGGGCGTTATCTGCATCAACAACTGCTCTGCGGATCTCAGGCTTTCCACTAAAGTAGACGCCACCTCTCTGAGCCTCTTTACAATCAGAACCTGCAAGATCAAAAGATCTTTCACAGAAAACCATCCAGCAACTTGTAGGCCACGAGAGATGGGAGCAGAATTAGGCCAATTGGCCCATCGAGTCTTCTCCGTCATTTCATCAAGGCTGATCTACATTCTCTCTCAACCCCATCCTCCAACCTTCTCCCCATAACCTTCCATGCCTCGACTAATCAAGAACCTATCAACCTGCGCTTTAAGTGTACCAAATGACTTGGCCTCCACAGCAACCCGTGACAATGAATTCCAGATACACCACCCTCCAGCTAAAGAAATTCCTTATCTTCATTCTAAATGGATTGGCAGCTCAATATTCCAGCTTTGCACCGTTTCAGATGTGATAGATTGGAGGGATTGGGGGGTGGGGTGGCATTACTAGTCAGGGAAAATGTTACACAGGAACAAGGTGGCAGTGCTTGATAATTCAACAAGTTTTCAAAGTAAGCAGAGTTAGCTGTGGAGACACCGCACCAGGATAGATCTGCAGACAAATGTTTTGAAAGCAACATACTACGGGAGGAGAAGCAAAGACCAGAAACACCAGGGAAAGAGAAGGGGGCAGGTGAGGCAAGGTGCAATGTCTGGATTTCTGAATCAGTCAATCTTGGCAATGTTGTGGGAAGGAGTTCGAGAACAGCAGCAAGGAAGAACAGGTGAAAGTGGATAGTGTTGTTAACTGACCACAAAACAGAACAAGGCCATGGGGCTTCTTGATAAAATCTTAATTGACTCATGACCCTAATCCCCCCCACCACCTCTCATAACCAACATATATCCCTTAACACCCCCTAGTTATCCAACTTAGATGTCTAATACCAGACGGCTTGCATTGAACGAGAGAGGGGGTAGGTTCAAAGGGGATTAAGAGGGGGCAAGTTTTTTTTTAAACTCAGAGTCACAGATGCCTGGAATGCGCTGTCTGGTACCGTGGTAGAGGCAAATATATTAGAGGCTTTTAAGAGATGTTTGGATAGGTATATGGATGTAAGGAAGAGGAGGGTTATAGACATGGTGTAGGTAGGAGGGATTAGTGTTTGAGTGTTTTTGATTTGCTTTTTAGCTGGTTCAGCATGACCTTGTGGGCCAAATGACCTGTTCCTGTGCTGTACTTTCTACGTTCTAGATTTTCAAGATTAATTAACACAACATCAACTGCTAAACACAGAATTATAAGCTTCACTTCTGAAGTTACCAACAGCACAGCCCAGGGCGCACTCGAACTTCTGCTCACAGCTCAGGTTTGACCCAGACCTCTGGTGCTCTCCCCGTGGAGTCTGCACGTTCACTCTGTGACTGTGTGGCTTTTCCAGTCCCTCCCATATCCCAAGCTTTGGACGAGGTACAGAACTGAGCAGAAGTCTCAGACACATATACACAGCCAGTACTGCAGTACTTTTACGTATTGCACTGCACTGCTGCCACAAAAACAAATTTCATTGCAGATGTGAGTGATAAGCCCGATTCTGAATTGGGTCTCTATTGTGGACTGAGAGTGGGAAGGGGACGAGGAGATGGGAATAGTGGTTGGGAAAAGGAGAAAGGGGAGGGGAGGGAGTGGGGAGCACCAGAGAGATATTTTGTAATGATCAATTGTTTGGGATCAAATGGCCTTGCCTGGTTTCAGGGCTGGGTGTGTCTACACCTGCACCAAACCTACCCGTCACTCCTCCTCTGCCCTGTCCCACATCCCTCCCACAACGCTCCACTCTCACTATCCTCCAACATCTTTTGCTCCTGCCAGGTTTACAAACACGCTTTCCACTCAACGCTAACAAATACAGTACTGAAGAAAAGTCTTAAGCACCCTATCTGCCCATGTACTGTGTGTGGCAACAAAAATACCGGGGGACGTTTTTGGGCATGAAAGAGTATGTTTACTGGGAAATAAGGGGGAATTACATGAGCCAAATGAACGAAGTGACCTCCTTTTAGACTGTAAGACACAGGAGCAGAATTAGGCCATTTGGTCCATCAAGTCTGCTCAGCCATTCATCACGGCTGATCTTCCCCCCCCCCACCCCCCAGCCTTCTCTTTGATACCTTGGCCAATCAAGAACCTGTCAAGCTCTGCCTTAAATACACCCAACAGCCTGGCCTCAACATCTGCCTTTGGTAACAAATTCCACAAATTCACCAGTTTCGTAGCGATACAGTATTAACAAAATTATCCACTCAGCACTCTCTCCAAGGCCAGTACGCCCCTTAGATGATGCCAAGAAATGCACAGGTCAGCACTTCATTAACCTCAAATTAATTTCAGCACAAGATCACCAAGCCAGCTTTGACAGCCATCCAGCTTTACACCAGTTGGAAAGCATTGAATATGTGGAATTCAGAGCACAGCACAGACTGCGTTGTGGTATGATTTTGGATAGACACTGGAGAATGGGATCAGAGGCCTGATGTTAAGCTGGTAGTTCTACATCATCAGCAGTTTAACCAAAGTGGCAGGAACAGCTGTCGAATCAAGTTAGCAAATTGATTTGCACCAATCTCTTGTAAAAGCTATTTTCAAAAAACAACATAAACTAGGATAAACAATTAAGGCAATCTTGCCAATATTACCCACATCCTGAGAACATGCAGGAGGGAAACACTGCACTGTTGGCATAATATTCATAACTGCATACTGATAACTCATTTCTATCAAAGAACACTAAATAAGCAGTCAGATCAAGCCATGCATTAAGGGTTGAGGAACCTCTGAACTCACTGTTTAGGAAATTTTCAACTGCGAACTGCTCCAATTAAAAAGTAGTTCTGTCATGGCTGAACTACTAAAGGATTAATGCAACCAGAAATCAGCACCAAGTTTTCAAAACAATATGGATGCTACCATCAGTCAGGTCACAGGAAGATTTTGGGTTAAGACAAAGACTGTAAATTTAAACAGTCTACAAAATCCAAACAATTGGATGCTCAAAAAGAATCTCAGGGTTGTAGGTACGTACTCTGACAATAAATGTTACTTTCAACATGATCACAATACGTGTACACAGGCTTGAACAAGTAACTCAACAATCCTGGACATGAACGCATTACCAGGAGGCGCTCAAACATGATAAACAAATGCCAGTGGAAATGTGAACTTCAGATCTTGTAGCATAGCAAAGATCCTACATTACTCTACACGAATTGTCAGGGAAGTTCTCAGCAAGCTGATACTTTCAAGGAGCCCAGTGCATATTAACCCATTAACATCCAAACTGAAATACCTCAAACTCATTTATCAAAGGACAGCTGTACATTGCAATTAGGACTTTACTAATTTGTGCTGTATCTGACATCATGTCCCAGCAATGAAAGAATAGACTATACCTCCACAGATTTGTATATCCTGGCTCTTACCTGTGAACATCTTTACGTACTTCACACTGACCCAGCCTCTTGTTGGAGGTTGATCGAAGAACTGGACATGAATACGAAGAGACTTCCCCTTTCCCCTGAGATACTCCTTGGTAGTGGGGTGATTATAAACCAGACTTGGCCACCATGGATAGCCTTCCATCTTGGCCCACACTAGATCGCCAGGTGTAAAGTCACATGTTTGACTGCAAGTGAACAGGACGGTAGATAGACATTACCCTTTGTACAACTGGCCTTACTTTTGCCAATATTTTCACACGGCATCTGCGGGCTGTAAATTTGTCCACATTGCCAAAGTTGCTGCACCAAAACACAACCCCAGATTACATTTTATACAACACGAGATCCACAATCTCAAGACCCCAGTTACTACACCAATAGGTTTCAGGTCTCCTTGGGGCACCAAAACCTCAAGAAAGCAACATCCAAAGACCCCCTCCCCCAATGCAGGTCACGTTATCCTCCTACAGCTGGAGGTACATTAGTCCCACCCTACCGGGTTCAAGAACAGGTACTTAATTTCAGCTACTGGTTCTTGAACTGACCGGCAAAACTTTCATCACAACAGATTAACAACACTGACCACTTTGGTTATTTTACACTGGAAAATTAGACTTTGTTGGTTTTGCTCTAATTGTGTCCTTTATTGTAAAAAAAAGTCTACGATTTTATATTCAAATGTATGTTTTTCTTGAGGATGCTATTTATATAGTGGAAGTTGCTGCAAATAGTTTTTTTTCATTGCATTCACGTACTTGACCATACAGAGCACATCATAAACACCACGAGCCACGAGGTAAACGCAAAAGTACAGGAACTTTATATTTCTGCTATCTTCCAAAACATTTGTCAGTACTACTATCCACATGGCTTTACAAACAAAATGAGACGGTTCTCCCAGTTATCCCCTTCTCCAAAGGCTTATCACCATACCAGGGACCCTACAATACCACTGGGCAATATGAAGTTTGTAGCCGTTTCCTGGACCAACAAGATCAGATAATAAACGCACGCATGGAAAATAAAATCACAACGAGCTCACGTTTTGCAAAGCTCACCAAGCCGCTCAAAGCTGCCAGCGGCCTCCTAGGCCTCCGTCTGTTTTCTGCCACTGAGCCGGTCAGAGACCAACAGTGAACCCACCTCCCTCCGGCCCATATTCCCACAGAAAGCGCTGTGCCTACTGCCCGAACTCCAGGCCTTACCCCAGGGTGGTCGCCCGGGGGCTCGCCGCCTGCTTGCGGGCTGTTTTCGCTTCCCAAGTGAAGGAAGGGCTGGAGGAGGCGGTAGTCCGAAGCTTCTTGGGCGGGCTCCGGCGGGTCTTGCCCGCTTCGCTGTCATTCTGCTTGACCGCTTCCCTGGCAGAGGCACTGTTGGCCTTCTTTGCGGGCGCTGCGATGGTCTCGGGTCCCGACCTGCTACAGGTGCTGAGTGGCGGAGACTTGGTAAAGAAGCTGAACAAGGTCCGCTGCTTGGCCATGGTGCAAGCGGCGCGGAACTGCACCGCAATCCGGTCCCCAGTGCTGGCGGGAAAAAGGAACGCAGGATCAGAGGGAGAAACACCGCATGTTGCCCCAGCCAATCAGCGATTAGCACCGCCCCCTTTTCGTGGGACGGGCTGTATGTTCCCGCGCAACCTGACTGACCAATACCCCACAGCAGAGGAAGACTTAAGTTTATATTTCATTTTGAAATGCTTTAATATCATAGAATCACATAAGAGTTACGAATGGAAGGAAACTATTAATCATGTGCCAATCGAAAAAGAGGCACTCAGCCTAATCCCGCCTTCTCACACGAAGCTTAGAGAAATATACTGTGCACGGAAACAGCGAGCTTCATTTTAACCCTTCATTTCTTATTTTTATTCTCCCACCAAACTTTACACCACTACAATTTACAGTAGCTATTTTAATTACCAATCTACATATCTTTGTAGTGTTGGAAACTGGAGCACCTGCGAGCGAGGTGGTCACAGGTAGCTGCAACTTCCATGCTGATAGCACCCAGGATGAGGATTGAATCCCCCCGTTTTAGGCGCCGCGAGACGGCGACTCTACGAGCTGTGTCTTGGTTTCATTTTATATATCTGATGAAGGATTTTGCCACCTTTCTGGATGCCAAAGAATTCTCATCTGCTCTCTTAACCTTTTACAAATAATTTATTATCCTCTACAGAGGGAAACGGGCCTTTTCTATTATTCATGACCCTTCAACCCGAGGGGTCCATCTCGACCACGGTGCCCACCCAGCTAGACCCGATTTCCTGCATTCAGCCCATATTCCTCTAAGCCCCACCCCTCTATCTATCTATTCAAGCGCTTCTTAAATGATACAATACCTGTCTCAAGCATTTTTCTGGCAGCTTGTACCACATACTTACCACCCTCTGTGTGGAAAAGTTGCCCGCAGTGTCCCTTTTAAATCTTCCCCCTCTCACCCAGAATGAATGCCCTCTAGTTCTGGTTTCCCCTGCCCTGCCCTGCCCACCTTCTCTATGCTCCTGATAACTTAAACATTTCTATTAGGCTGCAACACTCATCAAAGTTGCTGGTGAACGCAGCAGACCAGGCAGCATCTCTAGGAAGAGGTACAGTCGACGTTTCAGGCCGAGACCCTTCGTCAGGACTAACTGAAGGAAGAGTGAGTAAGGGATTTGAAAGTTGGAGGGGGAGGGGGAGGGGGAGATCCAAAATGATAGGAGAAGACAGGAGGGGGAGGGATGGAGCCAAGAGCTGGACAGGTGATTGGCAAAAGGGATATCAGAGGATCATGGGACAGGAGGTCCGGGGAGAAAGACAAGGGGGGGGAACCCAGAGGATGGGCAGGGGGTATAGTCAGAGGGACAGAGGGAGAAAAAGGAGAGTGAGAGAAAGAATGTGTGTATAAAAATAAATAACGGATGGGGTACGGGGGGAGGTGGGGCATTAGTGGAAGTTAGAGAAGTCAATGTTCATGCCATCAGGTTGGAGGCTACCCAGACGGAATATAAGGTGTTGTTCCTCCAACCTGAGTGTGGCTTCATCTTTACAGTAGAGGAGGCCGTGGATAGACATGTCAGAATGGGAATGGGATGTGGAATTAAAATGTGTGGCCACTGGGAGATCCCGCTTTCTCTGGCGGACAGAGCGTAGATGTTCAGCAAAGCGGTCTCCCAGTCTGCGTCGGGTCTCACCAATATATAAAAGGCCACATCGGGAGCACCGGACGCAGTATATCACCCCAGTCGACTCACAGGTGAAGTGTCGCCTCACCTGGAAGGACTGTTTGGGGCCCTGAATGGTGGTAAGGGAGGAAGTGTAAGGGCATGTGTAGCACTTGTTCCGCTTACAAGGATAAGTGCCAGGAGGGAGATCAGTGGGACGAATGGACAAGGGAGTCGCGTAAGGTTTCTTCCAGGTGAGGCGACACTTCACCTGTGAATCGGCTGGGGTGATATACTGCGTCCGATGCTCCCGATGTGGCCTTCTATATATTGGCGAGACCCGATGCAGACTGGGAGACGCTTTGCTGAACACCTACGCTCTGTCCACCAGAGAAAGCAGGATCTCCCAGTGGCCACACATTTTAATTCCACATCCCATTCCTATTCTGCCATGTCTATCCACGGCCTCCTCTACTGTAAAGATGAAGCCACACTCAGGTTGGAGGAACAACACCTTATATTCCATCTGGATAGCCTCCAACCTGATGGCATGAACATTGACTTCTCTAACTTCCACTAATGCCCCACCTCCCCCCGTACCCCATCCGTTATTTATTTTTATACACACATTCTTTCTCTCACTCTCCTTTTTCTCCCCCTGTCCCTCTGACTATACCCCCTGCCCATCCTCTGGGTTCCCCCCCCCTTGTCTTTCTCCCCGGACCTCCTGTCCCATGATCCTCTCATATCCCTTTTGCCAATCACCTGTCCAGCTCTTGGCTCCATCCCTCCCCCTCCTGTCTTCTCCTATCATTTTGGATCTTCCCCTCTTACTAACTCTTCCTTCAGTTAGTCCTGACGCAGGGTCTCAGCCTGAAACATCGACTGTACCTCTTCCTAGAGATGCTGCCTGGCCTGCTGCGTTCACCAGCAACTTTGATGTGTGTTGCTTGAATTTCCAGCATCTGCAGAATTCCTGTTGTTGTTTGTCTGTTAGGCTGCCCTCGTTCTGCTATGTTCCAAGGAATAAAGACCAGACCTGGCCAACCTCTTCCTAAAACTCAGGTCCTCTAGTCCTGGCAGTCTGGCACCATCCTTAGAATTTTTTTTGCACTTTTAACCACATCTTTTCTATAATAGGGTGATCAACATGTACTTTGTGGCCTCATCAAAGACTTGATCACCTGCAACATACAGGATGAAATGGATTGCCAGTTGGTGAGGCCCCTACAGTGCCCCACTACAGGTAGTCACAGCCTGCCAACTTGAGAAAAGCTACTTACTGTTTCTTTTCCATCCCTTAACCAAGTTTCAGTCAATGCTGGTACGTTACTCCACCTCAACCCCATGGCCTCTTGTTCACCAACCTTCTACGAGGGACCTTATCAATACACTTCAGAAAATCTAAAAGTACCACCACTACTGCTTCTCCCTCATCTACTCTACAAGCAACATGCTCTAAGAACTCTAAAAGTCAAACCCCACAGAACATAATCTTTTTGACAAACGAGAAAATCTGCAGATGCTGGAAATCCAAGCAACACACACAAGATGCCGGAGGAACTCAGCAGGCCAGGCAGCATCTATGGAAAAGAGTACAGTCGACGTTTCGGGCCGAAACCTTTCAGCAGGACCTTAACTTTTTCTGACCTTAACTTACCTTTTCTCCTCCTGTGCAACCCTTTCCCATTTACATCCATGGCATTTCTGATCCTCTCCACCACTTTGACAGTTTCCACTTACCTGGCTTCGACCAGCCAATATACATCATGGATTTATAATTTCTGTAAACTCCATCTCGAACTAGGATGGTCTGTGGGCCATTTCACATTTTACCCATTCTCTGCCCCCACAGCTCTCCTTACATTGAACAACTCCTTCTACAGTTATCCATGACCTTCTTGCATTTGCTGAAAAACAGGGTGGCGGCAGTCAAAAGGGCAGGGGAGAGTGATGGGAAAGAAAAAAAGCCCTGGGTTATCTTGTTGTCCATGATGCTTCTAGCATGTGATTGCTAGAGAACACATCCTGGCAGAGTTTGACTTTGTCCAATCAGACTTGATTGGGGCGGGGGGCGCGATGAAGTACAGTGATAACGTTAAAAAGCATGCTAATGAGTTTTAGAACATAGAACATAGAATAGTACAGCACAGTACAGGCCCTCCGGCCCACATTGTTGTGCCGACCCTCAAACTCTGCCTCCCATATAGCCCCCCCACCTTAAATTCCTCCATGTACCTGTCTAGTAGTCTCTTAAATTTCACTAGTGTATCTGCCTCCACCACTGACTCAGGCAGTGTATTCCACACACCAACCACTCTCTGAGTAAAAAACCTTCCTCTAATATCCCCCTTGAACTTCCCACCCCTTACCTTAAAGCCACGTCCTCTTATATTGAGCAGTGGTGCCCTGGGGAAGAGGTGCTGGCTATCCACCCTATCTACTCCTCTTAATATCTTGTATACCTCTATCATGTCTCCTCTCATCCTCCTTCTCTCCAAAGAGTAAAGACCTAGCTCCCTTAATCTCTGATCATAATGCATACTCTCTAAACCAGGTAACATCCTGGTAAATCTCCTCTGTACCCTTTCCAATGCTTCCACATCCTTCCTATAGCGAGGCAACCAGAACTGGACACAGTACTCCAAGTGAGGCCTAAACAGAGTTTTATAGAGCTGCATCATTACCCCGCAACTCCTAAACTCTATCCCTCGACTTATGAAAGCTAACACCCCATAAGCTTTCTTAGCTACCCTATCTACCTGTGAGGCAACTTTCAGGGATCTGTGGACATGTACCCCCAGTTCCCTCTGCTCCTCCACACTACCAAGTATCCTGCCATTTACTTTGTACTCTGCCTTGGAGTTTGTCCTTCCAAAGTGTACCACCTCACATTTCTCCAGGTTGAACTCCATCTGCCACTTCTCAGCCCACTTCTGCAACCTATCAATGTCTCTCTGCAATCTTCGACAATCCTCTACACTATCTACAACACCACCAACCTTGTGTTGTCTGCAAACGTCAACCCACCCATAAGGACATAATTCTATATTATTAATACAGAATGATGCATTAAGCCTATGGAGTATTTATAGTTACCTATCTAATTGCAAATGATAGAATACTTGGTCAGTGTGGTATATAATATTCAATTTCTCCACCCAGGTCTGTGCTTATGTGCTCAGGATCTTGCTTAGAACTATACAATTAATTGTTTCTATGGAAACAGTTCATTAATTTGACACTTCTTTTTCTATTAAAAGTCATATTTGCATTTAAAAACAAAAAAAATTGTGTTCAATGGAATGAGCAAAGTTATCATCAGTTTTACTAGTTAATTGACTTTATGGTACTTTTTGTGACCTTGGGACAACCCAAATTGCTTGGCTTTGAAGCACAGTTGGTGATGTTCCTGTAGGATAGGCTAGTTAGCTGTGATTTCACTTCTTGAATTGAAGTGCTATGAAATTAAAAATTGCTTGCATCTAGCATTTTAATTGTAATTGAAACATCAACAGAAGTAGAATTGTTCTTCTTGAAAACGCCATTCTTCAATATCAATAGATTTTGCTGCCTGTTCTCTGTAGAGGGTGCTGTGACTCAGGAAATTGCCTGGTGCTATCTGCCGGTGCATTGCCTACTGGAAAATCTGAAATTCATACAATTAATTTCTTGAGCCACTCTTCAGCATTGGTTCACATTTTCTCCAAAAACAGGCAATCTTCTTTGAGATCAATGTGATTATTGGCCTTCAGAAGACGCATGAATGCCCAACTCAAAAATACCTGAAGATATCTTGGCAGTAAAAGAAAACAAATTTGTTTTCGTTAATCTATTTTTAAGACCTTCTGCCACCATGTCGACTTGCTATATTTCACAAATGTGGATTCCCTAGAAAAATGGTGGAGTAAGACCGGCTTCCACACTTTTCCCATCGATGCTGTAACTGACCGGAAAATAGACCTCTGGTCTGACTATGCCAAGTCTGATGAGGGGGTTATTCCTAAGTACAGCTCCATTTTTTTGTGTGGGAGGGGGAATTTGGGGGTCAATGTGCCTGACTCGTTTTGTTTGATTTTTTTTGCAGGAGCGGGTATTTGGGGATTCATATCCCTGCTTCATTTTTGTTCTTTTTTTTTGTGGGGAGGTGGGATTTGGGGATTGATAATTGTATTGCCTTTGTTTTCTTTTTCTTGGTTTCATGGTTACCCAGAGAAATGAAGAATTTCAGAGTTGCATACTTTGATAATAAATGAACTGTTGAACCTCTGAATATTAACTGACTGTTTCCTTTCTCGAGATGTTGTACCTGCAGTACACTTCAACATCTTCTGAATATTTCCGTAAGTTAGAATCTAAACTTTCTGTCTGGATTTGTATTTTCTAAATGTGAGGTTGAAGGGACAAAGGGGAGTGACAGTGCAAAGAGTCTTCATTATTTCCAGGAGCAGGAGCTACGCTCAGTGAAAGCTCTGCCAATTTTTTCATTGACTCTTTGTGATGACATTTTGGGAGATGTTTTTCACCTTTCTTCCTTCCATGAGAAAGGTTTAACACCTTAGATTTGCTATGGATTATTCTGGAATTATGAAATTATGGATATCATAGTAATGGCTTAAATAAAATGAGAATCAGTCTTCAGGGGTAAAAAACATGTTTACAATTTAACTTCCAACTGATATTTTGTGGCGAGAAACCAATCATTGGGTGTGGGACATTCTGATTCTGTTCCATTGAAACTACACAGGGGAAGACAACAGAGAATGATCATCGTAGCCATTGAAAACTGCACTATGAGATAAGGAAGGCATTAAGTGGCTATCTCTTGTATTAAAGTCATATCCCACTTAGTGCACAGTTCAGCACAGGTCTGTTTTGTCATTTAATATTCTGGCTTCTCTCAAAATTGTCACAAAAGGGCTATATTTTAGATGTCAGGAGTCTGTGCTCAGAAGCTTTCCAGAACTGAGATCAGTATTGAATATTGAAAGGATGTACAATCGTTGTAAATATGTAATTCTGCAAAGATATCTGGCTATATTCAGGATAATAAAGAGGGTAATAATAGCACTGAAACAGTAGTTAATTGTTAATGAGTACTGATGAAGGGTCTCAGTCTGAAATGTTGACTCCTTATTGCTCTCTGCAGATGATACCTGACCTGCTGAGTTCCTGCAGTATTTTATGTGTGTGACTGTGGATTTTCAGCATTCGCAGAATCTCTCGTGCCAATCATTTATTATTTTCTTAGTGTGTAAGGAGAGTGAGATTCTCTTGGATTCTCTCTCCTGAAGGACTGCTTATTTTTTACAATTTACGAACATTTCCAATTCAGAACTCAAATAAGATTGAAACAAAGAATAAACTGTTTACTTGCTGTCTCGGCCTTGTCCCAACCATACCTCTTAAGGACTTTTTTAATAGTGTTTTCAATTCTAATAGGAAAATTATTAACTTTATCCCTTGAAACTGGAGTTTTCCAGATGCCTTCAAAATTGTGGATGTCAATACCCTACTTAAAAAGCCAAACATTGATAGTGAGGTACGAGCTAACTACAGGCCCATATCAAATATTCCCTCTCTGGGCAAGTACCTTGAGAAAGTCGTTTTCAACCAACTCAACAACTTTCTCAATGAGAACAATATTCTAGAAGAGTTTCAGTCAAGTTTTTAGAGCAAGCCACAGCACAGAGACAGCCCTTACCAAAATTGTCAGCCTCCTTAGGCTGATGCCAACAGAATTGCTGTTATAATTCTCTAAATTTGATGCAATTGACCTGAATATTCTCCTGTAAAAGAGAGGCGAGACTGCGCAGGCCCGTGACATAAGCCAGTAGCGCGCGAAAGGTTTAAGAAGGCAAGGAATCTTCAACGGTTTTTGATTTGGAGCAAGAAAGCTGCGATTGAACGGCTGATTTTTTGGAGCGAATGGAGTTTTTTACTACTTGGGGTAAAAGAGAGGCGAGACTGTGCAGGCGCATGATATCCCCCAGTAGCACGCAAAAGGTTTAAGAAGAAAACCGCTGTATCCAGCGGGCAGCAGAGCGATAGGGCTTTGGCTCAATGGGCTTTAGGTGGTAACGGGACGAGGCGAGGTAGGTTTAACTGTGTTAATTGCAGAAAGGAGGTAGTATGAATATGAGACCAGTTTTCTGTGCTCAGTGTCAGATGTGGGGGGGGGGGGTCCTGTAGTCTCCCAGCCTCCTGGATGGCCTTATCTGCACCAGGTGTGTCGAGCTGCAGCTTCTGAGGGACCGAGTTAGGGAACTGGAGATGCAGCTCGATGACCTTCGACTAGTCAGGGAGAGCGAGGAGGTGATAGAAAGGAGTTATAGGCAGGTGGTCACGCCGGGGCCACGGGAGACAGACAAGTGGGTCACAGTCAGGAGGGGGAAGGGGAAGAGTCTAGTACTAGAGAGTACCCCTGTGGTTGTACCCCTTGACAATAAGTACTCCTGTTTGAGTACTGTTAGGGGGACAGCCTACCTGTGGAGAAGCGACAGAGGCCGTGCCTCTGGCACAGGGTCCGGCCCTGTGGCTCAGAAGGGTAGCGAGGGGAAGAGGAAGGCAGTAGTGATAGGGGACTCTATAGTTAGGGGGTCAGACAGGCGATTCTGTGGACGCAGGAAAGAAACTGGGATGGTAGTTTGCCTCCCATGTGCCAGGGTCTGGGATGTTTCAGATCGCGTCCAAGATGTCCTGCAGTGGGAGGGAGAACAGCCAGAGGTCGTGGTACATATTGGTACCAATGACATAGGTAAGAAAAGGGAAGAGGCCCTGATAAAAGACTACAGGGAATTAGGAAGGAAGTTGAGAAGCAGGACCGCAAAGGTAGTAATCTCGGGATTACTGCCTGTGTCACGCGACAGTGAGTATAGGAATATGTTTGAGGTGGAGGATAAATGCATGGCTGAGAGATTGGAGCAGGGGGCGGGGATTCAGATTTCTGGATCATTGGGACCTCTTTTGGGGCAGGCGTGACCTGTACAAAAAGGACGGGTTGCACTTGAATCTCAGGGGGACCAATATCCTAGTGGGGAGGTTTGCCACGGCTAATGGGGAGATGTTAAACTAGAATTGTTGGGGGTGGGAACCGAACTGAAGAGACTGGGGAAGAGGAAGTTGGCTCACAAATAGAGAAAGCTTGTAGACAGTGTGAGAGGGAGGATAGGCAGGTGATAGAGAAGAGACGCGCTCAGACCGAAGGTTTGAGATGTGTCTATTGTAACGCAAGGAGTGTTGTGAACAAAGCGGATGAGCTTAGAGCATGGATCAGTACTTGGAGATGTGATGTTGTGGCCATTACAGAGTCTTGGATGGCTCAGGGACAGGATTGGTTACATCAAGTGCCGGGTTTTAGATGTTTCAGAAAGGACAGGGAGGGAGGCAAAAGAGGTGGGGGCGTGGCACTGTTGATCAGAGATAGTGTCACGGCAGTAGAAAAGGAGGAAAACATGGAGGGATTGTCTACCGAGTTTCTGTGGGTGGAGGTTAGGAACAGGAAGGGGTCAATAACTTTACTGGGTGTTTTTTATAGGCCGCCCAACTGTAACAGGGATATCAAAGAGCAGATTGGGAAACAGAACCTGGAAAGGTGTAATAATAACAGAGTTGTCATGATGGGAGATTTTAATTTCCCAAATATCGATTGACATCTCCCTAGAGCGAGGGGTTTAGATGGGGTGAAGTTTGTTAGGTGTGTTCAGGAAGGTTTCTTGACACAATATGTAGATAAGCCTACAAGAGGAGAGGCTGTACTTGATCTGGTATTGGGAAATGAACCTGATCAGGTGTCAGATCTCTCAGTGGGAGAGCATTTTGGAGATAGTGATCATAATTCTGTCTCCTTTACAACAGCATTGGAGAGAGACAGGAACAGACAAGTTAGAAAAGTATTTAATTGGAGTAAGGGGAATTATGAGGCTATCAGGCAGGAAATTGGAGGCTTAAATTGGAATCAGATGTTCTCAGGGAAAAGTACAGAAGAAATGTGGCAAATGTTCAGGGGATATTTGTGTGGAGTTCTGTATAGGTACATTCCATTGAGACAGGGAAGTTATGGTCGGGTACAGGAACTGTGGTGTACAAAGGCTGTAATAAATCTGATCAAGAAGAAAAGAAAAGCTTACAAAAGGTTCAGAGAGCTGGGAATAAGGAACCTTGGTTCTCAAGGGATATTGCAACTCTGATAAAGAAGAAGAGGGAGTTGTATGAAATGTATAAGAAACAGGGAGTAAATCGGGTGCTTGAGGAGTATAAGAAGTGCAAAAAAATACTTAAGAAAGAAATCAGGAGGGCTAAAAGAAGACATGAGGTTGCCTTGGCAGTCAAAGTGAAGGATAATCCAAAGAGCTTTTACAGGTATATTAAGAACAAAAGGATTGTAAGGGATAAATTTGGTCCTCTTGAAGATCAGAGTGGTCGGCTATGTGTGGAACCAAAGGAAATGGGGGAGATCTTAAATAGGTTTTTTGCATCTGTATTTACTAAGGAAACTGGCATGAAGTCTGTGGAATTAAGAGAATCAAGTAGTGAGACCATGGAAACTGTACAGATTGAAAAGGAGGAGGTGCTTGCTGTCTTGAGGAAAATTAAAGTGGATAAATCCCTGGGACCTGACAGGGTGTTCCCTCGGACCTTGAAGGAGACTAGTGTTGAAATTGCAGGGGCCCTGGCAGATATATTTAAAATGTCGCTGTCTACAGGTGAGGTGCCGGAGGATTGGAGAGTGGCTCATGTTGTTCCGTTGTTTAAAAAAGGATCGGAAAGTAATCCGGGAAATTAAGTTTAACGTCAGTAGTAGGTACGTTATTGGAGGGAGTACTAACAGACAGAATCTACAAGCATTTGGATAGACAGGGACTTATTAGGGAGAGTCAACATGGCTTTGTGCGTGGTAGGTCATGTTTCACCAATCTATTGGAGTTTTTCGAGGAGGTTACCAGGAAAGTGGATGAAGGGAAGGCAGTGGAAATTGTCTACATGGACTTCAGTAAGGCCTTTGACAAGGTCCCGCATGGGAGGTTAGTTAGGAAAATTCAGTCGCTAGGTATACATGGAGAGGTGGTAAATTGGATTAGACATTGGCTCAATGGAAGAAGCCAAAGAGTGGTAGTAGAGAATTGCTTCTCCGAGTGGAGGCCTGTGACTAGTGGTGTGCCACAGGGATCAATGCTGGGTCCATTGTTATTTGTCATCTATATCAGTGATCTGGATGATAATGTGGTAAATTGGATCAGCAAATTTGCTGATGATACAAAGATTGGAGGTGTAGTAGACAGTGAGGAAGGTTTTCAGAGCCTGCAGAGGGACTTGGACCAGCTGGAAAAATGGGCTGAAAAATGGCAGATGGAGTCTAATACAGACAAGTGTGAGGTATTGCATGTTGGAAGGACAAACCAAGATAGAACATACAGGGTTAATGGTAAGGCACTGAGGAGTGCAGTAGAACAGAGGGATCTGGGAATACAGATACAAATATCTAAAAGTGGTGTCACAGGTAGATAGGGTCGTAAAGAGAGCTTTTGGTACATTGGCCTTTATTAATCAAAGTATTGAGTATAAGGGCTGGAATGTTATGATGAGGTTGTATAAAGCGTTGGTGAGGCCGAATCTGGAGTATTGTGTTCAGTTTTGGTCACCAAATTACAGGAAGGACATAAATAAGGTTGAAAGAGTGCAGGGAAGGTTTACAAGGATGTTGCCAGGACTTGAGAAACTCAGTTACAGAGAAAGGTTGAATAGGTTAGGACTTTGTTCCCTGGAGTGTAGAAAAATGAGGGGAGATTTGATAGAGGTATATAAAATTATGATGGGTATAGATAGAGTGAATGCAAGCAGGCTTTTTCCACTGAGGCAAGGGGAGAAAAAAACAGAGGACATGGGTTAAGGGTGAGGGGGGAAAAGTTTAAAGAGAACATTAGTGGGGGCTTCTTCACACAGAGAGTGGTGGGAGTATGGAATGAGCTGCCAGATGAGGTGGTAAATGCGGGTTCTTTTTTAACATTTAAGAATAAATTGGACAGATACATGGATGCGAGGTGTATGGAGGGATATGGTCCGTGTGCAGGTCAGTGGGACTAGGCAGAAAATGGTTCGGCACAGCCAAGAAGGGCCAAAAGGCCTGTTTCTGTGCTGTAGTTTCTATGGTTCTATGGTTCTAATGTTAGCGATCTAATCCAATCTGCTCAGGCCTTTTAACATTCAGAATGTTTCAGCAAGATCCCCCTCATTCTCCTGAACTCCAGGGAATACAGCCCAAGAGCTGCCAGACGTTCCTCATATGGTAACCCTTTCATTCCTGGAATCATTCTTGTGAATCTACTCTGAACCCTCTCCAATGTCAGTATATCCTTTCTAAAATAAGGAGCCCAAAACTGCACACAATACTCCAAGTGTGGTCTCATGAGTGCCTTATAGAGCCTCAGCATCACATCCCTGCTCTTATATTCTATACCTCTAGAAATAAATGCCAACATTGCATTCATCTTCTTCACCACTGACTCACCCTGGAGGTTAGCCTTTAGGCTATCCTGCAGAAGGACTCCCAAGTCCCTTTGCATCTCTGCATTTTGAATTCTCTCCCCATCTAAATAATAGTCTGCCCGTTTATTCCTTCCACCAAAGTGCATGACTATACACCTATTACTGATGCTGAGCATAAGTTGAAGGTCAATAACTTTGAGTGGCTGGAAATCCCATCGAGTGCTTTCCTTGAACTGCATGAGTTGAATGAAGGAGATTTAATTACAAGAAATCAAATTTCCCAGTGATACATTTTAAAGCGATGCCATATTATAGGAGTACCTAACTGCTTGGAGGTCTTTCTAATTCAGGGAGAGTCGTTAGTAGTCTGCATGTATAGAACATGAGTTCAGGGCATTGTAGATTTTATCCAAGAAAATAGGGAGCGAAGTTTAATAGCCCCCAAGATTTGTGACTCAAAATTAACCCATACTTTACCATGTAAAGTAATTGCCTACATCAGATTGCCTGCTGATTTTCAGGATTTCAAATCCAGCCAATGCTCACTACCTTCTACCAAGCAAGAGTTAATATGAGTGGCTAGCTCCAGTTAAAACTAATTTGGTGAAAGTCAGTTTGTACCTCTTAAACAGGAGGTGCATTGTGGCTGCAGTGGATATTGGCAGCCATTCTACAAGTGAATCTGGACTTCTGGTCAAGGTGACACCTGCGTACAATTCTCCTTCGGTCGACATCTTCTGGATAGATCATGAAATATATATTTCACTTCTTTAATATCCTTTACATTTGTTTTTCATCTTGAATGCGATTCTGGAACTGTTGGAGCCTGTGATTTGCAGTTTGGAGATCGTTTGGGTGTTTCAGTGCTTTGCAGACACTGAGAGGATTTCGGGAAGGCTGAAAACTGATGTTTGACTCTATTTCACCAATTAAAGCTTCCATTGTTCACAATTAAAGCAACAACAAAAAAATTGAAACGCCAGCTGCCTGCCTTTTTATCACTGGGGGATCGCTCTGCTGCCAGAGAGGGGAGACTGCCTTTTTTTTCCTGCTGGTGAGATTGCTCTGCTATGGAGAAGGAATACATTGCCTAGGTCCTCTACATTTTGGATGTGGACTTGGACTGTGGACCTTTTTTCAGTCTTACGTTTTTTTTTGTATTCTGTGTTTTTTGCCTGCTCTTTCTCGTTTCTTCTTTCTGTGCGGGGGAGCGGGGTGATGATTGTGCTGCCATTCTTTTCTTTCTTGTTTTCGTGCCTATCTGGAGAAGAAATATTTCAGAGTTGGATACTTTGATAATAAATGAACCTTTGAATAATGGCATAACATAGGAATGGGTGAACTCAGTTATTCCAGAGTGCTGAACTTCGGAACCTGTGGGAGAGTACAAGCCATTGAAATAGAAGTATTGACATGGAACCAGGAAGTTCCTTCACTGGAGGAGAGGAATAGTCCCAGAGGTCAAATTCTTGAATGTCTGGATTCAGTGCTTTATTACATCGAAAAAGGAGCAGAAGTCGACGATCCAGCCCCCACATTTCTCCACCATTTCTTCACTGACCCCATATCCCTAAATTCCTATGTAAGGGGTTTCTTCCTTTATGTTACTGCATAGGCTTATTAAAATGGCCTCTTTGTTATGTTAACTGCTGAGGAGGTTCTCTCGCTGGCAGCTTGTTTGGGTTATAGAGAGAGTGTATTCAGTTGCTAACCAATTGGGATAGATGTTATTCTTTCTTGTGTGTCTGTAAGCTATTGTATACACGGGTTTTGGGGCAGAGGGCACGATGGGGAGAGAGAGAGTGGACGCGATGCTGTGAGCTGGCCGACAGGGCGGACCCCGAGTTGGAGTCCGAGGTCCAGGGTCTTCGGTGAGGAGAGGAGACGAAGACAGACTCGTGTGGAGTGTTTGGTCGACCACTGTGGCTGGTCCCAGGCGGCGGGTTGAGGTAGTCAGAGGGGAACGAATGTTGAGAAGAGGACCATTACTCGAGCTCCAACTGTTTGTGCACGAAGAGGTTGAACTTTGATAAGTTTGGCGCCTTTTACTTTCTTTTTATATTTTATCTCTATTAATTATATAGTTCCAGTAATATCTATAAAGTGTCATCATTTAATCGTATATGGTGCATTGTCTGTTAATTGGCGGTGTGGGGTACATCACACAGCATCCACACAAACTTAATTACCCAGGTTGGCGGGGCCAAAGGCTGCTTCCCCGAGATGAAAGCGAGTTGAGCGAGCCTGAGGCTTGTCAGGGGGCTATACCTATATCATACAGCATTCAGTCAATCATTCTTTTATATATTCAGCAACTGATTCCACACAACCTTCTTGGATAAATAATTCCATAGAATTATTTGGGTGAAGAAATTATTTCCCTCCTTAGTGCTGAGTGGCTGACCACTCATTTTGAGACTGTGACCACTGATTCTAGAAATCCCAGGAATTCTGTCTGGTATGCTTCAATGAGATTACCATTCTTCTCACCCACCCAATAACTCCCAAGAAGGGTCAAGGCCAGTGAATGCCACATTTCACTCAACGCACCATAGTGTCCATCACCAGAGGAGGCAAGAGTTAAGCAGTAGGTACATGCAAACTTGCATGCCCAACTGTAAGGTGGAAACCATCCATTGCTGATGATGTGGACAACTGTGGCACAAATTTAGGACATCCTCAGATAAGAAACTCTTCTTCAAATCCCAAATACCACCAACCTACAATCTTCTTTGATTAACAAGCAACCATGCGCCTCCAAATCTTTTCTTGCCACAATCTAACACCATTGATCCTTGTCTTTCATGTACACATGACCAAGGGATGGAGGCTCAATGAGGAGATGGTGGATGATGAAGGCAAACCATCACTCCTTTACACACAGGCAGCCACCAGCCGGATTGTAACTTAGAGGCGAATTCCACATCTGGTGGGGCATTGGTATGAGCAATCTTCTAGCAGAGACGGGACATGGGAAGATCAGACATCAAGTGGTCGGAGTTCTGCTCTGTTGAAGACACAGTCAGAGAGGGCCGCAGAAGACAGAATTCTAGGTACATTGGCAGACCCCCGTGAGCAATGGCAGTGGAGTCCAACACCCACGTCACCATATTATTTATTTATTTTAACATAGTTTGAAGTCAAATTTCCAGCATAGAAGTGATGGTCAGCCTGTTTGGTGCATTTGCAGCACCCAACATAACGTGGCACCAGTGCTGCAGCATCCATTACATCACACAGAGAAGTTGCCAGTCTATATCTGAGTCACAGTCGTACAGCTATGAAATACAGTGTGGCAAAGAACCTGCAGATTGTCACAGTACCCAGCAATCTAGCTGCCATCGTTTTACTGGGATTGGTGAGGCAGCAAGCCAGGAGCACAGCTGTGGCCCACGTCATCTCTCAGCAGTTCATCGTCTCACTCCCTCTGTTGAGCCAGTCCAGGCTGGGCTGCCTATGCTATGATGAGGTGTCCAGAGGAGTGGTACCTCCTGGACCTATCTTTTACAGCAAGACTTGCTCATTAGGAATGCTTAGTTAGTGGTAGCTTTTGGTTTTTACGATGTAACTTGAACTTGAACCTGTGAACTGAAAGTCTCAGTGAAGTCTCTTCCACAACAGTGAACACTGCTGTAAGGTGTTAGGGGAATTGCTGCCTGAACATCTAGGGCAGGGCTTAACATATGAAGAGCATATGATATCTCTGGGACTGTGCTTGATGGAGTTTAGAGAATGAGGCAGGAACTCATTGAAATCTACCAGATACTGAAACAAAGTGGATGTGGGGAGGATATTTCCATTAGCAGGAGAGTCTAGGGTCCATGGGGTCAGCCTCATAATAAAGGACTGTCCCTTTAAAGATGAGATGAGGAGGAATTTCTTCAACCATAGGCTAGCAAGTCTGTGGATTTTATTGTCACGGAGAGCTGTGGAAACCACAGCACTGAATGTATTAAAGGCAAGATTGATTGGTAAAGGGGTTAAGAGTTATTGGGGGAAGGCAGGAAAATGGGGTAAAAAAAAATCAGAGTTGATCCAATGGCAAGGCAGATGCGATGGGCTGAATGACCTTATATGGCTGTCTGGTGAAATCTCTCTCTCTCTCTGTATCGCTGTCTCTAAATCTGTTTGTCTCTGTCTGTCCCTCTGTCTCTCTCTCTCTCTCTCTCTGATTTTGTCAGACGCAGTGAATCCAAGGGGAATGCTGACTCAAACACCAGTGACTGAGAATAACCCAAAGCAAAGTCAGCAGAAAGTTGATCAGCACCTCCCGTATTGCTGTAAGGTTCTCAAATGTCATGGGGGAACACCACACACTTGTCAGCCAAAAGGAATGAATCAGCAATTAACGGATCCTCTCTCTCTATAGCACTAATGGTGAATGTCCTCCTGCTACGTGTGTAATTCTGATAGGAGAGAGCTGCAGAGAGAGAGCTGAGAAGCAAAATAAAGTGCTAGTTTGTTAATGACACTGAAACATGCACAATATTCCTGCAGGTTCAGTGTGGAATTGTATCTCCTTGGCACGAGTGGTCTAGTACAATTTCAAAATAAAGGGCCAAGCACTTGGACAGAGATAAGATTTCTTCTCTTAGAGAGCAACTAATCTTTTGAATTTTTAACCTAAGGCGGCTGAGAAGGCTGAATATATTCAGCAGATATTAAGGGGCTTGTGAGAAGTTGGGTTAGTGCGGGAAACTGGCCGTGGTGAAAGGATGAATGGCAGAGCCGGCACGAGGAGGCAAAAGGCCCACCCCTACATCTGTTTCCTATGACTGATATGACAGTGTTCCTATCCAGTGCAAATTCACTGTGAACACGTCAATGTCTTCACTGTGATACGGCTGTTAATCCATAAACGACACCAACTGAGCCCTCCTTCTCACTGGCAGATACTTCTGTAACCCTTAGGTTCTGTCGACTGTGTAAGCCTAGGGAAGACAATCTCTGGCCCCACCAGACGTATGAAATTGAAGTCCAACCCAGGTGTAAAAGGCAGTGACATAGCTCCCCAAAGTGGTAGGGGCCACACTCTGTTCCCCCAGTGCTACATAGGCCAGCCTATCCGATGGTCCCCTGATTCTTTGCGTCCTCCGTACCCCCCTCATCTACTTCTTCATGTTCCGACACTACTGGGGATACTTCTGGTCTACCTGGCGAGGCCTCCTCCGGTCTATCACTCGTGTCCTCCTGCAACTCGGACCCCTCTGTCCCTTGGCTGAGCCCTGCTTCATCCCTTGTAGGGTCCCGCTGAACCCCAAGCTTTCCACAGATAGCGTTCCGCCCCCCCCCCCCGATTTCACCTGACGCAGCGTGAGGAGGGGTGGAAATCTCTTCCTCAATCAGTGGGGAGTGAGCAAAAGGCAGCATATACCACACCCCCATTTCCTCATCCTCCGAATCAGTATCCCACTCAGGGGTGGGGGCTGGTCTAATCTCTCCTGCTGTTGGTCCCTCAGTCGCTCCGTGTCGCTGCAGAGTCCTCTCTACTAGGTGTTGGCTCCAGGTCGGGCTCTGGGTCAACCTGCACCTCTGGTCCCAGAGGTAGAAGGTGGTTCTGATGGAGAATCTTCACAGGCCCATTCCCATCCTCTGGTTTCACCCGGAAAACTGGGTTTGGCATCTGACTCTCCACTACAAAGGGCGTGGCCGCCCAGCAGTCAGTTATGCTTCCCAGGTAGCCCCAAATTCCTTATGAGGACCCGGTCTCCCGGCATGAGTTGGGAGAACCTAACTTTTTGATCATACCTCTTCTTATCGCCTTGATTCTGCTTGGCAGCTGCGACCTCAGCTAATTCATAAGCCTTTTTCAGCTCCCTTCTCATATCAGACACACACTTCAGATAAATGTTTGGTGGTAGTTCCTCCTCGCCAGTCCCGAAACAAAGGTTGATGGGCAACCTTACCTCACACCGAAACATCAGATAACATGGCGAGTACCCAGTAGCTTCATTTTGGGTACAGTTGTAGCAGTGGACCAGATGCCCAATATGTTGACTCCATTTGTTCTTCTTGCTGATTTCCAAGGTTACGAGCATGTCTAGCAAGGTCTGATTAAACCTCTCTGGCTGGGGATCACCCTGTGGGGTAGGAGTAGTCCTTGACTTCTTGACTCCAAGCATGCTCAGTAACTCATGTATGAGCCTACTCTCGAAATCCCATCCATGATCACTATGTATTTGCCCGGGGAGGCCACAATAAACGTAATACTTCTTCCATAACACTTCGACCACCGTGGGCGACCTCTGATCCTTAGAAACATAGAAAATAGGTGCAGGAGTAGGCCATTCGGCCCTTCGAGCCCACACCACCATTCAGTATGATCATGGCTGATCATCCAACTCAGAACCCTGTACCAGCCTTCCCTCCATACCCCCGATCCCTTTAGCCACAAGGGCCATATCTAACTCCCTCTTAAATATAGCCAATGAACTGGCCTCAACTGTTTCCTGTGGCAGAGACTTCCACAGATTCACCACTCTCTGTGTGAAGAAGTTTTTCCTCATCTCGGTCCTAAAGGGCTTCCACTTTGTCCTCAAACTGTGACCCCTCGTTCTGGACTTCCCCACATTGGGAACAATCTTCCTGCATCAATCCTGTCCAATCCCTTTAGGATTTTATACGTTTCAATAAGATCCCCCCTCAATCTTCTAAATTCCAATGAGTATAAGCCTAGTCGATCCAGTCTTTCATCATATGAAAGCCCTGCCATCCCAGGAATCAATCTGGTGAACCTTCTTTGTACTCCCTCTATGGCAAGGATGTTTTTCCTCAGATTAGGGGACCAAAACTGCACACAATACTCCAGGTGTGGTCTCACCAAGACATTGTACAACTGCAGTAGTACCTCCCTGCTCCTGTACTCGAATCCTCTTGCTATGAATGCCAGCATACCATTCACCTTTTTCACCGCCTGCTGTACCTGCATGCCAACTTTCAATGACTGGTGTGTAATGACACCCAGGTCTCGTTGCACCTCCCCTTTTCCTAATCGGCCACCATTCAAATAATGTATTCCTGTTTTTGCCACCAAAGTGGATAACCTTACATTTATCCACATTAAATTGCATCTGCCATGAATTTGCCCACTCACCCAACCTATCCAAGTCACCCTGCATTCTCTTAGCATCCTCCTCACAGCTAACACTGCCGCTCAGCTTGGTGTCATCCGCAAACTTGGAGATGCTGCATTTAATTCCCTCATCTAAGTCATTAATATATATTGTAAACAACTGGGGTCCCAGCACTGAGCCTTGCAGTACCCCACTAGTCACTGCCTGCCATTCTGAAAAGGTCCCATTTATTCCCACTCTTTGCTTCCTGTCTGCCAACCAAATCTCTATCCACATTAATACCTTACCCCCAATACCGTGCGCTTTAAGTTTGCACACTAATTCCTGTGTGGGACCTTGTCAAAAGCCTTTTGAAAATTCAAATATACCACATCCACTGGTTCTCCCCTATCCACTCTACTGGTTACATCCTCAAAAAATTCTGAGATTCGTCAGACATGATTTTCCTTTCACAAATCCATGCTGACTTTGTCTGATGATTTCACCGCTTTCCAAATGTGCTGTTATCACATCCTTGATAACTGACTCTAGCATTTTCCCCACCACCGATGTTAGGCCAACCGGTCTATAATTCCCTGGTTTCTCTCTCCATCCTTTTTTAAAAAGTGCGGTTACATTAGCCACCCTCCAATCCTCAGGAACTAGTCCAGAATCTAAAGAGTTTTGAAAAATTATCACTAATGCATCCACTATTTCTTGGGCTACTTCCTTAAGCACTCTGGGATGCAGACCATCTGGCCCTGGGGATTTATCTGCCTTTAATCCCTTCAATTCACCTAACACCACTTCCCTACTAACATGTATTTCCCTCAGTTCCTCCATCTCACTGGACCCTCTGTCCCCTACTATTTCCGGAAGATTATTTATGTCCTCCTTAGTGAAGACAGAACCAAAGTAGTTATTCAATTGGTCTGCCATGTCCTTGCTCCCCATAATCAATTCACCTGTTTCTGTCTGTAGGGGACCTACATTTGTCTTAACCAATCTTTTTCTTTTCACATATCTATAAAAGCTTTTACAGTCAGTTTTTATATTCCCTGCCAGTTTTCTCTCATAATCTTTTGGTAGGGAAAGCTTCCGCACGTCGGGCATAGTGATCCGTGATGACTATGACATTCGCCATGTTGCTGGCATCTGGCTCTATTGACAGGAAATCCGTACCCACCAGGTCAAGATAAGGGAGCTGCCCGCGAAGGGAGCGTCTTCCTCCATATGCATTGAATGCATTGAATGCATGACTTGCAGTATTAGAAACATAGAAAACCTACAGCACATACAGGCCCTTCGGCCCACAATGCTGTGCCAAACATGTACTTACTCTAGAAATGACCTAGGGTTACCCATAGTCCTCTAGTTTTCTTAGCTGCGTGTAAATATCCAGGGGTCTCTGAAAAGACCCTATCGTATCCGCCTCCACCACCGTCGCCGGCAGCCCATTCCACACACTCACCACTCTCTGTGTAAAAAACTTACCCCTGACATCCCCTCTGTACCTACTTCCAAGCACCTTAAAACTGTGCCCTCTCCTGTTAGCCATTTCAGGCCTGGGAAAAAGCCTCTGACTATCCACATGATCAATGCCTCTCATCATCTCATACACCTCTATCAGTTCACCTCTTCTTTGATTTCTGGCTTAATTTGCGGCCAGTAAAATCGATCTCTGAGCAATCCATAGGTCTTTTCAACTCCCAAATATCCAGAATCGTCATGAAATGACTTCAACACCCTCCTCCAACACTTCTCAGGCAGAACCAGTTGGGAATGCCGAGGTTGGTCCGGAGGCGACGTGACCTGGATAGAATCTGGTTCCTCAACTCCAACCTGGGCCATTCTCTCAGTAATGGAGGCACTGCGCATGTTTCGTCTTCTCCGCTTGGGCCATGTCTCCCTTTTCGACTGCTAACCAAATGGTACCGATGCCCAGATCACCTCGCTGAGCAGCTGCCACCTCTCCAGGGCTCAATTCCGTAACTGGTTTGTCTTCAGAGCCGTCAGGTTACAGTAAATTTGTGGATCAGTGTCATCAGAAACTCCCATTGATCTACCCGCTTGATACTGCCCTCACTTTCCATCACCATGATGGCAATCTGGCACATGGCTTTCACTCTTGGGCAGGAGCGCTCTCCCACTCTTTGTTTCTGTTCAGCACGTCAGGACAGAGCATCAAAATCAATGTTCCTACTTCATGGCCGGTACTTCAGGCTGAAATCATAGGCAGACAACACCCCCAAATGACCGAGGGCCTGTGGCATCCAATTTCGCCTAGGTCAAGATATAAGTTAGGGGATTGTTGTCCGTCCTCACCTCAAACTTCGCACCATAGAGGTAGTCACTCAACTTATCCACCACAGTCCATTTCAATGCCAGAAACTCCAACTTGTGCATGGGATAGTTTTTCTCAGAGGGCGGCAGACTCCGGCTGACAAATGCAACAGGTCTCAGCCTGGTGCCCTTATTCTGATACAACACACCCCCTAAGCTCTCTTGGCTGGCGTCCATATGCAGTACATATGGCAATCGGGGATCTGCAAAAGCCAGCAGAGGTGCCTGGGTCAGCATCTCCTTCAGTGACTGAAAGACCTCTTCACATTTCGCATCCTACCTTGGTCCAAAAGGTTCTGAAGGGCTAAGGTACTCTTTCCCCTCCTCTCCTTTTGTCCTCCTTCTTTTCTTTCCCAAGGGATGGTAACCACACAGAAGCTGATTTAAAGGGTGGCACACTTTCGCGTAGCCCTTCACGAACCTCTGATAGTAACCTCAGAACCCAAGGAACGAGCACAAAGCGCTCACAGTCTGGGGCCTTCGCCATGTAGTCACCGTCTCTATCTTAGATGGATCTGTAGCTACTCCATCCGTAAGACTATGTGCCCAACATAACTGACAGATGTCCTGCAGAACTGGCACATCTCCAGGGAAAGATTTAGCCCTTCAGCTTTCAGGCGGTCCAGTACCTTCAGTAGCCTTGCCCAATGTTCCTCTGAGGTGGACCCAAACACTGAGGTCATCCAGATACACCAATACCTCAAGCAAGTTCATATCTCCCACCGTTTCCTCCATGACCCACTGGAAGATTGCAGGAGCTCCCGATATGCCCTGGGCCATCCTTTCAAACTGGAAGAATCCCAGTGGACACATAAATGCCACCTTCCCTTTGTCAACCTCACTCATGGGGATCTGGTAATGTCCACTCTTCAAGTCCAGCACACGGAACCACTTCACACCACTCACCCAGGCCAGCATGTCTTCAACTCTTGGGACCTCTCCTGGGGCCCCAGTAGTACCAGGCAGTTCCACTGCCGTTACATCAGTGCTAGTCTGAACTAAAACAAGGTCTGTGCCGGCCATTTTATCAAATCTCTGCCCCACAATCATAACTTTGCCTTCAGCTTCAACAGTACTTAAAAGTTGAATTAACAATTCATCAGAAGTACGAATATCTACCACACTCAACACGCACACATTCGTTACTGGTAACCCTGTGGATGCACCCCGGCAGCATCCATACCCATGTATCATAATCGCTTTACTAGACAATAGTTTAGCACAGACTTAAACACACAACCCACTGGTTCAATACTCAGGGCAATCACACAGCATCCAGTGAAATCAATCCGGAATGACATCCCCACAATTGTAACCGTCAGGTTTTGTCTGCTATGTATGTCTAGGGAAGGCAATCTCCGGCCCCACCAAACATGTGAGATTGAGGTGCAAAACCTCCTGTTTGTGTGGACGCTGCATGATGTGTTACCCTGGTACAAATCAGTACCATGAAATAACAGATAGTACACCATATGCAATTAAACGATTTAGCTTTATAATTCTTAATTTGACTAAAGGATCAGTAAAGTAAAACAAAAAGAAAAAGGCCCATTTTAATGAAACAGTCTAGTGTGCACAAGTTGGAGCTCAGGGTTTCCCTTCCGATGGTCCCCCATCAATTTCCCCGAGCTTCATCGACTCCCAGCCCCACTCCAAGTCCACTCCTTTCTGGTGTCTACACCCTCTCCTTTCAGGCATCTTCTCTCCCCATCTTCCACCGAACAAAAGCTCCAGATCACCTTGGTCTTAGGCACACAACAAGAAAAAACACTCCCCTCACTGGACGGCTCACATTCCAAAGCCCCTGTTATCTCTAGCCATAACCCAAACACTGCTGCTACAGAAAAACCATTACGTTAGCAGTGAAACCTTTCCCAGGGTGTTACACTTCTTTGCTTAGTCTGATCAGGTAACTGGATGTCGACCTAAGTAGACTGCGATCAGAATTAATGGATCTTTCAAAATTCTTCTGATCAATTCCACTTTATTTTCATTAACCAATGATCAAAAAATGTTCCTTATTTTGTTATGTATCTTTAATTATGCAGGTAATTTCTGAAAAAAAAAATTGCCACTTTGTCTATTTAATAATTCCAAGTAACTAATTGCACTGGAAACATTTTATGATGCTTTGCGCATAATTCCGACAAGGATCTTTCTCAATGCCGACTGCTTTATTCATCTAATTAGTTTAAACCTTCGTTCAAAGATACTTAAAGCAACTTGCTTCTTATCTTTGCTGTTTTTAAGATCGGAGTTAAGCTGCGTAATCTGTGACATCTTCCTGAAATAGGTTAATACAGACTTCACTAGTAGCTGATTAGACCCTATCAAATACTCATAATTTTTCCAGTTGAAACTACGCTGTTATCAAGGGAGTCAAAGCAATTTTTTTTTTGTTTTGCAAGATTTTGTGAAAATTTAATCTTCAAAACAGTTATTTCCTATAAATCACTGCATTTAAGATTATTATAGTTCGTTGGCATCAGAATGACTGAGGAAAAACACAAGCTCTGTTTGAAGATGGCAGAATCAAAAGCAGCAAATCTGGTTTGACAGTTCGCATTTTTTGGCAATACAGGCAGAATGGTGAATCTTACAAACGGTGCCAGAAGCCTTACTGGTGGAGGCATTAAAGCATCGAAAAGAATTGAGAGAACACAGAATCACAATTAAAGATAAGCTTTATTCGTCACATGTACATCAAAACATACAGTGTCAGCCTGCAACATTGAGCTCAGCCCTTCAGCTAGCCCGCATCTTAACCCTGCATGGCCGAAAATCACTGCCCTCCGTCACAGCACTCTGAAGACAGATCTCAGACCTCAAATATTAACTCTGTGTCTCTTTCCACTACCTGGTCTGCTTGGTGTTTCCAGCATTTTCTGCTTAGCCCATTTGTCAGCAATTCTCTGGTTGATTAATTTATCCTGACGTTTACTAAGTTTGTAAAGTTTCCATGCTATAAAAGGACTGTAGTAAGTAGCAATAACATATTTTGTTGTTGACACATAAGCCGCACATACATAATATTGGTTGTGTGAGCAATAGCTCTCGCTTTCAGGCAGTCACCCCTTTAAGTATTGCAACCTGTGATTAACTCCACACTGCAACGGTGTTCTAGCGGAAAAAGCTGCAGAAGACATCTGCATGGACGTGTGAGTTTCAAGGTACGCAGGCTGCTTCTGTGAACTGTTTCATAAATAAAGAACCATTATCAGTTTGAATTACAGACTGCATGGCAAACAGCACAAGTGGGAGAAGGAGCACAAGGCACGGTCTTTAAGGCAAGCTGCTGGGAGAAGGTGAGGAGGGAGGGGAGTGTAGCAGGGCTCTCGCAGGAAATCCCATCCTTCCAGGGAGTTCAGTGTGAAATGTCTGAGCTCAGTCACGATGACCTCACCTGAAATCTGTCCCATAGCAACCTCAGAGTGAGGTGAGAAGAACAGGGTCTTGAAAGATCTTGGCCTGGTACATCAATGGTTTATTTCCCTCCATTGGTGCTGCCTAAATTGCTGTGTTCTTCCAGCAGTTTGTGTGTGTTGCTGCAGTGTACTGCCTACTTTTGTATAAGGGAGATTACTGAAGCTTTCTAATCGCAGCCAGCTGACTGCATTCTCGAAGAGCAGCAGGAAGAGAGAGGACCCCTTCGAGTAGCAGGCTATCGCTAGGTGTGCTTCCCAGGCCCACAAAATATCAGCTCTGCTCCACAACTAAATCAAGTTCCACTCCAGCAACAACAGCTCCAGTTCAGAGATTGGTACCCTAGCAACAATCTAGACATCTTCAATTCTACAGCTGTCCACTGTACCGTCCAGATTTGCGCATCATGGGGTACTCTCCATTTGCATGGATGAGTACAGCTCCATCAGCTCTGAAGAAGCTTGATACACATTCAGTGTGGAACTGTCCACTTGACTAGAAGTCCACATACCTGAAATTGTTGAACTCACTCTCAGGTACAGAAGATGATGTGGTAATGTTTCTGGAGTTTATAGTGGGGAACATTCAGCATAGACCTAGAGAGGGTGCAGAGGAGATTTACCAGGATCAGACAGCATGTCTTATGAGGATAGGTTGAGCCAGCTTAGGCTTTTCTCTTTGTAATGAAGAAGGATGAGAGGTGACTTGAGAGAGGTGTAGAAAACGATAAGAGGCATAGACAGAGAGGACAATCCGTGACTTTTTCCCCAGGGCAGAAGTGGCTAAAACAAGAGGGCTGTCCTCACCTATTTATTCAGGTGCCTTCCCCCTTCCTTTCCGGTCCTGAATCGTTGACTGTTTGCTCACCCCCATGGATGCTGCCTGACTTGTTGAGTTCCTCCAGCATCTTGTGTGTGATTTTTTTAAAGTGATTGGAGGAAAGTATAGTGGGGAGGACGTCAGAGGTAGGGTTTTTTATACACAGAGAGTGGTGGGTGCATGGAACACCCTACCAGGGGTGGTAGAGGCAGATACATCAGAGACATTTAAAAGATTCTTAAGATAGTCGCATGTGTTATGTTTTGTAATTCCAAAACATAAGAACTAATCGCAATGAAAACAAGCGAGCTGGGAAATAAGTTGTGTACTTTGCTTTTCCTTTAAGCAAGACACATACATATCAAGTGACAGTGTGATGACATACGGGACAATTCACAAATTCTAACAAATAACCCGTAATGAATTATTTAAATGAACAAGAACACTGAATCAAATGATACATTTACAACTTTACTCAAATATTACTGAAATATTAAATACACAACACACTTCACTGCTTAGCTATAAACTCTAAATCAATATAGAATGCATCTCAACTATATACACTATAATATATACTATATACAACTATAATATACACATCCACAGCATAATAAATTCAGGCTGCAAGTTTTAACTGCTTACTGAGTACCTAGAGACATATGACAAGATAGGCCATAGCCAGCATGGTTTCCTGAAAGGAAAATCCTGCCTGCCTGCCAAGTCATTGGGTGTATTTAAGTCAGAGATAGATTAAGTTCTTCATTAGCCAGGGCATCAAAAGGTATGGGGAGAAGGCAAGGGGAGTGGGGATGACTGGAAGAATTGGATCAGCCCATGATTGAATGGCGGAGCAGACTCAATGGGCCAAATGGCCTACTTCTGCTCCTATATCTTATGGTCTTAAGGATTTATTGAGTATGCCTGCAAGAAAATATATATCAGGGTTGTACACAATGACATATATGTACTTCGATAATAAATTTACTTTGAACTTGGAATTACAGGTTATATGTAAAAAAAGTGAATTATATACTTCATGTAAAACTCAAAGTTAGACTTGCATTCCCAGCTCAATCTTTTTCTTGCAATTAGCTTAATGTTTTGAAATTTCAAAACATAACGGTGGTGATGAGGTATTTTTGAAATGAACCCAAGACAACTACCAACCAATGAAAGCACAGCATGATGTTTGAGTTTAAAAAGAAAGCAACACAGCACATGTTCTTTGGAAGGGAAGACATGATTGAGTTTTTTTTAAAAAAATAAGCGCAGAAAACAGAAGAATTTGTGTGGTCATAAATAACTACCGGGTGATAATAATCATTAAGAAAAAGCAGAAATGGCAGACTATATTGAAAAGGTTGTTGTGTTTGATTGCACAACAGATAACTGGCTCATACATATTGAGTGAGTTAAAGAGTATTTTAAAGCAAATGGAATAGCTGACGAGAAGCGAGGGCCAATTTTGCTGGTTCTATTGGTTTTAAAGACATACAGTTTCCTTCAAAGTTTGACTGCTCCAACGAAGCCAGCCAAAATGAGCTTTACTGATATAATGAAAGCCATGAAAGTAATGCAGGAACATTCAGAGTTGAAACCATTGCTAATTGCAGAATGCTTCCATAAGTGAAATCAAAAAGAAGGGAAGTCCATTTCAGATTACATGGCTGAATTGAAGAAAATGTCTGAGCATTGTCAGTTCAGTGATGGGCTTAATGATGCACTGAGAGAGCATTTACTTTGTGGAATCTTACAAGAAAACATTCAAAATTACAATGTCTAAACAGAAGTGTGCCTAGCCAAACAAATTGTGGTAAAGGCTTACATACACCAGACCAATTCAGATTTAATAGTGAACTTGCAGTAAATGCAACCAAATAGGATGCATACAAAAAGAACCTTGGGCAGACAAAAATAAATGGACTGCACAGGAAAGCGAAGAAGATAAAAAGTCAAGTTGCAGTTTCACAGAGAGCACTAATCTGCATGCTGTTGATGATATTACTAATAATGATGTGACTGACACTTGATTGGAGATCCATCCACTATTTGCTTGCCACATCCCCTGTAATAGGGTCAACTGAAACTGAATTAAGAAAACTACTGCATGATGCCACAATTGTCTCCAGGCTGTACGCCATGAACCATTGTCCAATAAAGGGAAAACAGGTGTTGGTGTCAAGGTCAGTCTCTGGTTGGAAAACAAATTGAACCAAGGAAGACCCATGCTGTTCAGAGGAAGCATGAAAGTGACAAAAGCATTAGACCGACTACAAACATGAGGAATTCTGCAGATTCTGGAAATTCAAGCAACACACATCAAAGTTGCTGGTGAACGCAGCAGGCCAGGCAGCATCTACCGACTACAACAGTTTTTACAGACACATATCTGAGAAAGCTTCCAATCAGGCAGTTACTTGCGAAGTGTGGCTTGGGTTTTAAGCTGGAAGAGAGTTCAAGGAGCTTCAGAAAAGTTGCAAGCATTCAGCTTTTGTGAATATAAAGAAGCAGAATCTTCTCTGCATGCTTTAAGGTTATTGCATGAACTTCATGATAGAGACTAAAAGCTGCTTGTAAAATTAGATGCAAAGACCAAAAGCCCAGATGGATGAAAGATAGGCCAAAAAAGGAAAGGAAGGAGTCAATGGAGATACAAAAACAGGGGATCCGTCGGATGATGTTGTGGATGAGGAAATCAACAGGAGAGATCAGATCATAAAGGGAGCAATAGAAAGTTTAGTAAGAGAATACCACAGTGAACTAAATGGAGCTTTCTAAGATCAAGATGCACAAACAAGAAGAAGAAAAAGGAAGAACAAAGGTGTCCAAAGCTGTCAGAACCACCTCCTGCAGTCTCAGAGTCTACTCTTACAACAATCATGAAGGAGACCCCAGAACCTAAGACTGTTTCACAGCCACAAGTCTCACCTGCCAAGCAGAGTTACCCCCTTGTCAAGAAGGGTGTCCTGACGAAGGGTCTCGGCCTGAAATGTCGACTGTGCTTCTTCCTATGGTTGCTGCTTGGCCTGCTGCGTTCCATCAGCAGTTTGTGTGTGTGGTGCTTGAATTTCCAGCGTCTGCAGATTTCCTTGTGTTTGCCTTTTATCCAGTATAAGTTTTTAGTTGAATATCTGCAGGCTTCAGTTCAGTATTTTTAAAATTCCATTCAAACTCATTTTTTGGAATGACTGAAACAGCTGAGCCAGTGTCCAATTCCATTTTAGTTAATTTGCCGTTCATCTCTGGTGTAAGCTATATCGTTTGTATATTGTTAGTTTACACATTGCAAATCTCAAGGCTAGACAGTCCTGCTCACTTTCATTATCTGATTTTTCATCAACAGCGTGCAGATTAGAGCTCTTCTTGAAATTTCAACTTGACTTTTTAGCTTTTCTCTTCCCTGCACAGTCTATTTACTTTGTCTGTCTGACATGCTCTTTGGACGTGTGCTACTTTGTCACATTTTTTGCAAGCTTCACTTTTAAATTTGCATTTGTCCAGTGTATGTGAGCACCTGTCACAATGGTAGTACAATTTGTTCAGGCAGGCAGGCCTCTGTCTAGACACTAATTTTATTCATGCTCATTTTCATTCCTGACTGCAATTCAATTGTGCCTGTCTGCAGTTTCTATTGATACAGCTATTTCAACTGCTCTTTTAAATGTAAGTTGTGCTTCAGTTAGAAGCTGTTTATGAAAGCTTTCTTGTAATATTTCACAAAATAAAAAGTGTATCATTAAGCCCATGACTGAACTGACAATGCTCAGACAACTTCTTTGATTCAACCATCTGCTGAAATGGACTCCTCTTCCTTTTGATTCCATTTATGAAACCTAAAGAATTCTGCAGTCAACAATGGCTCTGGTTCTAGATGCTCGTACATGACTTTCACAACATCAGCAAACCTCATTTCAGCTGGTTTGGTTGGCGCAGTCAGACTTTGAAGCAAACTGCATGCCTTTAAATCCGATGCACTCAGCAAAATTGGCATTTGTTTCTTTTTGGCTATTCTATTTGCTTTAAAATGACAATCCATTCAGTATATAAAATCCACTTACCTGTTGTGTAATCAAATGCATCAATCTTTCTGATATATCCAGCCATTTCTGTGCTTTTTAATGATTATTATCACCCAGTACTTACAGTTTATGAACCCATAAATTCTTCCGTTTCCTGCCTTTTTGTTCAACTCGATCATGTCTTCCCTTCTGAAAAACAAATGTTGTACTGCTTTTTAAAAAAAATACATCTCACAGTGTTTCCACAGGTAGATAGTCAACTTGGGTTCATTTAAAAAATATACTATTGTCACTGTTATGTTTTGTAACTCCAAAACATAAAAACTAATTGTAAGGAAAACACGAGAGCCAAGAAATAAGTTGTGTACTTCATTTTTACTTTAAGCAAGGCACGCATGTATCATGTGGTAACATGATGACGTGTGTAATTCATGTATTTTTACATATAACTCAAATACTGAAACGAACAAGAATGCTTAATCAAACCAGATATGTATAATCAAGATTACTGAAATATTAAGTAAGCAGCATGAATGAAAGTAAAAAGAAGAGCTATGTGGAAGGGAAGGGTGAGATCGATCTTGCAGTAGGTTAAAAGTTCGGAACAGTATCATGGGCTGAAGAGTTGCTACTGTTCTATATACAATGTTTATTTCATTTTTCCTAGAGATACATCAAGGTAACAGACCCTCCTGGCCCAACAAGCTCGCAACACCCAATTACACCCATGTGATTAATTAACCTAATAACCTGTACATATTTGGAATACGGGAGGAAACCGGAGCAACTGGAGGAAACTCACGCAGTCACAGGGAGAATGCACAAAGACCTTACAGACAACAGCAGCAATTAAACTCTAACCACTTTGCTACCCTGCAATCCATGTTCGAGGTCAAATATATATGTTTTTGTTTAGTCTTTTTAATTTCAAAAATTTCTGTTTTCAGTTTTTAACCTTATTTTTATTATTTTGACATATCTAAGTGATTTTGACTTGCAAATCTTCAATGACTTTGGCAGTGATGAACCTGGGAACCTGGGGTGGGGCCTCACCAGCTCCAAATGGGAGACCATGCCTCTGGGAGCAATCTGGAAGAGCTCATGGCCCAGAGGTAGGTGGCCAGCAATCTCACACCAGTGGGAGACCTGTCCCTTCAACTCTATTCTATACCACAACTTCTAATCCCTCATCACCAATCCCCTCTTCCCAGGAAAATGCTGATGCTGAGCTAGACTGCTCATAATGCCAGTGTTTGCATGGTCCTTTGCCACACATCCACATCCCTAGTAAAATTGTTTATTCCCACCTCTGTGATATGAGCCAATTCTGACCTGGCTCAACTTTTCTGCTGTTGCAATCCTGCATTACCTCCCACTGGCGTTCCAACTGTCCTGTTCCATCAACTCAAACTCACCAAACCTGTTCAGGTGCACCGAGGCACTAAACTTGCAATGTAAATGTAACTTGTTGATCTTCATTATATAAACATCTAAGGAAAGGTGCCAAATATAAAGTTTCAAAACTGTAATTAAATGGGAGTTGTTCCTATGAATTATGCCTACCTTATTATTGCCTCTTTGAAATCCAACATACTTTGAGAATATTTTACTGCAAAGTATTTGAAAAATGCATTACTTATGAATATGTATTCCAATAAGGAAACGTTCTCCAATGAGGATTAGGAAGCAGATGGGTGCACGGGAATCTTCTACTTTACAATCATAGCCACATATATCAACATCAGAATGAATGTCTTAATATTACTAAGAATTCACAGATTAGAGCAGCAGGATTCCTTCGGAAATATTCAAGCTACAACTTCCCCACATATTTTGTGTATTGCGTTTGAGCCAGCCTCATGCAGAATGACAATTCTCCTAGCACCTAATTATCAGAGGTTAGGTTTGAATCATAACTTGATCTGCAGTCATTTTTTGCTTTGGTGTAATATAAAACATATTCGAAGCACGTATTCAAAACATATTCAAAGTAGATTGAACATCATTGCTTGCTTTTGGACAAATACTAGTTGATTATCTGCACAGCTTCAGGCAGTTAGGCTGCCAAATGACCAAATAATCCCACACATTATTTACTCAGGTATTTACATATTTACCAGACTCTTTCTGTCATTCCTGTTCAGGTTTTTAAGTTGGAGACTACCCATAGCCGAAGGTTGTTTTGGACACTGTTGAGTTAGAGTCTAAAATTGTTATTTTTTCTTGTAAATTAACTTTCTTATCATTGCTTGTATTTTTATATAATCATTTATTTATGCGTGATCAATCGGTGAATTTTCAGCAACTGTAGTATAGCTAGTTCCGCATTTTTCTAGAAATTTCTCTACAGCCACTGAATCTGATTATTTCATTGGTTACTTCTGATCAATGGAATGTCCTTTATCTGAGTACGAGTTAGTTTTTAATATAAGGCAACAATGACTTTTTGCACTTTGTCTTTTCTTTACTCTCATTACTCCGAATAGAACAGCTGTAATTACCCAGTTTTATACCTGGTTCTTGACTTCTGAAGAAACTGTGGATCATAACAGCACCAGACTAAATAATACCTTGGTGTGAAGCCTTCTAGTCACTTAACACTGCTACAATCGCATTGCTGAGATGGTGCAAAGGTTTAGCTTTTAAGATTTTGGCTCAGAAGTTCACATGACATGCTTTCATTTATAGAAAATAAAGTTTTTCACTTTAGTTTCTCTGTAGGATAGGTTGGGCATATGCAGGAGCAACGTAACTACTTTTCCTGGTGTTTATAAATCAGAGGAGAGCAACCTTACCTCATAATAAAAAGAGGTTAACCTCACTTCACTATCAGGCACTGGGGGTAAATTCCTTCAGATCTTAGCCTGCTTTGCTATAGTAATTGCACGGAATTGCAATGAGAGGGCACCACCAAGCAAATCTAAAAGTCAAAAATTAATTTACAAATAAAGACAATTTCTGAAGAGTTACAAGAATACCGTGGGCCTTCATAAAGTCACTTTTGGAAGAAGTGGCACAAACAAAATGCTGGAGAACTAAGCAGGTCAGGCAGCATCTATGGAAATGAATAAGCAGTTAATGTTTCAGGCCAAGACCCTTCCTGTTTTTTACGAAAAGGAAGAAATGCTGAGTGAGAAATGATGACCATAGAAAGCAACTCCCATCCAATTCCACTTCAGTGAAAACACTGGGTGAGGGATATAAACTGTTTCAGTGGAAATGACAGTTCTGTGTTAATAGTTTCAGGCAGCCTATGGTTCCGTTTCCTACAGAGAAATGAATACAAATGTCTAATGTTTTGTCAGCTCATCTTCTTAAAAATTAAGTACTAGTAAAAGTTCAAATTAAATGATCAAAGTACATCTGGTTCACTATATACAAACCCGTTATGTTCTGTATCTCCAAAACATGCAAATCTTTACTTTCAGTGAGGCGCTCACATCTGGTGTGATAGCATCATGATGTTAACAATTCATGTATTTTTTACATATAACCTGTAATGAATTATTTAGATGAACAAGAATGCTTAAGCAAACAATATATTTACAAGATAACTCAAATATTACTGAAATATTATGTAACGCACTGTAAGGTTTCACTGCTAATGTAATGGTTTCTCTGTAGCAGCAATGTTTGGGTTATGATTAGAGATAACGGGGGCTTTGGAATGTGTGCCATCCAATGAGAGGCATGTTGCTTCTTTCTTGTGGGTCTGAGAGAAAGGATTTGTGGTCTCTTATCGGGGAGAGATGAAGAGAGAAGACGCGAGTGGAGAGAGTTGGTAAACCGCCAGACAGAGTGGACTTGGATGAGGGTCCGAGGGTCAGCGACGCTTGGAGGAGGTCAATGGGGAAACGAATGGACGGAACCGTGAACTCCAACTTAGCGCATTAAACTATTTCACAAGAATGGGCCTTTTTCCTTGTTTGTTTCTTTATAAACCATATCGTCAAATTAAGAATTATAAAGCTCAGTAGTTCAATTGTATATTGTGCACTGTTTGTTATTTTGTGCTACTGATTTGTAACAGGGGAACACATCATGCAGCATCCACCCAAACAAGATTTCTTAAGTTTGGCCAGGCCGGAGGCCGTTTCCCCCTAGATTAAGCCACCAGCCAAACCTGAGGGTTACAATTAAATACACAACACTCCTGCCTGCTTAGCTTTAAACTCCACCTAAATATAGAATGCATCTCAACTATGCACACAATATATGATATAATACATCTGTAACACTCGCTTCGCCTTGTGGCTTAATATAGGGGGTGATAACCCCCTGCCCGGCCAAACTTAAGAAATCTCATTTGGGTGGATGTTGCGTGATGTGTCCCCCGTTACAAATCAGTACCCCAAAATAACACACAGTACACAATATCCGATTAAACGATTAAGATTTATAACTCTTACTTTGACTATATGGTTAGTAGAGAAACAAAATATAAAAGAAAAAGGGCCCAAATCTGTGCACAAAATTGGAGTTCACCGTTTCCCCCTCGCCCATCCTCCTTCGATTGTTGCTGCCCTCCGGACCCTCGCTCCAAGTCCACCCCGTCAGGTGGTCTACCAAATCTCTCCATTCGCGTCTTCTCTCTTCATCGCTCTCTCTCCCTCTGGCAAAAGCCCACGAAATCAGCTGCTTCCTGAATCACAAGACAGGGCAACAAAATCCTGATTGGCTAACATGCATTCACAGTCCTGTTATCTCCAGCCCTAACCCAAACATTGCTGCTACAGAGAAACCATTACAGCGCGTTACACTCTCCCCCCACCAAATTTAGTCACGTCCTCATGACATTGAGATAATTCACCAACCCTTCCTGCAAAACACAAAGCCCAATCCAGGTGAAAAAGGCAGTGACATAGCTCCCCAAAACAGTAGAGATCACGTCCTGTTCCCCAGGTGCTACATGGGCCAACCTATCCGGTGGTCTCCTAATTCTCTGAGACCTCCATACCTCCTCACCTAACTCTTCAAGCTCAGACGATACTGGGGATACTTCGGGTCTACTTGGAGAATCCTCCCCCGATCTATCACTTGTGTCCCCCTGCAACTCAGAGCCCCCTGTCCTGTGTTCAGGCCCTGCTTCCTGTCATTCAAGGTCCTGCTGTAACCCAGGCTGCCCACAGATAGCCCTCCCCCACTTCACCTGACTCACTGGGCGAAGGGCCAGGAGTCTCTGCCTCAATCAATGGGGAGTCAGCGAACGGCAGAATGTACCACACATCCAGACCATCATCCTACCAATCAGTATCCCTCTTATGGGCAAGGCCCAGCCCAGCCTCTCCTGCTGTGGGCCCTGCACTCGCCCGGCATTTTCGCAGAGTCCTCTTACTAGGTGTAGGCTCCAGGTCTACCTGCACCTCTTGTCCCAGGGGCAACAGGTAGTTCCGATGGAGAATCTTGACAGGCCCATTCCCTTTCTCTGGTTTCACCCGGAAAACTGGCAGGTTTGGCATCTGACTCTCTACTACATAGGGTGTGGCCGCCCAGCAGTCAACCAACTTGTGCTTTCCAGGTAGCCCCAGATTCCTTATGAGGACTTGGTCTCCCAGCAGGAGTTGGGAGAACCTCATTTTTTGATCATATCTCCTCTTATTTCCTCGATTCTGCTTGGCGGCTGCAACCCCAGCCAGTTCATAAGCCCTTTTCAGCTCTCTCCTCATATCAGACACATACTTCAGATAAGGCTTTGGTGGTAAGTCACCCTCATCAGTCCCAAAACAAAAGTCAATGGGCAATCTCGCCTCGTGCCCAAACATCAGATAATATGGAGAGTATCCAGTAGCTTCATTTTGTGTACAGTTGTAACAGTGAACCAGATGCCCAATATGTTGACTCCACCTGCTCTTCTTGCTGATCTCCAGGGTCCCAAGCATGTCTAGCAAGGTCCCATCAAACCTCTCAGGCCGGGGATCACCCTGCGGGTGATAAGGCGTGGTCCTCAACTTCTCAACTCCAAGCATGCCCAGTAACTCATGGATGAGTCTGCTCTCGAAGTCCCATCCCTGCTCACTATGTATCCGCCGGGGAAGGCCGTAATGCATGAAATACTTCTCCCCTAACACTTTTACCACCGTAGTCGCCCTCTGGTCCTTGGTAGGAAAAGTCTGAGCAGATCTGGTGTAGTTGTCTGTGATGACTAAGACATTCGCCATGTTGCTGGCATCAGGTTCTATGGACAGGAAATCCATACACACCAGGTCTAGGGGCCCCGCACTCTGCAAGTGGGACAAGGGAGTTTCCTGCGTAGGCAGTGTCTTGCGCCGTATACAGCGAATGCATGACTTGCAGAATTCTTCAACTTCCGATTTCATCCGGGGCCAGTAAAACTGGTCTCTGAGAAATCCATAGGTCTTGTCCACCCCCAAATATCCAGAATCATCATGAGGTGACTTCAATCCTCCAGTACTTCTCAGACAGAACCAGCTGGCAACGCTGAGGTTGGTCTGGGGGTGACATGACCCGGTATAAGATCTGGTTCTTCAACTCCAACCAAGGCCATTCTCTGTAATGGAGGCACCGACATGTGTTTCGTCTCCTCTGCCTGAGCCATGTCTCCCTTTTTGACCGCTGACCAAATAGGGCCAACACCCGGACCATCTCGCTGAGTAGCTGCCACTTCCTCAGAACTCAATTCCGGCAGCTGATTTGTCTTCAGAGCAGTCAGGTTACAGTGAACTTGGGGGATGGCATCATCAGAAACCCCCAATTGATCCACTGCTCGATCCTGCCTCTCCTTTTCCTCTGCCTTCACGGTGACGGCAAACTGACACATGGCCTTCACCCCCAGGGCAGGAACGCTCTCCCACTCCTCGTCCATGTCCAGTCCCTCATGCACCCGTCGGGACAAAGCATCCGCATCAATGTTCCGGCTTCCCGGCTGGTACTTCATCTGAAATCATAGGCAGACAATGCTGCCAACCACCTGCCTGTGGCATCCATTTTCGCCGAGGTCAGGATATAAGTTAGGGGGTTGTTGTCCATCCTCACCTCAAACTTCGCCCCGTAGAGATAGTCCCTCAGTTTATCCAGCACCGCCCATTTCAACGCCAGGAATTCCAACTTGTGCGTGAGATAGTTTCTCTCGGAGGGCGAAAAACTCTGGCTGACAAACACCATAGGACTCAATCCGGTGCCCTGATTCTGATACAGGACGCCCCCAAACCCTCTCGGCTGGCATCTGTGTGCAGTACATACGGCAATCGGGGGTCCGCAAAAGCCAGCACCGGCGCCTGGGTCAGCGGCTCCTTCAGTGACTGAAAAGCCTCCTCACATTTTACATTCCACCTCTGTCCAAAGGGCTCTAATGGGTTTAGATATTCTCCACCCTCCTGTCCTTCCCCCCCCACCCTTTCTTCCCCAAGGGAGGGTAACCACACAGAAGCTGATTCAAGGGGTGACTCACTTTGGTGTAGCCCTTCACGAATCTCCGATAATAACCACAGAATCCAAGGAACGAGCGCAGAACGCTCACAGTCTGGGGCCTCGGCCAAGTGGTCACTGATTCTATCTTAGCCAGGTCTGTAGCTACTCCATTCCATGAGATTACGTGTCCGACATAGCTATCAGATGTTTTCCAGAACTAGCACTTATCCAGGGAAAGTTTTAACCCTTCAGCTTTCAGGCAGCCGAGCGCCTTCAGTAGCCTCGCTTCATGTTCCTCCAAGGTGGATCCACATACTATGAGGTCATCCAAATACACCAACACTTCCGGCAAATTCAGATCCCCCACCATCTTCTCCATGACCCACTGGAAGGTTGCAGGGGCTCCCGATATGCCCTGGGGCATCCTTTCGAACTGGGAAGAATCCCAGGGGACATATAAATGCCGTCTTCTCTTTGTCGGCCTCACTCATCGGGATCTGGTAATATTCATTCCTTAAATCCAGCACACTAAACCATTTTGCACCACTCAGACAGGCCAGCGCATCTTCGACCCTTGGGACCGTATACTGGTCAGGGATGGTGCATCTGTTCAGAATCCTATAGTCCACACACATGCGCACCTTCCCGTTCTTCTGGGCCACTACTATTGGGGATGCATAGGCGCTTCGGGACTCAGTGACGATCCCAGCTTCCTTCAACTTACACAAATGCTGCCGCACGTCTTCCACGTCTGCAGGGGCCAGTCACCGTGCCCTCTCTCTAAACGGGGTGTCCTTGGTCACCCGGATAGTGTGACGAGTGCTCTTGGAACAACCCATATCAAACTCGCCAATGGAAAAGACACCTTCCAGCTTCAACATCCTCTCTACCAGCCTCCTTTTCCAACCCCACAATTGCAACACTCGCTTTGCTTAGCGGCTTAACGTAGGGGGTGATAGCCCCCTGCCCGGCCAAACTTAAGAAATCTTGTTTGGGTGGATGCTGCATGATATGCCCCTATTACAAATCAGTACCCCAAAATAACAAACAGTACACAATATGCAATTAAACGATTAAGCTTTATAACTCTTACTTTGACTATATGGTTAGTAGAGAAACAAAATATAAAAGTAAAAGGGCCCCCAAATCTTAATAAACAGTCTGTGCACAAAGTTGGAGCTCACAGTTTCCCCTTCGTCCATCCTCCTCCGATCGTTGCTGCCCTTCGGAGCCTCGCTCCGAGTCCACCCCGTCCGGCAGTCTACCAAATCTCTCCATTCGCGTCTTCTCTCTTCATCTCTCTCTCTCCCTCTGGCAAATATCCACAAAATCAACTGCTTCCAGGATCACAAGACAGGCAACAAAATCCTGATTGGCTAACATGCATTCACAGTCCTGTTATCTCTAGCCCTAACCCAAACATTGCTTCTACAGAGAAACCATTACAATGCATTACACATCTACTATGTACAGAAATTCACAGCAAAGTAAATTTTAAAATGTCCTATTCAGGCTGAAAGATCTAATTGTTATGGAGGCTTTCTTACTGGTTGCTTGGTAGGTGAGACCTATGACTGAAAACAATGTCAGGTTCTGGGGTTGTAGGAGTTGACTCTGAGACTACAGGAAATGGTTCTGACAGCTCTGGACACCTTTCATCTCCTTCCTTTTTCTTATTCTAGTTTGTGTACCTTGATCCTTGGAAGGTGAATTTAGTTCACTGGAGTAAAAGCTTATTAATTCTTCTATTGCTCCCTTTATAATCTGATCTGTCTTCGTGGTTTCCTCATCTAAACACCGTCTGATGAATCCTCTGTTTTGGCATCTCCGTTGACTCCTTTCTTTTTGGCCTTCCTTTTATCCAGCTGAACTTTGGTCTTTGGTTTTGCATCTACTTCTACAGACAGCTTTTAGTCTCCCACTTGAAGTTCATGCAATAACTTCAATGCATACAGAATAGATTCTGGTTCTTTATACTCACAGAAGCCGAATGCTTGCATCTTTCCTGACGCTTCTTGAAGTCTCTTCCAGCTTAAAACCAAGCCGCATTTCACAAGTAACTGCCTGATTAACGTATCACAAACACTCTCAGATATGTTACGTACAAAAACTGTTATAGTCGGACTATTGCTTTCGTCACTTTCACTTCTGAGCAGAATGGTCCTTCCTTGGTCCAATATGCTTTCCAACCAGAGGCACAGCGATCAGCACCAATACTTAGTTGTCCTCTGTTGGGCACCAGTTTATGGTGTTCAGCATGGAGATAAGTGTAGTAGCATCAAGTTTCTCAATTTGCTCTCAGTTGACCCTGTTACAGAGGATGTGCCATGCAAATAGTGGATTTTATTCTCCAATCAAGTTGTAGTTGAATCAGCTAGTCAATGCCCTCAATGCTGGTCCTCCAGTTTTTACCACGTACGAGTCCAAGTGGTTTTTTTGTTGTTGTATTTCACTGTTACAAATGTCATTCCCACAGACGTAATCATTTTGGATCTCCCCCTCCCCCTCCCACTTTCAAATCTCTTACTATCTCTTCTTTCAGTTAGTCCTGACGAAGAGTCTTGTCCCGAAACGTCGGCTGTACCTCTTCCTATAGATGCTGCCTGGCCTGCTGCGTTCACCAGCAATTTTTATGTGTGTTGCTTGAAATTCCAGCATCTGCAGATTTCCTTGTGCTTGCAATGTAATCTTTTCTCCAGTATAAGTTCTTATTTGGATATTTGCAGGCTTCAGTTCAGTATTTTTGAAATGCAGTTCAAATTCATTTTGTGGAATGACTGAAACAGCTGAGCCAGTGTCCAACTCTATTTTAATTAATTTGCTATTCACTTCTGGTGTAAGCTATATTGTTTGTCTATTATTAGTTTTCTCATTGTAAATCTCAAGGCCAGCCAGTCCTGTGTCAGTCATATCATTATCAGACTTTTCATCAACAGAGTGCAGATTACTGCTCTATTTGAAACTGCAACTTGATTGTTCATCCTTTTCTCTTCCCTGCGCAGTCCATTTATTTTTGTCTGCCCAACATGCTCTTTGTATGTGTCCTAGTTTGCCGGATTTTCTGCAAGTTTCTCCTTTAATCCTGCATCGGTCTAATGTATATGAGCCCTTGCCACACAGTAATGCAAGATGTTCAACCAGGCAGGTTTCTCTTTATATACCGCAATATTGTTCATGCTCCTTTTCAATCCTAACCGCAAATGTCGGTGATTTCCATTGATACAGCTATTTCAATTGCTCTTTTAAATGCAAGTTGTGCTTTCAGCTTGGAGCCATTTTTGAATGCCTTCTTGTGAGATTCCACAAAGTAAATGATCTCTCAGTGCACCGATAAGCCCATTACTGAACTGACAATACTCAGACAACTTCATCAATTCAGCCACATATGTTGAAATAGACGTCCCTACCTTTTGATTCTGCTTATGAAAACTAAAGCGTTCCCTGCAGTCAGCAATAGTTTTGGTTCTAAATGTTCCCACATTACTTTCATCATATCAGTAAAACTCACTTTGGCTTTTTTGGTTGTTTGTCAAGCTCCTAAGCAACATGTATGCTGTTATGTCCAATGCACTCAACAAAACTGGCACTTGTTTTTCATTGGCTATTCCACTTGCTTTTACCTACTCAATTCATTCAGTACACTGCAGCCAGTTATCTTTGTGTAATCAAACGTGTCAATCCTTTCTTCCGATGTAGCAAGTCATTTCTGTTTTTCTTAAATTTATTTATGATTATTATCACTTCATACTGACTGCTTATGAAGTAGTCTGTTTTCTGCCTTTTATTTTAAAATTCAACCATTTCTCTCTTCCCCTTCTGAAGAGACAGTGCTGTGCTGCTTTTTAAAAAATTCAACTGTTTGTTGCTGTGCTTTTTCAAGACTCGAATGTCTCGCTGCACTTCAACAGGTAGGGAGTCATCTCAGGTTCGCTTAAAACTTCCTCATTCACCAGTGTTATGTGTTGTAACTCCAAGACATTAAACTAATTGAAAGGAAGACAAGAGAACGGAGAGAAGCAAATCTTCATGCACATATGACGTGGTACCTTCATGATGTATGCGATTCACGTATTTTTACAAATAACCCATGATGAATTATTTAAATGACCAAGAATGCTTAATTGAACAATATATTTAGAATATTACTGAAATATTAAATACACAACAAAACCCCAGATTCATTTTCTTGCAAGCATTCACAGTAGATACAAAGAAACACCATAGAATCAATGCAAAACAGCAAACAAGACAGATAAACAACCCACGTGCAAAAGACAACAAACTGAGCAAATACAAAAATAGAACAACTCAACAGATAATTTCAGTGCAATGTTACAAGGGCATTGGCCAATGCCCATCAATGATGTAACAAGGGATCAAGCTCCCAATTTTGACACCACATTGTCTAACTACAGAGAGATTCTGATTGGTTTGTTGTATAAGTGAGAATGATAAACAGTGCAGATTTTCTTCCTTTTGTGACAAATATAAAATGGTTGTCAATGACCCGTGAAGCAAGATTACACTTGGGTGATTTGTTAGTTGCCAGCTGCACACCGAGATTAAATTGGCACTTTAAACTCACATCCTTTATTCATGATTCTTATTTCCTTATTTCCTCCCATTCCCACTGTCAATTCTTCCTGCTCCTCTAATGCAATTTCTGACTGTTTGCTGCATGCAGCTCCACAGCCCTACAATGCTTCGAGGCTTTGACAATGGCATGCAGGAACAGTAAACCTGGTCCTATACTCCTTGTCTGTGATTATACGTAGTGATCAGATAGAGGGGCTCTGGCACAGTCTCCAAGACCAAACACCTTTAGTGCAGTGGGGTTTGAGACCACTGTTAGAGCTCCGCATTCATGTTGCGGTTACAGCATATGAGGAGGCCATCTGGCCCATCATCTCCATGCTAGCTCTCTACCATACTGAGCAGAATTAGCAACTAGACAATCTGACCCAAGACTTTCCTTTTCGATACGGTTTGTTATCTATTGAGTACTTGTGCTTTATCCGTGTTTGGTACTGAATCCGTTTTAATTGAAATCTGAAATAAAAATGGAAGAAGCTGTAAACATTGAGCCGGCCAGACAGCACCTGTCCATTGATCCTTAACGTGAAAGATCATCGACCTGAAATTCCGACCCTACCTCCCATCCCCCAACATTCGCTGCTCGAGGATCCCAAATCATTGTTCCAGCACCAGAGCTGGCACTCCTGGCACAAGGTGGAAGGCCCAAGGTTTACAATACTTATTTGTAAATGCTAAATGATTAATTAAAGAGGTTGGTGAGCTGTAACTGCAACTAACTATTTGGGATGACAATGTTGTTGTAATAACAGATACCCAGCTAAAATAAAGGGGTAGGAATGAATTTAATTATTCTGTGATACAAAGTTCTCAGGTGATCTGTGTGAGGGAAGAAAGGAGGAGAAAGTCAGTAATGATTAAGGACAATATTGCAGTATTGGAGATAGGATAGAATTGACCTATTTAGACAAGAAACAGTAGGAGTGTGATTACTTAGTTTGAACTACACTCTAGCTGCCAATTGGTGAGAAGAATTTTGAGGAAGTAATTTGGAGATATGTACAAACACCATTGAATAGTGATCATAGGTAAGTATGCAATAATATTCTAGATCAGCAAAAAACATAAAGGCCGCAGATGTGCAGAGTTTTATGAATTATGTTAAGGCGAACACTAGTTCTCCTGTTTTAACAGACACAGTGCCTTTGCTGGATTTGGTTCTGGGAAATGAGCCAGGCCAATTGGAGCAACAACCCCAGAGAACATCTATGTAACAGCAAATACAACATCATAAGATTTAGAAGAGCTGTGGAAAAGGATAAGATAAGGTCCATCCAAGGTAAAGTCATCAATTGGAGAAGGGCCTGTGCCAATGGGATGAGAAAGGAATTGACTTGATTAAATTGGAATTAAAACTTGGCAGTTAAATCCATTACTGAACAACTGAAGGTGGAAATGTTTCTGTTATAGTCTAGGCACATTCCCATGAGGGAAATTAAATCCACAGCTACGTGATACAGATTTAAATGATAGAGAATGATACAGAGATGCTGTACATGCCTGTATTTATCAAGTGTGAATGAGGTCAATTACAGAAAGGTAAGAAGAGAAATAAAAGAGACCAGCAGAAAAGACTGGCAACAAGCATTAAAGGGAATTCAAAAATATTCTATGGGCATATGAGAGAAATAAGAACTGTCAGAGGAAAAGTGGGGTTGAATAGAGACCTAAAAAGATATCTGCTCATAGAGGAAAAGGGTGTATCGGAGTACTTTACTTCAGTCTTCAGGAATGAGGATGCCGCCATTGGAGTCTCAGCAGAGGAAGATGCAACTGAGATTGTTGATGGACTAAATTTTGATCAAGAGGAGATATTAAAAATAACGGCTTCACTGAGGAAAATGTGGTTGATATGTATTATGGACTTACAAAATGCATTTGATAAGTGGCACATAATATGCTCGTCATCAAGGTTGAAAGCCATGGAATTAAAGGATGTAAAATAAGTCTTCTGAAGAGTGTACCCACAGAAAGCAATTGGCCTGGATGGTGACCCTGGCCATGTGCTTAGATCCTGTGCAGATTAGCTGGAAAGGGTATCAGCACACATTTTAAACTCTCTGAGCTGCTTTCAGCAGACCGCTATCATCACAGTATCATTAATGACTACTGCCAGTGGCTCTGATATCCACCATCATGAAGTGCTTTGTGGACATAGCATGCATTAATTCCAGACTCCCAGACAACCTTGACCCACGGCATTTGAATACTGCCAAAACAGGTCTATGGTAGACATCATCTCCCTGACTCTACACTCATCTCTGGAGAAGCCTGACAGTCAAAATATCCATGTCAGACCATTGTTTATTGACTACAGCTCTGGCTCCAATATTATAATTTCAAACAAACTCATCACCAAACTTCGGACTCTGGAAGTTAATGCCTCCCTCTGCGTCTAGATGCTTGACTTCTTGACCAACAGACTGCAATGAGTAAGGACAGGCAGTAACACGTCCACCATGATTATTCTCCCCACAAGTCTGTGTCCTCAGCCCCTGACCCTACTCCCTGTACATGCATGATGGTGTGGCCAGACTCTGCCCTAACTCCATCCACAAGTTTGTAGATGAAACCAACATATCTCAAATAATGATGAATTGGAGTACAGGAAGAAGATCGAGAGCCTAGTGAAATGGTATCATGATAAATTAGTTTTCCTTCAAAAAGCACATGCTCCTATTTACATCATTAGCACTGAGGGCAAGAGAGCTTCAAGTTCCGATGTGTGAACATTACCAATAGCCTGGCCATGTTCGACCAGGTTGATGCCACAGTCAAGAAAGCTCACTAGTGTCTCTAATTCCTTGTGAGGCTGAAGAAATTTGGCCCTCACTAATTTTTATGGTTGCACCATAGAAAACATCCTGACTGGATGCATCATGGCTTGTAATGGCAACTGCTCTGCTGATGACCATAGACAGAAGAAACTATAGACATCATGGAAAATGGCCTCCCTTCCCTAGTCTCTGTCTACACTTCTCTCTGCCTCGGTAAAGCAGCCAGCATCATCAAAAACCCCACCCAGCCCAGGCATTCTCTCTTCTCCTCCCTCACATGGAGCAGAAGATACAAAAGCCTGAAGGCATTACCACCTGGCTCAAAGACAGCTTTGACTCTACTTTTGAACCTGTACGATAACATAAACTTGACCTCACAATCTGCCTTGTTGTGACCTTGCATCTTATTGTCTACCTGCACTTTCCCTGTACTGAAACACTTTATTCACTATACTTCCTCTGCAACTGTAACAAGCTCATGATCATCCTCCAAAATGCAAAGTAGTCATCCAATTTATGTTTTGTTTTGCCAGTAACTGCACTGTGACTATCAACTTGAAGGGTTAGTTCACTTGCTCTGATGAGAGGCCCCTTCAGCTGAATTGTAACACAGTTTCACCATTGTCCTGATATTCCTATTTGTGACCTCTTGGCTGTTCCTCTGTTGTTCTGTGGAACCTGCCTTCAGCTATTTACTATCTTTGAAAAAGCAGTGTGGGAAAAACCCATAAACTTTAGTCAGAGACAATCCCAGATAGGACAGATAAACCCAAGACTCAGCTGTGACCTTGCTTGAGGAACAGGATCAGCTATCACTTTAAGACCTTTCCTTGGAAATGGAAAACAAATGAAACTCACTAAACTAAACTTCAATTGTTGGAACACAAGAAATCAGGCTTAGATTCAGAACCAGGCTTTGTGTCTTACCTTGGAACTGGCTGTGGTATCTATTCAATTATATATAAAGAAAGATCAATGGCGAGGAGCCTGGTTTCTGCTTGCAGGCTGAAATGAAGTCATTAGCTATCTAGTGAAATAAAGCTGTGCCTGCTGTCTGTATCCTCCACATTACAGCTTCTGGCTAATAAGAGTTGTGACTAATAATGGGCTTCAATGCCCATTGATTTTATTCCTCAGATGTGTTGTATCAGACTGCCAAATGTGCAGTGCAAGAAATATTTATTACTTTAAATCCAAATATTTTAGACCTTAATTAGTCTGTTCAAAAGGCAGTAGGTGATTTGAAAGGGCAATAGTTCAGATTAGACTGACAACAACAACTTGCGGCCCACATTCTTTCACAGCAGGGAGAAGTGGACTTTGTGCTGGAGGAGCTGATCAATTAATCACCATTTCCAGTTAGCTGACACACAGCTTTGACTTCTTAGGGCATGAGAACATTAGAAATGGAAGCCATGAGCTTGACCAACCATGCAATAAGAGTAGGACTGACTCAGACTTCATGTTCATACCCATAGTGACCAAAACATCTCATCAAACTTTGCCTTGGGAAAGGATTCCCAACTTTTTATATGCCATGGTCTGCTATCATTAACCAAGAGGTCTATGGACCCCAGGTTGGGAACTTCTGGCCAAGACTGTTCTCAAGTATTCATGGCCTCTGATATATACAGTACACCATGCAAAGATTTGCATTCCTCTTGAGTAAAAATTCCCTTAATTTTAGTCTTAAGTGACTGATCCTTTCTTTAGAATGCAAATTCTCCTGCAGTAAAGATTAACATACCACTTGATTGCCCAGCCTGAGGAAATCATCTCTCAAAAATCTTGTATGGTATGGAATGTCTCAATGAGATCACCTCTGATTCTCCAGATCTCCTTTCTCAATCTTTTCCGAAAGGAAAAGCTCTCATCCCACCAAAAGTCTTCAGGGGAGTAAATCTGCCTTCCATACCAGACCTGGCCCAAGTGTGACTCCAGACCCACCCCATGTGATTAAATTTTAAATGCCCTCTGAAGGGCTCAAGTAAGCCACTCAATTTTACTAACATTACTATGCTGAGACAGAGATGGAGCTAGCATTTTCAGGGCATTGGGTTTGGACACAGCCGGGCTGTTTCCAGTCCAGCTGACCTTGGAAATTGATTCTTGTAAACAGCTAAAGACTGGTGTCTAAGTTAGGAAAGCTACTCCACAGACTAGTCAACCAAAACCTGATGTAGTAGTGGTGTGATTTTTGATGCATGCAAAATGTTTAATTCCAGTTGTAACTCCTTGCCTAATGATACAGTCCATACCAGCATTCATCAACCTTCAGTCTGATCTGTGCCCAAGTAATCTATGTGCCACAAGAGAGTGAAGCAATAATTATGCTCAACAAAAGAAAAAGAAAATTAAACTGTCTCCACTTGACATAACCATTTTTAGGTGTCCCCACCAGCAATCTCCTTTGGGTCACACCAGACTAGAAGTTCAACAGGACTAGACACATACACACGGCAAAAATTAGGAGCTCGATGAATGTTCACCACTTGCCTCGACGTCCAACCCCAACAATTCTCTCAAAGCTTAACAACATCCTCCCTTGTCTCTTTTCCTCACTTCCAATGGGCAGAAGACACGTACAACCACATTGCTGCTATAAAACAACTGCAGAGTGCCTAGAACAAAAAGATGGACCCCTGGCCTTACAATCTACCTTGTTTTGATCTTGCACTTTATTCTTTACCGGCCCTGCAATTTATCCATCGCTGTTCACACTTTCTTCTGCATTGCTATTGTTTAAATTTGTTCCTTCTACCTCAGGGTGCTGTGTGATGATTTGATCTGTATCGCAGTATGCAAGACAAGCTTTTCACAGTATCTCAGTTCATATGACAATATTAAACCAATTCCAACATCCAGGCCAAAGCAATCCGCTTGTCTGACACCTTGTTATCCAATCTAAACCTTCATTCCCTCCAGCACTGCTGGACAGTGGTCTTGGTGTGGGCACTGCTGTTATTCATCTAGGCCATTCTAAAAACATAACCCAAAACACCAACCTCTACCACCAACACAGGTTCTCAACCTATTTTATGCCATGGCCCAATACTATTAGCTGAGGTTTCCGTGGACCCCAAGTTGTGAACCCCTGATCCACCAACGGCAAAGGCAGCAAGATAATTAGAACAGCACCACCTTCAGGCTGTGCACAGTCCTGACTTGGAATTACTGCATACTGCCGGTCCTTCATCAATACTGAGACTAAACCCTAGGGCTCTCTGTCAAACACTACAGGGAGTACCTTCACCAAAAGAACTCAATGGCTCAAGTTAATAGTTCACCATCATCGACTCAAGGTGGGTGGGCAACAAATGATGGCCTGAAAATGAAATAAAACAAGTCACTGCAGTAAAATTCACATAAAATGCTGGAGGAAATCAGCAAGTCAGGCAACATCTCTGGAGGGGAATCAACAGGAATTCTGCAGATGCTGGAAACACAAGCAACACACATAAAAGTTGCTGGTGAACGCAGCAGGCCAGGCAGCATCTCTAGGAAGAGGTGCAGTCGACGTTTCAGGCCGAGAACCTTCGTCAGGACTGGAGGGGAATTATCAGTCTATGTTTCAGACCAACCCCCTTGAGTGAAAATACATGAAACCAAGTCTTAATGTTGCATAGAACTAATAAAACAAATCCAGAAGTATTTCATTTCTTCACTATACATCAAGAACTCTTAACACACCAGCATTTACTGTAGACAGACCCTTAATCTACAGAACTCCTACACCAATTCTACCTCTACGGCAAGCTAGTTAATAAGAATATTAATCTAAGAAAGGAAAATCTTCACAGGTTTGACAAACCCATTCATTTTGTAACAACTTGGACCCATCTATGAATTAACTCCTTCAAACCATCCCTCATTAAGAACTCTGTACATTCCTGACAATTGAATATAGAAACGTAGAAAATCTACAGCACAATTCAGGTCCTCTGGCCTACAATGCTGTGCCGAACACGTGCTTCCTTTAGAAATGACCTAGGGTTACCCATAGCCCTGTATTTTTCTAAGCTTCATGCACCTATCCAGGAGTCTCTTAAAAGACCCTATCGTATCCACCTCCACCACCATCGCCGGCAACCCACTCCATGCACTCACCACTCTCTACGTAAAACACTTACCCCTGACATCCCCTCTGTACCTACTTCCAAGCACCTTAAAAAATGTGCCCTCTCTTGATAGCCATTTCAGCCCTGGGAAAAAGCCTCTGACTATCCACATGATCAATGCCTCTCATCATATTATACACCTCAATCAAGTCACCTCTCATCCTCCGTCGCTCCAAGGAGAAAGGGCCAAGTTCACTCAACCCATTCTAGTAAGGCATGCTCCCCAATCCAGGCAACATCCTTGTAAATCTCCTCTGCACCCTTTCTATAGTTTCCATATCTTCCTGTAGTGAGGTGACCAGAACTGAGTACAATACTCCAAGTGGGGTCTGACCAGGGTCCTATATAGCTGTTAACAATACTTCTCGACTCAAACTCAATCGCATGATTGATGAAAGCCAATGCACCTATGCCTTCTTAACCACAGACTCAACCTGCACAGCAGCTTTGAGTGTCCTATGGACTCAGACCCCAAGATTCCTCTCATCCTCCACATTGCCAAGAGTCTTGCCATTAATACTATATTATGCCATCATATTTGACCTACCAAAATGAACCACCTCACACTTATCTATGTTGAACTACATCTGCCACTTCTCAGCCCAGTTTTGCATCCTATCAGTGTCCCGCTGTAACCTTTGACAGCCCTCCACATTATCCACAACACCCCCAACTTTTGTGTCATCAGCAAATTTACTAACACATCCCTCCATTTCCTCATCCAGGTCATTTATAAAAATCATGAAGAGTAGGGGTCCCAGAACAGATCCCTGAGGCACACCACTGGTTACCGACCTCCATGCAGAATATGACCCGTCTACAACCATTTTTTGCTTTCTGTGGGCAAGCCAGTTCTGGATCCACAAAACAATGTCCCCTTGGATCCCATGCCTCCTTACTTTCTCAATAAGCCTTGCATGGGGCACCTTATCAAATGCCTTGCTGAAATCCATATACACTATATCGACTGCTCTACCTTCATCAATGTGTTTAGTCACATCCTCAAAAAATTCAATCAGGCTCGTAAGGCATGACCTGCCTTTCACAAAGTCATGCTGACTATTCCTAATCATATTATGCCTCTCTAAATGTTCATAAATCCTGTCTCTCAGGATCTTCTCCATCAACTTAGCAACCACTGAAGTAAGACTCACCGGTCAATAATTTCCTGAGCTGTCACTACTCCCTTTCTTGATCTGCAACCCTCCAATCCTCCCTCGTCACCATTGATGATGCAAAGATCATTGCCAGAGGCTCAGCAATCTCGTCTCTTGCCTCCCACAGTAGTCTGCAGTACATGTTGTCTGGTCCTGGAGACTTATCCAGCCTACTACTTTCCAAAAGCTCCAGCACATCCTCTTTCTTAATGTCTATATGCTCAAGCTTTTCAATCCCTACAATCGCCAAGATCCTTTTCTGTAGTGAATACTGAAGCAAAATATTCATTAAGTACCTCAGCTATCTCCTCTGGTTCCATCAACACACATCAAAGTTGCTAGTGAACGCAGCAGGCCAGGCAGCATCTCTAGGAAGAGGTACAGTCAACGTTTCTTCTTGACTAGATTCATAACAGTTTTTTGTGCACCATGGTTCCTGTACCCTACCATCCTTTCCCCGTCTCACTGGAATGTACCTAAGTAGAACGCCACGCAAATATGCCCTGAATATTTGCCACATTTCTGCCGTACATTTCCCTGAGAACGTTTCCAATTTATGCTTCCAAGTTCCCGCCTGATAGCTTCATATTTCCCCTTACTCCAATTAGCTTTCCTAACTTGTCTGTTCCTATCCCTCTCCAATGCTATGGTAAAGGAGATAAAATTGTGATCACTATCTCCAGAATGCTCTCCCACTGAGAGACCTGACACCTGACCAGGTTAATTTCCCAATACCAGATCAAATACAGCCTCTCCTCTTGTACGCTTATCTACATATTGTGTCAGGAAACCTTCCTGAACACAGCTAACAAACTCCATCCCACCTAAACCCCTTGCTCTAGAGAGATGCCATAAAATATTTAGGAAATTCAAATCTCCCGCCATGACAATCCTGTTATTATTACACCTTTCCAGAATCTGTCTTCCTATCTGTTCCTCGATGTCCCTGTTACTATTGGGTGGTCTATAAAAAAACACCCAGTAGAGTTATTGACTCCTTCTTCTTTCTAACTTCCACCCACAGAGATTCAGTAGACAACCCCTCCACGAATTCCTCCTTTTCTGCAGCTGTGACACTATCTCTGATCAACAGTGTCACGCCCCCACCTCTTTTACCTCCCTCCCTGTCCTTTCTAAAACATCTAAAGCCTGGCACTCAAAGTAACCATTCTTGCCCCTGCACCATCCAAATCTCTGTAATGGCCACATCATAGCTCCAAGTACTGAACCACGCTCCAAGCTCATCTGTTTTGTTCACGATGCTTCTGGCATTAAAATAGACAGATCTCAAACCATCGGTCTGAGCGTATTCCATCTCTATCACCTGCCTAAACTCCCTCTCACACTGTCTCCAAGCTTTCTCTATCTGTCAGCCAACCGCCTCTTCCTCCGTCTCTTCAGTTCGGTTCCCACCCCCCAGTAATTCTAGTTTAAACTCTCCTCTCCAGTAGCCTTAGCAAACCTCCCCGCCAGGATATTGGTCCCCCTTGGATTCAAGTGCAACCCATCTTTTTTGTACAGGTCACGCCTGCCCCAAAAGAGGTCCCAGTGATCCAGAAATCTGAATCCTTACCCCCTGCTCCAATCCCTCAGCCACGCATTTATCTTCCACCTCACTCTATTCCTATACTCACTGTCGCGTGGCACAGGCAGTAATCCTGAGATTACTACCTTTGAGGTCCTGCTTCTCAACTTCCTTCCTAACTCCCTGTAGTCTGTTTTCAGAACCTCCTACCTATCTCGTTGGTACCAATATGTACCACGACCTCTGGCTGTTCACCTTCCCACTTCAGGATTGTGGATGCGATCAGAAACATCCTGGACCCTGGCACCTAGCAGGTAAACTACCATCTGTGTTTCTTTCCTGCGTCCACAGAATCGCCTATCTGACCCCCTAACTATAGAGTCCCGTATCACTGCTGCCATCCTCTTCCTTTCCCTACCCTCCTGAGCCACAGGGCAGGACTCTGTGCCAAAGGCGTGGCCACTGTTGCTTCCCCCAGGTAGGCCATTCCCCCCAACAGTACTCAAACAGGAGTACTTATTGTTAAGGTGGACAGCCAAAGGGGTGCTCTCTAGTATCTGACTCTTGCCCTTCCCTCTCCTGACTGTTACCCACTTACCTGTCTCCCGAGGCCCCGGTGTGACTACTTGCCTATAGTTCCTCTCTATTACCTCTTCACTTGCCCCGACCAGACGAATGTCATCGAGCTGCATCTCCAGTTCCCTAACCCAGTCCCTCAGCAGCTGCAGCTCGATGCACCTGGCGCAGATGTGGACTTCCCACATCTGACACCCAGTACAGAACACCGGCCTCACAGACATACTTCCTCACAGGTAACTTACCTCACCTCGTCCCATTACCGCCAAAGCCCTACCACTCTGTCTCAGATCACTCCAAGTGATAGATTGAGGCCAACAATTTTTTTGCCAAAAGATTCATTTAGAAAATGAACCAAGTGCCCTTTGACTTTTTTTTCCCAGTGTAAGGAGTTACTCAGCCAAAGCAAATAAGGATTCTAAATAATGGCATTGATTCACACCACAGGCAGCAGCTCATTTCTATAGATCCCATTGAAAATGTATGACCTAGAAGGAGGCCCTTCAGACCATCGAGCTGATGTTGGTTTTCTTCCTGCTTTTCTAAATGAAAGGCCCTATTTAGCTCCAGTCTGCTGGAGTTTCATCTCCTTCTAACAGTGAACAATATGTCAGTAACAATTTAAGTCCCCTTCTTATAAAAGGGAGCAAATCCATTTAACACAAGTTATATGAAATTCCTTATAATTTAAAAAATGATTAAAGATATAAAGAAAAGTTGAAAAGTTCCTCTTTTTGACAACAGTTCCTTTTCCTTCTGGTTTCTACTCTTTTCTGGTTCTGAAGACAGATTGTGACGGATATGAGATGGATATTTCTGGGGCAGCGTGCCAGGCTCACACCAAACCTCACTGGTTTTGTTTCCTGTTGGAGTAATAGGACATAAGACATAGGAGCAGAATTAGGCCATTAACCCAGCGAGTTTGCTCTGCTATTCCAACATGGCTGATTTATTATCCCTCTCAAATCCATTCTCCTTCTTTCTCCCTGTAACTTCTGATGACCTAACTAATCAAGAACCTATCAACCTCCGCTTTAAATATACTCAATGATTTCAGCCTCCACAGCTGTCTGTGGCAATAAATTCCATAGATTTCCTACCTCCGGTTAAAGAAATTCCTCCTTATTTCTGTTCTTGATGGATGTTCCTCTATTCTGAGGCTGTGTCTTCTAGTTCGAGACTCCCCCACTATAGGAAACATCCCCTCCACACCTACTCTATCATGGGCTTTCAAATAGTTCATTGATTTCACCCTACATATTTCTACACTCCAGTGAGAACAAGCACAAAGCCATCAAATGCTCTTGATACATTAACCCTTTCATTCCCGGATAACTCTCATGCAAGATGTAGATACGGTTGCTGTTCCGGGTTTCCAAGAGAAATGGCTGTGTTAGCAATGAGAAATCCAACTAAGAAATGCCTTTGGAGTAATTATTTTATAATTTAAAAACTTCAAACTTCAACAGACATGCTATAATATTCCTGATGGTGTTTAGGATGGGAGACCTAATCACACTATAAACAGTACAGGGATCCATACTCGTATTCAAATAATCATGGCCCAAAAGTTCTGAGGTGATATTAAAGAGAGATGAAGCCTTACTCTGGCTCAGTTCATCGAGCAGACTGGGACAGTAATGTCGTATCTTCCTTGTCCTGTCTCTCTCGGTAGGCAATGATATCCATCCAGTGATACTGAGAATCAAACACAGAAAAAGGAACATTTCAGAATGCAGCTCTTCTGAGGCAGTTTAGTTATAGCCCCCAGAACATATTATAAACATCGTAATCACATATCCTAGTGATGTTTTATACCTACCATGTATTAATCACTGTCTGTGACCATTTAAAATTTTTCAAAATCAACTCAGAGACGCAATGTAATTTTGAGCTTCCAAAGATATAGAGGAGTATGTAAGTAGTGACCATCTTCACACCAAAACAGGAACTACCAGGACTCTCTGTTTGTTGTAAGATGCATTAACTCTCCTAATTCCACTCTGTGCACTGCTCTTGCGAGATGGTTTCAAATCCTAAGTACACATCTACCCTCACCTCTCAGAGGCCCTTCATTAGTTTGCACACAGCGAGGTTCAGAGCCAGAGAAATGACCGGATAGCCCACTTCAGAAATGCTACTTAAGATACTGGAAGAACCACCTCCCTCCAAACCCTCTGAACTTTGAACTCTGTCCTTCTATAACCAAGAAGACAGAAGTCTGAAAGCAGATCCCACCAGGCTCAAGGACAGCTTCTACCCCATTGTCATTAGAATGAATGTCTTGCATGAAAGATGGATTCTTGACCTCACAGTCTACCTTGTTATGATCTTGCACTTGACTATTTACCTGCACTGCACTTACTCTGTAGTCCTTACACTTCATATTCTTCATTGTCATTATTTTACCTTGTTCTGCCTTAATGCACTGTGTAATGTTTGACCTGTATGAACAGAATGTTTGGAAAGCTTTTCACTGTACAATACCTGTACATGTTACAATACCTTGAGCAGAAACTGACATCACAGGACCAAAGAGTATGGTCAACATTTCGGACCGAGACCCTTGGTCAGGAGTGCCAAAGGATCTCAATCTGAAACATTGACTGTACTCTTTTCCATAGATGCTGCCTGGCCTGCTGAGCTCCTCCTGCATTTTGTGTGTGCTGCTTGGATTTCCAGCATCTGCAGTTTTTCTCCTGTTTATCATGGGACCTTTTATGACCTTCTAGAAGCGTAGACTAGAGTTCAGTTTATCATCACAGCCCAGAGGAACACAGTTTTGGTTATTGGAGACTGATCACAAAATACAGAAGTTCCTCAGGGCGGCATATTGAGCAACTATCTTCAGCTGGTTCAGTGCTGAAGTCGCATAATCAGGTAATCATTCTGCAAGATCAGATGTGTTGTAGGCTCCGTTGTGGCATGGAGGTTTCTGATTAATGATCAATATAATTCTGGTTTATTTATCAGTACAAGCTAATTGGAAATGAGCAATAAACCCATTTGAAGATGCCTTGAGACGTTACTTTAGGCATCAGCTGGAATTCAAAGCTCCTGTGCTTTGATTCCGGATGTGTCTAGCTACTGTAATAACCACAGCCCATCTCTGGTTACATACAACTCTTAGCTATGAAAAAAAGTAAAGGATCAAGAAAAAAATAGACAGAAGTGTGTACTAAAACAATGGATTTTACTAATTATATGGAGGTCCTTTCTTATTTATGGAATGCCTGGAAAAATTAACCTGAAGGTCTTTGAAAATAACTATTTAATTAGCAAGTACAATTTGTGATGGTGTTAATGAAATATGAGCTTGCAGCAAGAATTCAAAGAAAGCAACTAATAGTCCTATCTATCAAACTAAGCCAAATGATGATGATTTGTGCTGACCTCTCTGTAATAAAATAGCTCTAACTAAAAGCTATCTAGCTGCCTCAACATCGTAAACCTGGATTTTTGCCGCCTGTGTCAAGGAGCAGTCATAAATTATTTTGCATAGGCTTAGGCACTGTTTTGCCGGCTGCATAGTCATCACAGCAAGCAGAACAATGGTCAAAGATAAAATTGTACAATGTTAAAAACGGTTTTCTATTAATGCTCAGTGGGTTGCTAAATCGGATATCTGAAGCTTTAATGCTGAAAACACTGAAAGCAGTGCATTTGATTCAAATACTTGATAAATTTCATATCAAAAATCTATTTCATTGCTTTGCTTTCCCAGTCAGGTTATTAAACAATTACAAATACTTAAGTCAAGCAGACATTTGTTCTAAATATGTAATTACTGGCTTGGGCTCTATAATTCCTTATATTACGTGTATTTCACGAACCTCCCTGAATATTATTAATGTGTAATACTTTGTTTTTCATAGAACAGAGATATTTTGTTGGAAGATAGGTGGGCATACATAAACCATACCACATATAAATTATGCCAGAAATGAAATATATGTTTTTGAAGTCTCGACTTTATTAAGCACTGATTTTGAATGCATTTTATGATGCATTATCCATAAATAAAAAGTATCAGAAAAGTGTCAGCATGAGGAGTTGAGCTGGTGTAGCTTTCTCTGAGAGGAGGTGATTACATAGTGAAAATATAACCTGCATTTGTTATTGAAGATGAAAGTTAATTACCAAATTCATAATTACATATGTTAGTATTTATAAAAACATGCATTTATAATTACCTCGAAATATTGCTGCCATTGCATAATTTTATTGCCTGGGCACCAGGTAATCAGAAGTGGCTTTTGAATAGAGTTTAGCTTTACACAAAATTAGCAAATTAATCTGAAGATCACTTTGACTTATAGTTTTGGCAATTTTGCCCTCACTAAGAAAACAAGGATATCAACATTCAAGAACAGAACATTTTTTGTCTCTTTTACAGACAGCCAAGAGCATATGGACATTTCACAGTAAATTCTGATTTACAAACCTTGGTGCCAAATAAACTCTGCACCCTGTTTAAATAGGGGGTGGTCAGATCAGGTTGCCTCACTATAGGAAAAAAATGTGAAAGGTTTAGAGAGGATGCAGAGGAGCTTTACCCAGATGCTGCCTGGATTAGAGAGCATGTCTTATGAAGAAAAGTTGAATGAACACGGGCTTGTCTCTTTGGAGCGATGAAGCATGAGAGGCAATTTGATAGTGGTATATATGATTATGAGTATATTGAATACATTTACATAGAACATTGCCACAGGAAACCAGCACCCATCATCAAAGACCCCCACCATCCTAGCCATGCCTCCTTTTCACTACTGCCATCAGGTAGGAGGTAGAAAAGCCTTTTGTTCCACACCACCAGGAGCAAGAACAGTTATTACCTGACACCAGGGGTGGCCAACTTTTTACATTCCATGCATCGATTTTTTCACACATGAGTTCAGATGCGCCACACAACTTTTGTACCCCCATTCAATTCTTGTATAAAAATGTTAATATAGAACTCATGTGTGAAAAAAATCACATCTGAACTCGTGCGTGAAAAAATTGACACATGGAATGTAAAAGGCTGGCCACCCCTACCCTACACCATAAGGCTCCTGAACCGGTGTGGACAACTTAATCACCAGTACTCTGAACTGATTCTACGATCTACAGACTCACCTTACAACTCAGTTTCTCAATATTTTTATTTACAGAGCTTGTCTTGGAGGAAGAACTACAAAGCTTAGTTGATATAATTGTTGAAGAAAGTGCAAAAATGGGTCTAACTATCAATTGCAAAAAGACAGAATGTGTGGTGATATCCAAGAAGAAGGAGAATCCTATCTGCAGGTTGAGAATAAATGGGGAAGACATAAAACAAGTACAGAACTTTTGCTACTTAGAAAGCTGGGTGACATCAGATGGCAGGTGCGACATGGACATCAAAAGAAGAATAGGGATGGCAGAAGACACCTTTACGAGAATGAAGAGTATACTGACCGATACTAAACTAGGCATGACAACTGGCCTCAGAGTACTGAAATGTTACGTTTATCCAGTTATGTTATATGGCTCAGAATGTTGGACAATATCTAGTAACATGAGGAAACGAATTGTAGCAGTAGAGATGTGGCTTTTGAGGAGGATGCAAAGAACATCATGGATGAAACGAATATCTAATGAGGATGTCATGAACAGAGCAAACACAAAAAGAGAAATAATGTATGAGATCATGAAAAGGCAACGTAACTTTGTTGGGCATGTGATTAAGAAAGAGGAGTTAGAGTGGGAAAGATTGAAGGGAAGAAAGTAAGAGGAAGACAAAGACAAATGATGATGGAAACAGCAGCCAGAGAACTGGAAATGAATACCAATAAATTGATCCACTTGACCCAAAACAGGAATGTGTGGGCCATGGCAGTCAAAGCTCAAACTGGGCACGGCACCTGATGATGATGATGTCTTGTTTTGCACACTGATTATTTGCCAGTATGTGATGTATAGTTTGTTTTAATAAATTCTATTGTATTTCGATTTCCCTGTAAATGCCTACAAAAGAAAATGAATCTCAAGGCAGTATATGGTAACATAAACATACTTTGATAATAAATTTGCTTTGAAGTTTGAGAGTGGACAGCCAGCACCTTTCTCCCAGGGCAGCAATGAGCAACACAGGAGGATTGGATAAAATTTGGGGCATATGTCAGAGGAGTTTATTTTCCAAAACAGAAAGTAGTAGCTGCTGGAGGTGGTGGTAGAAGCTGATACAATGGGGACATGTAAGAGACTTTTAGTAAAGCAGGTAGCTATAAGAAAGATGAAGGGTTATGGCCCGTGTAGGAGGGAAGGGTTAGGTCGATCATGGAATAGGTTTATATAGTCAGCACATCGCGGGCCCAAGGGCCTGAACTCTGTTGTAATGTTCTATTTCAATGTTCTATATGTTTCTGCCAATCAAAGGGAAAGCTGAGTGAAAAAAATTCCACTGTACAGGAACTAGCAAAATGTTGTACAGGGTTGAATTCACGAATGTCATATTCCAGAAATGCAACTGTTTTTGCAGCAATTCTTTCGTAAGACAATGTTCAATAATTTATTCATTGTACCTGTACCATAATCTCACAGCAAGTGTGGCAGAAACTATAATACTGTATGACTAAATAAGATTTACTCTGTAATTTTGTCACAATTATAGCTGGAGTATTTTGACCTCATCTATCAATAGTTAAGCTTAAATTTACTACCACAGCATGTTTCTAAGAAAGAATCACCCTTTATCAATTCTCTTGTGGGAAAAAAAAGAGGATCCAACTGGATAGTTTTATTTAGATGATAGGATTCATCTGAGTCTACAGCTCCATGTTGGCAGAAGAGACAATCCCAATTAACTTTTGAGCTGTAGACCCTGATATTCAATTACTGGAAAGACTACAAGACCATAAGGCATAGGAGCAGAATTAGGCAATCTGGTCCATTGAGTCTGCTCCACCATTCAATCATGGCTGATCCGTTTTTCCCATCCTCAGTCGCCGTTCCCAGCCTTCTCCCCGTAACCTTTGATGCCATGTCCAATGAAGAACCTACAGGGCTGGAGAAGAAGGAATCTGATAGGAGAGGACAGATGGCCATGGAAGAAAGTAAAGGGAGTGAGGGGGAGCACCAGGGGTGGGTGATGGGCAGGACCTCTCCTATCAGATTCCACCCCCACCTTCTCCAGCCACGTATCTCTTTCACCAATCAACTTCCCAGCTCTTTACTTCACCCCTGCCCCTCCCAGTTTCACTACCACTTTCACTTTCTTCCTCCCCTCCCCCACCTCCTAATACCTGACTTCTCATCTTTTATTCTCCAGTCCTGATGAAGGGTCTCAGACCAAAACGTCAACTGTACACTTTTCCATAGATGCTGCCTGGCCTGCTAAGTTCCTCCGGCATTTTGAGTGTGTTGCTTGGATTTCCAGCATCTGCAGATTTTCTTTTGCTAATGAAATATGCACGTTATTTATTCAGAACATCTTTAGTAAACACAGCAAAGCTACACTGAATTTCAACCAAGCAATCATTATTTAAACATGGTTATTCAGCAGTGAAAATATTCTTTGGAGAATGAAGCCTTCGTTTATGAAAGGAATGACCTTCTAAAAGATGAGACCAAGGTACTTGAGGTTAACACCGATGATAACTCACTTTTAGATGCGTACCAAGTTATTACTTTCCTTCTACACAGTAGTTTAGTGGGTTGTGTCACACAATTATAGCACCAGTGAACAGAGATTGGAGTGCAATTCCTGCTGCTGCCTGCATGTTCTCCCGGTGACCGTATGGGTGTCCTCTGTGTGCTTGGGTTTCCTTCCATATTCCAAAGATGTGCGGGTCAGGGTTAGTAAGTTGTGGGCACGCTACGTTGGCGCAGGAAGTATGACGGCACTTGCAAGCTGCCCCCTCAGAACATACTTGCACCATTGTTGACGCAAATGACACATTTCACTGTACGCTTCGATGTACATGTAACAGATAAAGCTAATCTTTCTTTCCTAAATAAATTCAATACAATGTCTCTGAAACACCCTGTTTAAATTCCAACTGAACAGAGAAAAAGTGAATCAGCGAATTGGGGTATGACTGCATTGGAATAATAAGATCTGTAAACTTTCCTCAAACTGACAATATTATGTACCTCTCAGAAATTAAAGGGGAAGATCAGATTTTATTTTTGTGATACATTTGCAATTGGGTGGAATCTTGCCTTCATTGGCAGAGTTAGCAATTTCAGGGAAATAAAATGCTCTGTATTCTAACAGATGAAATGCTGATGAGAAGAACACCAGTTACTGCCTTGGTAGAGTGATCAGATGCAGACTTCAGTGCAGGCTGTTACAATCTTCTCTCGAATGGCCTGAGTCTAAAGGTGAGTGCCTGCTTCAAGTGACTGGGAGAGGCAGTAGAGATGCTTTAAGTGGGCAGTGCATTAAGTATACAAAGAATAGAAGAACATGCTGCTCGGTGAGATGTAGTAGGTGGATTTGTGGGAACATCAGCACAAAACATCCTCAAACTTCTAGTATTGAAGCAAAATGAAAAGGGTGTTGCTACAAGAAATCAGAAATAGAAGTAAAAATTACCAGAAGTACACAAAATGTCTGTCAATATTACAGGCCAATGACCATGCTTCAAAAATTCAAGAAGATAGAGATGCAAAGGCTTGATGCAAATATAGAGGTGAGGAAAGGGGCCAGGCCTGTGAAAGGGAAAAAGTCAGGGAAGATTAAATGACAAAAATAAATGGTAGAGCCATGCATAAAGGGAACTATTAATGGGTCATCTTATGGAAATGAAAGGTGGATCTCAGAGTTCAAAGTAAATTTATCATCAAAGTACATATATGTCATCACGTACAACCCTCAGATTCATTTTTTTGTGGACATTCTCAAAGAAACACAACAGAATCAATGAAAAATCACAAAGGACAAACAACCAAGGTGCAAAAGACAACAAATTGTGCAAATATAAATATTAAAATAAAACAAAAATAGTAACAAACAAATAAATAAATAAAACAGTAAGTATCGAGAACATGAGTTAATCTTTCTTTCCTAAATAAATTCAATACAATGTCTCGGAAATATCCTGTTTAAATTCCAACTAAACAGAGAAAAAGTGACTCAATGCATTAAATAATCAAATAATGTGCACATTTCATTAGCAAAAGTCCTTGAAAATGAGTCTATAGGTTGTGGGATTAGTATTGGACTGAGTGAGGCTGTCCCTTCTAGTTCAGGAGCTTGATGGTTTAGGGGTAATAACTGTTCCTGAACCTGATGGTGTGGGATCTGAGGCTCCTGTACCTCCTTCCTAATAGCAGTAGTGAGACGAGAGATCCTGGCCTGCATGGTGAGAGCCCTCGATTATTGATGCTGCTCAATGGTGGGGAAAACGAAATAGAATCACTTTTCTAACTGACATTACTCTTCCATGTCATTATGTTAAGAGGTCTGGCAACAGAAAATCTTGTGTTTCGCAATATAATACACTTAAAATGTGTCACTCTACCCCCTCCCCCAGCTGCCTATCATCTCCCTCATGGATCTGCCTCCTTCTACTACCCATTGTGCTCTCCCCTATTCCTTCTTCACCTTTCCTGCCCATCCCCTCCCTGCTTCCCCTCCCCCACCCCTTTACCTTTCCCCTTACTGGTTTTTCACCTGGAACCTACCAGCCTTCTCCTTCCCACCCTCCCCCCACCTTCTTTATAGGGCCTCTGCCCCTTCCCTCTACAGTCCTGACAAAGGGTTCTGGCCTGAAATGTCGACCGATCTTTTCCACGGATGCTGCCCGACCTGCTGCGTTCCTCCAGCGCGTTGTGAGTGTTACCTAAAATGTGTCTCTGTAACTGAAGGTCACCAGTGTTATCAGCCTTCATTTAATTATACCTAACTCACGTCCCCAAGGACTCACCAGGGAAATCATGGGAAGAGCAGTATTGTGTTTCACAACTACATGTCATTGGAATCAGAAACAAGGAGATTAGCTTTTCTGTTTCGTGGAGGTGAGGAAATGCTCAAAGTTTGTGGCTTCAGAATCACAAGAAAATGCTTTGCTGTGGGAGATGCAAGTACAGAGTACAGTGGCTTCAGAAGAAAGGGGCCAAGCTTGTGAAAGGGAAAAAGGCAGGAATACCCTGGATTTGTGCTGCACCAGTCATCCTGATCTATGTTTTCTTGACCTGCAGCAGCATCTATTATTTTTACCTTGGCTTTTTCACCCACCCCAATTCAGTCCAATAAATTTGTTGTGAATGCAATAAAGTATAGCCTGTATTCCTGCAGCAGTCAATATAGTTCACATGAATCTAATCAAAACCTCCAGTGTCTCGATGTTATCCACATCAGATGGCACCATGAATTCCTAACTGAATTGATTTAACTGAATACAGAAAAAATATGCAATATGTATCTGAGTGGCATCTTTAGTGAAGAAGCAAATTGCAAGGCTGAAGAGCACTCAATTTAAACCAAGGCAAAGTTAGAAACACGGTCAAAAACAGGTTTTCAAAAAGTCTTAAAGGAGTACAAAAGGCTGAAGAAACTCAGGACTCAGTTCCTTTGCATTATAAAGTATTCCAGGGGATGCTTTTTTATTTGAAAAGTGTTGTGTAACTGTAAAGCCCATGGAACCATGTTACGACCATTCAGAGAGATGCTTGCTCTTTCAATTATTGATAAGTACTTCACAAGTTTTATTAAAACTTTGAGTTTCACCAAAGATTGGTGTATTTGAGTCACGTGTTGTGACAATAGTGATGAGATGGTGACTGAATAAAAGTTGAAAGACTGTTCATAAGAACAGAAGAAATAGAGCAGGAGTAGGTCATCTGGCCCATCGAGCCTGCCCCGCCATTTGATAAGATCATGGCTGATCTGGCCACGGAGTCATCTCCACCTACCTGCCTTTTCCCCCCATGACCCTTAATTCCCCTACTATGCAAAAATCTATCCAATCTTGTCTTAAATATGTTTACTGAGGTAGCCTCCACTGCTTCATTGGGCAGAGAATTCCACAGATTCATCACTCTCTGGGAAAAGCAGTTCCTCCTAATCTCCGACCTAAATCTACTCTCACAAACCTTGAGGCTATGTCCCCTAGTTCTAATCTTACCTATCAGTGGAAACAACTTTCCTGTCTCTATCTTATCTATCCCATTCATAATTTTACATGTTTCTATAAGATTTCCTTTCATTCTGCTGAATTTCAGCGAGTACAGTCCCAGGTGCAAGAAATAAAAACAGAATGTGATGGAAGCACTCAGTAGGTTAGGCAGCATCTGTGGAAAGAGAAACAAGTTAATGTTTGAGTTCAGAATTGGAGGGAAATGAGAAAACAATTTCATTTTCAGTAGAAGAGAAGGAGTAGGGATGGGTAGAATGAAGGGAATTTGTCTGAAAGGGTGAGACCACAATGAGTTTATATGACAATCAGGTTATATTTATTTGTCTTTGGTATTTTTTGCCAATAGAGGGCCTGTGGAACACACCTAGCAGGCCAAATTCACTAATGGAAGAAAAATTGTTCTAAATTCACTGATGGATGACTGGCAAAAATTGCCTGACCTGCTGAGAATTCCATCAGTTTTCTGGTTTAATTTCATATTTCCAGCATCTGCTGTTTTGTTTTATTGCCTGTCACAAATGCCTGTGAACTCAAGACCCATCTGTGATTTGTCACAAAATCTTTGCCTGAGGCTCCAGCACAGTACTGAGGGGGAGCTGTATAATCATAGTTCTGTTTTCCATAGGTAACTTACATCTATTATATACATTATAAAACACATACATTCATTATGATCAGAATTAGAATTAGGACTATTATCATTGACATATGTCATGAAATTCGTTGTTGTGTGGCAGCAGTACAGTGTGCAAGACATAAAAATTATTATAATAATAAATAAACAAATAAACAAATAGTGCAAACAGGAATAGCGAGGTAGTGTTCATAGACCATTCAGAAATCTGACCACAGAGGTGGAGAAGCTGTTCCCAAAACACTGACTGCGAGTCTTCAGGCTCCTGTATCTTCTCACTGACGGTGGTAACAAGAAGTGGATATGTCCCAGATGGTGTGGGCCCTCAGTAATGGATGCAATCTTCCTGAAGCACCTCTCTTTAAGACGTACTCAATAGCAGGAGGCTTGTGCCTGTGATGGAGCTGGCTTAGCCTACGACCCTCTTCTGATCCTGTGCATCGGTAAGAACAGTTCCTGAACATGGCGGTGAGAGTCCTGAGGCTCCTGTACCTTCTTGATAGCAGAAGTGAAAAGAGAGCATGACCTGGGTGGTGGGGGTCCTTGATGATGGATGCAGCTTTCCTGTGATAACACTCTGTGTAGATGTGCTCAGTGGTGGGGAGCCTTTACCCATGATAGGCAGGGCCATATCCAGTACATTCGGAAGGATTTTCTGTCGTAGGGCATTGGTGTTTCCATACCAGGCTGTGGTGCAGCCAGTCAATACGCTTTCTACCATATATCTATAGAGTTTTGTTGAAGTTTGTCAACTTGTCTATTGAAGAGATGAGTTTAGAAATCAAGTGATAGAATTAACAAATTTTTTGTTATGGGAACAGTCAGATATTAGCCCAAGATCCATGATGGTGATGTGGGGAACAGATGTCCAAATAGCTGATAAAAACATGGAGGAACCGTCACGAACTCCTGCAGCCTCCAATGGCCCTGTGATTTCAGCCTCTGAGGCTGACTTGAGAGAATCCATCAGGAGGATGAACTCACGGAAAGCAAACAGCCCAAACAGGCAGCCTGGCCAAGTAGTAAAGACCTGTGCTGATCAACTGGCTGGAGTGTTCACCAGTATCTTCAATGTTTCACTTCCGCAGTCTGGGTCCCCACCTGCTTCAAGCGGGCTTCCATTACACCGGTGTCTGAGAAGAACGTGGTAACTTGCCCCAATGACTATCATCCAGTCGTACTTACATCCATTGTGATGACTGGTGATGAAGCATATCCACTCCTGCCTGAAAAGTGTCTTGGATCCACTCCAATTTGCCTACTGCCACAACAGGTTAACAGCAGATGCCATTTCATTGGCTCTTCACTCAACCCTGAAACATCTAGACAGTGAAGGTACACACATCAGGACGCCGGATGCTTTTCATTGCCTGCAGTTCTGCATTCAATAATATCATCCACTCAAAACAAATCAGTAAGTTCATAAGACCACAAGACCATGAGACTATATGACATAGGAGCATAATTAGGCCATTTGGCCCATTGAGTCTGCTCTACCATTTCATCATGGCTGATCCATTTTTCATCTCAGTCCCAATCTCCTTCATTCTCCCTGTATCCCTTCATGCCCTGACCAACCAAGAATCTATCAACCTCTGCCTTTAATATACATAAAAACTGGCCTCCACAGATTCACCACTCTCTGGCTAAATAAATTCCCCCTCACCTCCATTCTAAAAGGACACCCCCCTATTCTAAACCTGTCCCCTCTGGTCTTAGACTTTCCCACCATAGGAGACATCCTTTCCACATCCACTCTGTCAAGGCCTCTCACCATTCCATGAGGTCACCTCTCATTTTTCTGAATGTCAGTGGATACAGGCTGAGAGCCATCACACACTCTTCATATGACAAACCATTCAAGCCTGGAATCATCTTCGTGAACCTTCTTCAGTTTCAGCACATCCTTCTAAGACAACGGGCCCAAAACTGATCACAATACTCCAAGTAAAGCCTTACCAAAGTTTTATAAAGTCTCAACATTACATCCTTGCTTTTATTTTCTAGTACTCTTGAAATGAACGCTAACATTGCATTTACCTTTCTCTCCACCGACTCAACCTGCAAATTAACCTTTAGGGAATCCTGCACAAGGACTTTTGAGTCCCTTTGCCACTCAGTTTTTTGTATTTTCTCTCCATTTAGAAAATAGTCAACCCTTTCATTTCTTCTATCAAAGTTCATGACCATACACTTCTCAACACTATTCCATCTGCCACTTCTTTGCCCATTCTCCTAATCTGTCTAAGTCCTTCTGTAGTCTCTCTGCTTCCTCAAAACTACCTGCCCCTCCACCTATCTGCATGTCGTCTGCAAACTTTGCAACAAAGCCATCAATTCCATCATCCAAATCATTAACATGTAATGTAAAATGAATCGGTCCCAACACAAACCCCTGTGGAACACCACTAGTCACCGTCAGCCAACAAGCAAAGGCTCCCTTTACTCCCACTCATTGCCCCCTACCAATCAGCCCCTGCTTTATCCATGCTAGAATCTTTCCTGTAATACCACGGGCTCATAGCTTGTTAAGCAGCCTCATGTGAGACACCTTGTCAAAGGCCTTCTGAAAATCCAAGTATACAACATCAACTGATTCTCCTTTGTTTATCCTGCTTGTTATTTCTTCAAAGAATTCCAACAGATTAGTCGGGCAAGATTTTCCCTTGAGAAAACCGTGCTGACTATCGCCTATTTTATCATGTGCCTCCAAGTACCCTGAAACCACTTCCTTAACAATCGACTTCAACATCTTCCCAACCACTGAGGTCAGACTATTTGGCCTATAGTTTCCCTTCTTCTGCCTCTCTTCCTTCTTGGCCTTGGCTTCAATACCTCCCTGTGCAATTGGATCTTCAATTTCCTCACTTACAGTTTTCCCCAGTCAGTTCGGAATGGCAACAAAATTGCCACAATCTGTGCACCACAAGGCTGTGTGCTTAGCCCCCTGCTTTACTCTCTTTACACTTATGACCACATGGCTAAGCACAGCTCCAATATCAGATTCAAATTTGTCGATGTCACCTTTGTTGTCGGCTGAATCAAAGGTGGTGATGAATCAGCATATCGGAGGGAGACTGAAAATCTGGCTGACCCATGCCACAATAATAACCTTTCACTCAATGTCAGCAAGACCAAGAAACTGATGATTGACTTCAGGAAGAGAAAACTGGAGGTAATGAGCCAGTCCTCATCAAGAGACCAGAGGTAGAGAGGGTTAGCAACTTTAAATTCCTCAGTGTTATCACTTCAGAGGATCTGTCCTGGGCCCAGCATGTTGTCATGGGGGATTTTAACTTCCACATAGATTGGGTGAATCAGGTTGGTCAAGGAAGTCTTGAGGAGGACTTCATAGAATGCATCTGTGATGGCTTTCTTGAGCAGCATGTTAGTGAACCTACAAGGGAAAATACTATCTTAGATCTAGTCCTGTGCAATGAGACAGGTAAGATTAATGATCTTGTAGTCAGGGATCCTCTTGGAAAGAGTAATCATAGTATGACTGAATTTCGCATTCAGATGGAGGATGAAATAGTTAGATCTAAAACTAGTGTATTATGCTTGAACAAGGGAGACTACAACGGGATGAGGGAGGAGTTGGTTAATGTGGATTGGGAGCACAGGCTATTTGGTAGTTGAGGAACAGTGGAATACTTTCAAAGAGATTTTTCACAGTACGCAACAAAAGTATATTCCAGTCAAAAGTAAGGACAGTAAGTGTAGGGAGAGCCAGCCTTGGATAATGAAGGAAATAAAAGATATCAAATTAAAAGCTCATGTGTACAAAGTCGCAAAGAGCAGTGGGAGACTGGAGGATTGGGAAAACTTTAAAAAGCAACAGAGAACAACTAAACAAGAAATAAGGAAAGGGAAGATAGAGTATGGAAGTAAATTAGCACAAAATATAAAAACAGATAGCAAAAGTTTTTATAAATATATGAAGTGGAAGAGGGTGGCTAAAGTCAATGTAGGTCCCTTGGAAGACGAGAAGGGGAAATTGATATTGGGTGATAAGGAAATGGCTGAGGCACTGAACAACTATTTTGTGTCGGTCTTCATGGTGGAGGACACGTCTAATATGCCAAGGAAGGATGTTATGGACGAAATGGGAGGTGAGAACCTCAATAAAATCACTGTCGCTAAAGAGAAAGTGATGAGCAAACTAGAAGGCCTGAAGGTAGATAAGTCCCCTGGTCCTGATGGGATACATCCCAGGGTGCTGAAGGAATTGGCGGAGGTTATAGTTGACATGTTGGTAATCATTTATCAAAACTCTCTAGACTCTGGGCAGGTCCCGGCGGATTGGAAGACAGCAAATGTAATGCCACTTTTTAAAAAAGGATGTAGGCAAAAGATGGGCAACTATAGGCCAGTTAGCTTAACATCTGTAGTCAGGAAAATGCTTGAAGCTTGCATTAAGGAAGAAGTAGCAAAACATTTAGAAAGGAGTGGTTCCATTAGACAGACACAGCATGGATTCAGAAAGGGCAGATCCTGTTTGACAAACTTACTGGAGTTCTTTGAGGACATAATGAGTGCAGTGGATAGAGGGGAACAGGTGGATGTCGTATACTTGGATTTCCAGAAGGTGTTCGATAAGGTGCTGCACAAGAGACTTAAAAATAAAATACCGATGCATGGAGTTGGAGGAAGGGTATTGGCATGGATAGTGGATTGGTTAACCAATAGAAGGCAGAGAGTTGGTATAACTGGGTGTTTCTCCGGTTGGCAAGTCAGTAGTGAGTGGGGTGCCGCAGGGGTCGGTGCTGGGCCCGCAGCTGTTTACCATTTACATTGATGATTTGGAAGAGGGGACTGAGGGTAGCATAGCAAAATTTGCTGATGACACTAAACTGAGTGGAAAAGCAAATTGTACAGAGGATGTGCAGAGTCTGCAGAGGGATATAGATAGGTTAAGTGAGTGGGCCAAGGTCTGGCAGATGGAATACAACGATGGTAAATGTGAGATCATCCACCTTGGAAGGAATAATAGACGAGCAGATTATTATTTAAATGGTGAAAGATTGCAGCATGCTATTGTGCTGAGGGACTTGGGAGTGCTTGTTCATGTATCGGAAAAAGTTGGCTTGCAGGTACAACAGGTTACTAAGAAGGCAAACAAAATGTTGGCCTTCATTGCTAGAGGGATTGAATTCAAGAGCAGGGAGGTCATGCTGCAACTATACAGGGTACTGGTGAGGCCGCACCTGGGGCACTGTGTGCAGTTCTGGTCTCCATACTTGAGGAAGGATATACTGGCTTTGGAGGCAGTGCAGAGGAGGTTCACCCGCTTGATTCCAGGGATGAAGGGGTTAACCTATGAGGAGAGATTGAATCGCCTGGGACTGTACTCTCTGGAGTTCAGAGGGGATCTTACAGAAACATACAAAATTTTGAAAGGGATAGATAATATAGAAGTAGGAAAGCTGTTACCATTGGTAGGTGAGACTAGAACTAGGAGACATTGCCTCAAGATTTAGGGGAGAAGATTTAGGACGGAGATGAGGAGAAACTGTTTTTCCCAGAGAGTGGTAAATCTGTGGAATTCTCTACCCAGGGAGGCAGTTGAAGCTTCTTCACTAAATATATGTAAGAAGCAGTTAGATAGGTTTTTACATTGTAAGGGAAGTAAGGGTTATGGGGAAAAGGCAGGTAGATGGAGCTGAGTTTACGGACAGATCAGCCATGATCTTATTGAATGGCGGGGCAGGCTCGATGGGCCAGATGGCCTACTCCTGCTCCTATTTCTTATGTGGAGAAAGCACAGTAGCGCCTCTACCTCCTTCGAAATTTGCAAGATTCGGCATGTCATCTAAAACTTTGACAAACCTTTACAGATGTGTGGTGGAGAATATATTGGCTGGTTGCATCACAGCCTGATGTGGAAACACCAATACCCTTGAGTGAAAAAAGCCTGCAAAGAGTAGTGGATATGGCCTACTCCTTTACTGGTAAAGCCCTTCCAACAGTGAGCACATTTACAGAGGGTGCTGTCGCCAGGAAAGCATCATCCATCATCAAGGAATTCTACCTTCCTGGCCGTGCTCTCTTCTCGCTGCTGCCACAAGGTGGTGGTAGTACAGGAGCCTCAGGACCCACACCATCAGGTTCAGGAAAAGTCATTACCCCTCAACCAACAGGCTCTTGAAGCGGAGGGGCTAACTTCACTTGCCCCCACAACCTATGGAATCACTTTCAAGGACTCTTCATCCCAGGTTCTTGATATTTATTGCTTATTTATTTATTATTTATTTTCTCTCTTTGTATTTGCACAGTTTGTTTTCTTTTGCACATCAGTCAATTCTCGTCCTGTTGGGGGCGGTCTTTCACTGATTCTATTGCGGTTCTTGTATTGCTGTGAATGCCCACAGGAAAATTAATCTCAGGGCTGTGTATGGTGACACACATGTACTTAGAGAATAAATTAACTTTGAACTTTGATCATTTGTCCCTTGCTTCGGTTTGCTTTTGAGATGAACGTCTCTCTGCTCCCCCTGCACTCATGACCGTGTGGCTAAGCACAGCTCAAACACCATCTACAAATTTGCTGATGACACCATTGTTAGTAGAATCTCGGATGGTGATGAGAAGGTTTATAGGAAAATGACAGATTGCTAGGCTGAGTGACATCGCAACAACCAGCTCACATTCAGTATCGGCAAACTAAGGAGCCGGCTGTGGACTTCGGGAAAGGGAAGCTGGTGAAAAGGGTGAGCATGTGAAGCTGCTCATCCTTTTCATCGGTGACCCCTCAAATCCTCATGGGGGGTCAGGGGTCAGAGTTGGAAAGGGAGAGCAGCTTTAACTTCCTGGGCATCAGCATCTCAGAGGATCTACCCTGGGCCCAACACATCGTACAATCATGAAGAACGCTCTTCAGTACCTCGACTTTGTTAGGAGTTTGAGGAGATTGGGTATATTACCAAAGAATATGTCAACAAAATTTCTACGGATAAACTGTGGCAAGCATCCTGACTAATGCATTGCAGCCTGGTAAGAAGTCTCCCGTGCACAAGATTGTAAGAGGTTGCAGAGAGCTATGGACTCAGCCACTTCAATCATGGGCATAACCCTCCCTGTCACTGAAGACATCTTCAATACGCAGTACCTCAAGAAGGTGGCTTTGTTCATTAAAGACCCTCACCATCAGGGCCATATCCTCTTCTCAGTACTGCCACCAGTGAGGAGGTACAGGAGCTGACATGACAGTGCTGGGGCTCAATACAACTTTGATTGAAAGTGCAGTAACTTTCACTTTGGATCTGCCTTGCTGATTAATTGTTTCTTCTTCCTCCGCCAAATACTAGATAATATATAACAAGTAGACAAAAACCCTTATCTACTGGATTGTTTTTATAGTGCATTTAAACTCATAATATAAATTGTCATGAAAGTCTCTGAATATACAATTAGTATAATGCATGTTATTTGATATATGCATTCCATCTGCCTTTCATTTGAAAGCAATTCTCCAGATAAAACAATTGCTTGTTCATTTGTTGATAGGTATTTTCAAATACAACATCAATTGAATTTGGTTCATTATATTCAGGGAAACTATGACTTTTAGGTATGAACATCATATAGATCAAGTCAGAGTGATCTGGCCAACAGAAGTTCATCTCTGTCAAATAGCTTCACGCAATTATCATAATTCTCCAGTTTTCATTTTTACTCTTACTTTACCTCATTAAATTAATGTGGCATTGTATACCAGTTTGTCATATTTCTGCTAATTAGAAATCCCCTCATGTCTCTGCCTTTGTTGCTCCTTGTAGTGATATCCTTGCCTTAAGTAGAGTAACTTTTCTAAGCATTGCACAGCTCCTACTAAATCTCTCTGGACATCAATTACAAGTGACCTTTAACATATCAACACACACCTTCTCTCCATGATGAAGTTCACAACTGTAGCCAAAGTAAATGGGCTTGCTAAATTTCACATCTGCTAATTAGTCTAGCTTTTGTTACAAGTGTGTTAATTATAGTCAAGGAAAACCGGACATAATCACAGAATATAAAATCAAAGCATTGATTTAAACTCAGAATTTCATGAAAAAGACAGTAAACCTGTTCCCTTGAAAGCAATGGAATGTAACCCTTAAAATTACAATGAAAACCTTGCAATCTGTGTAATAGAGAATAAATTTGGTTGACTCAGACTTTGCAAGTCTCTGCCTGTTTGTGTCAAGTCATGGTAGCGCTCTCACCACTGGGAGGGGATTTAAGTTTGGCTCCAAAATATGAGCACAAGATCAAAGTCAATGGTTCAGGTCTATACCAGGAGAAAACTGTGGAGCAGGAGTTTGAGATATTTCCTCTAGTTCCAGTTTGCTGTCTCAGGTGGACATTAGGGATCATGTGACACTGTAGCAAGGAAGAGAAGAAGTGCATCCATGTTAATAACATAGCCTGGGCTACACTGTACTCAACACATCACAGTCTGCACTCACCTTGCCCAGGCCTGCAGTCACAATAACTTCAACAGCTGGGCAGTTCTCTACTACCTTTAGGCCTTGGTTCTTTAGGCCAGTCAAAGGGCTGCAGATGGCAACCAAGCCTCTAGACGACTCATCCTCTTGCTCCACCCCCAACACTGATGGTCTTTGACAGAAATCACAATTGACTCTCAGTAAATCAGCTGAAAACACATCAGGTTCCAAATGTGAAATGACAAATTCCTCACTATCTTTATCATTCATTTCTCCATTTCAGTGCTACTGAAAACTAATTGTTTTCTCTCTGTCTCTCTCTGCTTCCCAGTTCTGACAACACGTCCTGGAATTGAAACAGTAGCTATTTCTTTTTCCACAGCATTGTTCATTTATATTTCAGAAGTTCAGCATCTTCAGATATTGATCTTCAAAATTTACATCTTTACAATGGATTTCAAACTGTTCTGTCTTATCGGACTTCTTTTCCAATAATATTCTTTAACCAAACACCTCAGTTCCTCAGGCTTTTAGACTATTGCTCTCTGTCTGTCAACTGATTTACCAATTCCTTGATACTAATTCTTGTTTTCCAATATGACATGGTTATGAAGACACGTAGTCCTCTTTTATTGTCATTTAGTAATGCATGCATTAAGAAATGATACATTATTTCCTCCGGTGTGATATCACAAAACACAGGACAGACCAAGACTGAAAAAACTGACAAAACCACATAATTATAACATATAGTTACAGCAGTGCACAATACCATATCTTGATGAAGAAGTCCATGAGCACAGTAAAGTCTAAGGTTTCTCAAATGTCCCACATCTCACGCAGACGGGAGAAGGAAGAAAAAACTCTCCCGACCACAATCCAACTCTGAGTCATCCGAAAACTTTGAGCTCTGATCAGCTCTCCGACACCGAGTACTGAGCGCCATCTCTGTCCGAAAGATTCGACCTCCTTCTCGGTCGCCAAAAGCAGGCAAGGCCGGGGATTTTGAGGCCTACCCTCCGAAAGATTCCCGACCACACAGTAACGACAGCAGCGAACAGGCATTTCAGAAATTTCTCCAGATGTTCCTCTGTGCTTTCACATCCATTCTCCATCAAATCAGAATTGCCCACGGCCCTTATTTAACAGATATGATATCATTTTTCACCGGAGGGCTGCGCACATGCAGGCGCGACGCCATCTTCTCCTCCCGCCCAAATCTTTCCTTTTGTCCTGAAGGTGTTTCATATATATATATTTTGTTTTTAAATTATTAATTTCTTTAGATTTGACATCACTGATGAGACCAACATTTATTGCTCATCCTCAATTGTCTTTGGGCAGAGAGAGTTGCCAGACCATTTCAGAGGGCACAATTGAATCACATACCAATCGGTGTGGAGTTAAATACAGGGTATGACGGAGCTAAGAGCAGCAGATTTCCTCATCTGAATATCAGTGAAACTGATGAGTTTTGGCATTGCTCTGGTAGCTATGTGATTGTCATTACTAATGAGAATTTTTAAAATAAAATTCCAGATTATTATTGACTAAATTCAAATTCCACTGCCATCAATTCAGGATTGGAACTGAGGTCTCTGGATTTTTTAGTCCAAGCTCCTGGATTACAGCAGGTTAATCATTGTACCATTACCATTTCAAGATGCACGTTAGTACATACTTTAGAATAAAATTGTATAGTGCAAAACTTTTAATTTTAAAACCCACAAGTACTGACAACAATGTTTCTCTATCTATGAGAAAGCAATATAAATCCTCCTACCGAGTAAAGTGAAAATAGGGACCAGGGAGAAAAAGCTCAATAAACGGGCTGAGAGGCTGGTGCTCTCATCCTGGAATACCGCACGTCACTTCACATTACCATCTGCTCAGTGTTGATGTGTTTAGAACAATCAGTGATGAAGTGACTCAACTATTAACATGCTAATATAAAATCTATGACTTATAGGAGTATTAATTAACAAATGTCATTTCCATCACAAAATATTCTGGTTGGGCTACTTAGCTTCCTGGTTATTATTGCACAAGATAACTGTCTAAAGGGAATTAAGTTATGTGAGTAAGTTCCTCAAGCCAATAGGGATGATGATGATGATGATGTTTAGCCCTTTCTGCTGAATGATGCATCGAATATCCGTTTGACTTTTTAATGAGAGATCTATATACTAAAATAGACATAGATACTAAAATAGAGGAGGAGAAGACGGCGGCGCAACGCAGCACGCGAGGCCTCTCTGGTGATGAATATCTGTCAAGTAGGGTGACGTGCACAATTCTGATTTGATGGAGGCAGACACGAGGGCACAGAGGAACATCTGGTGAAACTTCTGAAATGCCTGTTTAGCTGCCGCCACTACTGTGTGATCTGAAATCTCCAGAGGGGAAGGCCCCAAGTCCTCGGCTTTGCTTGTTGCTTGGCGGCCAGGGCGGGGTCGAAGCGCTCGGCAGAAATGGTGCTCAGTGCTCAGTGTCAGAGGGCTGGTCGGAGGCTCGAAGTTTTCGGACGGACCCAGAGCTGGCTGCGGTCGGATGCTTCCAGGATGCTGCATCGGCAAGTTTGCAGCGCTGGAAGCTCATGGCAGGGAGTTTCTCCCTTCTACCGTCTGCATGAGATGATGGGTCTATCGGGACTTTGAGACTTTTTTTTTACCGTGCCAATGGTCTGCTCTTATCAAATTATGGTATTGCTTTGCACTGTTGTAACTATATGTTATAATTATGTGGTTTTTGTCAGTTTTAGTCTTGGTCTGTCTTGTGTTTCTGTGATATCATACTGAAGGAACATTGTATCATTTTTTAATGCATGCATTTCTAAATGACAATAAATGAGGACTGAGTGTCCCCATAATCTAAAAAAAATAAGTGGAGTTTTGAATGAGTTATCAACTGATTTCTTTCAAGTTTTGGGATGGTGGGGAATAAACTGAGCAGTCCCTGGGTGAGTGGTTGCAGTGAATAACCAGACACAGCCCCATATCTATCCCTATTAAAATCTTTTTGCACAGAATCTAACCATTTATTGGAGCGATTGGCTGAGGATTTCTTACATCCAGGTAAGTTATTCTTGTGGAACCCTTTTAATAAGTGTTCAAGTTCAAAGTAAATTTATTATCAAAGTACATTTATATCACTATATACAACCCTGAGTTCAATTTTCTTGCGGGCATACTCGGTAAATCCAAGAACCATAATAGAATGAATGAATGCCCACAAACAACAGGACAGATGAAGAACTAATGTGCAAAGGACAACAAACTGCAAATACAAAATAAAAATAACAATAATAAACAAACAAACAAACAAATAAATAAAGAAGCAAGCAATAAATGTCAATAACATGAGATGAAGAGTCAAGTGAGTCCATAGATTGTGGGAACAGTTCAGTGACAGGGGAAGTGAAGTTGAGTGAAGTTATCCACACTGGTTCAAGAATCTGATGTTATTTTCCTGCTAGTTTCTACATAATTTTGTTGGCATATTAGTGGAAAACCTCTGATCCAGTCAATGTTTTGGAACATAATTTTGAAGCAAAGTCATTTTGCTTTGAGATACTCCTCGATATACGTAAGAGTTAGAACTATGCAATTTTATTTAAGTCCTCGAAATTGGATTTATCATAAATAAACACATTGTATTCTGTCCCCCCACATCAATTTGTCCATTAACTATCAGTTTCTGAGAAAAATCTGTGCTAACCTCAATGGCTTTTCCAGAAAGCAAGCTATGGATTTCCACTTTGCGTTATAATGTACTTCCTGAATTACCCCTTATCATCATACTTATGACAAAGCCGGAGACCATTCTCCCATTGTGTTTATGCATCTCTCCACAATACTCTCATCTGCCCTGTTCCTCCACTTATTTCCTTTAAGCTATTTTCTCTTATGCCATCAATTCCTCACCAATTTTCATCCCACTCTCCTATACAGAAGGCAATGGGCAATAACCAATTAATCTGGGATTTGGGAGAAACTGGATTACCGGGAGAATCCCATGCGGTCAGAGGAAGAATGTATGAACTACACACGGAAAGCATCTGAGTACAGACTGCACATACAGCACTGAAGGCAGAAAGAAGCAGCTCTGCTTGCTGCACCACTTGCTGCCCATCTATGAGGCTTTGCTTCTCCAGAGCAGTTAATTCTAATAGGTTAGAAATGAGCCAAGATCCAAGGAATGGAATAAGGAGAGAAATGGACTACTCGTCCTGGTACTATAATGCCAACTGCTATAGGAGGACACCAATGCCACAAGAGATCAGGACAAAAGCAGTAATCTCCAGTGATGAAGCTCAACCAGAACCACACTACCGATACCCTGACCGGATGACAGATCAGTTTGCCACTGTTAATTGCCCACTCGCCCGGAATACAGTCGAGTGGTAGTACGGTGGGGATGACATAGTTAATGGGAATGTGGAGAGAAAAGGATGCAGGGAACATTGGAAGGAATGAGATTGTTCTGCAAACTAACATATGCTTGATGGACTATAATTACTTCCCTTGATGCAGAAAGGAAATGATCTGTAATATCTACCAGATCATACTTAGAAATAAAGCACAATATTATAATCCACATGAACAGTACACTATGTGCCATATTTGTATGAAGGAGCTGCCACACATAACTACTCTGCAGTATTTAGCAAGTCTGGCAGCAGTACTTATATCAGCAGAACCTCTGTGCAGCCTTTATGACCTTTGATCCTTGTAGCTGCAAACTCTAACAAATAAATGTCGCTACTGGTGACCCCACGGATGGTTATTCTTGTATGACAAGCTGTCTGATCAATCCAATAATAATGTTCCACAAAGTCAAAGAAATGCATTTGATCCTTTATTAGCACCTAGCAAAACAGACAATATTGAACTGCTGAAACTTATGAAACTATAACTAGGGATATTAAATGTATTTAAGCGGAATTAATGGAAGTTAGGTAGAATTAAGCAATTTCAAATGTAATAAAGCTAAATTAAACAGCCAACAAAAGATATAAAATCCGTCGGTTCCCAACTCCAATAGTAAACTGGTGAGAACAACATACGAATACGTAAATAAATCCTTTGCTTTTACCACCCCACCACCCTTGGGAGTAACTGCCATAATAAACATGCAACACAGAAGACAATGTAGACTGAAAACAGACGTATGACTCCTACAATCTGTTACTGTAAAGCTTTAGAATCAGGAGGTATCACTAGATAGAAAGGATAATGTTATTTTAAATATCTTTGCAGCTAGTGCCCCTATTTCTCCCTTTTCCCCATGGCCGTATACATGATTGAGGTGGTTTTGCCATTTTTGGGCTGGTAGGGCCATCGCTCGTTGGCAAGCTCCTGCTAAGCTGCTATAAACACCAACGTTAATAGAACTGTGCCTGTGGGATTGAAACTCTTTCATGTAAATCAGTTTCCAAGTAACTCCTACCACAGCTCTGCATGGTGAGATACATCGCCCCACCCACCGACTCACTCTGGGGCTGAGAACTTCCCATCCATTTAATGGTTAGCTGTGTAGAATTTGGCAAGATCAGCCTGGCATCATGAACTGAAGTTGTGTACCAGGAATGCCTTGCTGAATCAGAAAATCCAGTTTGCCAGTTCAAGCTTGTAATCTAATTCTTTCATACACCAATACCCAATGTTGATGTCATGTGTCAGTTTCTGATGATGTACTTTGTTTTAAATTGGAAACAGTGTTCTTGATTCAGCACGTGGAATGTGATCTTACTTTCATAACCACCAATTAAGGCCTAGTCCACAAAATACAAATATTACATTTGGATTCCTCATTGATAATAAAGGAGGGACTGATTTATGACTAAGGTGAAACATTAATTGGGATGGTGGTTCGGATGCTGATTCAATGGGCTGTTATGAACTGGATAATGTTGAGCATTTTATGAATTATCATTTATCAGCCCATGCCTAAATTTGGTCCCGGTTTTGTTGCATGCAGGCACGGGTTGCTTCACTTGCTGAGGAGCTGTGAACTGGGTTGAACATTGTGTAATCAGTAGTGAATATTTCCATATAAGTAGAAGGAAGGTCAGTGATGAAGCACCTGGAGATGTTTACGTCTAGACTCCAGAGCATCGTCTGAGAAACTCTGCAGCCCGAGGACTGCGACAAGCAACTTTCAACAGCTATAGCTCATAGAATCATAGGATAGAATCCGAAACGGGTTTATTATCACTGGCATGTGTCGTGAAATTTGTTAACTTAGCAGCAGCAGTTCAGTGCAATACATAATATAGAAGAAAAAATAATCAATCAATTACAGGATATGTATATTGAATAAATTAAAAATCGTGCAAAAACAGAAATAATATATATTTAAAAAGTGAGGTAGTGTTCACGGGTTCAATGTCCATTTAGGAATCGGATGGCAGAGGGGAAGAAGCTATTCCTGAATTGCTGAGTGTGTACCTTCAGGCTTCTGTATCTCCTTCCTGATGGTGATAGTGAGAAAAGGGCATGCCCTGGGAGCTGGGGGTCCTTGATAACGGATGCTGCCTTTCTCAGACAACGCTTCTTGGAGATGTCCTAGGTACTTTGTAGGCTAGTATCCAAAATGGAGCCAACTAGATTTACGACCCTCTATAGCTTCTTTTGGTCCTCTATAGTAGCACCCACCTCCCCCCACCCCCATGCCAGACAGTGATGCAGCCTGTCAGAATGCTCTCCACGGTACATCTATAAAAGTTTTTGAGTGTATTTGTTGACATACCAAATCTCTTCAAACTCCTAATGAGGTATGGTCGCTGTCTTGCCTTCTTTATAACTGCATCGATTATGTTGGGACCAGGTTAGGTCCTCAGAGATCTTGACTCCCAGGAACATGAAGCTGCTCACTCTCTCCACTTCTGATCCCTCTCTGAGGATTGGTATGTGTTCCTTTGTCTTACCCTTTCTGAAGTCCACAAGCAGATCTTCCGTCTTGCTGACACTGAGTGAAAGGTTGTTGCACTCAACGAGCCGGTATATCTCGCTCCTGTACACCCTCTCACCTCCATCTCAGATTCTACCAACAATGGTTGTATCGTCAGCAAACCTGACTCAGTGACACCAGTTCTGTCTGGAGGAATGGAACAAAATTCCAGCAACTTACTGTGAGAAGCTTATGGAAGGCTACCCAAAACGTTTGACCCAAGTTAAACAATTTAAAGGCATTGCTACCAAATACTAACAAAGTGTATGTAAACTTCTGACCCACTGGGAAAGTGATGAAAGAAATAAAAGCTGAAACAAATCATTCTCTCTACTATTATTCTGACATTTCACATTCTTAAAATAAAGTAGTGATCCTAACTGACCTAAGACAGGGAATGTTTTCTAGGATTAAATGTCAGGAATTGTGAAAAAATGAGTTTAAATGTATTTGGCTAAGCTGTATGTAAACTTCTGACTTCAACTGTACATCCTTCATATACATAAGTAAAAATCTTTATGTTACATTTCTGTCTAACTGTGCAATGTGCAATTTATAGCAATTTATAATAAAAAGCATGTACAACAGGATAGTCAATATAACATAGAAATACAGTTGTGTCAGCATGATTTAATCAGTCTGATGGCCTGGTGGAAGAAGCTGTACCAGAGCCTGTTGGTCCTGGCTTTTATGCTGCGGTACTGTTTCCCGGATGGTAGCAGCTGGAACAGTTTGTGGTCGGCGTGACTCGGGTCCCCGATGATCCTTCGGGCCCTTTTTACGCACTTGTCACTGTAAATGTCCTAAATAGTGGGAAGTTCACATCTATAGATGTACTGGGTTGTCCGCATCACTCTCTGCAGAGTCCTGCATTTTGGGGAAGTACAGTTCCCATACCAGGCAGTGATGCAGCCAGTCAGGATGCTCTCAACTGTGCCCCTGTAGAAAGTCCTTAGGATTTAGGGCCATACCAAACTTCTTCAACCGTCCGAGGTGACAGAGGCACTGTTGTACAGACCACAGTGATGTTTATGCTGAGGAACTTAATGCTGTTCACCCTCTCAACCCCAGATCCATTGATGTCAATAGAGTTAGCCTGTCTCCATTCCTCCTGTAGTCCACAATCAGCTCCTTTGTATTTGTGACATTGAGGGAGAGGTTGCTTTCTTGACACCACTGTGTCAGGGTGATGACTTCCTCTCTGTAGGTTGCCTCATTATTATTTGAGATTAGGCCAATTAGTGTAGTGTTGTCAGCAAATTTAATTAGCAGATTGGAGCTGTGGGTGGCAACACAGTCATGGATATATAAAGGAGGGGGCTTAGGACACAGCTCTGAGGGGCACCTGTATTGAGGATCAGAGGGAGCCCACTCTTACCACCTGCCGGCAACATGCCAGGAACTCCAGGATCCAGCTGCACAAGGCAGAGGGAAGACTGAGGTCTCTGAGCTTCCTGTCAAGCATGGAGAGGATTATGGTGTTGAATATTGAACTATAGTCCAAGAACATTCTCACATAAGCATCCCTCCTCTCCAGGTGTGCAAGGACAGTGTGTAGAGCTGTGGCTATTGAATCTGTCAATCGGTTGTGTCAGTGGGCGAATTGCAGGGGTCCAGTGTGGGTGGCAGCATGCTGCAGATGTGGTCCTTGACCAGCCTCTCAAAGCATTTTCTTATTATTGAGGTGAGTGCGACAGGATGCCAGTCATTCAGGCATGTTACCTTGGTCTTTTAAGGTACAGGAACAACGATGGATGTTTTGAAGTAAGAGGGCATGCTACACTGGGTGAGGGAGAAATTAAAAATGTCTGTAAACACACCTGCCAGTTGTGCCGCACACATCCTGAATGGCTGCCCTGGGATGCCGTCCGGTCCCGCTTTGTAATCCTATGTGTAAAGTATAACTCCAGCTCGTGTGTTCTGCTCAAAGTTCATTAATTTGTTTTACCAGGGCTGTGTGATGCCACATATGGTCAAATGCTACCATTTGCATTTCACTCTTTGATTTCAGCTCTCCAAGAATGTTCGACCAAGGCTGCAAGGTATTCTGGAGATGCATGGCCCTGTTCATCAGTTATCAGCTTATTCTATCCCTTTGCTAATGATACACAGCAGACCTATCAGGTGATACTTGGCGACAACAGATCTATCCTGTTTTTGTGTGTAGGGCATACCTCAGGAATTTTCCATAATTTCCATAGTGCAATCATTGTACTGGAGGGGCTTGGCGTCAGCCTTCAGTATTTAGCCAGGATGACTGGAGGAGTCTTGGCTTTTGCAGTCTCCAACACTCTCAGCTGATACATGAATCACATGGAGCTGACAGAGGGTTGGTGAAGATGGTGCAGAAGGGCTGATAATTTAGGGGGAAATTATTTTGCCAATCTATCACTGGCATGTAACAACAGTTCAATAAAGGAAGTCTAATTTTTCAATGTTGCTGCAAACTGAAATTTAGGAAAGGTCAACAAACCGGAGCTTATTTAAATCATATGATCAATAACCAAAGACACTGATTACAATACTTGTTCTATCGGACCTTTGTCAATTCACTCCAAAACTTTCTTAGAATGTTACTTGAATCACTTAGAAAGTTGTCCAGTCATTGGCTAATGCCATCTGTTTAAACATTTTAATTCCGCAGAAATTACAGCTATGAACCCAAGTCACAGGAAAGGCAATTCCAAATCTTTTCCCTCGGCTAAGACTGATTATGATAATTTCCTGGAGCAAGGGCATGTTCAGTTTCAGAGTTAGATCGTCAGAATTCTGCAGATTCAATTCATTTGTAAATCAATTTTGACACTTCCCCCTCATTCCTCACCATCCAGAACCATCTGATCTAAAGCCAGCCTGTAGAAATTGAGAGGACTGAGGTCCAATTTCAGATGAGCTTCTGACATCTGGCTTAAGTGCCAAGCGTTTTTGGTGTGAATGCAGGCCTGAAGCAAATTTCTCTCCCACTCCCACCTCCACTGATGAATCCCAGATCCTAGTCACACATTGACAAGGGAGACATGTTCTAGCTAAGAATTAGGCACACAGTGACAAACTAGCTGAGAATATTCTAGCTGTGAACTAAGTAGGGCAGGGATGAGCAGATATTTTGTCTAACTTTGATTAAATATTTCGACTTCATGCATCTTAAAGCAATCATTTGCCACACTATTGGTGAGTCTAAATGGCTTTCAGAAAATAATACAGTAGTGTGAATGATGACCTACATCATATGCCTTAATTTTCTGAAACTTTTGCACTGGAAAGGAAACTCATTCAAACGGCCACCATCTCCAGGTATTTAGAATCATAAAGCACTGAAACAGGTCTTTGGCGCACGGTGGCCTTATACCCAACAAGTACCCATCTATATTAATCATTTTACCAGTAATGGTTCCGTAGATTTACAAGCCTAGGGCATTTCCGTGTTAATTCATTTATCACCACACACTCAGAGAACAGATAAAATCTTAATAAATTATACTTTGGCTTTTGATAGTTAATAGTTAGTGAAATGTTATACATGTTGGCCCTGATTCCAAGTGCTCAATCTCACCTTCTTTGAACTACAGGAGTTTGTTTGGTGATCAGTCACTGTACAGCAAGGGTATAAATGACATCAACTCCACATAAATCACTGTCAGCTGGCCAGAGTCAAACAAGATATTAAAATTGATTTCTCTTTACCATGAGCCAAAGGAAGCTTAAAGCCAAAGCTAGCCAATTAATTCACTATTTATAATATATGTAAATTAAGTAACAAGGTCAATATAAAGAACAGTAAATAATAATCATAAAATCAAACATGCTGATGACTGACTTGCAATCAGTCTTAAAAGTAAAATATAGGCATTCTTTAGCAGTGCACCAGGAATAACTGCAACCTGCTTTTCATAATTCAGATTCACATTAATGAAAATCCTGCCTTATTTAGTCCTCCAGCTTTTCACGTAATTGTTTACTGAAGCACAAAATAAATCATGTTGAGTACACAAACAACACATTCAGCGGGGTAGCTTAATAGAGGACACTGCTCTACTTAGAAATTTTACTTCACAAATTTTTGCATTGTGGTTTGATTAACACTTTGCTCTTGGTACTTTAATGAACAGGTGACATTTATTATTCAGTGTTTTAGAAAGGCTCAGATTAATAAAAGATAGTCCACATCATGGATTTGTTTATGCAAGGGTCAGTCTAATTTGGCTGATTTTTCTGAGAAGGTAGCAGGGAGGGTTCTTTTGGTATTGCCATTATAGATTGGCCTTTCAACAAGGTCCCACATGGGAGACAAGTTCAAAAGTTGATATCCGGTAAATAAGGTCCAAAATTGCTTTGGCAGTAGATGTGTCAGAGGGAGATGGCAGAGTGCTGTTTTTGTACATGGATGCATGTGACCAGTGGTGTTTCACAGGGATTAGTGCTGAGAGCCCTGCTGCTGGATTGTATGTGATTAATTTGATTGTGAATGTAGGGAGCATGATCAGTAAATTCACAGATGATACTAAGATTGGTGGAGGTGTTGATGGTGCAGAAGGTAGTGTTAAGGTACAGGATGTACCAATACAAGATCATACGAGATAGGAGCAGAATTTGGCCATTTGGCCCATTGCATCGGCTCTGCCAATTCATTATGGCAGACCCATTTTCCCGCCCAACCCCATTCTCCTCCCTGGAAGCTTTCACACCCTGACTCATCAAGAACTTGTCAATCTCTGCTTTAAATACAACCAATGATCTGGCCCCTGCAGCTGCTTGAAATAACTAATTCCACAGATTCACCTAAAGTCTAGCTAAAGAAATTCCTCCTCACCTTTGTTCAAAATGGTCATCCCTCTATTCTGAGACTGCACCCCTCGGTATGAGCCTTCTCCCTCCCCCCATAGGAAACATCCTCTCCATATTTCTATTGTCAACACTCAATAGGTTTCAATGAAATAGCCCCCTCATTCTTCTAAATGCCAGTGAGTACAGGCACAGAGCTATCAAATACTTCTCATACAATAATAACCCTTTCATTCCCAGAATCATTCTTGTGAATTCTTCTGAAACTGCTCCAATGACAGCACATCATTTCTTTGATAAGGGGTGCAAGACTGCTCATAGTACTCCAAGTAAGGCCTCACCAGTGCCTTATAAAGACTAAGCATTACATCCTTGCTTTTATATTCTAGTCCTTCTTAAAATGAATGCTAATATTGCATTTGCCTTCCTCACTACTGACCCAACCTGCAAGTTGATCTTTAGGGAATTCTGCACGAGGACTCCCAAGTCCCTTTGCATCTCAGACTTTGGACTTTTCTGCCTGGTTAGAAAATAGTCTACTCTTTAAATTCTTCTACCAAAGTGCATGACATTACACTTCCCGACACTATGTTTCATATGCCAATTCTTTGCCCATTCTCCTAATCTGTCTAAGTCCTTCTGCAACCTCCCTGCTTCCTCAACACTTCCTGCCCCTACACCTATCTATGTATCATCTGAAAACTTGGCCACAAAGCCATCAATTCTGTCATCTAAACCACTGGTGTATAACATGAAAAGAAGAGGTCCCAACACAGATCCCTGTGGAACACCACTAGTCACCATCAGACAACCAGAAAAGGCTCCCTTTATTCCCACTCATTGCCTCCTGCCAATCTGCTACTGCTTTATCCATGCTAGTAGCTATCCTGAAATACCATGGGCTCTTAATTTGTTAAGTAGCCTTATGTGTGGTGCATTGTCAAAGGCCTTCTGAAAATCCAATACACAACATCAACCAATTCTCCTTTTGTCTATGCTGCTTGTTATTGCTTCAAAAAAATTCGAACAGATTTGTCTGGTGATACTTTCCTTGAGGAAACTATGCTGACTACGGCCAATTTTATCACGTGTTTCCAAGTACCCTGAAACTACATCCGTAACGATTGACTCCAACATCCTCCCAACCACTGAGGTCAGACTAACTGACCTATAGTTTCCTTTCTTCTGCCTGTCGCCCTTCTGGATGCATGGAGTGACAAACCTCTAGCAAACCCGCCCACAAAGATATTGCTCCACCCCCCCCCCGCACCTCGGGGTTCGGGTGTAACCTGTCCCTTTTGTACAGGTCACACCTTCCTCAGAAAAGATCCCAATGATCCAGAAATATGAAGTTCTGCTCCCTGCACCACTTCCTCAGCCACACATTCATCTGCCAAATCATTCTATTCTTACCCTCACTGGGGAGTGGCACAGGCAGCAATCCAGAGATTGCCACCTTGGAGATCGTGATCTTCAACTTTCAATCAAACACCCTAATTTCCTGTCAGCTTGAACCAACCTGGACTTTCTCCTCTGACCTCTCTCATTAACAAGGTGTTTTTGCCCACAGAACTGACACTCGCTGAGTTGCTGTCACATGATTGGCTGATTAGATATTTGCATTAATGAGCAGGTGTACAGGTGTACCTAATAAAGTGGCCACTGAGTGGATATGTATAAATGATTTGCAGTTAGCCTAAGAGGGAACACATCATCGCCTATCTGTATGATGACATACAAAACAAGTGTCATACAACAAACATACATACATCTTTTTGTAGCATTAGGGGAAACCTGTTAGCATGAACTGAAGACGTGTTATTGTGCAGGTCATAGAGGTAGCTGCTTTGCAACCTATGAAAACCTGAGCCAAGACAGAAAAAACAGAGTAAAAATAAAAAGGCCATTTTTCTGGCTGTAACCAGTGACATGTACCAAAGATCAAGTATTTATTATTTATATTAGTGACCCAGAGGATACAAAAATAACAAGATGGTACATTACGATCATGCTTTAAGGCCCTGGGGCTTGGCATAGAAAGGCAGAATGAGTGAATGAAAGCTTGTAAAATGGAGTTCAATGTGGACAACAAAACAACCCTTCCCTTCCACAAGTCTACATTGACCATCAAGCACAAAACAACCCTTCCCTTCCACAAGTCTGCATTGACCATCAAGCACCCACTTCTACCACATGAATCCCACTTTAATCTCCCCATATTCCCATAGATTCTACCACTAACTTATATCCAAGAGGTAATTTACAGTGGTGGTGGTGGTAGAGGAAGATACATTAGAGACATTTAAAAAGCTCTTAGATAGGCACATGGATGAATAAAAAATGGAGGGCTGTTTGGGAGGATAAGTTGATAGAGTGGGTTAGAAGGTTGGCACAACATCGTGGGCCAAAGAACCTGTATTGTGTTGTCATGTTCTATGTTCGAATTATCATACCAACCCACATTTGTGATCTGGCAGGACACAGACCCACACAGACATTGGGTATATTTATGGAAGTCCATCCAAACACCATTGCAGATAAGGGTTGAACCCTGGGTTACTGGAGCTGCTCCACCGAACATACTAGCAGCTTACTTTATAATCCAATTTCACACAATATAGACATAGAATCAAGGTCATTTCCCTGAAGGATGTATCAGTTGATTTTAAGCTTTGTGAGCCTCTGCTAATTTTCTAGCTTGGCAGACACCAAGGGTGAAGAATTGTTGAGCTGCTCGCAATGCTTCCACCTGTCGAACCATTTCATGCCAATATATACAAGGCCAAAAAAATAACAAATTTATACCTTGCACCTTGGCAGACATTACACGTCTCTTCCACACCTCTGCTGCTTCAACATGTTTCCCTACCAGAAGATTTCACATGCATCTAACTACATAGTTAATCAAAATTATACCGGGTGCCAAGATAAAAGGCAAGATGTTGTTTATTCTATATTTTGATATAATTTTGTTCCCAGCTTTTACAAGATTCCTAAATCTGGGGAGAACTGTTTTTTTCTATATTTTGAGTTTATTTTGTGTTGTCTATTGCAGAAGGCGAATCTGGAAATGGCTTTTTCTTTTCCCAAGAACCATTTCAATTTGTGTTGGCTTGGCCCAGATGGAAGCATTTACTTATGACTCATAAAACAGTAGCTTCTCAAGCCCAAATTTTGAGTGCAAAGTCTAGGCTGATAGTGAACTGCCGTTTCAATGGAGCGCTGCTTTGAAGTACCTTTAGGATATGCCAGCAAAAGATTCCATTGTTTGAATTAGAAACTACCAAAACAAATTAGGCAATCAACAGTCTTCTTTTCTTTTGTTTGTGTAGTCTCTGCTGTGTACAAATTAGCATATGCTGTTACCTGCATAACATACAATGACAACAGATGCTATGTATTAATTATGAAGTGCTTTGGAAAATGCTAAGGTGTGACCAGCTGCTCCTGTCTACTTCTACTGATATGTCATTTAGTGCTAAGCCATTGATTACAATGCTCTTGGTGATTCAGCCAGGGCTCTTCATAGTTATGTATCCCACAGCACTTGATTAAAGACATCTGCTCATGCTGCTGTTTTGGACGCTGAGCATGAACTGTTGTGTTCTGCTGTGCTAGGAGCCAGGGCGATGGGAACCTGGTCTGAATCGATGCCCACTCCAAATAATAGGCCAGCTGCTCAGTGTGGAAAGGGATGGGGTTGGGCTGCTCGGTGTAGAAAGGGATGGGATTGGGCTGCTCGATGGGAAAAGGGATGGGATCGGGCTGCTCGATGTGAAAAGGGATGGGATTGGGCTGCTCGGTGTGGAAAGGGATGGGTTCAGGCTGCTCAGTGTGGAGAGGGATGGGATTGGGCTGCTCGGTGTGGAAAGGGATGGGATTGGGCTGCTTGGTGTGGAAAGGGATGGGATCGGGCTGCTCGGTGTGGAAAGGGATGGGATTGGGCTGCTCGGTGTGGAAAGGGATGGCGCTGGGCAGCTCGGTGTGGAAAGGTATGGGGTTGGGCAGCTCGGTGTGGAAAGGGATGGCGCTCTGTTGCTCAGTGTGGAAAGGGGTGGGATTGGGCTGCTCAGTGTGGAAAGGGATGGGGTTGGGCTGCTCGGCGTGGAAAGGGATGGGATTGGGAAGCTCGGTGTGGAAAGGGATGAGGTTGGGCAGCTCGGTGTGGAAAGGGATGGGATTGGGCTGCTCAGTGTGGAAAGGGATGGCGCTGGGCTGCTAGGTGTGGAAAGGGATGGGATTGGGCAGCTCGGTGTGGAAAGGGATGGGATTGGGCTGCTCGGTGTGGAAAGGGATGGCGCTGGGCAGCTCGGTGTGGAAAGGTATGGGGTTGGGCAGCTCGGTGTGGAAAGGGATGGCGCTCTGCTGCTCAGTGTGGAAAGGGATGGCGCTGGGCTGCTTGGTGTGGAAAGGGATGGGGTCGGGCAACTTGCTGTGGAAAGGGATGGGGTGGGCGACTCAGTGTGGAAAGGGATGGGATTGGGCTGCTCAGTGTGGAAAGGGATGGGATTGGGCTGCTCGGTGTTGAAAGGAATGGGTTCAGGCTGCTCAGTGTGGAGAGGGATGGGATTGGGCTGCTCGGTGTGGCAAGGGATGGGATTGGGCTGCTTGGTGTGGAAAGGGATGGGATCGGGCAGCTCGGTGTGGAAAGGGATGGGATTGGGCTGCTCGGTGTGGAAAGGGATGGCGCTGGGCAGCTCGGTGTGGAAAGGTATGGGGTTGGGCAGCTCGGTGTGGAAAGGGATGGCGCTCTGCTGCACAGAGTGGAAAGGGATGGCGCTGGGCTGCTTGGTGTGGAAAGGGATGGGGTCGGGCAACTTGCTGTGGAAAGGGATGGGGTGGGCTACTCAGTGTGGAAAGGGATGGGATTGGGCTGCTCAGTGTGGAAAGGAATGGGATTGGGCAGCTCGGTGTGGAAAGGGATGGCGCTGGGCAGCTCGGTGTGGAAAGGGATGGGATTGGGCAGCTCGGTGTGGAAAGGGATGGGATTGGGCAGCTCGGTGTGGAAAGGGATGGGATTGGGCAGCTCGGTGTGGAAAGGGATGAGTTTGGGCTGCTCGGTGTGGAAAGGGATGGGATTGGGCTGCTCGGTGTGGAAAGGGATGGTGCTGGGCTGCTCGGTGTGGAAAGGCATGGGATTGGGCTGCTCGGTGTGGAAAGGAATGGGATTGGGCTGCTCGGTGTGGAAAGGCATGGAATTGGGCAGCTTGCTGTGGAAAGGGATGGGATTGGCATGCTCAGTGTGGAAAGGGATGGGATTGGGCAGCTCGGTGTGGAAAGGGATGGTGCTGGGCTGCTCAGTGTGGAAGGGGATGGGATTGGGCTGCTCGGTGTGGAAAGGGATGGGATTGGGCAGCTTGCTGTGGAAAGGGATGGGATTGGCCTGCTCAGTGTGGAAAGGGATGGGATTGGGCTGCTCGGTGTGGAAAGGGATGGGATTGGGCTGCTCGGTGTGGAAAGGGATGGGATTGGGCTGCTCGGTGTGGAAAGGGATGGGATTGGGCTGCTCGGTGTGGAAAGGGATGGGATTGGGCTGCTCGGTGTGGAAAGGCATGGGATTGGGCAGCTTGGTGTGGAAAGGGATGGGATTGGCATGCTCAGTGTGGAAAGGGATGGGATTGGGCTGCTCGATGTGGAACTGGATGGCAATGGGCAGCTCGGTGTGGAAAGGGTTGGGATTGGGCTGCTCGGTGTGGAAAGGGATGGGGTTGGGCTGCTCGGTGTGGAAAGGGTTGGGATTGGGCAGCTAGATGTGGAAAGGGATGGGTTTGAGCAGCTTGGTGTGGAAAGGGATGAGATTGGGCTGCTCGGTGTGGAAAGGGATGGTGCTGGGCTGCTCGGTATGGAAAGGCATGGGATTGGGCAGCTTGCTGTTGAAAGGGATGGGATGGGGCTGCTCGGTGTGGAAAGGGATGGGATTGGGCTGCTCGGTGTGGAAAGGGATGAGATTGGGCTGCTCGATGCGGAAAGGGATGGGATTGGGCAGCTTGCTTTGGAAAGGGATGGGATTGGCCTGCTCAGTGTGGAAAGAGATGGGATTGGGCTGCTCGATATGGAAAGGGATGGGATTGGGCTGCTCAGTGTGGAAAGGGATGGGATTGGGCTGCTCGGTGTGGAAAGGGATGGGATGGGGCTGCTCGGTGTGGAAAGGGATGGGATTGGGCTGCTCGGTGTGGAAAGGGATGAGATTGGGCTGCTCGATGCGGAAAGGGATGGGATTGGGCAGCTTGCTTTGGAAAGGGATGGGATTGGCCTGCTCAGTGTGGAAAGAGATGGGATTGGGCTGCTCGATATGGAAAGGGATGGGATTGGGCAGCTCAATGTGGAAAGGGTTGGGATTGGGCTGCTCGGTGTGGAAAGGGATGGGGTTGGGCTGCTCGGTGAAGAAAGGGATTGGGTTGGGCAGCTCGATGTAGACAGGGATGGCGCTGGGCAGCTCGGTGTGGAAAGGGATGGGGTTGGGCAGCTCGGTGTGGAAAGCGATGGGGTTGGGCAGCTAGGTGTGGAACGAGATGGGGTTGGGCAGCTCGGTGTGGAAAGGGATGGGGTTGGGCAGCTAGGTGTGGAAAGGGATGGGATTGGGCTGCTCGGTGTGGAAAGGGATGGGATTGGGCTGCTCGGTGTGGAAAGGGATGGTGTTGGGCTGCTCGGTGTGGAAAGGCACGGGATTGGGCTGCTCGGTGTGGAAAGGGATGGGATTGGGCTGCTCGGTGTGGAAAGGCATGGGATTGGGCAGCTTGTTGTGGAAATGGATGGGATTGGCATGCTCAGTGTGAAAAGGGATGGGATTGGGCTGCTCGATGTGGAACTGGATGGCATTGGGCAGCTCGGTGTGGAAAGGGTTGGGATTGGGCTGCTCGGTGTGGAAAGGGATGAGATTGGGCTGCTCGGTGCGGAAAGGGATGGGATTGGGCAGCTTGCTTTGGAAAGGGATGGGATTGGCCTGCTCAATGTGGAAAGAGATGGGATTGGGCTGCTTGGTGTGGAAAGGGATGGGATTGGGCTGCTCGGTGTGGAAAGGCATGGGATTGGGCAGCTTGCTGTGGAAAGGGATGGGATTGGCATGCTCTGTGGAAAGGGATGGGATTGGGCTGCTCGATGTGGAACTGGATGGCAATGGGCAGCTCGGTGTGGAAAGGGTTGGGATTCGGCTGCTCGGTGTGGAAAGGGATGAGATTGGGCTGCTCGGTGCGGAAAGGGATAGGATTGGGCAGCTTGCTTTGGAAAGGGATGGGATTGGCCTGCTCAGTGTGGAAAGAGATGGGATTGGGCTGCTCGATATGGAAAGGGATGGGATTGGGCAGCTCAATGTGGAAAGGGTTGGGATTGGGCTGCTTGGTGTGGAAAGGGATGGGGTTGGGCTGCTCGGTGAGGAAAGGGATGGGGTTGGGCAGCTCGATGTGGAATGGGATAGGATTGGGCTGCTTGGTGTGGAAAGGGATGGGATTGGGCTGCTCGGTGTGGAAAGGGATGGCGCTGGGCTGCTCAGTGTGGAAAGGGATGGGATTGGGCTGCTCGGTGTAGAAAGGGATGGCGCTGGGCAGTTCGGTGTGGAAAGAGATGGGGTTGGGCAGCTCGGTGCGGAAAGGGATGGGATTGGGCTGCTCGGTGTGGAAAGGAATGGGATTGGGCTGCTCGGAGTGGAAAGGGATGGGATTGTGCTGCTCGGTGTAGAAAGGGATGGCGCTGGGCAGCTCGGTGTGGAAAGGGAAGGGGTTGGGCAGCTCGGTGTGGAAAGGGATGGGATTGGGCTGCTCGATGTGGAACTGGATGGCATTGGGCACCAGGTGTGGAAAGGGTTGGGATTGGGCTGCTCGGTGTGGAAAGGGATGAGATTGGGCTGCTCGGTGCGGAAAGGGATGGGATTGGGCAGCTTGCTTTGGAAAGGGATGGGATTGGCCTGCTCAGTGTGGAAAGAGATGGGATTGGGCTGCTCGATATGGAAAGGGATGGGATTGGGCAGCTCAATGTGGAAAGGGTTGGGACTGGGCTGCTTGGTGTGGAAAGGGATGGGATTGGGCTGCTCGGTGTGGAAAGGCATGGGATTGGGCAGCTTGCTGTGGAAAAGGATGGGATTGGCATGCTCAGTGTGGAAAGGGATGGGATTGGGCTGCTCGATGTGGAACTGGATGGCAATGGGCAGCTCGGTGTGGAAAGGGTTGGGATTGGGCTGCTCGGTGTGGAAAGGGATGAGATTGGGCTGCTCGGTGCGGAAAGGGATGGGATGGGCAGCTTGCTTTGGAAAGGGATGGGATTGGCCTGCTCAGTGTGGAAAGAGATGGGATTGGGCTGCTCGATATGGAAAGGGATGGGATTGGGCAGCTCAATGTGGAAAGGGTTGGGATTGGGCTGCTTGGTGTGGAAAGGGATGGGGTTGGGCTGCTCGGTGAGGGAAGGGATGGGGTTGGGCAGCTCGATGTGGAATGGGATAGGATTGGGCTGCTTGGTGTGGAAAGGGATGGGATTGGGCTGCTCGGTGTGGAAAGGGATGGCGCTGGGCTGGTCAGTGTGGAAAGGGATGGGATTGGGCTGCTCGGTGTAGAAAGGGATGGCGCTGGGCAGCTCGGTGTGGAAAGAGATGGGGTTGGGCAGCTCGGTGTGGAAAGGGATGAGGTTGGGCTGCTTGGTGTGGAAAGGGATGGGATTGGGCTGCTCGGTGTGGAAAGGGATGGTGCTGGGCTGCTCGGTGTGGAAAGGCATGGGATTGGGCTGCTCGGTGTGGAAAGGGATGGGATTGGGCTGCTCGGTGTAGAAAGGCATGGGATTGGGCAGCTTGCTGTGGAAAGGGATGGGATTGGCATGCTCAGTGTGGAAAGGGATGGGATTGGGCAGCTCGGTGTGGAAAGGGATGGGATTGGGCTGCTCGGTGTGGAAAGGGATGGGATTGGGCTGCTCGGTGTGGAAAGGCATGGGATTGGGCAGCTTGCTGTGGAAAGGGATGGGATTGGCATGCTCAGTGTGGAAAGGGATGGGATTGGGCTGCTCGATGTGGAACTGGATGGCATTGGGCAGCTCGGTGTGGAAACGGTTGGGATTGGGCTGCTCGGTGTGGAAAGGGAAGGTGCTGGGCTGCTCGGTGTGGAAAGGCATGGGATTGGGCTGCTCGGTGTGGAAAGAGATGGGATTGGGCTGCTCGGTGTGGAAAGGGATGGGATTGGGCAGCTTGTTGTGGAAAGGGATGGGATTGGGCAGCTTGCTGTGGAAAGGGATGGGATTGGCCTGCTCAGTGTGGAAAGAGATGGGATTGGGCAGCTCGGTGTGGAAAGGGTTGGGGTTGGGCAGCTCGGTGTGGAAAGGGATGGGATTGGGCTGCTCAGTATGGAAAGGGATGGCGCTGGGCTGCTAGGTGTGGAAAGGGATGGGATTGGGCAGCTCGGTGTGGAAAGGGATGGGATTGGGCTGCTCGGTGTGGAAAGGGATGGCGCTGGGCAGCTCGGTGTGGAAAGGTATGGGGTTGGGCAGCTCGGTGTGGAAAGGGATGGCGCTCTGCTGCTCAGTGTGGAAAGGGATGGCGCTGGGCTGCTTGGTGTGGAAAGGGATGGGGTCGGGCAACTTGCTGTGGAAAGGGATGGGGTGGGCGACTCGGTGTGGAAAGGGATGGGATTGGGCTGCTCGGTGTGGCAAGGGATGGGATTGGGCTGCTTGGTGTGGAAAGGGATGGGATCGGGCTGCTCGGTGTGGCAAGGGATGGGATTGGGCTGCTTGGTGTGGAAAGGGATGGGATCGGGCTGCTCGGTGTGGAAAGGGATGGGATTGGGCTGCTCGGTGTGGAAAGGGATGGGGTTGGGCTGCTAGGTGAGGAAAGGGATGGGGTTGGGCAGCTCAATGTGGATTGGGATGGGATTGGGCTGCTTGGTGTGGAAAGTGATGGCGCTGGGCTGCTCGGTGTGTAAGGGGATGGGATTGGGCAGCTCGGTGTGGAAAGGGATAACACTGGGCTGCTCGGTGTGGAAAGGGATGGGATTGGGCAGCTCGATGTGGAAAGGGATGGGTTTGAGCAGCTCGGTGTGGAAAGGGATGGGATTGTGCTGCTCGGTGTAGAAAGGGATGGCGCTGGGCAGCTCGGTGTGGAAAGGGATGGGATTGGGCTGCTCGGTTTGGAAAGGGATGGTGCTGGGCTGCTCAGTGTGGAAAGGGATGGGATTGGGCTGCTTGGTGTGGAAAGGGATGGGATTGGGCAGCTTGCTGTGGAAAGGGATGGGATTGGCCTGCTCAGTGTGGAAAGGGATGGGATTGGGCTGCTCGATGTGGAAAGGGATGGGATTGGGTAGCTCGATGTGGAAAGGGATGGGATTGGGTAGCTCGGTGTGAAAAGGGTTGGGATTGGGCTGCTCGGTGTGGAAAGTGATGGAATTAGGCAGTTCGATGTGGAAAGGGATGGGGTTGGGCAGCTCGATGTGGAAAGGGATGGGATTGGGCAACTTGCTGTGGAAAGGGATGGGATTGGCCCACTCAGTGTGGAAAGGGGTGGGATTGGGCTGCTCGATGTGGAAAGGGATGGGATTGGGCAGCTCGGTGTGGAAAGGGATGACGCTGGGCTGCTCGGTGTGGAAAGTGATGGGATTGGGCTGCTCAGTGTGGAAAGGGATGGGATTGGGCAGCTCGGTGTGGAAAGGGATGGTGCTGGGCTGCTCAGTGTGGAAAGGGATGGGATTGGGCTGCTCGGTGTGGAAATGGATGGGGTTGGGCTGCTCTGTGTGGAAAGGGATGGTGCTGGGCTGCTCGGTGTGGAAAGGCATGGGATTGGGCTGCTCAGTGTGGAAAGGGATGGGATTGGGCTGCTTGGTGTGGAAAGGGATGGGATTGGGCAGCTTACTGTGGAAAGGGATGGGATTGGCCTGCTCAGTGTGGAAAGGGATGGGATCGGGCTGCTCGGTGTGGAAAGGGATGGGATTGGGCTGCTCGGTGTGGAAACGGATGGGATTGGGCTGCTCGGTGTGGAAAGGGATGGTGCTGGGCTGCTTGGTGTGGAAAGGCATGGGATTGGGCTGCTCGGTGTGGAAAGGGATGGGATTGGGCTGCTTGGTGTGGAAAGGGATGGGATTGGGCAGCTTGCTGTGGAAAGGGATGGGATTGGCCTGCTCAGTGTGGAAAGGGATGGGATTGGGCTGCTCGATGCGGAAAGCGATGGGATTGGGCAGCTCGGTGTGAAAAGGGTTGGGATTGGGCTGCTCGGTGTGGAAAGTGATGGGATTAGGCAGTTCGATGTGGAAAGGGATGGGGTTGGGCAGCTCAATGTGGAAAGGGCTGGGATTGGGCAACTTGCTGTGGAACGGGATGGGATTGGCCCGCTCAGTGTGGAAAGGGATGGGATTGGGCTGCTCGATGTGGAAAGGGATGGGATTGGGCAGCTCGGTGTGGAAAGGGATGACGCTGGGCTGCTCGGTATGGAAAGGAATGGGATTGGGCTGCTCAGTGTGGAAAGGGATGGGATTGGGCAGCTCGGTGTGGAAAGGGATGGTGCTGGGCTGCTCAGTGTGGAAAGGGATGGGATTGGGCTGCTCGGTGTGGAAATGGATGGGGTTGGGCTGCTCGGTGTGGAAAGGGATGGGGTTGGGCTGCTCGGTGTGGAAAGGGATGGGGTTGGGTAGCTCGATGTGCAAATGGATGGGATTGGGCTGTTTGGTGTGGAAAGGGATGGGTTTGGGTAAGCACTGTGACCATTCAGAGCTGTTGTTTGGGGCTCATTGAGTATAGGCCATTGTTGGGGACTAGCAGTGGCTTCTTTACGAATTGACAGACTGCCCATTCCTACCAATCACCCATCGCTGTCTGTTGGATATTATGGAACATAAGAAAAGAATAAAACGGGGAGTGAAATAGTCTACTAGGCCCCTAAAGCCTAAACTACCATTCAATATGATCACTGCTGATCAATGGTGGTCTCATCTCCTCTTCTGTGCCAGTTGCTCAGTATCCTCAATTCTCATTTTTTCAAATATTTATCCTTTTTCTGCCTTAAATATATCTAATGATCTGGCCTGTATAACCTTCAGGGACAAAGAATGCCATCGATCCACACAATGTTTTAGGGTGGTTTCTATGTAAGCAGCCGGAAACCTCTACTGTGTGCTCTAGTTTGTTTTCATACCCCATGTGCTCCTGTCCCTGCTCCTGCTCTGCTCCGGCCCCTGTATTACTGCGTACTCCGCCTCTCACCTGTTTCTCATTATTACCTGTTCTGCTGCCACTTCTGTCTCATTGTGTTCCACCTATCATCTGCCTCTCTGTTTGTTGCTCAGTGTTTTCACCTGTTTGTGGCCAGATTGTGCCAGTGAATTTTCCTGAGCCTTTCCAGCATTCGTATATGTTCACTGTCCGTCTGAATATCGACTCTGCCTGTTTCCCGCTTCTGGTTTTTGGATTTCTCTGGATGTTTTGACGCCGACTCTGTTTGCACCTTGGGATTTGTTGCTCAATTAATATCACTGTGTGCACAGTACTGGGTCTGTGATTGGATCCCTGCTCCAGCACCCTGACAGGTAATGGATGTCTGTCAACACCTGGAGGGGGTTGTCAGTCCCCACCATGCTGGCCAGGCTGCAGCCATGAAACCCACAACTTACTCACTTTGGCCCTTCAACACCGTCAGCCATTCCACACTGAGCATCGGGATTACTGACGACACAGTACTGTGGGGTTCAGCCCAGGTTCTTCAGTGCACAGCTAAGGTCAGTACTTGTATACAAGTTCCAGGTACATCAGTGTGGTTATGATCAGGGTTGTCTATAAAATCCCCTTGTAGAACTGATCCCACTATTCCTCTTGCTCCTGTGTGAAGTATCAGGGAACGCATTGTTTTTTTTCTCTTGTTTTTCCAAAATCCTTCTGTCTGTAACAGTGGCAGATGTCAGAAGGACTTTGCAGAGAGTCAACTCCCATAAGGCGGCTGGGCCAGACAACATCCCAGGCCGAGTACTAAGCGAGCGTGCACTCCAGCTAACTGTTTCCATGGATATCTTCAACACTTCACTCATCCAGATTGCTGTCCCCATATAGTTCAACTCAGCCACCATCATCCCTGTACCAAAGAACTCTACACCTTCAGGACCAAATGACAAATACCCAGCGGTACTGGCACTAATCATCATGAAGTGCTTTGAACGTCTGATAATGGCACATATCAAGAACTCCATCCCTGCCGTGTTGGACACTCACCAATATGCTTACCAATAGAACCGCTCTATGACAGATACTGTTACGTCTGTCATGCACCTGGCCTGACACATCAAGAACAGGACACTTGTCTATGTCAGAATGCTGTTTCTGGATTTCAGTTTGGCTTCCAACACTGTTGTCCCACAGACCTTAGTGAACAAACTCCTACTGCTCGGTCTAAATGCACCACTGTGAACCTGGGTGTTGGACTCCCTAACCAACAGACCATCCCATCCCCATCATGACTGCCCCCCCTCCCCACCAGGCTGCGTGCTCAGCTCATCGTTGTACACTCTGCTCACTCATAGATGCATGGCCGGACTCCCGAGCAATCACATTGTCAAGTTCAGTAATGACATGACAATGGTGGAGCTCATCAACAACTAGTGACGAGACCTACTGAGAGGAGATGGAACAGCTTGTGTCCTGGTGCCTGGAAAAATAACCACTTCTGTAATGTCAACAGGACAAAGGTTGTCAACTTCAGACAAACTTACACCCCCCTTTACATTGGCACTACAGCAGTGGAAACGGCAGGCATTTACAAACTCCTAGGAGTGCACATCACACACAACCTCTCATGGTCCCAAACACAACCTGCATAGTTAAGAAGGCTCATCAATGCTTTGCCTTTCCGAGGAAGCTGAAGAGAAGTGGATTGACTGTTCACATCCTACTCACATCATTCTACAGATATGCAACAGAGTGTATCCTAACAAGCTGCATCACTGCTTGGTACAGAACCTGTCCTGTGGCAGAGAGGTGAAGCCTCTACAACAGATAGAGAGAACTGACAATTATCACCCATCACCATGATTTTTGCACAGTACTGTAGTCATTTTATGTATTGCACTGTACTGCTGCCGCAAAAGAAAAAAACATTATGACATATGTGAGTGATGTTAAACCTGATTTTCATGTAAGACCAAAGGAGCAGAATTAGGCCATTTGGCCCATCGATTCTGCTCTGCCATTGCATCATGGCTTTTGCATTTCCCTCGCAACCCCATTCTCCTGCCTTCTCCCCATAACCTTTCATGCCCTGACTAAACAAGAACCTATCAACCTTCACCTTCAATACAACCAGTGACCTATCCTCCACTGCCATCTGTGGCAATGAATCCATAGATTTACCACCTCTAGCTAAAGAAATTCCTCCTCATCTCCATTCTAAATGGACGTCCATCTATTTTGAGGCTGTGCTCTTTGGGCCTAGACTCCCCCACCAAAGGAAACAACATCTGTACATCCACTACATCTAGGCCTTTGAAGATTCAATAGGTTTCAATGCAATTCCCCTCCCCACATTTCTTCTAAATTCCAGCAAGAACAAGCACAGAGCCGTCAATTGCTACTCATATGATAACGCTTTCATTCCTGGAATCAATCTCGTGAACCTCCTCTGAACCCTCTTTAATGACAGCACATCCTTTCTTAGATAAGGCCCCAAACCTGCTCAGAACTCCAAGTGCAGTCTGACCAATCCCTTATAAAGCCTTGTTATTTCTTCAAAGAATTCCAACAAATCTGTCAGGAAAGATTTTCCCTTAAGGAAACCATGCTGATTTTGGCCTATTTTGTCATGTGCCTCCAAGTACTCCCAAAACACAACCTTAATAATTGACTCCAACATCTTCCCAACCACTGAGATCTCTATTGCAGACTGAGAGTGGGAAGGCAGCAGGGAGAGGGGAATCACAGTGTGGAAAAGGGGAAGGGAGAGGGGAGGGAGCGGGAAGCATCAGAGAGACATTCCCAATATCCATAGGCCTACTGTAATGAAAAATAAACCAATTGTTTTGAATTGAATAACCCTGCCTGGTGTGTGTTCTCTACATTGGCCCCCTCCCCCAACCCAACCATCTCTGGCACTCCTTCTCTGCCGCCTATCTCACACTCCTGCCGTGGAGCTTCACTCTCACCATTCCCAACATTCTTCGCTCCTGCCAGATTTACAAACTCACTCTCTGCTTCATGTTGAGGGATGCAGTACTGTGCAAAAGTCTTAGGCACACTAGCTATACACATGTAACTGAGAACTTGGCACAGCGCTGTGTACAGGGAGCATCAGAGCTCTGAGGTGCTGAGATTTGCAAAAGATTAGCATTCAGGAAAGTTAGCATTAGTATTCATGAGGAGAGCTAACAGATTGTTCTTGTTTATTGCCAGGGGAATCTAATACACAAGGTAGAATCACACTGTGACAAGGACAAGATGGGCCAAAGGGCTTGCTTCTGTGCTGTGGAACTTTATGACTCTGATAAGCAGAGTTATTAAAGCATTGGTGAGACCACATCCGGAGTACTGTGAATGGTATTCATCTTTGTATTTATGGGAGGCTGTAAATGCTTTGGAAACAAAGAAAGCTTAATAAACTAATACCTAGAATGGATGGGTTGCCTTCTGGGGAAAGGCTGGCCTTATATCCACATCGGAACACATAGGATTCTGCGGTGGATGTGGAGAGCAGATTTTCTCTTAAGGGAGAATCTAGAGGTAAGGGTCACAGTTTAAGAATAAATAGTCACCCATTTTTGGGCCGGTTGGTGGCGCAGTAACATCAGCGCCAGACTCCGGAGCGAAGGTTCCCGAGTTTGAATCCAGACAGGTCGCTCCCGGGCACGCTTTCCATCTATGCCGGGTTGAGTGTCGAGCTGGCATCTCAACCTTGTGAAAAAAAACTGCACTGTGAGAAGGACGTGGGGGACCACTCACAGAATCTTTCCTCCAAGACAACGACTTGAGAAAAAAAGTGGTCGCCGAGGCTCTAGCAGGGTATGGCACACAAAAAAAAAGTCACCCATTTAAGACAGAGATCTTATGGCGGAGTTGGTAAAATGGATAGAGTAGCGGTAGATGAAATTTAATTCTGAAAAAAAAATGAGGTGATGCATTTTCGGGGGATTAATAAAATGAGTATCTATACAAGGGATTATCGAGCCCTATAATGAGAGACTGAGGGATCTTCGTTGTAATGTCAAAGGACCATTGAAGGCAATAGCACAAGTAGATAACATGGTTAAGAAAGCATTCAGAGTATTTGCCCTCATTTGTTGGGGCACAGAATATGAGAGCTGAAAAGTTATGATACACCATTGTAAATCATTGGTCAGCCCACAGCTGGAATACAGTGTGCAGTTCTGTTTGCCAAACTATAGGAAAGATGTGATTGTGTCCTCTGTAGTTTGTGCTGAGGAATTCACCGGGAATTTGACTGGAATGGAATAGTTCAGGTATGAGGAGATGCCGGATAGACCCATAGCTTGTTTTCCTTGGAATGCTGAAGGCTAAGGGTCATACAATATTCTGAGCCACACAGGTAGTGTAAATAGTAAGGAATGTTTCCATTTAGCAGTGAGTGTTTATAACCAGAACGTGTGGTAAAGGTTGGAGGGGAACTGAAGGAGAATTTTTTTTCCACCTAGTGGATGGTTCAGATCTGAATTGTACACCCTGAGGGAACTCTGCAGACAGGTTATCTCGAAATACCTTAGCCAAGCAGGCTATGTGCTGGTGCTGGAAAATGGAATTAGTAGAATCATAGAGCAATACAGCCCAATTAACCCATGCTGACCATCTTGTCCCAATTTCCTACATTCAGCCCACATCCTTCCAGGCCCCTCCCCTCCAAGTGCTTCTTAAATGATGTTATTGTACCGGCCTCAAACCACCTCTTCTGGGAACTTGTTTCAGATACTCACCACCTTTTCATGAAAAAGTTACTCCTTAGTTTTAGACACCTCTACCCTGGGGAAAAGACTGTTACCATTCACTTTACCTATTCCTTTATTAAAACACTTCTGTGAGGTCACCCCTCATTCTCCTACGTTCCTAGCAGAGGTAAATACTCGAGGCTGGCACAGATTCAGTGGGCTGAAGGGAAGGGCCTTGCTTCCATGCTGTTTAACTCTACAGAGCAGAATTCACTTCCTTACGTGAGAGGGGCATCTTTGAATATTTTTCAGGCAGAGTAGATGAAGATTTGATAAGCAAGTGGGTGAAGAATTACCTCAGGTAGATGGGAATGCAGAATTGAGGTCACAATCAGATCAACCAAGACTTATTAAATGGCAGAGGGGGCTTGAGCTGAGAGCTCCTAATTCACAGGACTTTATATTTCATGACTGACTGATGATATTCCATTCTTTTTCTTATGTTATTGGAAATTATTTTATTCTATCAATACATTTCAATACAATGCTGTACTGCTCTATGATTCTACTTATCAATGAATGTCTTGCGTGTTTTCAATTTTTTAATTTCTGCTTGAAATGTACAATATAATGATTTTGATCAGCAAGCTCACAGCTAAAGATTGCCTTGTCTAGTTAGTGTGCCATGGAGGAATAGAACAGAATGAGATAAATTGACTGCAAAACTCCGCTCTGTAAGGCCCACTGTTCAGGTGCACTGGGTGCTGAATTGCTTTCGGTGCTAGTAGGGATGCACAGTTGTAAATGCTGTGCTTTTGCATACTGGATGGACTCAGATTGTGATATCATTTTATTACATAATGCAGTGTATGTCACAGACATGATTCTAGTGCCTCCTCAAAGACATGGTGACACATCTCCCACCTACATAGTGGATTCAGTTTTTAGCAAGTGGAACACACACCTTCACCTGTAACACCAACCTTGTAGAACATATAACATAGAATATTACAGTACAGTTCAGGCCCTTTGGCCATGACGTTGTAACAATCTATATAAACATACTCCCTTCCCTCCTACACAGTCCATGACCCTTCATTATTCCTACATCTTTGTGCCTATCTAAGATGCAGGAAAAATGGAGGGTTATGAGACATTTTGAATGTCCCGATTATATCACCTTCTACCACCATCCCCAACAAGGCATTCCATGCACCTGCCATTCTCTGGGTAAAAAAAAACACCTTGACATCTCCTCTAAACTTCCTCCACTTACCTGACGTGCACTTGGTGGTGTGTATGTTGGCAGGGTAAGCATGCAGAGGGCAGCTGTACTTTCTCATCAGGGTGTATGAGAAAGACAGGGTGTACATTGGAAAGTGTCAGTAACCACAGACCAGTTGGTTTGTAAGTTTGTCTCTGACTGATTTATGGAGTACAGCAGGTTATGAGTTGGGCTTCCTTCAGCCTTGGTAGCAGTTTTGATGGACTACAAAGATTGGCACCATAGCACAGCAGCTGGCACTATGCCATTACAGCTTGGGCATTGGGGTTCGGAGTCCAACTCTGACATTGTCTGTATGGAACATATAGGTTTTCTCCAGCTGTCCTGCTTTCCTCCCACAGTCCGAAGAGGTACCGGTTAGCAGAGTCATTGCTCATCGTAAATTGTCCTGTGATTGCTGGGAATCATGACCTGAGGGGCGGGAAAAGGGGGAGGGAGGGGAGGGGAGTGGAGGGAAGGGAAGGGAAGGGAGGGGAGGGGAGGGGAGTGGAGGGAAGGGGAAGGGAGGGGAGGGAAAGAGAGGGGAGGAAGGAAGGGAAGGGAAGGGAAGGGAGGGAGGAAGGAAGGAAGGAAATAACTGACTGGTTTTTGCAGAAGGAAGTCTATCAGAATTGACTTTGAACCTCAGCAGAGATTTCGCTGGAGAAGAGGGAGGAGTGAGATAAATTTACATTTAGAACATCAGTGCCTTCATTTCTCAAATTCATATGCACTGTAAAAAGCTGAGGTCCAGAAACGATCCCTGTGGTACATTACATGTTACATCGTGCCAGCTAAAAAATACATTTTGAAGAATCAAGAGAGTGCAGCTACTGGAAATTGGAGCAACATGCAGACTTCTGGAGAAGCTCAGGTGAGTCGAACAGCATCTGTGGGAGGAAGGAAATTGCCATAGTCTTGGATCAAAGCCCTACGCCAATATAAAGTGCCGACAATCTGACAGATGTTACTCGACGCACTGAGATTCTCCAGCAGATTGTAGCAACACTTATTGCTTTTTTATGTATTCCAGCTAATCTCAGAAAATATTATCGCCTGTGCCACCAAATATTGAAGCAAGATGTTATGAAAAGTCGTTGTGAAGCATTAATATTATGTATTCACTGGTTTCCTCTTTCTAATAAATTTAAGCCATGTTGAATTTGCCCGATCACATTGAGGCACAACGATAGCAGAGTGGTTAGCACGACGCTATCACAACTCGGGGCGTCAGAGTTGGGTGTTCAATTCCAGCGCCATCTGTACAGTTTGTATGTTCTCCTGTGACCATGTAGCATTCCTGCAGGTACCACAATTCCCTCCCACAGTTCAAAGACATACCGGAAGGGCCCATTCTTTGCTGCATCCCAAAACGAATAAATAAAAACATTTTAAAAATTACTAACAGCTTCTAATATTTTCTCCATGGTTAAGCTCACTGGTTTCCAGCTTTCTGTCTCTCACCGCAATTCATATAAAAGAAAGATTTAGATTTTCAAATCAAATGGAATCTCAACAAATCTAGGGAAATTTTGAAAATTAAAGCAAACAAATCAAGTATTTTACTAGCTACGTTTTTTTTTAAGTCCCTGGGATGAAGGGCCTGTAGATCGTCATGTCATAGCTCCAACAATTTTCTCAGTACGACTTCCCTGTAATTTTCCTGAATTCCTGCAATTCTTGACGTAGATCTAGTTCTAGTATGTTATCATCTATAATTCTGTCACTCAAATCATTGACATATAATATGAAAAGGAGCAGTACCAACACAGACCCCTGTGGAACACCACTAGTCACTGACTGCAAAGCAGAAAAGGTCCCCTTTCTTCCCATTCTTTGCCTCCTGCCAGTCAGCCAATCTTTTATCCATGCTAGTATCTTTCTTGTAATACCATGGGCTCCTATCTTCTTAAGCAGTTAATGTATGGCACTTTCTCAAAGGCCTTCTGAAAATCAAGTATTCAACATTCACTGACTCTCCTTTGCCTATTCTGCTTGTTATTTCCTCAAAGAATACCAGCAGATCTGTCACACAAGATTTTTCCCTTAAGGACAACTTGCTGACTATGGCCTATTTTATCATGTGCCTCCAAGTATCCCAAACCCTCATCCTTCATAATGGACTGCAACATCTTTCCAACCACTGAAGTCAGGCTTACTGGCCAATAATTTCCTTTCTTTTGCTTCTCTCTGTTCTTGAAGTGTGGAGTGAATTTGCAATTTTCCAGTCCTCTGGAACCATTATTGAAAGATTATTACCAATGCCTCCACAATGCCTCTTTCAGAAACCTGAGGTGTGGTTTATCTAGTCCAAATTACTTTTCTACCTTTAGAACTTTCAGCTTCCCAAGTACCTTGTCCTGATTAATAGCAACTACACTCCCTTCTGCCCCCTGACTCTCCGGACTTTCTGGCACAGTTTTAGTGTCTTGCACAGTGAAGACTGATGCAAAATACTTAAGTTCATCCACATTTTATGTCTCTCATTACCATCTCTCCAGTGTCATTTTGCAGTGGTCCAATATCCATTTTTGCCTCTCTTTTACCCTTTATGCATCTGAAAAGAACTTTTGATATCCTCTTTTATTTTATAGGCTAATTTAATCTTTTCTCTCCTTAATGGGTATTTGGTCTCATGTCACACTTCAACTTGTCCCACTGACTGCAATTTTGCCAAATCATCTGCCTGTCCTTCCTCACAGTCTCACTACAAACTGCATTTACTTGTCTACCAACTGCTGCATCCTCAGCCCTATCACTCAGGTTCTCATCCCCCAGCCAAATTAGATTAAACCCTCCCCAAAAGCTCTCGCAAATCTGCCTACGAGGATATTGGTCCCGCTCGGGTTCAGATGGAACCTGTCCTTTTTGTACAGGCCATACCTTCCCACAGACGAGATCCCAGTGATCCAGAAGTCTGGATCCCTGCCCCCTGCATCAATTCCTCAGCCACGCATTCATCTGCCACATCATCCTATTCTTATCTTCCTTGGCATGTGCTGCAGGCATCAATCCAGAGATTACTACCGAGGAGGTCCTGCTTTTCAGCTTTCTACCTGATTCCCTATATTTTCTCTTCAGGACTTCATCCCTTTTCCTGCCTATGTCGTTGGTACCAATATGTACCATAACTTCTGGGCTGTTCATGCTCCCCCTTTAGAATGCTGCAGACCCAATCTGGCACCTGGGAGGCAACATACCATCCGGGTATCTCTTTCACTTCCACTGAATCGCCTGTCTGCTCCTCTAACCATGGAATTCCCTATCACCACTGCACTCCTCTTCTTCTACCCCCCCCCCCCCCGAACCAGACTCAGAGCCAGAGACCTGACCGCCGTGACTTTCCTCTGCTTGGAGCCGTACTTAGCCTCATAGTCGTAATTATATAGTGAGTAGAGCAGAGGGCTACGCACGTGGTCTTGTGGTGCATCTGCACTGGTGAAGATTGTGGTGATTCCTGACAGAGGTACATAAAATTATGAGGGGTACAGATAGGGGTAAATATAAGCAGGCTTTATCCACCAAGGTTGGGTGAGACTAAAACTAGGGTTCATGGTTTAAGGGTGAAAGGTGAAATGTTTAAAGGGAACATGAGGGAGAACTTCTTCACTCAGAAAGTGGTGAGAGTGAAGAATGGACTGGCAGCGTAAGTGGTGGATACGAGTTTGATTTCAACATTTAAGGCAAATTTGGTAGATGGATGAGAAATCTATGAAGGGTTATGGTCTTGGTGCAGTTCAAAGAGACTAGGCCGATTTTTAAATCAGCATGGACTAAATGGGTTGAAGGGCCTGTTTCTGTTCTGTACTGTTCAATAATTCGCTGACAATGAGATGTTGTTGCCAATCCAAATTGAATGAGATCTGCAATGAGGAAATTGAAGATCCAGTTGCACAAGGAAGCACTGAGGTCCAGGTCATGGAGCTTATTGATTAGTTTTGAGGGAATGATAGTGTTTTGTTTCTGCATGATATCTCATGCATATCTGTTCCTGTTGATTGTTGGATCTGCGATACATCTCCAGCAGAGTCACAACACACTTTTTGTTCCTGGTCTCTATCCGTATGACCTTGTTTGAAAAGCCTTCTAGCACATTCTCCCAATGCAGAAGTAATGCAGTCCTTGTCCAAAAGTACAAAGTTTGAGCATTACCCCTCTGTCCTCCCTAAGTATTTTATACCCCTGAATATTGACTCAGCCTCTCACTCAACATCAGTAAAAGAGCTGATTATTGACCAGAGGTCCATGAGCCAGTAGGGGATCAGAGGTGGAGAGGATCAGTCACTTTAAATCCCTTGGCATTATCATTACCATTTCAGGGGGTCTGTCCTGGCACCAGCAAGTAAGTGCCATTATAAAGAAGGCAAGGCAGTGCCTCTACCTTCTGAGAAGTTTGCACAGATTTCGAGTGTCGTCTAAAACTCTGACAAATTTGTGTAGATGCGCAGTGCACAGTGGAGAGCATCCTGACTATTTGCATCAAGGACTGGTATGGCAACACCAATGCTCAATGATGGAAGAGCCTATAGAAAGTGGTGGATACAACTCAGTTCGTCACAGGAAAAGCCCTTCCCCACCATTCCCCTTTAGGGAGTGTAACCACAAGAAAGCAGCATCAATCATCAAGGATCCCCACCATCCAGGCCAGGCCATCTTCTTGCTGTTGCCATCGGTAACAAGGTACAGGAGCTTTTGGTCTCACACCACCAGCTCCAGGATCAGCTCTTACTCTTCATCCTTCAGGCCCTGTGGCAGCATGGATAACTTCACTCACCCAACACTGAACTGATTCCACAACCTATGGACTCACTTTCAAGGATTTGACAGCTCATGTTCTCAGCATTACTTATTTACCTACTGTGAATGCCTACAAGAAAATAAATCTCAAGGCAGAATATGGTGACAGAAACATACTTTGATAATAAATTTACTTAGAACTTTGAGCTGCCAGCCCTGTCGCTCTTTCGACAAAGTCTCAGTGATAGAAACAATATTGCATTTCCCTATGAAATGTACATCTGCCTTACCAATTAGTCTCCTTGCCTTAAAGCAGGTGCAACCTGGCTCTCAGTTCTCCTGATGAGCACGATGTTACACTTGGAATGTTAACTAGTAGAGCCGCTTCCTCACTTATTCCCGGTTTCTTGTCTTTCCCAAATGTACTGCACCTCTTAGAGTTCACAATCAGAAGTAAATGAAATGCACAATTGTTGCCTTCTTAGCTTATTTTGCTCTAGAAACTGATACTGAACTTCTCCTTAATGGGAAATCTTTTCAGCATGGATGGCTAACTGAAGCTAGTTAGCTCCAAGGATCAAAAGGCTGTCAACTATGTGGTGTGAGCTGCCTTTGCTTCCTTCTACAGATGGTTTCTTTCGAATCGATATAATTCCAGTTTTAATCATGAAATTGCATTCTTCGAATCTACAATCTGTTGTCCATAAATTTATGCCACCATATCACAATGTAAAGTGTAATCAATCTTTATCAAAGGTAGGCTCTTAATTTCATAATACGAGCTTATGAATGAGTTGGTTGAACAAATAGCTTATCCATCAGAATTGTCTGATGCAACGTTATCAAATTACAATTCACAATAAATGAAAATTCCCTGATGAAGAGGCTGCCAGATATCTTAAGGCAGTATTTTAAATATTTTATAGTTCCTTAAACAAAATTATATTTATATCAGTTTAAATTTGTGCACATTTAAATTATAATTTGTCCCAGATAGCACGCATTGCAATAAAAGCCAACTCATTTTTAATTAAAGCCATCAATTCACCGTACTGTACTTCATTTTAAAAAAATGGGAGATTAAGCAGCAAATCCAGGCAGAAGCCAAACATTAGTGGGGAGTGAGTAAGCCAGCGTTGTCTAGAGTTGGGAATTATCCTTGGAATGATGCTGAGCCAAGGACAGCTGGAAGCCAGGAGCAGCGGATAATAAGAGGAAAAGATGCAAGTGCTTGATGTGTTTTTTTAGAGAAGTGATTTTAGGATTGAGACGTTGCCCAAAGCTAGGACTAATTAGGTAAATGTGGCACTGACAATTACATGCTGGAAGGGAGACAGCAGATTAAAAAAGAGAGGGTAAGAGTGGCGTATTGGCTTCCAAGAGCTGTGATCTGATTGACTAGCTTTGCACAGGTTTTTAAATATTAAAGGAATTGACAAAAATGGGGTAAGGCACCGAGGTAAAAGATCGTCAAACTAAATAGTGCAGCAGGCGTGTGGAGCCAAATGGTCCACTTCTGCTTCCATTCCTTGCATTCTGTTCAGTTCATACACCTCACCAGTGGTGAGGATCAAGAAGGTACGGTCAAGGGAGATGGAGGAGCACTTACAGGACGCTTTGAGTCGGTGCACTGGACAATATTCAGGGATTCATCTTTTGAACCTGAATGAATATGCCACAGTTCTCAAAGATTTAATCAAAACTGTGTGGATGAGTATGTGCCATTGAGAACATACAATACCAGACATATACAAGTCAAAAGCCGTGGATGAACTAGGAGATTCATAGTCTGCTGAGGGCTAGATTTGTGGTATTCGAGACCAGCGATCCAGATCTATCCAAGAGGTACATTCCATCTCTAACCTCAATCAGAATTATTTCTTTGCTCTTATCTTAAGAGCAAAGAAATAATTCTGATTGAGGTTAGAGATGGAATTGGCTGCACATCAGCTCTGGCAGGGTCAGTAGGCCTACAAAGCAAAACCTGACAACGTGAGTGGCAGGGATGTTTCACTCCCAGATGAGCACAATACCTTCTATGCTTGCTTTGAAAGGGAGAATAAAACTATATCTATACAAATCCCTGTAGCATCTGGTGACCTTGTAATCTCTGTCTCGGAGGCTGAAGTCAGAACTTCTTTCCAGAGGGTGAATCCTTGTAAAGCATCAGTTCCTGATGGTGTACCTGGTAGGGCTCTGAAAACCTGTGTCAACGAACTGGTGGGAGTGTTCAAGGACACCTTTAATCTCTCACTGCTGTGGTCAGAGGCTCCCACCTGCTTCAACAGGACAACAATCATACCAGTGACCAAGAAGAGCAGGTTGAGCTGCCTCAACAACTGTCACCCTGTGGCACTCACATCTACTGTGATGAAATGCTTTGAGAGGTTGGTCAAGGCCGGAACTAACTCCTGCCTAAACAAGGACCTGGACCCAATGCATTTTGCCTCTCACCACAATAGGTTTACAGCAGATTCAATCCCACTGGCTCTTCACTCAGTCTTGGGTCGAACAACAGCAATACCTACATCAGGCAGCTGTTTATTGAACACAGTTCAGCGTTCAACACAATCATACCCTCAGTCCTAATCAAAAAGCTCCAAAACATGGACTCTGTACCTCCCTCTACAACTGCATCCTTGACTTCTTCACTGGGATACCACAGTCTTTGCAGATCAGAAATGACATCTCCTCAACACAGGCGCACCTCAGGGATGTGTGCTTAGCCCACTGCTCTACTCTCTCTACCCCAATAACTCTGTGGCTAAGCACAGCTCAAACACCATTTATAAAGTTGCTGACAACACAACTATTGTTGATGGAATTTCATATGGTGATGAGGTGATGTACAGGAGCGAGATGCATAGTTCAGCTGGTTGCGTGGTGTTACAGCAATAACCTTGTACTGGACGTCAGTAAGACCAAGGAATTGATGTGGACTGCAGGAGGGGAAGTCGAAGAAACTCACACAAGTCCTCATCGAGGGATCAGAAGTGGAAAAGGTGAGCAGTTTTAAGTTCTCCAAGGATCTATCCTGGGCCCAACGTATTGAAGCAGCTACAAAGAAGCCACAGCAATGGCTATATTTCATTGGGAATTTGAGATGATTTGGTTTGTCACCAATGACACTCGCAAACTTATAGAGATGTACCAAGGAGGACATTCTAACTGGTTGCATCACTGTCCGGTATGGAGGGGACACTGCACAGGATCAGAAAAAGCTGCCGAAAGATGTAAATTCAGTCAGCTCCATGGTGGACGCCTCAGCAGCATCCAGGCCCCTTTCAAAAGGTGATGCCTCAAAAAGACGGAATTCATCAGAGGACCCCCCTGATGCAGGACATGCCCTCTTGTCATTGCTACCATCATGGAGGTGGTACAGGAGCCTGAACATCTCAGGAACAGCTTACTCCCCTCCACCGTCAGATTTCTGAATGAACATTGAACCCATGAACACTACCTCAGTATTTTTCCTCTCTTCTTGAACTACGCATTTAATTTTTTTATATACATACCTCTTATTGTAATTTATATACAAACAACTATATCAGGATGCTGTTCATTGACTACATCTCAGTGTTTAAACACCATCATTTCCCACAGTCCTGATCGATAAGCCACAGATCCTGGGCCTCTTCAACTTCCTCTGCAATTGGATCCTCAACTTCCTAATCAGAAGACCACCATCTGTGTGGGTTGGTGATAATATATCTTCCTCTATGACGATTAAAACTGGTGCACCTCAGGGATGTGTGCTTAGCCCACTGCTCTACTCCCTCTACACCTATGACAGTGTGGCTAGGCATAGCTCAAATACCATATATAAATTTTCTGACGATACAACCATTGTCGGTAGAACCTCAGATGGAGATGAGAGGGCATACAGGAGCAATATATACCAGCTAGTGGAGTGGTGTCGCAGCAACTACCTGGCACTCTACGTCAGTAAGATGAAAGAGCTGATTGTGGACTTCAGGAAGGGTAAGACAAGGATACAGGAAGCTGCTGGTGAATGCAGCAGGCCAGGCAGCATCCCCAGGAAGAGGAACAGCCGACGCTTCAGGCCGAGACCCTTCGTCAGGACTAACTCTTCCTTCAGTTAGTCCTGACGAAGGGTCTCGGCCTGAAGCGTCGGCTGTTCCTCTTCCTGGGGATGCTGCCTGGCCTGCTGCGTTCACCAGCGGCTTTGGTGTGTGTTGCTTGAGTTTCCAGCATCTGCAGAATTCCTGTTGTTCAAGGATACAGGAACCTGTTTTGCAATCCTCATAGAAGGATCAGAGGTGGTGAGAATGATCAATTTCAAGTTCCTGGGTGTCAAGATCTCTGACGATCTAACCTGGTCCCAACATATCGATGCAGCTATTAAGAAGGCAAGACATTAGGAGTTTGAAGAGTTTTGGTCTGTCACCAAAAACACTTGAAAACTTCTGTAGATGTACCATGGAGAGCATTCTGACAGACTGCATCACTGTCTGGTATGGGGGGGAGGGGCTACTGCACAGGAATGAAAGAAGCTGCAGAAAGTTGTAAAATCAGGCAGCTCCATCTTGGGTACTAGCTTTTATAGTATCTGAGACACCTGCAAGGAGTGGTGCCTCAGAAGGGTGGCATCCATTATTAAGGACCCACCCCCTCAACCCACAGGACATGCCCTCTTCTCATTGTTACCATCAGGAAGGAGGTACAGAAGCCTGAAGGCACACTTTATACTTTACTTTCGCCAAACAATTGGTACTAGAACGTACAATCATCACAGCGATATTTGATTCTGTGCTTCACACTCCCTGGATTACATACATGAAATATTAAAAATAGTTAAAATTAGTAAATATTAAAAATTTAAATTATAAATCATAAATAGAAAATAGAAAAATGGGAAGTAACGTAGTGCAAAAAAACTGAGAGGCAGGTCCGGATATTTGGAGTGTACGGCCCAGATCCAGGTCAGGATCTGTTCAGCAGTCTCATCACAGTTGGAAAGAAGCTGTTTCCAAACCTGGCCGTACAAGTCTTCAAGCTCCTGAGCCTTCTCCCGGAGGGAAGAGGGACGAAAAGTGTGTTGGCTGGGTGGGTCGTGTCCTTGATTATCCTGGCAGCACTGCTCCGACAGCGTGCGGTGTAAAGTGAGTCCAAGGACGGAAGATTGGTTTGTGTGATGTGCTGGGCTGTGTTCACGAACTTCTGCAGCTTCTTTCAGTCTTGGACAGGACAACTTCCATACCAGGTTGTGATGCACCCTAGAAGAAAGCTTTCTACGGTGCACCTATCACTCAGTGATTCAGGGACAGCTTCTTCCCCTCTGCCATTCGATTCCTAAATGGACATTGAACCGATAAATACTACCGCACTTTTTAAAAAATATATCATTTCTGTTTTGCACTATTTTTAATCTATATGTATATATATATATATATATATATATATATATATATATATATACACACACACTTATTGTAATGGATTGATTTTTTTTCCTTTTATATTGCCATGTATTGCAAAGTACAGCTGCTGCAAAACAACAAATTTTGCGACTTATGCCGGTGATAATTAAACCTGGTTCTGATGATTGACAGTCTGTATGGTTTGGGAAGGAGTTTTATGGTCATATTTGTATTTTTCCCCCAAGAAGATTTATGACAATTGAATAGGATCAGAATTCATTTAACTACAGAATGTTTCTAGAGAGCAAGTAAAAGAAATTCTCCAGGGAAGATTAGCTTCAGCAGTGGTTACAGCAAATGAATAAAAAGAAAGAACATGCTTACAATTCACATACAATGATCAGAGTAATTACTTGTTCTCCCATGTCTCAATCACATAATAAAAAGGTAAATGATCTCTGCACCACGAGGAAATTTCTGAGTTTGTTTTTTGCACAAGGCTGCTTATTCATTTTATTGGATTACAACAGAAACAGAACACTTGCAGGCAGTGATGTGTTTCTTTTATTACATAACACTTCAGTTTCAGCAGTTTGAGGACCATGGCTTTCAGGACACTTTGAGCAATGCTAAAGAAGATCCTTTGTGTGGAATTCATTCTGCAGCACAACTTGTCAAAATGGAACACATCCTTATTATAATATTGTATCCCTTTACCAGGCAACCCCCTCAGTTTCCTCCATAGGAAAAATAGTAAAGAATTTAGATTTGATTAGATTATGAGGAGACGCAGTCCTCTTTTATTGTCATTTAGTAATGCATGCATTAAGAAATGATACGTTTTTCTAGAATGATATCACAGAAACACATGACAAACCGACTTAAAAACTGACAAAAACCACATAATTATAACATATAATTACAACAGTGCAAAGCAATACCGTAATTTGATAAGAACAGACCATAGGCACGGTAGAAGTCTCAAAGTCTCTCGAAAGTCCCATCATCTCACGTGGACAGTGAACCTCCGCAAATTTGCCGAAGCAGCATCCTGGAAGCAACCGACCACAGTCCGACTCCGAGTCCGTTCGAAAACTCCGAGCCTCCGACCAGCTCTCCGACAGTCGAGGATTTGGGGCCTTTCCCTCCGGAGATTCTCGATCGCACAGTAGCAGTGGCAGCGAAGCGGGCATTTCAGAAATTTCTCCAGGGGTTCCTCTGTGCTTCTCATGGCTATCTCCATCAAATCAGAATTGTGCATGGCCCTCTAGTTAACACATAATCGATATTATTCAGAACGGCTGTGCGCGCTGTGTCGTGCCGCCATCTTCTCCTCCCTCCACAGCAGAGATGTCTAAAGCTAGGTGGCTTAGGTTGTAAGGTACTTAATATCAAGGGAAATCTGAGAAAGAACATTTTCACAATGAGAAAGGTTAAATTCTGGAAGACACTGGCTGAGGGGTTATGGACGCAAGTGCTCTAACATCATTTAATACGTATCTGGATGAGCACTTTAATTGCCAACACCTAGAAGGCTACAAGCCAATAGCATTAGTGTAGATAGCACTTGATGGTCAAGCACGGAGATGGAGAGTTGAATGTCCTGTTTTACTGCTTTATGACTTTACATATCAATCTCTTGCAATAAGAAGCCTCTGACTGTACTTGAGAAGCGCTTGCTTTGGTTCATAATTCGAGCAATAAAAAATCAATTTGGAAGGTGATATATTTCCAGCCTCTGGAAAGAGATGGAAAATACTAGAAACCGCTGATCAATAAAGCAGCAGGTTTGCATTGTGTTCTGGTAATCTTGGCTAATTGCCACTATCAAGGCTGTAGAAGGCAAGTAAACAGTAAAGAACAGCTCCATAAAATGTGTGGCCCCTGGGAAGTTCCTCTTTTGGTGGGTGGAGCTCGATGAAGTGGTCCCCCAATTTACAATGGGTATCGCCAATGCAGAGGAAGCCAGATCAGGATCATCGGACACAATAGAGGGCCCTGGAAGATTCGCAGGTGAAGTGTTGCTTCACCTGGAAGGGGTGTTTGGGATCCCAAATGGAGGTGAGGGAGGAGGTGTATGGGCAGCTGTAGCACTTAAGACACTTGCAGGGATAAATGCTGGGAGGGAGATTAGTGTGGAGGGACGATGGACAAGGCAATCACAAAAGGAGCGATCTCTGCACTCGTAAAAGCTTTCAGAATTGTTTTGCTAGTTTCACTTTCAAGCCCAAGGACAGAGCATTCGAAGACAAATTGCATAATGTGATTGTTTAATGATTCTATGGCTCCGTAACTGCATGACATCAGGCAATTTGGCCTGACAAACTTTTGCCAGCAGTTTCCTCATAGTAAGAATCTGGCAGTCAGTTATTCATTTTCCACAATTTAATACCTGTCAATTATTGACCTGCTTTTAATTGAAACTGTGGAGTTTTATATGAACAATCGCCAATACTTTCACATTCTAACCATCTATGGCAATTACAAATAAAGGTATGAACTACGAGCAGAGGTAGGCTACCTGGTCGGTCAGGTCTATAAAATGTGACATGGGGTATCTGATTGTGAACCCACGTTTCACACTCTGAACACTGGGGCTCCACAGGGCTGCACTCTCAGCCCCCAACTCTAGTCCCTGTACACTCATGACTCCGCGGCCAGATTCTGCTCCAACTCCATCTTCAAGATGATACCGCTATAGTGGGCACATCTCAAATAACCATGAATTAGAGTACAGGACGGTGAAACAAGGTCATGACAACAACCTTTCCCTCAATGTCAACCAAACAAAACAGCTGGTCATTAAGTTCAGAAAAGGGGAGAGTGCACATACTTTTGTCCACAAAGGTGCTGAGATTGAGAGGGTCATGTTCCCAGGTGTGAACATCACCAATAGTCCGTTCTGGTCCAACCACCTTGATGCCATGGCCAAGGAAGCTCACCAGTTCCTCTGTCTCCTCAGGAGGTTAAAGAAATTCAGCATGTCCCCATCAACTTTCATCAATGCACCATCGAGAACATTCTGTCTGGATACCCAGTGGCTTGGTATGGCAACTGCTCTGCACGTGTCACAAGAAACTGCAGTGGACCGAGCTCAGTACATCACAGCAACCAGTTTCTCCTCTGTAGACTCTGTCTGTACTTCTTGCTGTCTCAGTAAAGCAGGCAGCATAATCAATCACCTACCCCCGGACATTCTCTCTGCTCCAATCCGGCAGAAGATACAAACGCCTGAAAGCACGTACCTCCAGGGTCAAGGACAGCGTCTATCCCACTGTTATCAGACTCTTAAACTGACCTCTTGTATGATTAGATGGACTCATAATCTACCTTGTTATGATTTTGTGTTTCCTCGGTTACCTGCACTGTACTTTTTTGGTAGCTTTTACACTTCATTCTGCATTATTATCGTTTCATCTTATTCTAGCTCAGTGCACTGTGTAATGATATGATCTGTATGAACAGCGTGCAAGACGAGCTTTTCACTGTATCTTGGTACATGTGACAAAAATAAACCAACACAACCATCAAACCCCTGTAACTTTTCACCTGCTTGCTTAAATAGGATCTTTCTAACTCTGCCTTCAAGATATTCAAAAATTCACCTTCTACTCCCTTTAAGGAAAGGAATTTCAGAGTCCTTCTGGAAGAAATAATCACCATCTCTACCTCGAATGCAAGATCCTTTATATTTAAATAATAACCTCTAGTTCTACATTATATCACAGGAGGAAAGATTCTTTCAAAACACCCACTTGGGATCTTATATGTTTCAATCAGCCCCTTAACTCTTCTAAGTTCCAGAAGATACTACCAATCTTGTCCATAAGAATTAGGAGCAGACTTAGGCTGCTTCACCATTGTGTCATGGCTGATTTATCATTGTTCTCAGCCTGATGTAATATTCCTCTCAACCGCATTCTCCTGCATTCTCTCCATAACCTTGGGCACCCTGACTGATCAAGAAATTATCAACTCTGCTTTAAAGATACTCAGGGAATTGGTTTCCACAGCTGTCTGTGGCAATGAATTCCACAGATTCACTACTTTCTGGCTAAAAATTTGCTCATTATCTGTTCCAGTCTGAGGCTAGACTTGCCCTCCGTAGGAAATGTCCTCCCTACATTCACTCTATCTAGACCTTTCAATATTCGATAGGATTCAATGAGAATCCCCCCTCATTCTCCTAAGCTCCAGCAAGTACAGGTCCTGAGCCATCAAATGCTCCTCATGTCTGCATGTGTTGTGTAATGAAGCGGATGTGATTAGGGAATGTAATGTAAAAGAACCCTTAGGAGGCAGTAATCATCATACGATAGAATTAATTTGAGAGGGAGAAGCTAAAGTCGGATGTATCAGTATTACACTCAAGTAAAGGGACTTACAGAGGCATGAAAGAGGAGCTGGCCAAAGTTGACTGGAAGGGGACACTAGCAGGAATGACAGTAGAGCAGCAATGGCTAGAGTTTCGGGGGACGACTTGTAAGGCGCAGAATATATACATCCCAAAGAAGAGGTAATTTTCAAAAGACAGGATGAAGCAACTGTGGCTGACCAGGCAAGTCAAAGACAACATAAAAGGGGTATATAATAGAGCAAAATTTAGTGGGAATTAGAGGATTGGGAAACTTTTAAAAACCAACAGAAGGCAACAAAAAAGCTACGGGGGTGGGGGGATGGTAGATGGAATACGAAGGTAAGTGAGCTAATAATATCTGCTGTGTACATACATCTATTGATGCTTCTGGACACATCTTCAGTGATGTTCCTGGAATCATCAGGTGTTTCGGGTCTTTCAACATCATACAACCTCCTCCAGGTGACCCAGCCGGGGCTGATCAGACCCCGGCTTGTGTCCAGATGGCTAGCTACTTATGACTCCATGGCTCCCCTCTTTTGAGCCACAGCCATCTTGAGGCCCTCTCTGCCGCGTCGGTGGTACTGCGGATGGCTCTCCTCTTCCTCTCTCCCTCAATGCCCAAAATGCTGAAGGCTCTAACTAAGGAACGGGCTGCGAATCCCCTACAACCAACCTCCACTGGGAGACACCTCGCTCTCCATCCAGCCTGCTGACAGTTGCTGACCAGTCCTGCGTACTTGGAGAGCTTCCCTTCAAAGGCCTCTTCCAAGCTGTCTTCCCATGGGACTGTCAGCTCCAGCAGCACCATTTGCTTAGTAGACTCAGACACTAGGACAATGTCTGGTCGCAGGGTGGTGGCTGCGATATGGTTGGGGAACTTCAGCTGCCCTTCGAGGTCAACCAACAGCTGCCAGTCCCTTGCAGAGGTCAGAATGCCCGCAGATGTTCTTTTGGCAGGTATTGGCTGCTCCCCAGCTCTGACAAAGGCAATGGTCTGCTTGGAGGGTCAGGACCAGTTCGCCCACTCAACTCCTGCGCTGATGGTTTCAGCGATGGTCTTCAGGACCTGATCATGCCTCCACCTGTACCGTCCCTCACCAAGTGCCCTTGCACAGCCGCTGAGGATGAAAAGAAAAAGAGAGGAGAGCAGTTTTGGAGCGTCAGGTGGTAGTAATGAATGCAGTTGCTATTGCTAGGAAGAGGGTGTCAGGAAACTGCAAGATCTGAAGACAGGTAAGTCACCTGGACCAGAAAAAATAGGAGCATGGGTAGAGTATTGGCTGATTGTCAGGAGGCAAAGATTGGGAATAAAGGGAGTCTTTTTTGATTGGCTGCCAGTTACGAGTGGTGTTCTGCAGGGGTCAGTGTTTGGACCACTTCTTCTTATGTTGCAGTTCAGTGATTTGGATGATGGAATTGATGGCTTTGTGGCCAAGATTGCAGATGATACAAAGGTTGGTAGAGGAGCAGGCAGTGTTCAGGATGCAAGGAGTCTGCAGAATGACTTAGACAGATTAGGAGAAAGGGCAAAGAAGTGGCAGATGGAATATAGTGTCGGGAAGCATATGGTCGTGCACTTTGATAGAAGGAATAAAAGCATAGACTATTTTCTAAACTGGGAGGAAATTAAAAAATATGAGGTGTGAAGGGACTTAGGAGTCCTTTTGCAGGAATCCCTAAGGTCATTTTGCAGGTTGAGTCAGTGGTGAGGAAGGTAAATGCAATGTTAGCATTCATTTCAAGAGGGCTAGAATATAAAAGCAAGGATGTAACGCTGAGGCTTTATAAGGTTTGTCCATCATCATTGATGAAGACCTCGACACCATTAATACTTTTTTATGAGGTCGAGTTGCTAGCTCGACACTCAACCCAGCACGGATGGAAAGCGTGCCTGGGAGTGGCCCGACTAGATTCGAACTTGGGAACCTTCGCTCCTGGAGTCCGGCGCTGATGTCACTGCGCCACCAGCCGGTTTGATGGTGCCAAGACTAGCACTTGATTTGGATTTAAGTGAGGGAGAGTTGCACAGCATCAGCCTCACTCTCCCTTCCCAATTCCCATCTGGATCCAGTGGCAAGACAAGAGTAAAGCACCAGCGAATCCCCACTTGGGGGATTGTGAGCAGTTCTGGGTGCTTATTTAAGGGAGGTTGACATTGGGATGATTTCAGAGGAGGTTCACGACAATGATTCAGGGAATGAAAGGCGCATCATATGAGGAGCAATTGATGGATATGGGCCTTTACTCATTGGAACTTAGAAGAATGAGGGGGTTGGGATCTCATTGAAACATCGAATATTGAAAGGCCTAGAAAGAGTGGACGTGGGGAGGATGTCTTCTATGGTGGGGGTATCTAGGATCAGAGGGCACAGCCTCAGAATAGAGGGACGTCCATTTAGAATAGATGAGGAGGAATTTCTTTACCCAGAGGCTTGCGAATATGTGGAATTCTTTGCCACAGGCGGCTGTGGAGGCCAGGTCATTGGGAGTATTTAAGATGAAGATTGATGGGTTCTTGATTAGTCAGAGTGCGAGAGGTTACAGAGAAAAGGCAGGAGAATATGTTGAGGGGGCAATAAATCAGCCATAATGAAATGGCAGAGCAAACTCAATGGGCCGAATGGCGTAACTCTGCTCATGTCTTATGGTATCATTCTTGTGAACATCCTCTGGACCCTCTCCAATGCCAGCACATCATAGATAAGGGCACCAAAACTGCACAAAATACAGCAGTCTGATCAATACCTTATAAAGCTTTGCACTTTACCCTTGCTTTTATATTATAGTAAATGAATGCCAACATTGTATTTGCCTTTCTTACCAGTGACTCAATCTGAAAGTTAAACTTTAAGGAATTCTGCACAAGGACTCCCAAGTCCCTTTGCACCTCTGATTTTTTGAATTTTCTCCCCTTAGAAAATAGTTTATGTCCTTATTTCTTGTACCAAAGTGCATGACTGTACACCTCCCTACACTACATTCCATCTGTCTCTTCTTTGACCATTTTCCAAATCTGTCTAATTCCTTCTGCAGACTCCCTGTTTCCTCTACACTACTTGCACTTCCATCAATGTTCGCGTCATCCACAAACCTGGCCAAAAGCCATTAATTCCGTCATTAATAATCATTGATATATAACGTGAAAAAAGTGGTCCCAAAATCGACCCCTGCAGATCACCACTAGTAGCCAACCATACAGGGCCCCCCTTTATTCCCACTCTTTGCTCCCTGCCAGTCAGCCAGTCTTCTGTCCATCCTATAATACCATGGGCTCTTACCTTGTTAAGCAACCTCATGTGTGGCACTTTGTCAAGGGCCTTCTGAAAACCCAAGTAAACAACATCCACTCACTCTCCTTTGTCTCTTCTGCCCATTATTTCCTCAAATAATTCCCCTTAAGGAAACCAGGCTGATTTTGACCTATTTTATCATGTGCCTCCAAGTACCTGAAACCTCATCTTTAATAATGGACACCAACATCTTCCTAACCACTGAAGTCAGGCTAACCGGTCTATAATTTACATTCTTCCGCCTCCCTCCCTTCTTAAAGAGAGAACTGACATTTCTAATTTTCCATTCCTCTGGAACCATTCCAGTATCTACTGATTCTTGAAAAATCATTACTGATGCCTCCACCATCTCCTTCAGAACCATCTGGTCCAGGTGACTCATCTGCCTTCAGACCTATCAGCCTCCCAAGCACCTTCTCCTTAGTAATAGGAACAACACTCACTCCTGCCCCCTCAAATTTCTGGTATACTGCTAGTGCCTTCCACATCAAAGCCTGATGCAAAATACTTCTTTAGTTCCTCCGCCATTTCATTGTTCCCCCATTACTAACTCTCTAGCATCGTTTTCCAGCAGCCCAATATCAACTCTCGCCTCTCTTTTGCTCTATATATTTGAAAAAAAACTTGATATCCTCATTCGCGAGGAAATCTGCAGATGCTGGAATTTCAAGCAACACACATAAAAAATGCTGGTGAACGCAGCAGGCCAGACAGCATCTATAGGAAGAGGTACAGTCGACGTTTCGGGCCGAGGCCCTTCGTCAGGACTAACTGAAAGAAGAGATAGTAAGAGATTTGAAACTGGGAGGGGGAGGGGGAGATCTGAAATGATAGTAGAAGACAGGAGGGGGAGGGATTTCTCCCTCTCTCCCTCTCACTATACTCCTTGCCCATCCTCTGGGCTTCCCCCCTCCTCCTTTCTTTCTCCCTAGGCCTCCTATCCTATGATCCTCTGCCTTCTCCAGCCTCGTATCCCTTTTGCAAAGCAACTTTCCAACGCTTAGCCCCATCCCTCCCCCTCCTGTCTTCTCCTATAATTTCGGATCTCCCCCTCCCCTTCCCACTTTCAAATCTCTTACCAGCTCTTCTTTCAGTTAGTCCTGACGAAGGGTCTCGGCCCGAAACATCGACTGTACCTTTTCCTAGAGATGCTGCCTGGCCTGCTGTGTTCACCAGCATTTTTTATGTGTGTTGCTTGATATTCTCATTTATATTTTTTGACTAGCTTCCCTTCATATTTCATCTTTTCTCTCCTTAAGTCTTTTCTAGTTGCTTCCTGCTGGTTTTTAAAAGCTTCCCAATCCTCTGCACTATTTTTTGCTGTATAATATGCCATCTCTTTTGCTTTTAAGCTGTCTCTGACTTTGCTTGTCAGTCTCATCCTCACTTCAGAATACTACTTCACCTTTGGGATACGGGCATATCTATCCTGCTTCTTCCGAACTGCCGCCACAAACTTCAGCCAACGCTCTTCTGCCACCATCCCTGTTAGTGTCCCCTTCCAATCAATTTCAGCCAGCTCCTCTCTCATGCCTCTGTAATTCCCTTTCCTCCCTGTAATACTGACACATCTGACCTTAGGTTCTCCTTCTCAAATTGCAGGTGAATTCTATCATACTGTGATCACTGCTTCCTAAGCATTCCTATCTTAAACTGCCTCATCAATTCCAGTTCATTTCACAACACCTAATCCAGAATTGCCTTTCCCCTAATGGGCAAAGGCACAAGCTGAAATAAAAAAGCATTTCATAGGCATGCTACAAATTCCTTCTCTAGGAATACAGCACCAACCTGATTTCCCCAATCTACCGTTTGTATCTATGTATTGAAACCCCCCATGACTAGCATAACAACATACATCAAAGTTGCTGGTGAACGCAGCAGGCCAAGCAGCATCTATAGGAAGAGGCGCAGTCGACGTTTCAGGCCGAGACCCTTCGTCAGGACTAACTGAAGGAAGAGTGAGTAAGGGATTTGAAAGCTGGAGGGGGAGGGGTTAGTCCTGACGAAGGGTCTCGGCCTGAAACGTCGACTGCGCCTCTTCCTATAGATGCTGCTTGGCCTGCTGCGTTCACCAGCAACTTTGATGTATGTTGCTTGAATTTCCAGCATCTGCAGAATTCCTGTTGTTTGCGTTAAAATGACTAGCATAACATTGCCCCTTTGATATGCATTTTTTATCTGCCATTATAATTTGGATCAGTATTACACCTGGCTACTGTAACTCCCATCAGGGTCTTCCTACCCTTGCAGTTCCTTAACTCTACCCATAAGGATTCTATGTCTTCCTATCCCATGTCACCTCTTTCTAAGGATTTGATTTCATTTTTTACCAACAGAACCACACCACCTCCTCTGCTTACCTGCCTGTCCTATCGATACGAAGTGTACCATTGCATGTTAAGCTCCCAACTTTATTCTTTGGATAGCCATCACTCAGTGATACCAACAAAGTCATACCTGCCAATCTCTAACTGCACTACAAGTTCACCTACCTTATTCCATATAATACATGCATTCAAATATAACACCTTCAGACTTGTATTCATCACCCTTTTTGATTGGCCCCCATGTTATCCTTCAACTTATCCCACTGACTACAATTTTGCTCTATCATCTGCCTGTCCTCCCTCGCTGTTTAAATTACAGACTGCCCCTACTTGTATACCAACTGCCCCATTCTCAGCCCTATCATTCGAGTTCCCATCCTCCCTAACAGTTCTAGCATACTTGCCTGCGACGATATTGGTCCTCCTTGGGTTCAGGTGTAACCACTCCCTTTTTGTATAGGTCCTACCTTCCCTGGTAGAGATCTCAATGAACCAGAAGCTGAACCCCTGCCCCTTACGCCAGTTCTTCAGCCGTGCATTCATCTGCCAATTCATCTTATTCTTACCCTCATTGGCATGTCCAACCCTTCTTCATCAGACAAACAACCCATTTCAGATATTATTCTAGTAAGACCCTCTTTAATGACATCCTTTGTTAAATAAGACCATAAGACATTAGAGCAGAAGAAGGCCATTCATCCCTTCGAGTCTGTTCCTCCATTCCATAATGGCTGAATTATATTCCCTCTGAGCCCCATTTTCCTGCTTTCTCTCCATAATCTTTGACACCCTTACTAATCAAGAACCACCTATCAACCATTGCTTTAAGTATTCCCAATGACTTGGCATCCACAGCCGGCTGTGGCAAGGAAATCCACAGATTCTCCATACTCTGGCTGAAAATTTCCTCATCCTCTCTGCTCTAAAGAGACGTCCCTCTTTTCTGAGGCTCTGTCCTCTGGCCTAGTCTCCCCCTGGAGGAATTATCCTCTCCACATCCACTTTATCAAGGCCTTTGAAAATTCAATTGGTTTCGATGAGATCCCTCCCCCGCCATTCTTCTAAACTCCAGTAATTACAGACCCTGAGCATCAAACCCTCTTCTGACAACAACCCTTTCATTCCCAAAACCATTTTCATGAATCTCCAAGGACTCATTCCAAAGCCAGCGTATCCTTTCTTAGATATTGTTCACACATTTGGCCACAAAGCCATCAATTTTGTCGTCCAAATCATTGACAGATAACGTAAAAAGAAGCAGTCCCAATTCTGACCCCACAACACCGACCAACATCGACACTGGCACTACGTCAAGGCCTGAGATTGGAAAACGTACCCATGCTCAACTCCATTCCTTCATGTGGATTAAAGTGCCAAACCAGATTAAAACAGAGTTCAAGATGAACCTGCGTTGTTCTCTGTGCCAGCCAAGATCCCCCCGAGCCCATCTTGTCCGCTTGCATTTGATCCATCTCCCCCTCTTCTCACTACTACCATTGGGCAGGAAGTGCAGGAGTCTTGGGTCTCATGCTACCAGGCTCAGGAGCAGTTGTTGCTCTACAGCCATCGGGCTACTGGACCAGCTTCACTCGCCTCAGCGCTGAACTGACACCTCACCTTGTAGGCTCACTTTCAGGACTCTGCAGCTCACACTGGATCTATTATTTGCTTACTTTGTTTTGTACTCCTTCACACATTCGATGCTTGTCGGTCTTTGTGGATTCCATTGTGTTCCTTTGTCTTGTGGGTGCCTGCAAGAAGACGAATCTCAAGACTGTAAATGGTATACATTAGTTGTTGTTCAGTCGTTAAGTCGAGTCTGACTCTTCGTGATCTCATGGACCATAGTGTCCATAGGAGTTTCGTGACAAGATACTGAAGTAGGTTGCCAGGCCTTTCTTCCGTGCAGATACTGCTGCTGTCCAGGTTGGGACCCGGCTGGGTTTGAACTCAGGACCATCTGCCTCAAAGTCCAGTGCTGATGCCACTACACCACCAGCCAGCCCAAATGGTATGTATCCTTCTATAATAAATTTGAACTTCGAACTTTGAAATGGGCAGAAGGTGTAGGGTGAATGACTCAGGTTGGCCCTTACAAATGAGGCATTGTTGGGCCAATTTACATTGTTTTAAGAACGTAAATGAAACGTGGTCCACCTTCACATCAATCCATCCTCATATATTTGACTAATCAGCACTTACTAAATAAACCGGCTTGTTGCTTTATGAATTTAATCAGTTCAAGTATCACATTGTACACATTTCTCTGTTTTCGTGGATAGTTGTGTAGAAAAAGCATTTCAGGATGTATATTGTATACATTTCTCTGACATTAAATGGACCTTTGAAACCTAGTTAGTAAACAATCTAATACCTAAAGGGTGACTCAGTATGTGTTTCCTTAAGGGTGTTATTGCCAGGGGTTGTAGTGGGATTAAGTGCCCACTACCCACTAAATGCTCCCAATGGTGTGCACCTCAAATAGCCTCTGACAAGCAAGTCCAGCTCCTGACCTTCATGTGCGGCCTAGATGCTAAGCCCGATGGAAATATTTCTACTGACAAAAGAAGGAGCAAAGGCAGCCTTAAGACCAGTCACTTCAGTCAGTTAGGGCTCGTCATTCACGGTTGGTTGCTCACCCAGGAGAAGAAAAACTCTGATCTCAATCCTCTGCTGCCTTGTGGCTTTAGGAGTAAACCACGAGGAAAAATACTGAACCACGAGGAATTCTGCATATGCTGGAAATTCAAGCAACACACATCAAAGTTGCTGGTGAACGCAGCAGGCCAGGCAGCATCTCTAGGAAGAGGTACAGTCGACGTTTCAGGCCGAGACCCTTCGTCAGGACTAACTGAAGGAAGAGTGAGTAAGGGATTTGAAAGTTGGAGGGGGAGGGGGAGATCCAAAATGATAGGAGAAGACAGGAGGGGGAGCGATGGAGCCAAGAGCTGGACAGGTGATAGGCAAAAGGGATATGAGAGGATCATGGGACTGGATGCCCAGGGAGAAGGAAAAGGGGGAGGGGGAAAACCCAGAGGATGGGCAAGGGGTATAGTCAGAGGGACAGAGGGAGAAAAAGGAGAGTGAGAGTAAGAATGTGTGTATATAAGTAAATAATGGATGGGGTACAGGGGGAGGTGGGGCATCAGCGGAAGTTAGAGAAGTCAATGTTCATGCCATCAGGTTGGAGGCTACCCAGACAGAATGTAAGGTGTTGTTCCTCCAACCTGAGTGTGGCTTCATCTTTACAGTAGAGGAGGCCGTGGATAGACATGTCGGAATGGGAATGGGATGTGAAATTAGAATGTGTGACCACTGGGAGATCCTGCTTTCTTTGGCAGACAGAGCGTAGGTGTTCAGCAAAACGATCTGCCAGTCTGCGTTGGGTCTCGCCAATATAGAGAAGGCCACATTGGGAGCACCGGACGCAGTATATCACCCCAGCCGACTCACAGGTGAAGTGTTGCCTCACCTGGAAGGACTGTCTGGGGCCCTGAATGGTTGTAAGGGAGGAAGTATAAGGGCATGTGTAGCACTTGTTCCGCTTACAATCAGTTCCCCTCTACCACCACTCTGCTCTGTCTAGCGGAATTAATCCTTACTCTTAATAATCTCTCCTTTGGTTCCTCCCTCTTCCTCCAAACTAAAGGTGTAGCTATGGGCACCCGTATGGGTCCTAGCTCTGCCTGCCTTTTTGTTGGCTTTGTGGAACAGTCTATGTTCCGTGCCTATTCTGGTACCCGTCCCCCACTTTTCCTTCGCTACATCGACGACTGCATTGGCACTGCTTCCTGCACACATGCTGAGCTTGTTGACTTTATTAACTTTGCCTCCAACTTTCACCCTGCCCTCAAGTTTACCTGGTCCATTTCCGACACCCCCCTCCCCTTTCTAGATCTTTCTGTCTCTGTCTCTGGAGACAGCTTATCCACTGATGTCTACTATAAGCCTACTGACTCTCACAGCTATCTGGACTATTCCTCTTCTCACCCTGTCTCTTGCAAAAATGCCATCCCCTTCTTGCAATTCCTCCGTCTCCGCCGCATCTGCTCTCAGGATGAGGCTTTTCATTCCAGGATGAGGGAGATGTCCTCCTTTTTTAAAGAAAGGGGCTTCCCTTCCTCCACCATCAACTCTGCTCTCAAACGCATCTCCCCCATTTCACGCACATCTGCTCTCACTCCATCCTCCCGCCACCCCACTAGGAATAGGGTTCCCCTGGTCCTCACCCACCACCCCACCAGCCTCCAGGTCCAACATATTATTCTCCGTAACTTTCGCCACCTCCAACGGGATCCCACCACTAAGCACATCTTTCCCTCCCCCCGCCCCCGCTTTCCGCAGGGATCGCTCCCTACACAACTCCCTTGTCCATTCGTCCCCCCATCCCTCCCCACTGATCTCCCTCCTGGCACTTATCCTTGTAAGCGGAACAAGTGCTGCACATGCCCTTACACTTCCGCCCTTACACTTCCTCCCTTACCACCATTCAGGGCCCCAGACAGTCTTTCCAGGTGAGGCGACACTTCACCTGTGAGTCGGATGGGGTGATATACTGCATCCGGTGCTCCTGATGTGACCTTCTATATATTGGCGAGACCCAACGCAGACTGGGAGATCGTTTTGCTGAGCACCACACTCTGTCCGCCAGAGAAAGCAGGATCTCCCAGTGGCCACACTTTCTAATTCCACATCCCATTCCCATTCCGACATGTCTATCCACGGCCTCCTCTACTGTAAAGATGAAGCCACACTCAGGTTGGAGGAACAACACCTTATATTCTGTCTGGGTAGCCTCCAACCTGATGGCATGAACATTGACTTCTCTAATTTCCGCTAATGCCCTACCTCCCCCTCGTACCCCATCCATTATTTATTTTTACACACACATTCTTTCTCTCACTCTCCTTTTTCTCCCTCTGTCCCTCTGAATATACCCCTTGCCCATCCTCTGGGTCCCCACCCTTGTCTTTCTCCCCGGACCTCCTGTCCCATGATCCTCTCGTATCCCTTTTGCCAATCACCTGTCCAGCTCTCGGCTCCATCCCTCCCCCTCCTGTCTTCTCCTATCATTTTGGATCTCCCCCTCCCCCTCCCCCTCCAACTTTCAAATCCCTTACTCACTCTTCCTTCAGTTAGTCCTGATGAAGGGTCTCGGCCTGAAACGTCGACTGCACCTCTTCCTATAGATGCTGCCTGGCCTGCTGCGTTCACCAGCAACTTTTATGTGTGTTGCAGGAAAAATACTTAGCCGGAGTTGATAAAGCAGTCCCATGTTGAGTTCAACACTGACTGGAACTGCTGCAACGACTCTGGTGCCAAACTTCATCGGCTTCTGCTGTTCCTTTGGAGTCACCAGCTGCACGGAGAGGAGGAGCCTGCTACACGGGCAACTGCGGGCTCTCCATATCGTTCTGCCCTGGCTTGCGTCTCATGTAGATCACTGGGACGCAACATGCATGGTCAACAGAGGGCCTCAGGTCCTGAAGGCAGTCAAATGAAACTGGAAAGATTTATTTGCATCCATTACTTCAGTGCTTCTAATATCCTAGAGCTGTGTTGGAAAATACATCACCCCAGCCGGTGTGAGTAAACACACATATCTTAGAGTCAGCAACTTATTGTTGTAGTAGAACTGAATTGCAGAGGCACTGTACAATGTATCATTGCTATGGTATCATACATTCCCTGGTGATGAATTTTAAAACAGTATTTTAACACGAGTTTTTTTTCTAAGCAGATCTGTCAATGTGTTTGCCAATGCATGATATAAATCACTACTTTGTTGCAGTATCTTTCTCTTTATCCCACACCTTTACTGAGATTTACAGTTTATTGGGCTTAATTAGATTGAAATGCCCACGCCAAACAGTTCAGCAGTACTGAGATTGCCATCTTTTGCAAAAAAAAGTCATATAAAATGATGGTGATAAGGGCATTATGGTGAAATAGAGAGTGTTTTGGGGTGGTTTTAATCAAGTGGGAGACAAAAGACTAGTGGTTATCTTACTATTTACACATGTAATTAATGAACCCTGGATTAGGAAGAGAAAAGCTTTACTACTGGCAGATGAGTTGTTAAATTTAGCTGGTTCATGGCCTGTGTCTTTCAGAGGAGTCTGGCCTCTGTGTGACCCCAACCCACTCATGCTATTGACTTTTAGATGCCTCCTCAGTTTAATGGAAGTGGTAGATTGCAACTGCTGCCTTAACCATTAAGAAATGCTATTTAACACTGAACCTGGGTTAATATAGAGATAGGCAGAGGAAAATAATCTTACTTACTGTCACAAAAACTATTAAGCTGCTAGTAAACCAACTAAACATGAAACAGAAATAAGCAGGTAAAGGAAAATGAAATTTTAACAAACCCAGCGATAAATAATACATAAAATCATGATTATTAAATTCAATCAGGCAAATGCAAAACTAAAGATAATTCTCTGCTGAAAGCAACAACAAGTTATATTTAGAAAGGTGTAAGAACCAGAAACAGATTCTGTTGCCTGTTCTACTTCAAAGCACATTGTGATGACTTGATCTGTATGAACAGTATGCAAGACAAGCTTTTCACTGTATCTCGGTACATCTGACAAACATAAACCAATTCCTAACTAGGAATTTTTAAAATGCATTTTTTAGACATGATCAAGTGAAATGACAGAACCTGGAATAGCACGGAACAGGAATAAACCCTTTGGTCCATGATATATTAGATTACATTAGATTATGAAGACATGCAGTCCTCTTTTATTGTCATTTAGTAATGCATACATTAAGAATTGATACGATATTTCCTCCAGTGTGATATCACAAAACACAGGACAGACCAGGACTGAAAAAACAAACAAAACCACATAATTATAACATATAGTTACAACAGTGCAACAATATCATAACTTGATGAAGAAGCCCATGAGCACAGTAAAAAATTCAAAGTCTCTCAAATATCTCACATCTCACGCAGACGGGATAAGGAAGAAAAACTCTCCCTGCCATGCCCGATCACAATCCGACTCTGAGTCATCCGAAAACTTCGAGCCTCCGATCAGCTCTCCAATACCGAGTACTGAGCGCCATCTCTGTCCGAATGATTCAACCTCAATCTCGGTCGCCGACAGCAGGCAAAGCCGGGGATTTTGAGGCCTTCCCTTCCCGACCGCACAGTAACAACAGCAGCGAACTGGCGTTGCAGAAATTTCTCCAGATGTTCCTCTGTGCTTTCACGTCTATCTCCATCAAATCAGAATTGTCCACGGCCCCTATTTAATGGATAAAATATCATTTTTCACCGGAGGGCTGTGTATGCGCAGCACGCTGCTCCCTCTCCTCCCACCTTTTATATATGACATCAGTTTAAAACACTCATCTGCCTGAACATAGTCACTCCACTCCTTTCTGTCTAAATGGTCTAAAAGTATTGCTATCATATCTGCTTCCACCTCTTCTATTAATAGCGCGTGCACCAACCTCTGTGTAAAAAAGTCATCTCGTAAATGACCTATAACCTTTCCCCTCACTCATCATAAAAATATTCCCTCATTTCCACTGTGGGGAAAGGCGTTCGTTTAGTGATTTGAAGGTCGCTAGTTCGAGCCTTGGCTAAGGCAGCGTGTGTCCTTGAGCAAGGCAATTAACCACACATTGCTCTATGACGACACCGGTGCCAAGCTGTATGGGTCCTAATGCCCCTCCCTTGGACAACATCGGTGTCGTGGAGAGGGGAGACTTGCAGCATGGGCAACTGCTGGTCTTCCATACAACCTTGCCCAGGCCTGCGCCCTGAAAACCTTCTAAGGCGCAAATCCATGGTCTCATGACACTAAAGGATGCCTATAAATATAATGCCTCTTATAATTTTTTTACTTCAATCAGATCACCCCCTCATCCTCCAACACTCATGAGAAAATAATCCAAGTTCCTTCGGCCTCTCCTTAAGAGTTAATACTCACTAATCTTGGCAACATCATGGTGGATCTCTTCTGCACCCTCTCCAAAGCCTTCACATACTTCCTGTAACACAGCAACATCTATACACTCGTCCTTCTGCAGATGGGCAGTAGAGAGCACCCTGACAAGCTGCATCACTACATGGTACCGAAACTGTAATGTGGCGGACAGGAAGGCTGTACAGCAGGTAGTCAAAATTGCCCAACACATCACAGACACCAGCTTAGCCACCATCAAGGAAAAGTGCCAGAAAAGGGCTAGCAAACATCATGAAGGATCTCACCCATGCTGTTCATGGACTGTTTGTCCCACTCCCATCAGGGAGGAGGGTATGTAGCATCCACACCAGGACCATAATTACTTACCCCAAGCAGTAAGGCTGATCATTACCTGCACCCACTACCCCAACCCCACCTCCACTACTTTATCAATTCCTGTCAATCACCTTACATACAGACACTCCTGTGCCCAGCGTCCTTTAATGGACATACAATCAATCTCTGTATATAAGCTATCTTATACATTTATATTTATTCCATTTTCGTTACTGTATTCTTTACCTTGTGTTTTTTGGGTGCTGCATCAAATCCAGAGTAATAATTATTTCGTTCTCCTTTACACTAATGTAGTGGAAGTGACATTAAACAATATTGAATGTTGAGACTTGAACAGTATTGGCAGCAAATGTGAGAACCTGTGTGTGATTGTCATCCATTAAATCGCTTGAATGAAATGACTGAAAACTGAAGATGAAAAGCATGACTTAACCGTGCCTTTATCCCTCTGTTAATTAGCTGTAACACTGCGAAGATTTTGCTTTTTCTACTCTCTTCAAATAAACTTTTATCTTCAGATTATTCGTAAAGTGCAAGAATCTTCCAATGGGAAGTAGCACAGTTATAGCACTGAACACACCTTGGCCAGGTTGCCTTGCTACAGTGTGCAGATAGGGAAGGGTCAATGTGGGGGTGACACTATCAACAGTGAAATATCAGCTCATTTTACAACTCACCCCAGTTTCCCTGTTCTCAACCCCCCCGGCACCTACTTTACACTTTCCATTATTTGTAAAATATCATTTCACTCTCTTTTGCATTCTGAGAGTTCACCAGAAGGATCTAGAAAGAACAAATTGCATTTAATCAATAATCCCAGTTAGATGCTTCAGTGGATCTTTGAAATATTGATGTTTTGATTAGTCATTTCGTTGTTACAATGTAGAATTTTTTTTAAAAGTCCAGTGCAAAATATTTTCAGCCATCGACATTAACAAGTGCAAAGAATCACCTTGTCTCCACAGATGTCCTTGAGATTTATGGCTGCCTGTAAGCAGACGAATCTCAAAGCTGTATAATTTATACATACTTTGATGGTAAATGTACTTTGAACTAAGTGCAGTTTATGATAATTAGGTTTAAACATTAAGCATGAACATAATACACAAGAGGATAAATAATGCAGCCCGCCACTCTCGCCGCACCAATCCCACAGACAAAGGGGTGGCTGTCATAGTGTGGTGGACTGACCCTGACCTCTACCTTGCTGAGGCCAGGCGGCAACTCTCAGACACCCCCCCTTGAGGAAAACCCCACTCTGGACCGTCAGAAAACTGTCGCTGACACCACTGTTGTTGGTTGAATCAAAGCCGGCGATGAATCAGCATATAGGAGGGAGATCGAAAATCTGACAGAGTGGGGCCATAACTACAACCTCTTACTCAATGTCAGCAAGACCAAGGAACTGATTATAGACTTCAGGAGAAGGAAACCAGAAGTCCATGAGCCAGAGGATCAGGGTGGAGCCGGTTAGCAACTTTAAATTCCTCAAGTGTTATTATTTTGGATGACCTGTTCCAGGCCTAGCACATAAGTGTAATTATGAAGAAAGCACAGCACTGCCTCTACCTTCTTAGGAGTTTGTGGAGATTCAGCATGACATCTAAAACTTTGACACGTTTCTATAGAAGTGTAAGTGGGGAATATACTGACTGGCTGCATCAGAGCCTAATATGGAAACACCAATGCCCTTGAACAGAAAATCCTACAAAGAGTAGTAGATATGGCCCAGTCAATCACAGGTAAAGCCCTACCCATCACTGAGCACATCTATATGAAACGCTGTCACAGGAAAGCAGCGTCCATTAGATTAGATTAGATTATGAGGACACGCAGTCCTCTTTTATTGTCATTTAGTAATGCATGCATTAAGAAATGATACAATGTTTTTCCAGAATATCACAGAAACACATGACAAACCAAGACTGAAAAACTGACAAAAATCACATAATTATAGCACATAGTTACAACAGTGCGAAGCAATACCGTAATTTGATAAGAACAGACCCTGGCACGGTAAAGTCTCAAAGTCTCTCGAAAGTCCCATCATCTCATGCAGACGGTAAACCTCCAGCGCCGCAAACTTGCTGATGCAGCATCCCAGAAGCATCCGATCCACAGTCCGACTCCGAGTCAGTCCGAAAACTCCGAGCCTCTGACCAGCTCTCCGACACTGAGCACCGAGCACCATCTCTGTCAAGTGCTTCGACCCTGGCCCCGGCAACAGGCGAAATGCAAAGCCAAGGATTTGGAGCCTTCCCCTCTGGAGATTCTGGATCACACAGTAGCAGCAGCAGCGAAGCAGGCATTTCAGAAGTTACTCCAGATGTTCCTCCCTGCTTCTTCACGTCTGTCTCCATCAAATCAGGATTGTGCATGGCATCCTGCTTCACAAATACGATATCATTCGGAACGGCTGCGTGCGCTGTGTCGCGTCGCCATTTTCACTTCCCATTATTAGAAACACTCACCACCCAGGATGTGCTCTCTTTTGACTGCTGCTATCAGGGAGGAGGTACAGGAGCCTCAGGTCCCACACCACCAGGATCAGGAACAGTTATTACCCCCTCAACCATCAGGGTCTTAAACCAGAGGGGATAACTTCACTCAACTTCACTTGCCCCATCATTGAAATGTTCCCACAACCTATGGACTCACTTTCAAAGACTCTTCATCTCATGTTCTTGATACATATTGTTTACTGATTGATTTAATTATTATTATTACTATGTCTCTATTTTTGTATTTGCGCGGTTTGTTGTCTTCTGCACTCTGGCTGAACGGCCAGCTTGGTGCGGTCTTTCATTGATTCTGTTATGGTTATTATCCTATAGATTTATTGAGTATGTCCATAAGAAAATAAATCTCAGCGTTGCATAGGGTGACATTTATGTACTTTGACAATAAATTGACTTTGAACTTTGACAGCATCAACTCCAGAGAACTCCCATCCACTGCCAATAAACTTGTAGTTCCTTTACCATGCACTGCTTATTTCTACCTCTTACCCAAGATCCACAATCCTGACTGTGCGGGTAGGTCCATTGTCTCTGCCTGCTCCTGCCCTACTGATCTCACCTTCTCATACCTTGAATCCATTCTATCCCCCTTGGTTCAGTCCCTTCCCACCAACATCCATGCTCTCGATCACCTCACTATCAACTGACTACCCTGACCCTGACCACCTCATTTTTACCATGGATGTCCAGTCCCTGTACACTTCCATTCCCCGACATGAAGCCTTAAAGCTCTCTGCTTCTTCCTCAACAAAAGAACCAACCAGTTCCCCACTATTATCAACCTCTTCTGTCTGACTGAACTGGTCCTCACCCTCAATAAATTTTCCTTCAGCACCTCCCGCTTTCTCCGGACTCGAGGAGTAGACATGGGCAGCCACATGGACCCCAGCTATACCTGTCTTTTCATTGGCTAACTACAACACTCCATGCTCCAAGCCTTCCATCTCTTCCTCCGCTACATTGGTGACTGTATTGGTGCTGCTTCATGCACCCATGCTGAGCTCGTCAATTTCATCAACTTTGCCTCCAGCTTCCACTCTGCCCTTAAATTCATTTGGTCCATTTCTGACATTTCCCTCCACTTTCACAATCACTCTGTCTCCATCTCTGGAGACAAACTGTCAACTGACATCTTTTATAAACCTACCGATTCCCACGCTATCTTGACCTCTTCCCACCCTGTCTCCTATGAAAATGCTATTCCCTTTTCTCAGATTCTTCATCTCTGCTGCATCTCTTCCCAGGATGTGGCTTTCCTTCCCAGGACTTCAGAAATGCCCTCCTTCTTCAAAGAATGGTGCTTCCCTTCCTCCACTATTGATGCTGCTTTCACCCATATCTCCTCCATTTCCCGAATATCCATGCTCACCGCATCTTCCCACTGCCATACAGTGATAGAGTTCCTCTTGTCCTTACCTATCACCCCATGATGCTGCCTGGTCTGCTGAGTTCCTCCAGCATTTTGTGTGTGTTGCAAAGAATGCAGGTTTAGGTTCAGAACATTCCATCTGTGAAAATATGACAAATAGAAAATGAATTAGAAAGATATTTAACTATGACAATTTTAAATAAGCTATTAATATTTTATATACTTCACTGAGATTTCAGTTTAAGTGCCTCCATTCTGAATATAAATGTTCACAACCTTTGATCATAATGACTTGACCCTTTTAAACTTAAGGGTTTTTTATTGCTACCTCTCCAAAATATGGGTGACTGGAAATATTAATTCCTTATACTGTATAAGTTCTGTGGCGAAACTCTGCAGATTTGTATTTCATTGTTCCAACCTTATATCCATGTATTGTCCTAGCTCTGTTTTGAGAAGCTCTGATATTGTCTAGGCACTGACAATAATTCAATGGTTCAAAGGTTCAGGTTCATTTATTATCAAAGTATACAACTCTGAGATTCTTCTTCTTCAGATAGCCATGGAACCCAGAAGAAAAAACAAAGAACAGCAACATGATCATCAACCCCGAAATCCCACTACTCCATACAAGAACATTGACCCCCTAAAACACAGAATATAACAAACTATAAGACAGAAAAAAAGTCCATAGACCATAGTCAAAATCCATATCCGTATCCAAAATGCAGAAAAACCCTGGTAACATCCTTCGGGCACAGTAACAGGCTACAAGGGCTCGCCTCTCCGCAGCAAAGCAATCCCACCAATGATCAGAAGGCAGGCAGGGAATCTACAATTATGAATGATTACCTTCCTCAATTTTTCTTGACCATTTATCAGTGTTTGTTTACCTAAGCTGCAGGAATGTAGTTAAGGAGGAAACGTGTTGAGGCCCAGAGTTGTCACAATTTAATATCTTTTTGGGATGCTTTTCACAGTTTTTCCTGTTAGTAAATCATCCCCTCTGAGAAGCAAAAGGTGTGCGTTACATGATCTAGTGGCACAGATGGTGTGCAATTGCAATTACCCCAGTTGCAATCATCTGTGTACCATGCCTTTCATAAACTCTTGCTATGTGGTTAATCAGCTTGGGATGGCGGAAACCAAACAAAAACTGAAGTTTTCACAAATATTCTCTATTAAAACAATTTCTTCTTGTAATTCACAGGAAATAAGGAGGCATCAAAAATAAATGTATTCAGCAATAAACACAATCATCCTTCTTGATCTGCTGATAAATAGTTAATAATAGAAAACAAAAATGTAGTGATTGCTGGAGAATTGAAATATAATGGAAAATACTTGAAATACTCAGTTGTTCAGATAGCAAATGTGAGAGGAAAAACACTGTTAATGTTCAGGTCTATGACCTTTCACTTGATGAAATGTCACCAACTTAAAGTGTTGGTACGATTTTTACATTATCACTAATTTCAAAGAAAGATCCCCACAAAGATCTCCAGACTCGATGGTAAGGATTTTTTTTCATTCATGACCTTAACTTCATTCTTTCAAGTAACGAGCAGTCAAAGGAAGATTCTTCATTATACACTTCTAACAAATCAAACCAAGGTGTTAAATTTTAATGAGCATGTTTAACATTTTCTATAGGGAGACAAAAACAATTGGGGCCCAAATACGAGATTAAGGTTGAAGCAGAAATATTACAGTATGTACAAACCTTTACAAGTAAAACACACAAAATGCTGGAGGAACTCAGCAGATCAAGCAGCATCTATGGAAATGAATACAGTCGACATTTCGGGCCCAGACAGAAGGATAGCTAGAAAGTTACCAAAAGCCAGGTTGGTGGGTGGAGGGGGCAGGTAAAGGGCTGAAGAGGAAGGAATCTGACAGGAGAGGAGAGTGGACCATGGGAGAAAGGGAAGAAGGAGGGGCAGATGAGAAGGTGTAAGAGGCCAGAGTAGGGAATAGAATAAGAGAGAATGGGGATGGAAGGGAAAGGGCTTCACCGACCACCTTCTAGCTATCGTCCTTCCCCTCTTCCAACCTTTTTATTCTAGCATCTTCCCCCTTCCTTTCTAGTCCTGAAGAAGCGTCTTGGCCGGAACCATGGACTGTTCATTCATTTCCACAGGTGCTACTTGACTTGCTGAGTTCCCCCACCATTCTGTGTGTGTTGTTTTGAATTTCCAGCATCTGCAGATGTTTTTTTAAAAGTAAATCATTTTCTGGTTATTTTCAAAAGATGGTTTTCGAAATATTACATTTTCACCGAAAGAAATTATTTTTATGTCCAAAGAAGTGGTCCTGAACATTAATTACTTGAATACATAGTAAATTTAGGTAAATTTCATTCAACAAGAAATCTCATTTTCCAAAAAACTTGAAATCCTTGTCAATTCAATGATCTCAGAAAGGTTTCTATTTGTCAGGATTTCAGTGGCAGAGCTTACAGAGGAGGAGGGTATCTCTGACAGCAACTTAGCTTCACTTAGTCGCTGTCAGTTTCACAGTGAATGCTGACAATCTCACCATCAGCCTGTAGACTGTAATATGACATAGGACGCAGAACAGTACAGCAAAGTATGGGCCTTTCAGCCACAGAAGTTGTGCCGACCTACTCCACGATCAATCTAGCCCTTCACTCTGACACAGTCCATAACCTTCCATTTTTTCTACATTCACATGCCAATCTAAGAGTCTCATAAATGTCCCTATTACCTCCACACCCCTGCAGAGCGTTCTAGTCACCCACCACGCTCTGTGTAAAAATATCTACATCATCTCCTACACTCAGTGCCACAACCGTTGAGGGCAAACACTAATTCACACTTTTTCTATCTGTGATGCCACTTTCAGGGAACTATGTACTTGTACCCCAAAGTCTTGTTGTTCAATAACACTCCCCAACACCATGTAATGTAATATTCTGGTCTGGTTTAACTTCGCTGAAGTGCTTCACTTTACACTTGGACCATACGGCCATAAAACATTGCAGCAGAATTAGGCCATTTGGCTGATCAAGTCTGCTCGGCCATTCCATCATGGCTGATTTCTTATCCCTCTCGACCCCGTTCCCCTGACTGCTCCCTGTAACCTTTTTTGCTGGAAGTAATGTGACATTTCCCTACATAATTATCTCACAGGAGAGTTCCTTCAGGAGAGTTCTGGACTGAGATATTATTGCCCATTGGAATCTTGAGGAACAGCTTTGTGTGAATAATTTCTGGGTCTTGTTCTTTTTTGTGTTGTATACAGGCAGCAAAACAGCATGTGGCCAAAAACAAACCTTTTAAAGCTCCGTCATTTGGAGTGAAACATTACTGCAAAAATGTCACATATTTTGAGCTCTCCGTCTGATAAATAAACACAGCTCCATATGTTTAAAAAGGGTGTTCAATCTGGTATGCTCCACTGATCAAATTTCTCACTCTGTACACGATCCTGATTTTTTGACAACTTGCCTTGTTAAGGACTGATGAAACAAGTGAATTTTGTACCAATGAACAGGCTGTAAGTTTTCAATATATCCGAGGGACTATTTCACAGTCCGCCTTGGACAGAACGTCATGCTTTACTGTTCTCTGGGAGCCAGTATCATTGGCAGAAGTTAAACGAGAAGACTCTCTGCCATCAATCTGTTTAAGTTAAATAATGAAAGTTAAATAGGTGGAACATAAGAACATAAGAACATAAGAAATAGGAGCAGGAGTAGGCCATCCGACCCATCGAGCCTGCCCGGCCATTCAAAAAGATCATGGCTGATCTGTCCGTAAACTCAGCTCCATCTACCTGCCTTTTCCCCACAACCCTTAATTCCCCTACTATGTAAAAATCTATCTAACTGTACCTTAAATATAATTAGTGAAGAAGCCTCAACTGCTTCCCTGGGCAGAGAATTCCACAGATTCACCACTCTCTGGGAGAAACAGTTTCTCCTCATCTCCATCCTAAATCTTCTCCCCTGAATCTTGAGGCAATGTCCCCCAGTTCTAGTCCCACCTACCAATGAAAACAACTTTCCTACTTTTATCTTATCTATCCCTTTCAAAATTTTATATGTTTCTATAAGATCCCCTGTCATTCTTCTGAACTCCAGAAAGTATAGTCCCAGGTGACTCAATCTCTCCTCATAGGTTAACCCCATCATCTCTGGAATCAACCTGGTGAACCTCCTCAGCACTGCCTCCAAAGGTTGGGAGAGGGCAGATTTTGGAAAGGTGCAAAAATAACAGGATTGTTATCATGGGTGACTTTAACTTCCCTAATATTGATTGGCACCTGATTACTTCCAAGGGTTTAGATGGGGTAGAGTTTGTTAAGTGTGTCCAGGACGGATTCCTGTCACAGTATATGGACAGGCAGAGTAGGGGGAATGCCATACTAGATGCAGTTCTTGGTAATGAACCGGGTCAGGTCACAGATCTCTCAGTGGGTGAGCATCTGGGGGACAGTGACCACCACTCCCTGGCCTTTAGCATTATCATGGAAAAGGATAGGATTAGAAAGGACAGGAAAATTTTTAATTGGGGAAGGGCAAATTATGAGGCTATAAGACTAGAACTTGCGGGTGTGAATTGGGATGATGTTTTTGCAGGGAAATGTACTATGGACATGTGGTCGATGTTTAGGGATCTCTTGCAGGATGTTAGGGATAAATTTGTCCCGGTGAGGAAGATAAAGAATGGTAGGGTGAAGAAACCATGGGTGACAAGTGAGGTGGAAAATCTAGTCAGGTGGAAGAAGGCAGCATACATGAGGTTTAGGAAGCAAGGATCAGATGGGTCTATTGAGGAATATAGGGAAGCAAGAAAGGAGCTTATGAAGGGGCTGAGAAGAGCAAGAAGAGAGCATGAGAAGGCCTTGGCGAGTAGGGTAAAGGAAAACCCCAAGGCATTCTTCAATTATGTGAAGAAAAAAAGGATGACAGGAGTGAAAGTAGGACTGATTAGAGATAAAGGTGGGAAGATGTGCCTGGAAGCTGTGGAAGTGAGCGAGGTCCTCAATGAATACTTCTCTTTGGTATTCACCAATGAGAGGGAACTTGATGATGGTGAGGGCAATATGAACGAGGTTGATGTTCTGGAGCATGTTGATATTAAGGGAGAGGAGGTGCTGGAGTTGCTACAATACATCAGGACGGATAAGCCCCCGGGGCCTGACGGAATATTCCCCAGGCTGCTCCACGAGGCGAGGGAAGAGATTGCTGAGCCTCTGGCTAGGATCTTTATGTCCTCATTGTCCACGGGAATGGTACCGGAGGATTGGACAGAGGTGAATGTTGTCCCCTTGTTCAAAAAAAGGTAGTAGAGATAGTCCGGGTAATTATAGACCAGTCTGTGGTGGGAAAGCTGTTGGAAAAGATTCTTAGAGATAGGATCTCTGGGCACTTAGAGAATCATGCTCTGATCAGGGACAGTCAGCATGGCTTTGTGAAGGGCAGATCATGTCTAACAAGCCTGATAGAGTTCTTTGAAGAGGTGACCAGGCATATAGATGAGGGTAGTGCAGTGGATGTGATCTATATGGATTTTAGTAAGGCATTTGACAAGGTTCCACATGGTAGGCTTATTCAGAAAGTCAGAAGGCACGGGATCCAGGGAAGTTTGGCCAGGTGGATTCAGAATTGGCTTGCCTGCAGAAGGCAGAGGGTCGTGGTGGAGGGAGTACATTCAGATTGGAGGATTGTGACTAGTGATGTCCCACAAGGATCTGTTCTGGGACCTCTACTTTTCGTGATTTTTATTAACAACCTGGATGTGGGGGTAGAAGGGTGGGTTGGCAAGTTTGCAGACGACACAAAGGTTGGTGGTGTTGTAGATAGTGTAGAGGATTGTCAAAGGTTGCAGAGAGACATTGATAGGATGCAGAAGTTGGCTGAGAAGTGGCAGATGGAGTTCAACCCGGAGAGGTCTGAGGTGGTACACTTCGGAAGGACAAACTCCAAGGCAGAGTACAAAGTAAATGGCAGGATACTTGGTAGTGTGGAGGAGCAGAGGGATCTGGGGGTACATGTCCACAGATCCCTGAAAGTTGCCTCACAGGTAGATAGGGTAGTTAAGAAAGCTTATGGGGTGTTAGCTTTCATAAGTCGAGGGATAGAGTTTAAGAGTCGCGATGTAATGTTGCAGCTCTATAAAACTCTGGTTAGGCCAGTCTTGGAGTACTGTGTCCAGTTCTGGTCACCTCACTATAGGAAGGATGTGGAAGCATTGGAAAGGGTACAGAGGTGACTTACCAGAATGCTGCCTGGTATAGAGAGTATGCATTATGATCAGAGATTAAGGGAGCTAGGGCTTTACTCTTTGGAGAGAAGGAGGATGAGAGGAGATGTGATAGAGGTGTACAAGATAATAAGAGGAATAAATAGAGTGGATAGCCAGCGCCTCTACCCCAGTGCACCTCTGCTCAATACAAGAGGACATGGCTTTAAGGTAAGGGGTGGGAAGTTCAAGGGGGATATTAGAGAAAGGTTTTTTACTCAGAGAGTGGTTGGTGCATGGAATGCACTGCCTGAGTCAATGGAGCAGATACACTAGTGAAGTTTAAGAGACTACTAGACAGGTACGTGGAGGAATATAAGGTGGGGTCTTATATGGGAGGCAGGGTTTGAGGGTTGGCACAACATTGTGGGCCGAAGGGCCTGTACTGTGCTGTACTATTCTATGTTCTATGTTCTATCCTTCCTCAAGTATGGAGACCAGAACTGTACACAGTACTCCAGGTGCGGCCTTACCAGAACCCTGTATAGTTGCAGCATGACCTCCCTGCTCTTGAATTCAATCCCTCTAGCAATGAAGGCCAAAATTCCGTTTGCCTCCTTAATAACCTGTTCTACCTGTAAGCCAACTTTTTGCAATTCATGCACAAGCACTCCCAAGTCCCTCAGCACAACAGCATGCTGCAATCTTTCACCACTTAAATAATAATCTGCTCTTCTATTATTCCTTCCAAAGTGGATGATCTTGCATTTACCAATGTTGTATTCCATCTGCCAGATCTTGGCCCACTCACTTAACCTATCTATATCCCTCTGCAGACTTTCCACATCCTCTGTACAATTTGCTTTTCCATTCAGTTCGGTGTCATCAGCAAATTTTACTAGGTTACACTCAGTCCCCTCTTCCAAATCATCAATGTAAACGGTAAACAGCTGCAGGCCCAGCACCAACCCCTGCAGCACCCCACTCACCACTGACTGCCAACCGGAGAAACACCCATTTATACCAACTCTCTGCCTTCTATTGGTTAACCAATCCACTATCCATGCCAATACACTTCCTCCGATCCCATGCATCCATATCTTATTTATAAGTCTCTTGTGCGGCACCTTATGGAACACCTTCTACAACAAGTATACGACATCCACCTGTTCCCCTCTATCCACTGCACTCATTATGTCCTCAAAGAACTCCAGTAAGTTTGTCAAACAGGACCTGCCCTTTCTGAATCCATGCTGCGCCTGTCTAATTGAACCACTCCTTTCTAAATGTTTCACTACTTCTTCCTTAATGACAGCTTCAAGCATTTTCCTGACAACAGATGTTAAGCTAACTGGCCTATAGTTGCCTGTCTTTTGCCTACATCCTTTTCAAAAAAAGTGGTGAGAAATTTGCTCTCCTCCAATCTGCCAGGACCTGCCCAGAGTCTAGAGAATTTTGGTAAATGATTACAGTACCAACGCATCTACTATAACCTCCACCAATTTCCTCAGCACCCTGGGATGCATCCCATCAGGAAAAGGGGACTTATCTACTTTCAGGCTCTCTAGTTTGCTCATCAGTATCTCTTTAGTGACAGTGATTTTATCAAGGTCCTCATGAATCAACCATTTGATCCACTGGAGCAGATCTTCATCTTGTACATAGTGAGAGAAAACCACTTGACTATTGCCTGAAATATGGTACTGTGATTCAGAATGGGTGCAAAAGGGGCTGCTAATTGCCCGTAATACACCAGGACATAAAATTGAGATGATCCCATTCTTCCACACACATTGTGTGCAATAGTCACTGTTGCAAACCCACTTTGCCTGCTATCTCCGGAGGGGAAGGCCCCGAGTCCTCAGCTTTGCTTGTTGCCCGGTGACCGGGGCTGGGGTCGAAGCGCTCGGCAGAGATGGTGCTTGGTGCTCGGTGTTGGAGGGCTGGTCGGAGGCTCGAAGTTTTCAGACGGACTCAGAGTCGGCTGTGGTCGGATGCTTCCAGGATGCTGCATCGGCAAGCTTGCGGCACTGGAGGTTCATGGCAGGGAGAGTTTCTCCCTTCTACCATCTGCATGAGATGTTGGGGCTATCGGGACTTTGAGACTTTTTTTTACCGTGCCCATGGTCTGCTCTTATCAAATCACGATATTGCTTTGCACTGTTGTAACTATATGTTATAATTATGTGGTCTTTGTCAGTTTTTAGTCTTGGTCTGTTTCTGTGATATCATACTGGAGGAACATTGTATCATTTCTTAATGCATGCATTTCTAAATGACAATAAATGAGGACTGAGTGTCCTCATAATCTAATCTAATTTAATCTAAAATCAGCCTGTTTCACAGAAGCAATATATTTAAAGTGCAAAATATTCATCTGCCCTCCTATATTTAATTTGGATAATTCAGCCAGTGATCCTCCAGGTGTACAACCGATTCCCGAGCAGCACTCAGCTTGTCGACTTGCACTGCACTGGGCTATAGCGTCATAACTCTTAATACTGGACATAATTGGTTGCAGTAAGTAAAGAACCAACTCTAAAAGCACCATTCACATCTAGTCAGAGGTTCTGAATTGCCATGATAGTTCAACTTAAATTGAGTTTAAGGAGACTGAATGTTCACCATTGAAACATTTTAGCAACTGCACCGAAAACTGAGAGCAGAGGTTTCAGACACAGTGATGTTCAGAGCAATGAGGATCAGAAGTGATGCACTACCTTCCTGTTGCTAAGTGACTGCGTTAGTCAATTATTGATGAATTTTCAGTGAAACTGTGCTCTGCAGCAACAGCTGTAACCTTTGTAGTTTTCTTTTCCTGCCATTATGTTGCATAGCTAAGTGAGATTGTTATCATAGCCACAGTTTATAACATCCCAACCACTACTAAAGCTAGATATCTGATTTAGAATATTGAACTTTGGAACAGTTTGTTTGGACATTGCATACATAAATGCACTGAAGATTCAAGGTAATATAGCACTTTATTGTATTAATGTTGTTTGAATCACTTGTAGAAAGCATTGAGGGACGTGGTTTAAGAAGCGCATAAAAGCAATAGAGCATGTTCAATATTCACTCACTTAAAATACTGGGGAAGAGAAAAGCAGGTGGACTTTTCTAGAGCCGATAACCCATCTCCATGGTAAAGCTTCATTCGCAACAAGCATTCGATTATCCTCCCCCACTTTAACAGATGTATTAGGTCACCCAGAGCCACAATTCAAAGAGTGGCTACCCAGCAGGATTTAGTCGTGATAAGGCCAACAGACAAAAGCTAAATGGAAAAATTCCACGTTTTGATAGCTGAGTTAAGGGAAAAGTCTTGAGCTGAAGTGAGCGGATTCACCTGAGGTTTATGCTCGTGTAGTGAGGCTTGCACTGCATGTGCAGAGGTTTATTTTTAAAATCACGTTTCTGTGGATTTGACCACCTAACAGCTTAAGCATTAGTCAATCCTTACTCACCTCATTGTGTTATACATGAAAATCGGAGCAACAGCGGGTTATCTGGCTTCTCAAAGCAGGCCTACCATTCAATATAATCACGGCCGATTTACCCCAGCCTCAAATCCTCTCCTATGTCAAGTTGCCATAGTCCATAATCTCTGATCTCTCAAAAATGTATCTATTTCCATTTTAAATATAGCTCATGGGCTGGGCCACACAGCTCTCTGGGTTTGAGTTTAAGAGCCGCAAGGTAATGTTGCAGCTCTATAAAACCCAAACTAGATTGTCTTCAGTTCTGGTCTCTTCATTATAGGAATGACGTGGAAGTTTCAGAAAAGGTGCAGAGGAGATTTGTCAGAGTCTCCTGGGTGAGAGGGCATGTCTGATAAGGATAGGTTGTGTGAGATAGGGCTTTTCTCGTTGGTGCAGTGAAGGTTGAGATGTGGCTTAATAGAAGTATACAAGATGATAAGAGGCATAGATCGAGTGTATAGCCAGAGACATTTTCTCAGGGTGGAAATGGCGAATATAAGGGAAGATAATTTTAAGGGGATGGGGTGGATGTCAGAGCTTGGTAAGTGCTTGGAATGCCCTTCCAGGTATGGTGGTAGAGGCAGATTCATTAGGAGCATTTAAGAAACACAGTGACGTAGTGATTAGCACAACGCTAGCGAACCACATTCAGTTCTGGCTGCTGTCTGTAAGGACTTTAGATGTTCTCCCTATGACCGCGTGGGTTTCCTCCAGATGCTCCTGTTTCCTCCCACGGTCCAAGATGTACTGGTTGGTTGGTATTAATTAATCATGGTAAACTGTACCATGATTAGGCCAGGTTATATCAGGGGCTGCTGGATGGCACAGCTCGAAGGGCAGGAAGGGCCTTCACCATGATGTATCTCAATAAATAATTTTTCTTAAACTTAGATAGGCACATGGATGATAGACAAATGGAGGGCAATGTAGGACAGAAGGGCTAGGTTGATAGAATAGTTTAAAAGGCCAGCAGAGCATTTGTGGGTTGAAGGGTCTGTACTGTGCCATAATGTTGTAAGCTCCACACTCAGTGGCCACTCTGTCAAATACCTCCTGTACCTAATAAAGTGGCCACTGGGTGTATGGTCATGATCTTCTGCTGCTCCAGCCCATCCATTTCAAGCTTCTATGTGCTATGCATTCTACATCCCACTGTTGTAACGCGTGGTTATTTCAGCTACTGTCGCTTTCCTGTCGGCTTCAACCAGTCTGGCCGTTCTCCCGTGACCTCTTTGATAAACAAGATGTTTTCGCCCACAGAACTGCAGCTCACTGGAAGTCTTTTGTTTCTCGCACCATTCTCTGTAAACTCTAGAGACTGCTCTGCATGAAAATCCCAGATCAGCAGTTTCTGAAATACTCAAAACACCCCATCTGACACCAACTGTCATTCTAAAGTTACTTAGATCACATTTCTTCCCCACTCTGATGCTTGGCCTGAACAATCACTGAACCTCTTGACCATGCCTGCATGCTTTTATGCACTGGGTTGCTGCCATGTGATTTGTTTTAACGAGCAGCTACACAGGTTTATCTAATAAAGTGTACACACAGGGAGTTAGAAAAGAGGGTGAAAAGCAGGACCTCTGGATTACCCCCAGTGCCATATGTTAGTCAGGCCAGGAATAGGGTGATGGTACAGATGAATGAGTGGCTGAGGAATTGGTGCAGGGGGCAGGGTTTCAGGTTCTTGGATAAATGGAACCTTTTCTGAGGCAGTGGTGACCTTTACAAGAGGGCTGGGTTGCACTTAAACTGGAGGGGAACCAATATCCTGGCCAGGAGGTTTGCTAGTGCTACCCGGGAGGGTTTAAACTAGTTTGGCTGGTGGATGGGGAGCAGAGCAACAGATCAGCAAGTGGAGGGAATCATCCTTGTGAACCTCCTCTGGACCCTCTCCAATGCCAGCACATCTTTTCTAAGATGAGGGGCCCAAAACTGTTCACAATACTCAGAGTGAGGCCTCACCAGTGCCTTATAAAGCCTCAGCATCACAACCTTGCTCTTGTATTCTAGACCTCTTGAAATGAGTGCTAACATAGCATTTGTCTTCCTCACCACTGATTCAACCTGCAAGTTAACTTTCAGAGTGTTCTGCAAAGGACTCCCAAGTTCCTCTGCATCTCAGATTCCTGGATTTTCTCCCCGTTTAGTAAATAGTCCACACATTTATTTCTACTACCAAAGTGCATGACCATGCATTTTCCAACATTGAATTTCATTTGCCACTCTCTTGCCCATTCCCCTAATCTGTCTAAGTCCTTCTGCATCCTCTGTTTCCTCAACACTACCTGCCCCGCCACCAATCTTCGTATCATCTGCAAACATGGCAACAAAGCCATCTATTCCATCATCTAAATCAGTTATATACAGCATAAAAAGAAGTGGTCCCAACACTGACCCTGCTCAACACCACTGGTCACTGGCAGCCCACTAGGTAAGAAGCCTCATGTGTGGCACCTTGTCAAATGCCTTCTGAAAGTCCAAATATACAACATCCACTGCATCCCCTTCATCTATCCTACTTGTAATCTCCTCAAAGAATTTCAACAGGTCCATCAGGCAGGATTTTCCCTGAAGGAAACCATGCTGACTTTGTACTATTTTGTCCTGTGTCACCAAGTACTCCATCACTTCATCCTTAACAATAGACTCCAACATCTTCCCAACCACCGAGGTCAGGTCTATAATTTCCTTTCTGCTGCCTTCCTCCTTTTTTTTTAAAGAGTGGAGCAACATTTGCAATTTTCCAGTCCTCTGGCACCATGCCAGAGTCCAATGGTTTTTGAAAGATTATTTCTAATGTCACCACCATCTCTAATGCTACCTTTTTCAGAACTTTCAGTGCAGTTCCTCTGGTCCAGGTGACTTATGTAACTTTAGGTCTTTTAGCTTTTTGAGCACCTTCTTTCTTCTAACAGTACTGCACCCACTTCTCTTCGTTCACCCACTACAACATCAGGCATATTGCTTGCTAGTGTCTTCCACAGTGCAAAATACTAATTTAGCTCATCAGCCATCTCCTTGTCCCCATTATTACTTCTCTCGCCTCATTTTCTTGTGGTCCTGTATCCACTCTCATTTCTCTATACTTGAAAAAACTTTTACTATCCACTTTGATATTATTTGCTAGTTTGTTTTCATATTTCATCTCTTCCCTTCTAATGTTTTATTAGTTGTTCTCTGTAGGTTTTTAAAAACTTCCCAATCCTCTATCTTCCCACTAATTTTTGCTTTGTTGTATGCCCTTTCTTTTGCTTTTACATTAGCTTTGACTTGTCAGCCACAGTTGTACTATTTTACCATTTGAGTATTTCTTCATTTTTGGAATATTTCTTCATTTTTGGAATACACATGTCCTGCACCTTCCTCATGTTTCCCAGAAACACACACCATTGCTGCTCTGATGACATCCCTGCCAGCAGCTCCTTCCAATTTACTTTGACCAACTCCTCTCAAATGCCACTGTAATTTCCCTTACTCCACTGAAATACTGCTACATCAGACTTTACTTTCTCCCTATCAAATTTCACGTTGAACACAATCATAATGTGATCACTGGTTCCTAAGGGTTCTTTTACCTTAAGCTCCCTAATCACCTCAGGTTCATTACGTAACACCCAATCCAGTATAGCTGTCCCCTCGTAGGCTCAACGACAAACTGCTCTAAAAAGCCATCTCTTAGGCATTCAACAAACTCACTCTCTTGAGATTCATTACCAACCTGATTTTCCCAATCAATCTGCATGTTAAAATCTCCATGACTACCATAACATTGCCTTTTTGACTCGCCTTTTCTATTTCCTGTTGTAACCTGTGGTCCACCTCCCAGCCACTGTTGGGAGGCCTGTATATCACTGCCGCCAATGTCCTTTTACCCTTGCAGTTTCTTAACTCAACCCACAAGGATTCAAAATCTTCCAATCCTATGTCACATTTTTCTACTGATTCGATGCCATTCTTTACCAGTAGAGCCACACCACCCTCTCTGCCTACCTTCTTATCCTTCCAATACAACGTGTAACCTTGGACATTCAGTTCCCAACTATAACCATCCTTCAGCCGTGATTCAGTGATGGCCATCCACCTTATTTCTTATTCTACGCGCATTTAGATACAACACCTTGAGTACTGTATTTGCTATCCTTTCTGATTCTGCATCTCTAATGACCTGATATTCAGCCTGTTGCTTGCATCTGCCTACCCTTCCTGACAATCTGACTCCATGCTGTCTTTACTTTTTTATCATCCATCCTATCCTGAGTCCCTCCACTCTGGTTCCCACCCTCCCTTGCCAAGTTAGCTTAAACCCTCCCCAACCCCTCTAACAAACCTGCCTATGAGAATATTGGTCCCCTCGGGTTCACATGCACCCGTCACTTTTGAACTGGTCATACCTCTCCCAGAAGAGATCCCAATTATCCAAGAACCTGAAGCCCTGCCCCTGCACCAGCTTCTCAGCCATGCATTCATCTGCCAAATCATCTTGTTTCTACCCGCACTAGTGTGTGGCACAGGCAGCAATCCAGAAATTACTACCCAGGAGGTCCTGCTTCTCAGCTTTCTACCTAGCTTTCTAAATTCCCTTTTCAAGGTGGATAAGTCCTCAGGGCCTAATAGGATGTACCCCAGATTATTGAGAGAGGCAAGAGAAGAGATTGCTGGAGCCTTGATCAATATTTTCATGGCCTCTGTAGTCACAGCCAAAGTAAAGGAGGACTGGTGAGGAGTTCATGTTGTTCCACTATTGAAGAAGGGAACAAGGGTAATCCTGGAAACTACAGACTGGAGAGCCTTTTGTCAGTGGTAGGGGAGCTGCTGGAGAGAATTCTTAGGGATATGAGCATTTGGAAAACCATGGGAGTGCTAGCATGGCATTGTGCAGAGTAAGTCATGTTGTGGCGACCCACTTTCTAGCACCCACGAACCGGCTCATGAAACAGCGCACAGGCAGAGAGCCGGCCCCAAAAAGGGCGCCAGGCCATCTTCACCAGCAGGGGGAAAATCCCGCGCGCGGAAAGGGTCTTGGAATATGCATTCCCCACAGCAGTCCCGCCCCAGGGAGAGCGGGAATGGGAAGGCTTTAAAGCAGGCCGCGAAGTTTGAATAAATCTCTTTTATCGCAACTCCAACTCACCGACTCCGTGTGGTTATTCTAGCGCTGTGTGTAGCAAAACCGCTATATTTGGTGACCTTGACGGCCCAAACGATATTTGGGCCAGAGATGACCGACACCGCATCAGTTCACGCAGTTTCGTTATAACTGCCAAGCTTTTGGCCGCTGAGACTCCGTCTGTGGTTTGAACAGGCAGAAGCACAATTCCACATCCAGCAGATAACTTCGGAGTCCACTCGCTACTACTACGTGCTGAGCTCTCTCGACCAAGATACTGCTGCACAAGTTGAGGAGTTTATACAGTCACCCCTGGAGAACGGCAAATACACAGCATTCAAAGCCCTGCTCATAAGGACTTTTGGACTCTCACGGTGTGAACGAGCACACCGCTTAATGCACCTGGATGGTTTGGGAGACAGGCCGCCGTCAGCATTAATGAACGAGATGCTGGCCCTGGCTGAAGGGCACAAACCCTGCCTCATGTTTGAGCAGGCGTTCCTAGAGCAACTGCCCGAGGACATATGCCTGTTGCTGTCCGACGCAGATTTCAGCGACACCCGGGAGGTGGCGGCCCGAGCAGATGTGCTGTGGAATGCAAGGAAGGAGAGAGGGGCATCCGTCGCACAGATCACCAAGCCGCGTGCCCAACGACAGACCAGACCAGGCCCGGCAGCAGAGCCCAACGAACAATGGTGCTTCTACCACCAGCGGTGGGGCACAGAGGCCCGCCGCTGTAGACCACCCTGCAAATTCCCAGGAAACGCCAAGGCCCAGCCGCCGCCGATCGCTATGGTGGCTGGCCATCAGGACAGTCTCCTGTACGTCTGGGACAAGCAGTCGGGATGCCGAGTTTTGGTCCACACCGGAGCAGAGATCAGCGTTTTACCTCCAATGAGTTACGACACCCGCAAAAGAGAACCCGGACGCACCCTGAGAGCCGCGAGTGGCAGCACAATACAAACCTACGGCACCTGCACGGTGCGGCTACAGTTCAGCTCCAGCCGGTTCACGTGGGACTTCACACTGGCCGCCGTGGCCCAACCACTCCTGGGGGCGGATTTTCTGTGAGCCCACAGCCTGCTGGTCGACCTGCAAGGGAAGCAACTAGTCCACGCCAAGACTTTTGAAACGTTCTCCCTGGGTGAAGCAAAGTTGCCAGCCCCACACCTGGACTCCATCACGCTTTCTGATGACGAATTCACCAGGGTCCTGGCGGATTTCCCATCAGTACTGACACCGCAGTTCACGGCAGCCATGCCCAAACACGGAGTACAGCACCACATCCCGACCCAGGGACCACCCCTCCACGCCCGTGCTCGAAGGCTTCCCCTGGACAAGCTCCGACAGGCGAAGAAGGAGTTCAAGAAGATGGAGGAATTGGGGATCATACGACGGTCTGACAGCCCATGGGCCTCCCCCCTGCACATGGTGCCCAAGGCAACGGGGGGGGCTGGAGACCATGCAGCCACTACCGCAGACTGAACGAGGCTACAATGCCAGACCGCTACCCTGTGCCGCACATTCAAGACTTTGCAGCAAACCTACACGGCGCAAGGATCTTTTCCAAGGTAGACCTCGTCCGGGGATACCATCAAATCCCGGTACATCTGGACAACATCCCCAAAACAGCACTCATCACCCCGTTTGGACTTTTCGAATTCCTCCGAATGCCGTTTGGTCTAAAGAATGCCGCACAGACGTTCCAGCGGCTAATGGATGCGGTGGGACGCGACCTGGACTTTGCATTCATCTATTTGGACGACATCCTCATAGCCAGCAGTAGTCGTCAAGAGCATCTGTTCCACCTCCGCCAGCTCTACACCCGCCTGAGCGAATTCGGCCTTACAATCAATCCAGCCAAATGCCAGTTCGGACTCGACACCATCGACTTCCTGGGCCACAGGATTACTAAAGACGGGGCAACCCCTCTGCCCGCCAAGGTAGACGTGGTCCGCCACTTCCCCCGACCCAACACAATCAAAGGCCTGCAGGAATTCGTGGGTATGGTGAATTTCTACCACCGTTTCCTCCCCTCAGCAGCCCGAATCATGCGCCCCCTGTTCACCCTGATGTCAGGTAAGGGCAAGGACATTACCTGGAACGAAGAGGCCGCAACCACTTTCGTTAAAACCAAAGAAGCCTTGGCAAACGTCGCGATGCTAGTGCACCCCAGAACGGACGATCCTACTGCCCTCACGGTGGACGCATCCAACACAGCAGTCGGTGGAGTGCTGGAACAACTCATCGAGGGTCGCTGGCAACCCCTGGCGTTCTTCAGCAAACACCTACGACCACCTGAACTCAAATACAGTGCTTTCGACCAGGAGCTATTGGCACTATACCTGGAAATCCGACATTTCAGGTACTTCTTAGAAGGTAGGCCCTTCACCGCGTTTACAGACCACAAACCGCTTACCTTTGCGTTCACGAAGGTGTCCGACCCCTGGTCGTCCCGCCAGCAGCGACATCTGTCCTACATCTCCGAGTACACAACGGACATCCGGCATGTCTCGGGAAAGGACAACGTCGTGGCGGACGCACTATCCAGACCTACCATACAGGCCCTGTCCCAGGGGGTGGACTATGCAGCGCTGGCAGAGGCACAGCAGGCAGATGCTGAGATCCCCAGTTACAGGACTGCAGTCTCCGGTTTGCAGCTCCAAGACCTCCCCGTAGGCCCAGGTGAGAGGACCCTACTATGTGACGTAGCTACCAGCCAACCCCGCCCCGTTGTCCCAGCAGCCTGGCGCCAGCGGGTTTTCGAATCCATTCACAACTTAGCGCACCCCTCCATCAGGACAACCGTCCGGCTGGTCGCTAACAGGTTCATGTGGCATGGACTTCGTAAACAGGTCAGTGAATGGGCCAAAACGTGTATGCAGTGCCAAACGGCCAAGGTGCAGCGGCACACCAAGGCTCCGCTGCAGCAGTTTGAACCCACCCGCCGGAGGTTCGACCACATCCATGTGGATATCGTGGGGCCCCTGCCAGTGTCATGAGGAGCACGGTACCTCCTAACTATGATAGACCAGTTCACCAGATGGCCAGAGGCAGTCCCGCTCACCGACACCACCTCCAAATCCTGCGCCCGAGCACTGATCACAACCTGGGTAGCCCGCTTCGGGGTACCGGCCCACATTACCTCCAACAGGGGCGCCCAGTTTACCTCCAGCCTGTGGTCGGTTATGGCCAGCCTTTTAGGAACACAGCTACACCACACAACTACCTACCACCCACAGTCGAACGGACTAGTGGAGCGCTTCCACCGTCACCTGAAATTGGCTCTCATGGCCCGCCTGGAAGGGCCTAACTGGGTGGACGAGCTTCCCTGGGTTCTGCTCGGAATCTGCACAGCGCCCAAGGAAGATCTGCACACATCGTCGGCCGAGTTGGTGTACGGCGCACCCCTGGTCGTCCCAGGAGAGTTCATATCAGCCCCAAGGGGGCAAGAGGAAGAACCCACAACAGTCCTGGACAGACTGCGGGAGAGGCTCGGTAACCTGGCCCCCATCCCCACTTCACAGCACGGACAGAGCCCGACCTGCGTACCCAAAGACCTGCAGAACTGTAAGTTTCTTTTTGTACGACGGGGCGGACACCGGGCACCGCTACAGCGGCCCTACGAGGGGCCGTTTAAGGTGATCAGGAACAACCGGTCCACATTCGTGCTGGACATTGGCGGGAGAGAGGAGGTTTTCACGGTGGACCGACTCAAACCGGCCCATGTGGACTTGGCACAGCTGGTCCAGGCTCAGGCACCGCGGCGCAGGGGCAGACCCCCCCAAACAGAGGCCGATCCAGACTGTGGACATTGGGGGAGGTATCGCCAGTTCTGGGGCGGGGGGGGTTATGTGGCGACCCACTTTCTAGCACCCACGACCCGGCTCACGAAACAGCGCATGCAGGCAGAGGGCCGGCCCCAAAAAGGGCGCCAGGCCATCTTCACCAGCAGGGGGAAAATCCCACGCGCGGAAAGGGTCTGGGAATATGCATTCCCCACAGCAGTCCCGCCCCAGGGAGGGCGGGAACGGGAAGGCTTTAAAGCAGGCCATAAAGTTTCAATAAATCCCTTTTATCGCAACTCCAACTCACCGACTCCATGTGGTTATTCTAGCGCTGTGTGTGGCACACTGCTACAATGACTTACTAACTTGTCTAAGGTTATTAGTCAAGGCACTGAGTTTAACAGTCAGGAAGTTATGTTTGCAGCTTTAAAAAAACTCAAGTTAGGTTGCATCTGGAGTATTGGATACAGTTCTGGTCACTCCGTTACAGAAGGATTTCAAGGCTTTAGAAAGGGTGCAGAAGAGGTTCACCAGGATGTCGCCTGGATTAGAAACCATGTGCTATGACAAGAGGTTGAACATATTTGTGTTGTTTTCTCTGAAGTTGCAGAGGCTGAGGGCAGATCTGATAGAGGTTTGTAAGATTTTGAGAGGCAAAGATAGAGTAGACAGACAATGTTTTCTTCCAAATGTTGAAATGTTTAATACCAGAGGGCATGCACTTAAAGTGGCAGAAGAGAGTAATTTCAAAGTAGATGAAAGGGGCAAGTTTTTTTTACAGAGAGAGTGGTGGGTGACTTGAAAGCACTGACTGGGATATGGTAAAGGCAAAAACGTTAGAGACTTGAGAGATAGAACCATAGAACCATAGAACACTACAGCACAGAAAACAGGCCATTCAGCCCTTCTAGTCTGTGCTGAAACTTTATTCCACTAGTCCCATTGACCTGCACCCAGTCCATAACCCTCCAGACCTCTCCCATCCATGTATCTATCCAATTTATTCTTAAAACTTAAGAGTGAGCCCACATTTACCATGTCAGATGGCAGCTCGTTCCACTCTACCACCACTCTCTAAGTGAAGAAGTTTCCCCTAATGTTCCCCCTAAACCTTTCCCCTTTCACTCTAAAGCTATATCCTCTCGTATTTCTCTCTCCTAATCTAAGTGGAAAGAGTCTACTCGCATTTACTCTGTCTATACCCCTCATAATTTTGTACACCTCTATCAAATCTCCCCTCATTCTTCTACGCTCCAAGGAATAAAGTCCTAACCTGTTCAATCTTTCCCTGTAACTCAACTCCTGAAGACCCAGCAACATCCTAGTAAATTTTCTCTGCACTCTTTCAATCTTACTGATATCCTTCCTGTAGTTAGGTGACTTGAACTGCACACAATACTCCAAATTTGGCCTCAGCAATGTTTCGTACAACCTCACCATAACATCCCAACTCCTATACTCAATACTTTGATTTATGAATGCCAGGATGCCAGAAGCCTTCTTTACAACCCCATCTACCTGTGCCGCCACTTTCAGGGAATTATGTATCTGAACTCCCAGATCCCTTTGTTCCTCCGCACTCCTCAGTGCCCTACCATTTACTGTGTGCACATGAAGGTGAGGAAAATGGATGGACATGGTGAAGAAATTAGTTTAGTTAGCCATTTGATTACTAATTTGATTAGTTCGGCCCAACATTGTGGGCCAAAGGGCCTGTTCCTGTACTGTACTGTTCTATGCTGTATAATCTGCCAGGTAGAAACTTAGTTTGTAGTAATATCATTGCATTTTGCAAAGAGAACCGAATGGTTATGTTATACATGCTAGTTTAATTACATGTTACCATGATGGTGGCGTGATGCAGCGCACAGCGGCCACTCCGGTGAATGATATCTGTCATCTGTCATGTAGGGTGCCGTGCACAATCTTGATTTGATGGAGACAGACGTGAGAGCACGGAGGAACATCTGGAGAAACTTCTGAGATGCCTTCGTCGCTGCCGCTGCTACTGTGTGATCCAGAATCTCTGGAGGAGAAGGCCCCGAGTCCTCGCCTTTGCTCATTGCTCGGCGGCCGGGGCGGGGTCGAAGCGCTCAGCAGAGGGTGGTGCTCGGGAGGCTGTATTGGAGGGGCTGGTTGGAGGCTCGAAGTTTTCGGACGGACTCAGAGTTGGCTGTTGTTGGGTGCTTCCAATTTATCGGCTGTTGTTGGGTGCTTCCAATTTATCGGCAGTTGTCGGTGCCTGGAGGTTTATAGCAGGGAGAGTTTCTCCCTTTTGCCGCCTGCTATTGGGACTATCGAGAGTCGATCGGAACTTTGAGACTATTTTTTACTATGCCCATGGTCTGCTCTTTATCAACTTATGGTATTGCTTTGCACTGCTGTAATTATATGTTATAATTATGTCGTCTTGTCCATGTTAGTCTTTGGGTTTGTCCTGTTTTTTTGTGATATCACTCTGGAGGAACATTGTATCATTCCTTAATGCATGCATTTCTAAATGACAATAAATGAGGACTGAGTGTCCTCATAATCTAATCTCATCTAGTTTTTATTTGATCTGGTTACCAACTCTTAGGATCAAAGCTCTCCCATAACCTGGGACGAACTTAAGTTTCCTTTCTTGGGCAATGGGGACAATACTTTGTGCAATTACTTTCATCTGCTCCTGCTCACAAGGTAGTGGGTAATAGACAACATATTGCACAGCATAGCTGAGAAATGGAATGTGTACCTAAGCTTCCTTGGAGCGGGAAGGAAAAACAACCTAAACTTCCTTATTTTTGTGAAGTTCTGAGAGAGTAAAAGCAGAGTATATTGCTAGAAAGGTAATAGGTACGCTTCATGCAACATACATCAAAGTTGCTGGTGAATTTCCAGCATCTGCAGAATTCCTGTTGGTTAGGTACGCTTCATTCTGTATCTTATAAAGTTCGTTGACAATCATATGGCTTTTGGCTTGGTGATCCATACAGATCATTAAAACAGAAACTTGCATTTATAGAATCAATGCAGTCAATAAATTATTTATGGCAGTGGTCTGCTGTTGTTTTGTTGGCAAATGTCAAGCCAAGTTGATCAGAGTGTGAAGAAGCTGATAACCAGGGCAGTGCAGAAGTAAGAGCTGAACTTCATCCAGGATTGTGCTCCAGCTTTCAGATCATTGTGCAAATGGAAGACAGATTCACTAAACCTATTTCTCTCAAAAGAGCAGTGATGAATTCTATTAGACGTCTTCATTAGTTCTTGGATGGCACTGCCAATAACACAAAAAAATTATTTCATTTATACAATGTCTTTCAGCCTCAAAATACTTTACAGCCAATGAATTATTGTTGAAGAGTAGTCATTGATGTTTCATAGTACATTTTAGTGGTTATTATGACCACATTAAGATCCCATACACAGTTGTGATTTAAAAGCTAATTTGTTTCAGTAAATGTTGACACAGGTTTAGCTACTAGCACTCCCAGTCAAGTCATGCGATCTTTTACAGCAGTCAATCTCACGGTTTAAGATCTTACTTGAAAGGAAGAATGTTGGCAAATTTAACACTTCGACAGTACTGTCAACAGTTAATGCTTGCACCTTTAACCAGAGCAACAGACACAAAATGCTGGAGGAACTTCGCAAGTCAGTCAGCAGCAATAGAAAGGAATAACGAGTTGATGTTTCAGGTCGAGACCATTCATTAGGTCCTATAACCTCTGGGTTCAAGGACAGGAGTACTAACACAATGACACACAAACTTCCTAGAACAGCTTGGCAACAACACCACACACAGAAGAAGCAGGAGATTGAAATGCATTCCTGGGCCGGCGCTACTCACTGAAGATAAGTCAGACAAGAACCCTTAATTTGGGTAGATCACTTAACCAGACATCCCACTCTGCAAAAACTCATTTCAGGGAGGAAGCACCATCAATTTGTGGGAGACTACCGGAACTTCCGGGAGAGGTGGGATGTTTGCAATAGAGTAGCTCCTTAGCAGCTAGCCAGCTAGTTTAAATAATGTTAGCTATGTTAATGAACGAATGACACCTGTTAAACTCACCTCAACATGTCTTTTACATTTTAACTCACCATGGGCAGTAGAAAAGTCACTGTTGCAAACAGTGCAGCGAGCAACACTGTCATTATTTTTGACCCCTATTAGGCAGGGGTACACTTTAGTGTAGTCTGGGGTGACGTACGTTTTATATTTTCTTTTTTTGGAACACTTTCCCATGGTGCGCACGCACGCTCTCTCTCTCTCTCTCTCGCTCTCTCTCTCTCGTGGTCGCTTGCGTGCTCTCGCTTGCTTGCTCTCACGCTCTCTCTTTCTCTCTGTCTCCCTCACGCGCGCGCTCTCTCTCGTGGTCGCTCTCGCGTTTTCTCTTTTGCTTTCTCTCTCGTGCTCTCTTGCTTTCAAAAAAATTGATTTCCATGATATTGTATGTCTGTATATAATTTGCGGGCATCAGGGAGCCACTATTAATATGCAGGAGACTCCCGGAACTTCCGGGAGAGGTGGGATGTCTGATTAACAATGCTGAGTCAAAGTGTGCATTTTTATATTTAGGGGTCCAGAATGCCTCTCAGATGGACTCCAGCAAATGAACCAGCTTACCCCATTTAAACCCCACATGCTCATCCATCACCATGTTGTGTGTGGAGAAACTCAGCCTCTCCCACTGTCTTTGGTCTTTCTCTTCAATGCATGGTAGTTCAATGCTTGCAAGGATGCAATCCTGTACATCTGCTCAGTTGTCCAGCTTGTAACACTCCCATCTTAGCTAGGATGTAGCTGAATGTGGCTAAGCTTTTGTCTGCGTTTGTTCCAGGAAAGCATTGATCAATTTATCCAGAAAATATAATACTGCTGTCAGACCCTCATAAAAGCCAGTGTGCTATATTTGTCCCCTGGTGGAAGAATTAACCTAAATAGCCAACTCAATAATCAACCAAGAAGATCCAAACTATGGGGACGATAGAAGGTGGGCAGAATACTCAGCCATCAATTTGAAGCCTTTAAGATAATTTATGAGACTTACTTGTGATCATTTCAAAGCAACCATCATCCCTCAATCATCTGGGAAAGAGAGTTCCAGATTTTTACTAATCTTTGTGTGAAAAATGCTCCCCTATTCCCCTATTAAGAAGCTGGGAGGCATATTACTGATTGTTTCCATATACTTCCTCAGGAGCATTGCAAGGAACAGTCATTTTCTTTTTTTAGTAGGAACCAATCCAGTGCAGACTGCATGCTAAGCTGAAGATATGCACTGAATCATCTGTACCTTTTCATTAATTTAGACAGTGAGTTCTGTACATGAGCTTGAGAAACTGAATCATAAAATCACGGAATCGTGCAGCACAGAAATAAGACCTTTCAGCTTACCTCGTTGCTATCAACTTTGCACCTCAAAGAGATAATGTGACAGGAAACATAATTAGTCATTGCTGCCAGTATGCAATTGTGTGCAGAGTGATAAAACAAAAAAAAGCTTGCAGATACTGAGATAGCTGAAATAAAAAATAGAAAACACTGGAAACACTTAGCAGACCAGGCTACATGTGTGGAAAGAGGAACAGACTTAACATTTCAGGTTAACGACCCGTATTCAATTCAATTCAAGTTTAATTGTCATTCAACCATACATGATTACCCAGGAATACAGCAAAATGAGACAGGGGTCAAGGTGCAAAACACAGTACGAACAGTCACACACAGGATAGCAAGCACAAATGGTATCACAATCACACAATAAAAGAGTCCCAAAACTCACACCAACAATCTAGAGTCATCCACAAGGGAGCCCGTCTCCCACTGAGCAAACACTGCGGGGGGGGGGGGGCTGCACTGACTCCAGCCTGGGTACTGTGCCACACTGCCCCTGGCAGAGCGCACTGGGGCCACCCCCACCGACACTGCAGCTTGAGGCCCAGTCTTCGCACATACAAGACAACAACCCCATACAAAAAATAGATATGTATACAGTCCAGCCGCTTCAGTCCATTGAAATCTGAAGCATGACTGATGCAAAGTGCAAAGTAAATTTATTATCGAAGTATGGTATGTCATCAAATACTGCCCTGAGATTTATTTTCTTGCAGTTATTCACAGTAGAACAAGAATCAATGAAACACTACAGACAAAAAAAGACTGACAAATTGTCCATCCACAAAGAGAAACAAGCAATATAATAATAAATAACTACATAAATAAATAAATAAATAAAACCGAGAACTTGAGTTGCAGCATCCTTGAAATTGGGTCCAAAGGTTGTCTTCAGTGACCAGTTCAGTGCTGTGGTAAGTGAAGATGTCCACATTGGTTGAAGAGCCTGATTGTTGAGGGTAATAACTTGGTGTTATGGGACCTAAGGTTCCTGTAGCTTCTTCCAGATGGTAGCAACAAGAAGAGAGTATGGCCTGGATGGTGAGGGTCTTTGATGATCAATGTGGTTTTCTTGTGGCAGTGCTCTTCCTAGATGTGCTCAGTAATGAGGAGGGTTTTCCCTGTGACGAATAAGGCTGTATCTACCACTTTTCCATTCCTGGGCACTAGTGCCATATTGCAGTCGGTATACTCTCACTGTGCATCTATAGGAGTTTGTCAGAATGTTAGATGACACATTGAATCTGCACAAAATTCTAAGAAAATAGAGACACTACTGTGCTTTCTTTGAAATGGCGTTTACGCGCTAGTCTCAGAACAAAAACACTGACATGATAACACCCAGGAATTTAAAGTTACTGACGCTCTCCACCTTGATTTGAATTGAATTGACTTTATTTCTTACATCCCTCACATACATGAGGTGTAAAAATCTTTACATTGCATCTCCATCTAAATGTGCAATGTGCAATCATAGTCTTTTGTAATAATTTATAATAAATAGAACAGTCAATGTAACATAGAAATACACTCAAATCAGCGTGAGTTAATCAGTTTGATGGACTGGTGGAAGAAGCTGTCCTGGAGCCTGTTGGTCCTGGCTTTTATGCTGCGGTACCATTTCCCAGATGGTAGCAGCTGGAATAAACCATGGTTGGGGTGACTCAGGTCCCCAATGATCTTCCTCCAGTAATGAATAATCAGCATTTTGGTGTTGCTAACATTGAGTGAGAGGTTGTTGACGTGGTACAACTCAACCATATTTTCAATCGCCCTCCTGTATGCTGATTCGTCACCACATGTGACTCAGCCAATAACAGTGGTATCATCAAAAAACTTGAATCTGACATTGGAACTGTACTTGGCCTCGCAGTTGTAAGTGTAAAGTGAGTAGGGCGGGGTGCTAAAGCACACAGCCCTGTGGTGCACCTGTGCTGATGGAGATTGTGGAGGAGATGTTGTTGCTTATCCAAACTGACTGAGATCTACAAGTGAGGAAATTGAGGATCCGGTCACACAAGGAAGTATCGAGGCCTAGAACCTGGAGCTATTGATTAGTTTTGCAGCAATGATAGTGTTAAATGTTGAACTGTAGTCAATGAAGAGCATCCTGACGTATGCATCTTTACTGTGCAGATGCTCCAGAGTTCAATGGAGAGCCAGTGGAATGTGTCTGCTACTGATTGACCTGATGAGAATTTCCAGCATTTTTGATTTATTATAATGCACACAATGCATCCATTCACTATCTCTGGTGCCAAAGGCAGAATAGAATATCAAGTATACAGAGATTATGCAATATTAACAGATAATGATGCAGTATATAGATTGTAATATGGATAATGGCCAATGATGATAAATATTTCCAGCAATGGTTTTTGGTAAGATGGCAGCACACTCAGACACAGCGGCTTCTACGGGGCCAATAAAAGATGTTATTGTCTTTTTTTTAATGTATTTTTTATGATGGCAAAACTCTGCTGGGCATTAAGAACTTTAAGTACTGCAGGTCCACCCCATCAGTGAATTGCTCGTTGGCAGAGAAACTGAAGGAGCAGGACTTGCTGCTGGTCGTGCTTCTGTTTGCGCCAGAGTGGGTGCGCGAAGGAGGTGTGCAGTCAAGCAGCGAGTAATTGCCTTAGTCGCTTTTCTTGTATTCGCAAGACCCTGTTGGACATTGCTAACGTGAAATGCCGCAAATCTGATTCACTGGTTTATTGGCGAATGGCAGGCTGGACGGTTGGTGGGGGAGACCCATGGCCTCACTCGTAGTGAAGACTAGGCCTTAAGCCGTAGTGTTTCCTGTTTGCAGCCCCTAGGAGAGAGGTGGCAGAGTCGGTGTGCTCCACTGGAGTGCTGGAGGCGGTGTGACATGAAGCACGTGCTGGAGTCGGTGCTGACCTCTACTGTTCACTCAGCAGAAAACAGGATACAGCATATTGTGTTCGACTGCTGACTGCTGCAACATTCATGCACTTCAGAAACTTGGACTACATTTGTGTTGTGTGACTGTATTTCACTGCTGACCTATATGGACTATGAGTGCCTCGTGCTGTGTATAACTGTTGGTACTGTGTTTTACCCCTTGGCCCTAGAGTGACATTGTTTCTGTTGGCTGTATTCATGGCTATTTATATATGATTGAATGACAATTAAGCTTGAACTGGAATTGAACTTAGTCACCTCACAATAGGAAGGATGTGGAAACCACAGAAAGGGTGCAGAGGAGATTTACAAGGATGTTGCCTGGAACGGGGAGCATGCCTTATCAGAATAGGTTGAGTGAATTCAACCTTTTCTCCTTGGAGCGACGGAGGATGAGAGGCGACCTGATAGAGGTGTACAAGATAATGAGAGGCATTGATTGTGTGGATAGTCAGATGCTATTCCCCAGGGCTGAAATGGCTAGCACAAGAGGGCATAGTTTTAAAGTGCTTGGAAGTAGGTACAGAGGAGATGTCAGGGGTAAATTTTTTTACGCAGAGAGTGGTGAGTGCGTGGAATGGGTTGCCGGCGGCGGCAATGGAGGTGGGAACGATAGGGTCTTTTAAGAGACTCCTGGATGGCTACATAGAGCTTACAAAAATAGAGGGCTATGGGTAAAGTCTGGGTAGTTCTAAGGTAGGGACATGTTCAGCACAGCTTTGTGGGCCGAAGGGCCTGTATCGTGCTGTAGGTTTTCTATGTTTCTATGAACTTGAAATATGTACTATTTGTTTTATGAACTTTACAGGCCTTAAGTTCAATGTAAAAGTGTAAAACAGGTAGGGTGCACGTTTGCATGGTGGGTCGATGGATCCACTCTCTCCTGTGAGCCACAGCCTCCCATCAGTAATGGAGTCCAATGATTGACAGCACTCCAATAAGGAATACTGATAATGACTGGTTCTATTTGTGTTGCCCATTTTTAGATAAGACATTAAATTACATTAAAAAAATGGTTGACTGCTCAAATGAGTATGTAGAGCAACAGTTTCTTTCTTAAAAACAACAGAGGAATTGGCTTTGTGTGATGATCAATGTTTCACCTTACCCAATAATATTAAAACATTAACTGGTGGTTAGCACATTATTATTTTACTTGCTATATTTACTGTATTTGCAAACAGAGTCCACTGCCAAGAAGGCCCACCAGCGCTTTTACTTCCTGAGAAAACTAAAGAAATTTGGCCTGTCCCCTAAAACCCTAATTTTTATAGATGCACTGTAGAAAGCATTCTTCTAGGGTGCATCACAACCTGGTATGGAAGTTGTCCAATTCAAGACCGGAAGAAGCTGCAGAAGATCGTGAACACGGCGCAGCACATCACACAAACCAATCTTCCGTCCTTGGACTCACTTTACACCGCATGCTGTCGGAGCAGTGCTGCCAGGATAATGAAGGACACGACCCACCCAGCCAACACACTTTTCGTCCCTCTTCCCTCCGGAGAGGGCTCAGGAGCTTGAAGACTTGTACGGCCAGATTTGGGAACAGCTCCTTTCCAACTGTGATAAGGCTGCTGAATGGATCCTGACCCGGATCTGGGCTGTACCCTCAAAATATCTGGACCTGCCTCTCAGTTCTTTTGCACAACCTTACTTTCCATTTTTCTATTTTCTATTTATGATTTATAATTAAAATTTTTAGTATTTACTATCGATTTGTAATCCAGGGAGCGGGAAGCACAGAACCAAATATCGCCGTGATGATTGTACGTTCTAGTATCAATTGTTTGGCGACAATAAAGTATAAAGCATATTTTTTAACTCTTAAAAATGCACACTAAAATTTCTGGAAAACAATTAAGATGCTTTTAAAAGAACAGCGAAAATTCTGTTGGTTCCAGACCATAGGTAAACTAAGTTCTGTCAGAAAGTAAGTGCCAGTGTTAATCATCAGCCCAGATGGTAAGGATATGTACAGTTCTGGACCATTCCACTACCCAAAGAACAATGTTATAGAAGGGGTTTTATATGTAGGCTAGGCTTTGGGGAATCACCATCACCAATGAAATGTGGGGAAAAAAGATAAATACCATTTATAGATAATAATAATAGAATATACTGAAAACAGTCAACAGGGCAGACATCAGCTGTGGAAGGAGAAGCATTTAATATTTTAGACTGAAGACTCCTCAAACTAAAAAAGAGAGTTGATTTATGTTTCAAATTTCTGGCATCTGCAGATTTCGGTTTTCAATTACTTTTATTCATGCTGATTTCTGCCTTCATTTGTGAAGATAAAATCACAAGTACATTAAATTCTAAAATGTCATGTATGTATATATGCACTCTCCTTTCTTTTCAGTTATATTAGTCACATCATATGGGGCATTTGTTTTCAAAATAGTTCATCCAAAAATGCATGTCATATCCAATTAACAGAAACAAATTACATCTCAACACATTTATAGTATTCATTATTGAAAGAACATAAGGCATTCTCTTATCCACCATGGCTGGAGGAGTTGGTTTGTAGTATAAAAATGGCTCTGAGTTTTCAAATTTCTTCCCTGGAACCTCACTAGAGGTATACAAGGGGTGATTGATAAGTTTGTGGCCTAAGGTAGAAGAAGTCGATTTTAGAAAATCTAGCACATTTATTTTTCAACATAGTCTCCTCCTACATTTACACACTTAGTCCAGTGGTCGTGGAGTATACGGATCTTGGACCTCCAGAAGTGGTCCACAGCAGGGGTGATTGATAAGTTTGTGGCCTAAGGTAGAAGGAGATGAGTTATACAGCTCTTGTTACATGCACATACAGTTCAACTCTTTGAGTGATTATGCAGAAAGTTTGAAGTTAATAACTCATCAGGGGTGATTGATAAGTTCGTGGCCTAAGGTAGAAGGAGATGAGTTATTAACTTCAAACTTTCCACATAACCACTCAAAGATTTGACCTGTATGTGCATGTAACAAGAGCTGTATAACTCACCTCTTTCTACCTTAGGCCACGAACGTATCAATCACCCCTCATATATTACTTAATTATCTCTAACTAGTCATTTCATCAACATAGTCTGGCAAACTGGAGTTGGCAGGGAATAGAAGAATCAAGCAATGATCAGGGTCCGTTTGGAGAACTAGGACTGCCCTATACTGCAGATCATTCCTTCTCACATCAGATCATAAACGTGTTTTGCTTAAGTCTGTCAAATGACTGTGGTAAATTACATCACATTCCCATCATAAACTACTGAATCTGAGTAGATCATCTCCACTCCTCATCCTTCTTCTGCTCCACTTCTGCAAAGAGTAGCCATATCATAGAAACATAGAAACATAGAAAATAGGTGCAGGAGTAGGCCATTCGGCCCTTCGAGCCTGCACCGCCATTTATTATGATCATGGCTGATCATCCAACTCAGAACCCAGCCTTCCCTCCATACCCCCTGACCCCTGTAGCCACAAGGGCCATATCTAACTTCCTTTTGAACATAGCTAATGAACTGGCCTCAACAGTTTGCTGTGGCAGAGAATTCCACAGATTCACCACTCTCTGTGTGAAGAAGTTTTTCCTAACCTCGGTCCTAAAAGGCTTCCCCTCTATCCTCAAACTGTGACCCCTCGTTCTAGACCTCCCCAACATCGGGAACAATCTTCCCGCATCTAGCCTGTCCAATCCCTTTAGGATCTTATACGTTTCAATCAGATCCCCCCTCAATCTTCTAAATTCCAACGAGTACAAGCCCAGTTCATCCAGTCTTTCTGCATATGAAAGACCTGCCATCCCAGGAATCAATCTGGTGAACCTTCTTTGTACTCCCTCTATGGCAAGGATGTCTTTCCTCAGATTAGGGGACCAAAACTGCACACAATACTCCAGGTGTGGTCTCACCAAGGCCTTGTACAACTGCAGTAGTACCTCCCTGCTCCTGTACTCGAATCCTCTCGCTATAAATGCCAGCATACCGTTCGCCTTTTTCACCGCCTGCTGTACCTGCATGCCCACTTTCAATGACTGGTGTATAATGACACCCAGGTCTCGTTGCACCTCCCCTTTTCCTAATCGGCCACCATTCAGATAATAATCTGTTTTCCTATTTTTGCCACCAAAGTGGATAACTTCACATTTATCCACATTAAATTGCATCTGCCATGAGTTTGCCCACTCACCCAACCTATCCAAGTCACCCTGCATCCTCTTAGCATCCTCCTCACTGCTAACACTGCCACCCAGCTTCGTGTCATCCGCAAACTTGGAGATGCTGCATTTAATTCCCTCATCCAAGTCATTAATATATATTGTAAACAACTGGGGTCCCAGCACTGAGCCTTGCGGTACCCCACTAGTCACCGCCTGCCATTCTGAAAAGGTCCCGTTTATTCCCACTCTTTGCTTCCTGTCTGCTAACCAATTCTCCACCCACACCAATACCTTACCCCCAATACCGTGTGCTTTAAGTTTGCACACTAATCTCCTGTGTGGGACCTTGTCAAAAGCCTTTTGAAAATCCAAATATACCACATCCACTGGTTCTCCCCTATCCACTCTACTAGTTACATCCTCAAAAAATTCTATGAGATTCGTCAGACATGATTTTCCTTTCACAAATCCATGCTGACTTTGTCCGATCATTTCACCGCTTTCCAAATGTGCTGTTATCACATCCTTGATAACTGACTCCAGCAGTTTCCCCACCACCGACGTTAGGCTAACCGGCCTATAATTCCCCAGTTTCTCTCTCCCTCCTTTTTTAAAAAGTGGGGTTACATTAGCCACCCTCCAATCCTCAGGAACTAGTCCAGAATCTAACGAGTTTTGAAAAATTATCACTAATGCATCCACTATTTCTTGGGCCACTTCCTTAAGCACTCTGGGATGCAGACCATCTGGCCCTGGGGATTTATCTGCCTTCAATCCCTTCAATTTACCTAACACCACTTCCCTACTAACATGTATTTCGCTCAGTTCCTCCATCTCACTGGACCCTCTGTCCCTTACTATTTCTGGAAGATTATTTATGTCCTCCTTAGTGAAGACAGAACCAAAGTAATTATTCAATTGGTCTGCCATGTCCTTGCTCCCCATAATCAATTCACCTGTTTCTGTTTGCAGGGGACCTACATTTGTCTTTATCAGTCTTTTCCTTTTTACATATCTATAAAAGCTTTTACAGTCCGTTTTTATGTTCTCTGCCAGTTTTCTCTCATAATCTTTTTTCCCCTTCCTAATTAAGCCCTTTGTCCTCCTCTGCTGAACTCTGAATTTCTCCCAGTCCTCAGGTGAGCCACTTTCTCTGGCTAATTTGTATGCTACTTCTTTGGAATTGATACTATCCCTAATTCCTCTTGTCAGCCACGGGTGCACTACCTTCCTTGATTTATTCTTTTGCCAAACTGGGATGAACAATTGTTGTAGTTCATCCATGCAACCTTTAAATGCCTGCCATTGCATATCCACCGTCAATCCTTGAAGTGTCATTTGCCAGTCTATCTTAGCTAATTCACGTCTCATACCTTCAAAGTTACCCCTCTTTAAGTTCAGAACCTTTGTTTCTGAATTAACTACATCACTCTCCATGTTAATGAAGAATTCCACCATATTATGGTCACTCTTACCCAAGGGGCCTCTCACGACAAGATCGCTAATTAACCCTTCCTCATTGCTCAAAACCCAGTCCAGAATAGCCTGCTCTCTAGTCGGTTCCTCGACATGTTGGTTCAAAAAACCATCCCGCATACATTCCAAGAAATCCTCTTCCTCAGCACCTTTACCAATTTGGTTCACCCAGTCTACATGTAGATTGAAGTCACCCATTATAACTGCTGTTCCTTTATTGCACACATTTCTAATTTCCTGTTTAATACCATCTCCGACCTCACTACTACTGTTAGGTGGCCTGTACACAACTCCCACTAGCGTCTTCTGCCCCTTAGTGTTACGCAGCTCTACCCATATCGATTCCACATCTTCCCGGCTTATGTCCTTCCTTTCTATTGCGTTAATCTCTTTTTTAACCAGCAACGCCACCCCACCTCCCCTTCCTTCATGTCTATCCCTCCTGAATATTGAATATCCCTGAACGTTGAGCTCCCATCCCTGGTCACCCTGGAGCCATGTCTCTGTGATCCCAACTATATCATAATCATTAATAACAATCTGCACTTTCAATTCATCCACCTTATTACGAATGCTCCTTGCATTGACACATAAAGCCTTCAGGCGCTCTTTTACAACTCTCTTAGCCCTTTTTAATGCAAGGCCTGCCACTTTTACTTTTCCCCTTTGTACTTTTTGCTTCTACGCTCACTTTATCTAAGTCTATTCAAACTGGAAATCTACTTCCCACCCTTCTTTTTTGCTTATTAGTTTGACTTTGGACCCCTTAAACACACATAATTGTTTCTTCTTGTTTTTGACATATTTTGAAGTGAGATATACTTATATTGTGCAAATTTTTTGGATTTAGTCTACCATCACAGAGTTTCTCTAAAATGTTGAAAAAGTACAAGTTTTGGAATCATTTAATTTTAAAAAGATTGTCATTACAAACAGCAGTAGACGAGAACAACAGGAACATTGTGGCTTCCATTCCTATTACCGCTTACACAAACTACTTTATTTGATTTGCCGTCCTCTAGGGCTAGAATGAAATTCTAGACTTAGGAAAGGATAAGGATGTAAGTATATTTTTAAAAATTGTTAATTATTTCTTAAAAGATTTTATATTGAAAATAAAGCAAATAGAATCTTGTGCCAGGGAGAATAGAAATATGTCACCTGGCCCAACAAATTGACACAGACCATCAAGTGACCATTTATATATAAAAAAAGTGCCTCTATTTCCCCACATTCCCATCAATTCCAACTCCACACCACTCCCCTCCCCACCCAGGATTCCATCAATCTCATGCATACTCAGGACAATTTACATGGCTGACCAACAAGTTGCAGAAGGAAAGTGGAAAACTTACATATGCCATCACAAGGTGCAAGCATACGCTCCATGTAGACAGCATCCATTGTCAGTATTGAATCCTGGTCATCGTGGCTTCACTCATTATGCTACTGTCTTGCCACTTCCATTTGAAGACAATCCCAAATTATATTTATTTTTATATTGAATAGCATGATTCTTCACTGTAGCCAAATCTGCAGCAAAAACACAATTAATTCTAAAATTGACTAAGCTTCATTGTGGAATCATGGACCACTTCAATGAACTTTTAAAACAGCCTGTGAAATGACGGAAATGCTGGAGGAGGTGCTTCCTTTTCTGAATATCCATGGATGCCCGCAAGATGTAAAAATCTACACACAAATAGCAACAAAGTCCAAATTCATCCAGAAGTACATGGTAATGTCAATGCTTAGATCATTGCTTGGGTGAAACCCCTTCTTCAACTTTTCAAAATGCTGATAAACTCAGAACTTTTCCATCAAAACAGTACTTAAAAATAGTCAAAACTTTGAATAGGAAAATTATCCTTTGATAGGATATGAAGTGTAAGAAGCATCTATTTCACTGATTTATAACAAAAGACAAAATGAAGCTAAAGATACTATTATCAACGGCAAGCGTGAGTGTGAAGAGTTGCGTCAATCAAACTGCCATTAATGTGTATTTTGTATTGTAGAGGAGGGTTAAAATGAGGAGGATTCAGGACAAACGAAAAAAAGAATTACAAAGAAACTGCAGATGCGATTAATGTATTTTGTACAGATGAGAAAAGACTCCTTCGAGAGATCTTTGGTTTGAGACAATCTGGCCCATGTTGGCTTTAGATTAAATGTCCACAGTAAATTACATGAGTGTAAATGAGGGGTAGTGGAAATGGATGTTGATGAGGAGAATAGATTACAAGCACATTAGTAGGTTGCTTTAAGTGATAGAACAAGATTGTCGGGCCAAGTGACAAGAGTGAGAACATTGGGCTCATGGAGTAAGGGGAGGAAAAAGTGAGTGAATGGAGTGAGGTTATGAAGAGAATCAGAATCGGAATCAGGTTTATTATCACCGACATGTGACGTGAAATTTGTTAACTTAGCAGCAGCAGTTCAATGCAATACATACTCTAACACAGACAGAAAAAACAAATTTAAAAAAATAATAATAAATAAACAAGGAAATCAATTATGCATATTGAATAGATTTTTAAAAAACATGCAAAAACAGAAATAATGTATATTAAAAAAAAGTGAGGTAGTGTCCAAGGATTCAATGTCCATTTAGGAATCGGATGGCAGAGGGGAAGATGCTGTTCCTGAAGTGTGCTGGAGGTCCTTAATAATGGATGCTGCCTTTCTGAGACACCACTCCCTAAAGATGTCCTGGGTACTTTGTAGGCTACTACCCAAGATGGAGCTGACTAGATTTACAACCTCCTAGCAACACACATAAAAGTTGCTGGTGAACGCAGCGGGCCAGGCAGCATCTCTAGGAAGAGGTGCAGTCGACGTTTCAGGCCGAGACCCTTCGTCAGGACTAACTGAAGGAAGAGTCCTGACGAAGGGTCTCGGCCTGAAACGTCGACTGCACCTCTTCCTAGAGATGCTGCCTGGCCTGCTGTGTTCACCAGCAACTTTTATGTGTGTTGCTTGAATTTCCAGCATCTGCAGAATTCCTGTTGTTTACAACCTACTGCAGCTTCTTTCGATCCTGTGCTGTAGCCCCTCCATGCCAGACAGTGCTGCAGCCTGTCAAAGTGCTCTCCACGGTACAACCATAGAAGTTTTTGAGTGTATTTGTTGACATGCCAAATCTCTTCAAACTCCTAATAAAGTATAGCCGCTATCTTGCCTTCTTTATAATTGCATCGATATGCTGGGACCAGGTTAGATCCTCAGAGATCTTGACACTCAGGAACTTGAAGCAGCTCACTCTCTCCACTTCTGATCCCTCTATGAGGATTAGTATGTGTTCCTTTGTCTTACCCTTCCTGAAGTCCACAATAAGCTCTTTCGTCTTACTGACGTTGAGTGCCAGGTTGTTGCTGTGGCACCACTCCACTAGTTAGCATATCTCACTCCTGTACACCCTCTCGTCACCACCTGAGATTCTACCAACAATGGTTGTATTGTCAGCAAATTTACAGATGGTATTTCAGCTATGCCTAGCCACAGTGGGCTAAGCACACACCCCTGAGGTGCGCCAGTGTTGATCGTCAGCGAGGAGGAGATGTTATCACCAATCCGCACAGATCGTGGTCTTCCGGTTAGGAAATCGAGGATCCAATTGCAGAGGGAGGTACAGAGGCCCAGGCTCTGCAACTTCTCAATCAGGATGATTGCTGTTTATATTAATGCACAGTTTGTTTTCTCAGTGGAGCTGAGGCCTCATACCTAAGGGATATGGGTGTGGGGAAGGGATTTGGGAAAATATAATGCTATTTGGAAAGATTTATGATCTTTGGAGGGACAACTTTTTACTTTCCTTGGGCATCTGCCTTCACCTTCGAAAGGTATATTTTGGCATTCTGGGTACTAAATCTACACCTTGCATTGAGGGAGCATATTGAGAATCGAGAAAGGGTCCGTTAAAATCTCACATTTAACTTGGAAGGACAAAGGCAAAGGATTAACATAATCAGTCAAATGTCATATCTCTGGTCACTTTTGTCTTTAACTTATTGTACCAGCTTAATAACATGTTTAGAAAGTAGATACATGAACGAAGCATCATGAATACCTTTGCGTACACAGATATTGGTCTAGAAATTGTATTTGTTATAACGCTCAGGTTTTGATCATCTTTTTTATTGATCTGTATAACTGATATCATCTACTGTCATCATCACATGTACAATTATAACAGAAAAATTATTAGAAGCTAATAAAGATATTATCGCAGGGTAATTATGAAAACAACACGCTTTTGTGAAAACAATCATGTTTGAACCATTTATTGAGGTCCTTTGCTAACTATACTGAGGACACAAAGGTTGATGGGGAAGTAGATTGTGAAGAAGAATAAGGAGTTACAACAGGAAAGTGATAGAGAGATAGAAAATCTACAGCACATTACAGGCCTCTCGGCCCACAAAGCTGTGCCAAACATGTCCTGACCGTAGAAATTACCTAGGGTTACCCAGAGCCCTCTACTTTTCTGAGGTCCATGTACCTGTCCAGGAGTCTTTTAAAAGACCCTATTGTATCCGCCTTGACCACTGTTGCCGGCAGCCCATTCCACGCACTCACCACTCTGTGTAAAAAAAAAACTTACCCCTGACATCTCCTCTGTACCTACTTCCAAGCACCTTAAAACTATGCCCTCTCGTGCTAGCCATTTCAGCCCTGGGAAAAAGCCTCTGACTATCCACCCGATCAATGCCTCTCATCATCTTATACACCTCTATCAGGTCACCTCTCACCCTCCATCACTCTAAGGAAAAAGATAGCCTAACTGAGTGGGCAAAGATCTGGCACATGGGGTGTTATATGAGCAAACGCGAAACTGGGGAGTGGTGGTGGACAGCAATCGAGGTCTTGCCAGAGACATTCGATCAGGTTAAGATCAGGGACACTCAAGAAAATCAACTTCCTTCATTTGAAGCCACTCCATAGTAGCTCTAACAGTGTGCTTTGGGTCATTGTTCTGCTGAGAGACCAACTTCCTCCACAGTTTAAGTTTTCTGGTAGAGGCTTGCAGGTTTTTATCCAGGATCTCTCTGTATTTAGCAGCATTCACCTTCCCATTAACCCAGACTAGACTTTCAGTCGCTGCTGCTGAAAAGAATTCCCATAGCACGATGCTATCTCCACCATACTTTACAGTAGAGATGGTGTTACCTAGCTGATGCACAGTACTAGATTTTCGCTGCGCAGTACTAGATTTATGCCTCACATACCACTTTGTGTTGAGGACAAAAAGTTCCACTTTAGCCTCATCCGACCACAAGATTTTCCCACATCTTTACTGTATCTTCTAAGTGAAGCTTTGCAAAGTCTTTACGGACAAGGATATAGTCTTCTTTTTAGCCAGGGCTTCTTCCTTGCCACTCTTCCATTAATACCTCTCTTCTGCAAGGCCTTAGAGATTGTGGAGCCATGATCTTCATCTCCATTTGGAGCCACTGACTTCTGCAGCTCACAGTAGCCCCTCCTACAAGTGCCATTCTTCTCTGATTACTAACTTTAGTGGGGCAGCCTGACCTGGGCAGTGTGGCTGTGGTTTCCACTTTTTCACAATGGACTGCACTTCAAGGTATATTCAGTGCCTTTGAGACAATCTTATGCCCTTCCCCAGATCTGTGCTTCTCTATTATCATTTCCCTGACTTGTCGTGAATGCTCTTGCCTTCATTTTGGTTTAGTCTGTTGAAGATCTACCAAACTATTGGACCTTACAGAGAGAGGGGGGTATTTATTCTTATGAATCCATCGAAAACAGGTGATCCTCCAGTTTTCTACATCCACAATTGGGTCAGTTAGTAAGGTAATACCGTATACTGCACCTGAGGAAAGTGAGCGTAGTAATTTCTAAGGGGATGAATACTTTTTCAGCCTCACAATTTTGGTTTTTAATTTTTAGTAAATCATTGACAAGTTTTGGAAATTTTCTTATGACTTGACATGATGCACAAAGTTCTGTAGATTAGGTAAAAAAAATCTTCAATATAACTTTAAGTTTGAAAAATGAGACAGTAAAATGTGAAAATAGTTGTGGGGGCCAAATACTTTTTCAAGGTACTGTAATTGTGATACAAACAGTTTTCTATGAATACAACTATCCCCAACTCCTACAACGCAGGGCCCTCTGTATTAACTAAATAAGGAGCAAATGCAAAATGAGATGCAGAGGAACCTGTCTGCTCTGGTGCACGATTCACCAAATGCTGGACTGCAAGTAATTGGGAAACTGAGCAGAATGCTATAACTTATTGTTAAGGGAACTGAATATAAAAGTAAAGCTTCAGTGAAACTTCATCAAGAGCACTGTGGACAGTAATGGTCTCCTTATTTACTATATTGGTAGCAGTTCAGTGAAGGCTTAATCTGGAACCTTAAGATGAATCATGGACTAAGCTCATATCTTCCAGAGTTTAGAAGCAGAAAAAGAGACTTTACTGAAAAATATAAAATCTGAAGGGAATTGACACGGTGAATATGGAGAGGGTGTTTCTTTGGCGGGAGAATCTAGAATTTGGGATTACTCTTTAAAACTAAAGAGTCAGATAAAAATGAAGCAAACTTTTCTCTCAAAGGGTCAAGAGTCATTGGGTCATTTTTCCCCAAAAAGTGGTCAAAGCAGATTACTTGTGTATTTTTAAGGTAGAATTAGGTTTTTGAGGGTGAAAGATTAGAGATTGTAGTTTGGGGTTATTTTACAATAAAATCTACCACAATCTGACTGAATGCAGGAGCAGGAATAAGGGGCCAACTGATCCAAACTCTTATGGTCTGAAGTGGGATCAAAGACCTGAGATACCACCCCTGCTTCTCCATCAATAGTTTCTGCTTGACCTGCTGAATACTTAGTGGAATTTTCAGTTTTTATTTCAGCTGCATTTTTTCTTTGCTCTTCATATGTTAAAGCATTGTTTACTTCATTGGTCAGAAAATCTTACACATGGGGATACCCTTTGGAGCAGAATACAAAAGAAGTATCTTGGTGTTAAACAAATCTGAGCCACAATGTTAAAGGACACAGGCTGGACAGTTCACCATGGATAATGACAGTGCAAAAAAGCATCCAATGTCTACAAAGTGACAATATTTTGTCTGAACTTCAGTTCTCCTCACATAACTCAGGCAGGAAGTCAAGCAGCATACAAGCAACTGGGGAGGCCATTGAAGCTATTCTCTGAGAGTTCCTCTGTTATCTCAAAGGAGATGTGACAGTGCACTCCGAACATCCTGTGGGATTTCAGGGGCATGACTTACCAGGAAATTTCTTGCTTCAAGAAGCATTGTGGATGCACTATTGGAGGTACTCGTCTTCCAATTTTAAATACTTGGATCAGACATTCTCTGTACGTGTGCATTGTTGCTTTTGGTTCTGAAACAGCCTCCTGTCCCATGACCCTCTCATATCCCTTTTGCCAATCAACTGTCCAGCTCTTGGCTCCATCCCTCCCTCTCCTGTCTTCTCCTATCATTTTGGATCTCCCCCTCCCCCTTTCAAATCTCTTACTAGCTCTTCTTTTCAGTTAGTCCTGACGAAGGGTCTCAGCCCGAAACGTTGACTGTACCTCTTCCTAGAGATGCTGCCTGGCCTGCTGTGTTCACCAGCAACTTTTATGTGTGTTGAGTGACATTTTATGCTAGGTTTCAGCTTCAAGTGCAGGCTTTGAGAATTCAAGAGAGACTTCATGGCATGACATTTCCATGCTCCCGGCTGCTATTCATCAAAACCCTTAAAGGTCTGATAGCTTCCTCTCAGGCCAACATTACACATCTAGGGGCATCTATGAGAAGTAGCTATCACATGAAAGATCTGCAAGAATTGTACTCAATTTTAAAAGGTTTTATTCCTTCCAAAGCAAAAGCAATGCCTGCATTTGCTGCCTAATCTTTCAGTCTCTGTTTAAGATGACATGGTGATAACTTGAGGGCATGTACTTCATCCTCCCAGATTACATTGTAAGAATCAGACAAGGACCATCAACTGTTTAAAATTAGAACTCAAGTGGACTTGGAATATTTCTCACCAAATAGAAGCAGTGACCTTAACACAAACACGTTAGTCAAATAGATGTCAGTAGATCCGATATATTTGATGCGTAATTCATTCTATTAAAAATTGCTTTTCACTGAGGTTGTTAAAGAAACAACAAGTGACTGCTGCTGTCACACAACGATAATATATTAAAGATAATGGGTGCTAAATCAGTTATGGTGCATTGTGTGCTTTTTGAAAGTGGTTAAAGACTTTTCATCAAAATGTCATTATCCAGTGTTGTTTGCTGTTTTCCACTAGTTTTCCATCTAACTGTGTGTAATGTCTTTAATGTAAAGCATGTACTTCACAGAATGAACTAAAGGGGATACTGGTGAGGTGCTGGGAGAGATGAACAGAGGGTGTGACCTTACATTTGCTTTTAAACTAGGCTGTAAAGAAAGAAAGTAATGAAAAAGTGGACAAGAATTTAGAGAAACACATACAACAGAAGATCTGCAGATGCTGGAAATCCAAGGCAAAACACACAAAATACTGGAGAAACTCAGCAGGTCAGGGAGCATCGATGGAAATGAATAAACCGTCGATGTTTCAGGCCCTTCATCAGGACTGGGAAAAAAAGGATGAGAAGTCAGAGCAAGAAGGTGGGAGAATTTAGAGAGGACTGATACACAGCCTCTAAAGTTGGAGTGATGGAGAGTAGGTCTATGAGAACCCAGATAATGGAGCAGAGATCCTGGAGGAAGTTATATTAAGCAAGAATAGATGATAAACAGCTTAAACATATGGTTGACATCTTAAAATTGAAAAACTGGGTAACCACAGAGTGCTAGTGAGGCCCATTAATTTTATGAGCTGAACTTCCTGAGTTTTAGCTGGTGCACACCAGAACTGTGGGCACAAGATGGTTACACAGATAAAGGATGGGAGAGCTATCTGAAGGGTAACATGTGTCCATTCTGTTGATGAGAAAGTAATGGCTGAAGATTTTAATGGATTTGTCAAATAAAGTACCATTGTACAACAGTGCATACTTGCATTCTAGACTGGGTAATTTTATTAAAGTGGATGTGCTGGCAGGTGTCTAAAAGAAGTTCCAGTAGTTGAGAAGTTCTCAAAGAGGGTCACTGACTTGAAGTGTTGATTCTGTTTCTCCGTTCATAGATGCCATCTTACCTGCTGAGTGTTTCTGGCATTTTACTTTTGTTTGTAGTTGAGGAACTTTCCAAATTTAGCTTGGGATCAGAATCAAAGATTCCAAAGTAATAGAGCATGGAAATGTGCTCATGATGATAGTGTCAGTGCCAATAATCGAGTATTTATCTAAGATAATCTTATTTCCGGCCCTTGGCCAATGGCTTTCTACACTATGCTCATCTAAATACTTAGTTGTGAATGTACCTGCCTCCACCAACCCCACAGGCAGTGTACTCTAGATTTCAACCAGCCTCTGGAAAAATCTTCCCCAATTCTCCTCTCTCTTACCTTAACTCTGTGCTCATTGGTCACAGATATATCTGCTAAGTTTCTCACTAACTGCAACATTCATGTCCCTTTTGTCAGGTCCCCAGTTGGACTCCTCATATATCTCTCTTCATGCCCAAACTATTCCATCCCAGGTAACATACAGTCATAAAGTAATTGAGCACTACAGCACAGAAACAGGCCATTTGGCCCATCTAGTCCATGCTGAACTATTATTTCCCTAGTCCCATTGACTTGTACCTGGACCATAGCTCTCTATATCCCTCCCACTCACGTACTTACCAAGAAGTTGAAATGGGACCTGCATCCACCACTTCTGCTGGCCACCCTCTCATCAACTTCTGAGTGAAGCAGTACCCCTTCACGTTCCCCTTAAACATTTCACCTTTCACCCTTAACCCATGACCTCGAGTTCTGGTCTCACCCAAGCTCAATGGGTGCATTTAACCCTATCTATACCCTTCTTAATTTTGTATACTTCTACCAAATCTCCCCTCATTCTCCTGCACTGCAGGGAACAAAGTCCTAATCTATTCAACCTTTGCCTATAATTTAGGCGCTCAAGTCCTGGCAACATCCTTGTAAGTGTTCTCTATACTCTTTCAAACTTATTGACTTCTTTCCTGTAGAGATGTGACCAGAAGTACACACCATACTCCAAAATGTCATGAACAACCTGCCGGTGGATCTCCTCTGTGTCACCTCCAGTGCAATCACACGCGGTGACCAGAATTACAGCTGCTGTACCTCACCTCGCTGCTCCAACTCCCATTACCCAGCGAAAGCAATTATCACCTTTTCAATCAATCACCTTTTCTACTTGTCCTGCTGCCTTCAGGAATCTTCAGACAGTAGGGGCCCACAGCTGACAGTTCAGTAGCGTTTACAGCAGCAGGAGAAGCTATGCGGATCCCAGCATTACAGAGCTCACAGTCAAAGGTCGCCCCAGCTTACGGCTTCCCCCTTAGCCAGCTCCAGCCCCCAACCTTCCTTCCGTACGTCTCATTGCCCCAGCTACTGGGCCCTTACATCAGGCTGCCGTCAGGTAGATCGATGGATTTCCGGTATCAATGACCAGCTTGTCATTTTAATGCTGCCACCGGAGACTGTGCATTAAAGTCACCATTATTAGTGAACCCATGTGGTTACTGGCGTTCCAGATATATGCTAAAACATTTCCATGTCTTTCCTACAGAGGGAGTCTGACATTTTTTGGGGCACTTTTAGTGAGTAATCCTTTGCCAGCACACACACCAAAGGATAACATCATCTATGTCCTTACCATCTCAGATACCTTGCTCCATCTTGGGTGTGTGACACTGACTGTAGTGATAGTAAACACAGACAAATGGATCACTTCCACTGAGACATGACATCTGGTTCTCCGGAGACAGGGAGGAAATAAATCCTACGCCCACCTACATGCGTGGCTGAATTTAGCTGTGCATACAGCTTGGAGCTGCAAACGCCTAGTGTTAATAGGTGCAGAAATTTTAACAATGTCATAGACACTGTGCAACATTCGGTCAGTGAGAGCGGATTAAAACCTCATCACGTACAGAGCTTGGATTCTGCCTTTCAAATAAGCCACCAGCTCTAGATTCACGGTATATGCTTTCACAAAGAAAAATACAATAAACTGTACTGAATTCTCCCTCCATCTTGCTGGTCTGAAGGTACTCTTATACAAACGTAACTTTAAAGTTAAACTGATGCTGGAAATCCAAAGCAACACACACAAAATGCTGGAGAAACTCAGCAGGTCAGGCAAAATCCATGGAAATGAATAAACAGCTGACATTTTGAGCTGGGACCCTTCTTCGGGATTGGAAAGGAAGGGGGAAGACTTCAGAATAAAAAGGTGGGGAGGACTCTCCTGGAAGGACTGTTTGGAGCCCTGAATGGAGGTGAGAGAGGAGATGAATGGGCAGGTATAGCACTTTGGCTGCTGGCAGGGATAAATGCCAGGAGGGAGAGTAGTGTGGACAAGGGAATCACAGAGGGAGTAATCGATCCCTGCAGAGAGCTGGGCGGGGTGGGGAGGGGGGGAGAGGTATAGTTAAGATAGCCATAGGAATTGGTAGGTTTATAAAAGATGATGGTCAACAGTTTGTCTCCAGAGATGGAGACAGAGAGGTTGAGAAAGGGGAGGAAGGTGTCAGAAATAAGTGAATTTAAGGGCAGGGTGGATGTTGGAAGTGAAGTTGATGAAGTGCATGAAGCAGCACCAATGCAGTTGTCAATATAGCAGAGGAAGAGTTGGGGAGTATTACTGGAGAAGGCTTGGAGCATGGACTTCTCTATGTAGCCAATGAAAAGACAGGCATGGTGGGGCCCATGTGAGTACCCATGGCTACCTCTCACGTCTGGAGAAGCTGGGAGGAGCAAAAGGAAAACTTGTTGAGGGTGAGGATCAGTTCTGCCAGATGGAGCACAGTGGTGGTGAGGGGAGCTGGTTGGTTCTTTCACTAAGAAAGAAGCAGGGAGCTTTAAGGCTTCTTGATGGTGATACAAATGTATAGGGACAGGACATAACAAGGAGAGTTGAGTATAGGGGCAAAGGGGTCCTTCTGCAGTTGTACGGGGCCCTGGTGAGACCACACCTGGAGTATTGTGTACAGTTTTGGTCTCCAAATTTGAGGAAGGACATTCTTGCTATTGAGGGAGTGCAGTGTAGGTTCACAGGGTTAATTCCCGGGATGGCGGGACTGTCATATGTTGAAAGATTGGAGCAACTGGGCTTGTATACACTGGAATGTAGAAGGATGAGAGGGGATCTGATTGAAACATATAAGATTATTAAGGGATTGGACACGTTAGAGGCAGGAAACATATTCCCGATGTTGGGGGAGTCCAGAACCAGAGGCCACAATTTGAGAATAAGGGGTAGGCCATTTAGAACGGAGATGAGGAAAACTTTTTCACGCAGAGAGTTGTGGATCTGTGGAATGCTTTGCCTCAGAAGGCAGTGGAGGCCAATTCTCTGGATGCTTTCAAGAAAGAGTTAGATAGAATTCTTAATGATAGCGGAGTGAAGGGATATGGGGAGAAGGCAGGAAAGGGGTACTGATTGTGGATGATCAGCCATGATCACAGTGAATGGCGGTGCTGGCTCGAAGGGCCGAATGGCCTACTCCTGCACCTATTGTCTATTGTCTATTGACATCCACGGTGAAACTGAGACAGTCAGGGCCAGGGAATTAAAACTTGGTGAGGAGATTGAGAGAATGAGAAGTGTCATGGATGTAGGCAGGAAGCAACTGAATTCAGGGGGATCGAATGGAGATGAGGTACGAGGACCCGAGGTCAGTGGGGCAGGGCAAGGCAGAGACAATGGGCCTACCAGGACAGTCATATTTGTGGATCTTGGGAATGTCGCTCTGGTGCTCCCACTCCCTCCCTTCCCCTTTTCCCAACCATGATTTCCCTTTTCACTGCCCTCTTCCCACTCTCAGTCCACAATAGAGACCCACCTCATTATCAGGTTTATCATCACTCACATATGTCATATATTCCAATGTACCGCATTCCTAAACAAAATTACCAATTGAGCCATGTGAGAAGATTATTAGAAAAAGTGACCACACAGTTGGTTGAAGAAGTTTTGAAGGACATCTAGTAGATAAAAGAAAATCAGAAATGTGGAGTGATTCAGAGAGAAAATTAAATAGCTGCAGGCGCTTTGCAACTGAAGGCCGCAAGTGTTGGAGTGTTTTAATTCATGAATGAGTAGGAGACCAGAAGAGGAGGAGTACAGATGGGATGAGATTACAGAGGCCATAGAAGGATTTGAAAACAAGACTGAGAATCTGAAGATGTTATTTCGGCTGGCTAAAAGCCAGCATGGCTCTGCAAGTGAATGGGTGATTGGGACAATGAGAAAGAGGACAGGCAGCACAATCCTGAATGACCTCATGTTTACAAAGAGCAGAACAAAGCAGGACAATCAAAGGCCTTTTGAAATTGACATTTTAGCAATTAACAAGAGTGAATCAGTACCTCAGCAGCAAATGAGCCAAGTTGAGGAGGTAGTTCTGTGATAGTTTTTGTGATGGTAAATATAAGACACCTGAAATTCAGCTGTGGATCAATACATCAAATACATCACTAGGTAAAGAGCAGCCTGAACGAAAGGTAATATTGGCATTTAGGGAATGGATTTTTTAACGGGGAATGAAGATGATTTCCTGATGATAAATTGGAGGAAACTGTTGCTCATCCAATACTGGGTGACAGGCAAACAGTCTGACAATTTAGGGGCAGAGGTCAGTGATCAATAAGTCAGACAACATTACAGATTGAAGCCCCTATGTCAGAATTGGGAAATAAAGAATGTTAGTTTTAAATTGAAGAGGAAGTGTCGGAGGAATGAATAGGAAAAGTGAAATACCTCTGACAGGGAGAGGCCTGGCTTGATGTGGGCAGAAATTGTCAGTTTAATTACTTCATCAACAAATTGTCTTTGCAGCAACCCTGGCCTCTCCAACATCACCCCTGAATTGCCTGACACGACTGTCTCAGAAGCGAACGTTTCTAAACACTCCACAGAAGAAATAGATTATCTAACCGAACAATTCCTTTAATTATTCAAAACTCATTTATTACATTATGCCATAATTTTAAACTCAAACTCAAACACAAGTATCACTTTTTTTTGGAAACTGTTTTGGTAATTTAACTCCATTAGCCTTAGTTGAATCAACATTGCAGCCTTTCCAGGAAAATGTATGTTCTGTGGAGCCAGGAGTTCACTCACTATTCCAGACGAGGTTTAACTGGATCTTAATGCAAAATTTCTTCTAACATTCTATTCTATTGTTTGAGATAAAGACCAACATCAATCATACCTTTAAATTATTATTTTTTGTATCTGGCAACTGTTATTTATTGATTTCTGTACGTATACACTGAAATCTCATTGCCACTTCTTTCAGCTTACCATTTAAATTGATGATTTGGAAGAGGGGACTGAGTGTAGTGTAGCAAAATTTGCTGATGACACTAAACTGTGTGGAAAAGCAAATTGTATCAAGGATGTGGAGAGTCTGCAGAGGGATATGGATAGGTTAAGTGAGTGGGCCAAGGTCTGGCAGATGGAATACAATGTTGGTAAATGTGAGATCATCCACTTTGGAAGGAATAATAGAAGAGCAGATTATTATTTATATAGTGAAAGATTGCAGCATGCTGTTGTGCAGAGGGACTTGGGAGTGCTTGTTCATGAATCACAAAAAGTTCGCTTGCAGGTACAACAGGTTATAAAGAAGGCAAACAGGACGTTGGCCTACATTGCTAGAGGGATTGAATTCAAGAGCAGGGAGGTCATGCTGCAACTATACAGGGTACTGGTGAGGCTGCACCTGGAGCACTGTGTGCAGTTCTGGTCTCCATACTTGAGGAAGGATATACTGGCTTTGGAGGCAGTACAGAGGAGGTTCACCAGGTTGATTCCAGAGATGAAGGGGTTAACCTATGAGGAGCGATTGAGTTGCCTGGGACTATACTCTCTGGAGTTCAGAAGAATGAGAGGGGATCTTATAGAAACATACAAAAATTTGAACCAGATAGCTAAGATAGTAGGAAAGTTGTTTTCATTGGTAGGTGAGACTAGAACTAGGGGACATTGCCTCAAGATTCAGGGGAGAAGATTTAGGACGGAGATGAGGAGAAACTGTTTTTCCCAGAGAGTGGTGAATCTGTGGAATTCTCTGCCCAGGGAAGCAGTTGAGGCTTCTTCGCTAAATATATTTAAGATACAGTTAGATAGATTTTTACATGGTAGGGGAATTAAGGGTTATGGGGAAAAGGCAGGTTGATAGAGCTGAGTTTACAGACAGATCAGCCATGATCTTATTGAATGGCGGGGCAGGCCCGATGGGATGGATGGCCTACTCCTGCTCCTATTTCTTATGTTCTTATGTAGAATACTCTGACCTATTTTCATATGGTTAACAACCTAATATCTGCTCATGTTGAGTCCATTCTGCCATAATCTAGCTTACTGACCTATTAGAAAATGATATCTTAACTTATTTACCCATCTAAGCCTTAACAGTCATTTCTGGTCTATAGACATAAACACAGCACTAATGTTCTTTTATTTTTATGCAGCAATTCAAAAGGCAATCAAGTGAAACACTGCAGTATTGACCCAACCGAGGGCACTTGCGCCTTGCTCTCTTTCAGAAATGGCAATTCTTCAGCTCAGGAACGACTGGAATACATGATCAGGCCGAGGCTCTCACCATCAGTCTCTTTCATAATCATGTATTCATTAAACTTCATTGCACAAAAAGTAAATCAATGTAGTATTAATTTAACATCTATGTCAACCAGATTTACATAGTGGTTATCTGCCTTGCTCAGACTCAAGCCTCCTACCGTCAGCTGTTTAAAAAACATCTCCAAGTTTAGTTCAACGTTTTCCATGCAGTGACAACAAATGGTCCCTTCCTCATAAACCAGAATGTTCCACGTCCTTCTGTGCCCGGCCATGAAGTTTTCCTCTCAGTCCTCTCATTAAAATAACAGTATTTTAAAAAAAACATTTCCTGTTTGTTCTTTCACATATTTAAGGAAGTCACAATATTTCTGAGGAAGAGAGATACTTTAGGCATCTAAAATCAGCACAAAGTCCTCCAAAAGATGTTCAAATCAATGGCAAATCGCTCGGCTCAACAGGATGATTTTGATTAACATGGGTCATGAAACCAAACCAAAATTAACTTTTCAAAACATGTAGCTGGAGTATAGGTCAGAATGTTTATTCATGCACAGCCTCGTTCATTGTGCCCAACTTCTTCCATATATAACACAAAGGGCCATTTTCAGTAATTACGTATAATTTCACTTTTGAATATCAAACCATTAGTAAAATTTAGGATTTTAAATGGTTAATTCTGCCACCATTTCCTGTGTTGCAATCTGCTGTGAAGCACTGTCAGGTGGAATTCAACCACTATCAGAACATTGGAAGTAGGAAAGAAAACAAAGATATATCATAAAGAAATCCGTTGTTATCTGCATGAAAACTAACTGGAACCGGCTAAAGATTCAAACTAATCATTAACTTTCAGCTTCCAAATGAACCCTTCCCGGTGTGAAGCATAGTAGTATCGATAATCCGCACACAGTCAATGGTTAGATATTTTCCATAAATGTTTCAGGGTCAGCTCATCAATTTGGGGCTTGTTCCTATAGTGATAGAGATTTACATATTCAGCTGTAATTTTCTATTCTTCCAGTCCAATGAAAATTATCTGGACAAGTACTTTGACAGATCTGCTTCAACATTGATAGATACAGCTGCAGTATCAAAATAAAATCTCATCCATTTACAGTGCTCCCCTCCCCCTCCAAAACTGTTAACTTTTTCTTGGTTTCATCAGTACCCCCTAGCATTTAACATCTAACAATAATCTTTGTTGATGTGATGGGAGTAACTGGAATATTCAAACAAACAGTGGAAATACAACCTGCATGAATCCAACATGCAACATCTGAGAGGCAATGCTAAGTAGTGATGAATATTAAGAAGTCTGAACAGCGTCCTGATGAACCAGGGAAATAAGACCAAACAAAATATCCCCCCATCTGCCTGAACTAAGAACTATTACATTACAACATAGTCACTGTATGTTACATTAACAACTGACCTGGAAAGTATGATCAGGCCAGGCTTGAATTTCTGGTACACGTGTCAATTATCTCATAGCGTCATAGTCACAAAGCGAGGATGTGCCCACTCTCTATTAAACAACGTTCCTCCCACTCTAATCCCATAAATTTGTTTTTCTTATTCCCCTTTTTTTTAAATTACATTTGGATTCCAAGAAAGTCACCCATATATCCTCCTCATTTCTAGCTTCCTTAATTTAAACTCATGCTCTCTTGATTCTCAGCACAGTATGTGAATAATCAGCCTTGGCCAGTTTTGTCAATTTCTTACATAAATCCAAGATATTGCAGGCTGCTCTGCTAATAACTCCAAATTACAGCACAACTTGTCAAGTGAAATGTGAACCTTTTAATACAAAAATCTATCTTCAAACAAGGTTCCAGTCCAATTGCGTATAAACCTCTGCACTTTTTATAAGAATTGACTTTCATTCTCTTAAATTAAACTTATAGATAGAAAACAATTCTGAAACCAATCTAAGCATAAATGTTAGCTCAATAATTTATAAAGTGCAAATTAAATGATGCACAGAACGATGATTTGATTACTAACATGTACTAGCAAAGCTAATTAATTAAAACCTATTAAGTAATTAGCGAAAGAAGCATTCAGCATGAAGCCAAACTGGAGTTTGCAACAGCAGAATTTGGGAAGTTGTGTGCCTATTGAGCAGAACAATGACTGATTCATGGCTTCAGTCGGGCATTAATGGCAGCAACCCATTTCCGAAGGTAGTGAAGCCAACTCATTTCAGAGACCCGAGCCTCCAAGGCTAAAAGGGACTATATTCCCCACCAGGCAAAATAGCAAGGAAAGACAGTAACAAAAACGACCTTAAAAAACATAGGCACAAGAGGTACTACAGATGCTGGAAATCTACAGCAATACACACAACGTGCTGGAGGAGCTCAGCAGATCAGGCAGCATTGATGGATGAGAATAAACAGGACCTGATGACGGGTATTGGCCAATAACGTCAAATGCTTTTTCCAATCCATGGATGCTACCTGACCTGCTGAACTCCTCCAGCACAGTCCTGACGAAGGGTCTCGGCCTGAAACGTCGACTGCACCTCTTCCTAGAGATGCTGCCTGGCCTGCTGCGTTCACCAGCAACTTTTATGTGTGTTGCTTGAATTTCCAGCATCTGCAGAACTCCTGTGGTTTGCGTCCTCCAGCACATTGTGTTTTAAAAAAACATGCATTAATTTAAACTTCATTTTTTATTTTATCTTCCTTGTAGAATAATGGAAGTGCAGATCTGAGTCCAAATGGAAAACTTTTGCCAGTCCGACCACCATCTCATTCCCTTTCCCTTCTGATGAACTCCCAACCCAACCCAACCCAACACACATACAAACACCTCTTCATGTTTCTGGTTCAGTCAAGAAACTGCTCCCACCACTTGCTTGGTCTCAACAGGTTGTTTCAGTCCACACGAATTTCTGCTACTTCTCAGGGATACAAGTTTCAAGTGCTAGATTGCAGTGGCCACTGCGTGTATGTTGATCTGTCCAAGTTAAATATGTGGCATGGGCAGTTATCAAGGTCCTGACGAGTTGTGGCACATGAGACCCAATGTGAACAGGATAACTGGATGCCAAGTTGCATTGGTGAGAAGAGATAGAGGTGAGTGAAAGAAGGATGTTTTACTGACTGGGTGCCTGTGATCAGTGCTATGATGTTTTTGCTGGGAACACACTCTCTCAGCTCAAAATAATTTTGTAGTTGATACAATAATTCTTCAACAAGCCAAAATTAATGAAAACTAAAAATCAAAACCAAACTTTCTTGCAACCAGTGTCATTAAAGAAACTGGGAACAAATCAAAAACTAAAAACTAATTTAGAAAATCCTAAACTCTCAAATGTAGTGAAACTGACTGCTAAAATATTGTGATCAGCATGGTCCAGTTGGGCCAGAAGGCCTGCTCCTGTGGTATATTACTCTACGAGATATGCACTGCTGGTGTGTGCTGAACCTACCTAATCTAATTATTCTTTCCCAACAAACACAACAGCAACTTAAAAAGCCTCACTTCCAATGTCATTTATGGATGGCTTGAAAGCACAAGAAACCTCTTTAAATCCAGGTATTGCTTTGCAATTTATAGAAACATAGAAAACCTACAGCACAATACAGGCCCTTCGGCCCACAAAGCTGTGCCGAACATGTCCCTGCCTTAGAAATTACCTAGGGTTATGCATAGCCCTCTATTTTTCTAAGCTCCATGTACCTGTCGTTTCCGCCTCCACCACCGTCGCCGGCAGCCCATTCCACACACTCACCACTCTGCGTAAAAAACTTGTCCCTGACATCTTTTCTTTATCTACTTCCAAGCACATTAAAACTGTCCCCTCTTGTGCTAGCCAAGTTCACTCAACCTATTCTCATAAGACATGCTCCCCAATCCAGGCAACATCCTTGTAAATCTCCTCTGCACCCTTTCTATGGTTTCCACATCCTTCCTGTACTGAGGTGAACAGAACTGAGCACAGCACTTCAAGTGGGGTCTGATCAGGGTCCTATATAGCTGCAACATTACCTCTCAGCTCCTAACTCAATCCCACGATTGATGAGGGCCAATGCACCGTATGCCTTCTAAACCACAGAGTCAACTTGCACAGCAGCTTCGAGTGTCCTATGGACTCGGACCCCAAGATCCCTCTGATTCTCCACACTACCAAGAGTCTCACCATTAATGCTATATTCTGCCATCATATTTGACCTACCAAAATGAACCACCTCACACTTATCTGGGTTGAACTCCATCTGCCACTTCTCAGCCCAGTTTTGCATCCTATCAATGTCCCACTGTAACCTCTGACAGCCCTCCAACCTATCCACAAGACCCCCAACCTTGATGTCAACAGCAAATTTACTAACCCATCCCTCTACTTTCTCATCCAGGTCATTTATAAAAATCATGAGAAGTAGGGGTCTCAGAACAGATCCCTGAGGCACACCATTGGTGACCAACCTCCATGAGCCATCTACAACCACTCTTTGCATTCAGTGGGCAAGCCAATTCTGGATCCACAAAGTAATGTCCCCTTGGATCCCATGTCTCCTTACTTTCTCAATAAGCCTTATCAAATGCCTTGCTGCAATCCATATACACTACATCTACTGCACTACCTTCATCAATGTGTTTAGTCACATCCTCAAAAAATTCAATCAGGCTTGTAAGGCATTTTGTCTTTTGTCATTTTGATTTAGTTAAAAAATTAATTGGCATCAATTACTGACCAACACCCTCAGGATCTCAGGGTTAAGGTGAGCAACTAAAAAATTCTTTTCTCTTAATTTCCTATTTTTTTTTAGCAGTAGAGATGTTATGCACCTGCTGAGATTTGAGTGCTGCCAGGCAGTATCACAGTGGCACTGAAATACCAGGATAGAAAATGCCAAATTAAAAAAATACTTGTAGAGGCTACTGAGGATTTGGGAGACAGACCAGAATTACACTGTGTAGACGTGTGCCAGAGGAAAAGATGTTGTAAGTCTAGGGTCAGTAGAAGTTAGTCCATTATGAGAAGTTCAAATCAAACAGGTCATATTAGAGTCATTCAGTTATACAGCTATACAGTGAGGAAACAAGCTTTTTGGCCAACTTGTCCATGCTCACCAATTTGTCTACTTGAGGTGGTCCATTTCCCCACATTTGGCCAATATCCCTCTAAAATCTTCCCACCCATGTACCTGCCAAACTGTCTTTTAAAGACGGCAGTTGTATCAATACCTGCATCTACAACTTCCTCTGGCAGTTCGCTCCATATACCCATTATCTTACTGACGTAGAGTGCGAGGTTGTTGCTGTGGTACCACTCAACCAGCTGATCTATCTCACTCCCATTCGCCTCCTCATCACCATCTGAAATTCTGCCAAAAATAGTTATGTCGCCGGCAAATTTATTGATGCCATTTGAACTGTGCCTAGCTACACTATCATTGGTATAGTGAGGGGTTCCTAACCTTATTTATGCCATAGACATCTACCATCAACTGAGGGGCTCTGTGGATCCCAGGTTGGGAACACCTAGTAGATCAGTGGGCTAAGCATGCATCCTTGAAGTGCCCCAGTGTTAATTGTCAATGAAAGAGGAGATGTTATTTCCAATCCACACAGACTGAGGCCTCCAGTGAGGAAGTCAATGATCCAGTTGCAGAAGGAGGTTCAGATGCTCAGGTTTTGGAGGTTGTTGATTAGGACTGAGGGTATGATTGTGTTACACACTCAGCTGTAGTCAATAAACTGCAGCCTGACATAGGTATTACTGTTGTCCAGATGATCTAAGGCCGAGTGGAGAGCCAGTGAGATTGCATCCATTGTAGACCTATTGTGGCGAGAGGCAAATTGCAGCGATTCATCGTCCTTGCTTAGGCAGGAGTTGGTTCTAGTCTTGTCCAACCTCTCAAAACATTTCATCACAGTAGATGTGAGTATCACTGGGTGATAGTTGCTCACCACTGCTCTTCTCGGGCACTGGTAAAACTCTAACTCTTTTGAAGCAGGTGGGAACCTCCGACTGCAGCAGTGAGTTATTGATGGTGTCTTGAACACTCCCACCATTTGGTTGGCACAGATTTTCAGAGCCCTACCAAGTACACCATCAGGGCCTAACACCTTGGGAGAGTTTACCTTCTTAAAAGAAGTTCTACCATTAGCCTGCAAGACAGAGATTATAGGGTCATCGGTTGCTGCAGGGATTCGCACAGATGTAGTTTTATTCTTCCTTTCAAAGTGTGCGTAAATGGTGTTCAGTTCATCTGGGAGTGAAACATCACAGCCATTCATGATGTTGGGGTTCAATTTGTAGGAAGTACTGACCTGTAAAATCTGCCAGAGCTGATGTGCATCCAATTCTATCTCTATGCTGAATCTGAATTGTTTTATCACCCTTAAAATAGCCTAAAATAGGTTGTTCCTGGACTTCTTGTATAGTTCTGGATCCCTGGTCCTGAATGCCTCAGATCTAGCCCTCAGTAGATCACAAATCTCCTGTTTCATCTATAGTTTTTGGCTTGAATATAACTGATATGTTCTTGAAGGCACACTTTATCCACATGGGTCTTGTGAAGGTGGTGACATTGTGGCATATTTATTCACACTCAAAGATGAGTCCCAGAATCTTGTCCTCTCCACCAAAGAAATTCCGTAAGAATTCTCCTATCCCCTTTGACCATACCTTCTTGGTCCTCACTACTAGTGCTGCGGTCTTCAGTATCTGCTTATTTGCTGGAGTAGAAGTATGGCCAGGTGATCAGACTTTCCAAAGCGTGGGCATGGGTTGGCACAGTAAGCAGTCTTAATGGTGGTATATCAATGGTCAAGTGTGTTGACTCCTCTGGTTCTGAAGGTGCTGTGTTGGTTGTAGTTATTCAGAGACTTCTTCAAGCTGCCCTAGTTGAAGTCCCCTGCAGTGATAGGGAAGGCATCAGGGTGCACCGATTAGAGTGCTCAGCTCCTCCAGAGCCTGCCTGACCTTGGCCTGAGGGGGAATGCTGACCACTATCAATGGCAGAAAAACTGGATGACATTTGGCTGCTAGATGTTCCTGGTTGGGTAAGCAGGACAAAGACCTATCCTTTCAGCCCTTCCTTCTTACTATTCATTGACCTTAAGAGGCCTTCCAGATGAAACTGCCATTTACTGAAACCTCTTCCAATTTATTGCATTGCATTCAGTACTTTAACTGCAGCCTGATTCATCTTTCTCCATTTACACTGATCAGAACAAATTAGCTGTGATTAACAAGCATTCACCACCATCTGTTAGGTGGTATCAACAGCATTTCCATTACCTGGACAATCTTGGTTTCCATTTATAGAACATAGACCATAGCACAGGTCCTTCAACCCACAATAATTCTGTTGGCCATGATGCTCATCCAAACTAATCCTATCTGCCTGCACGTAATCTGTGCCCGTCCATTCTCTGCCTGTTCATGTGCTTGCTTATATGCCTCAAACACTGCTATTGTATCTGTTTCTGCCACTTCTCCTGACAGTGCGTCCCTTCCCACTGCGTAAAAGACTTGCCTCTGATACCTCCTTTAAACTTATCTACTCTTACCTTAAAGCTAATCCCTCAGGTTCTTGACTTCCCACTCTGGGAAAACGTCTATCCGTTCTGATGCATGCTTGGGCCAAAATGCTGATAGATCCACTTTTCTCTCACAGATATTTTTGAACCATTGAGTTCCTTAAGTAAGTTGTTTGCTGCTTGAACTTCCAGAACCTGTGGTTTCCTATGTCTGCAAAAACACAACTTTATCACCGCCTTTCATAACTTTATATGCTTCTATCATGTTGCTCCTCAGCCTGCACAGAAAGCATAATCCAAGTTTCAGTAACTTCGCCCTATAGCTAACAATTTCTAATTCAGGCAACATCATACTAAGCTCCCGGATCCTTCATGTAACGTGGCAACCAGAACTGCTACAAGAGTTTCCTGCTTTTGTATTTAGCAACCGCAGCTGACGGAAGCCACCATCAAGGATATCTTCAAAAGGTAACGCCTCAAGACTATAAGACCATAAGACAAAGGAGCAGAATTAGGCCATCTGGCCCATCAAGTCTGCTCCGCCATTCAGTCATGGCAGATCCTTTTTTTTTAATCTTCTCCTCAACCCTAGTTCCTGGCCTTCTCCCTGTAACCTTTGATGCCATGTCCAATCAAGAACCTATCAATTTCTGCCTTAAATACACCCAATGACCTGGCCTCCACAGCTGCATATGGCAACAAATTCCACAAATTCACCACCCTTTGGCTAAAGAAATTTTTCCACATCTCTGTTCTGAAAGGGTGCCCCTCTATCCTGAGGCTGCGACCTCTGTGACACCATGGGAAACATCCTTTCCACATCTACTCTGTCTAAGCTTTTCAACATTCTAAACATTTCAGTAAGATCCCACCCCCCTCCACCATCCTCCTGAGTTCCAGCAAGTACAGAGCCAGAACCATCAAATGTTCCTCGTATGATAACCCTTTCATTCCTGGAATCATCCTTGTGAACCTCTTCTGCACCCTCTCCAATGCCAGCATATCTTTTCTAAGATGAGAGGCCCAAAACTGTTCACAATACTCAAGGTGAGGCCTCACCAGTGCCTTACAAAGCTTCAGCATCGCATCTTCCTCTTGTATTCTGGACCTCTTGAAATGGATGCTAACATGGCATTTGCCTTCCTCACCATTGACTCAACCTGCAAGTTAACCTTCAGGGTGTTCTGCACAAGGACTCCCAAGTCTCCTGGCATCTCAGATTCCTGGATTTTCTCCCCATTTAGAAAATAGTCCACAAATTTATTTCTACTACCAAAGTGCATGACCATGCATTTTCCAACATTGTATTTCATTTGACCTTTCTTGCTCATTCTCCTAATCTGTCTAAGTCCATCTGCATCCTGTTTCCTCAACACTACCTGCCCTCCACCAATCTTCGTATCATCTGCAAACTTGGCAACAAAGCCATCTAAGTCATTTATATACAGCATAAAAAGAAGTGGTCCCAACACCGACTCCTGCAGAACACCACTAGTCACTGGCGGCCAACCAGAAACGGATCCTTTTATTCCCACTCACTGCCTCCCATCAGTCAGCCAATGCTCTAACCATGTTAGTAACTTTCCTGTAATACCATGGGCTCTTAACTTGGTAAGCAGTCTCATGCATGGCACCTTGTCAAAGGCCTTCCGAAAGTCCAAAATACAACATCCACTGCATCCCCTTCATCTATCCTACTTGTAATCTCCTCAAAAAATTTCAACAGGTTTGTCAGGCAGAATTTTCCCTGCAGGAAACCATGCTGACTTTGTACTATCTTGTCCTGTGTCACCAAGTACTCCATCACCTCCATTAACAATTGACTCTAACATCTTCCCAACCACCGAGGTCAGGCTAACTGGTCTATAATTTCCTTTCTGCTGCCTTCCTTCTTTCTTAAAGAGTGGAGTAACATTTGCAATTTTCTAGTCCTCTGTCACCATGCCAGAGTCCAATGATTTTTGAAAGATCATTTCTATTGCCACCACAATCTCTAATGCTACCTCTTTCAGAACTATATGGTGCAGTTCCTCTGGTCCAGATGACTTATCTACCTTTAGGTCTTTCAGCTTTTTGAGCATCTTCTCTCTTGTACAACCTGGCTGGTGGCGCAGTGGCATCAGCGTTGGACTTTGGGACAAAGGTTCTGAGTTCGAATCCAGCCAGTTCCTCTGCACGCTTTCCATCCATGCTGGGTTATGAGCTGGTGATCTCTTTGGAAGCTCATCCGGCAGAAGGCAATGGCAAACCACTGCTGTAACTTGCCTCGTACGCAGTTCCCCACTACATTAGAGAGGCGTGGAGGGAAATCGTCCACTAACTGGAGAAACTCCGGATGCGACATACCTTTCCTTTCTCTCTTGTAACAGTAACTGAACCCTCTTCTCTTCCTTCACACGCTACAGCATCAGGTATACTTCTAGGGTCTTCCACAGTGAAGACTAATGCTAAATACTCATTTAGTTCATCAGCCATCTCCTTGCCCCCCATTATTATTTCTCCTGCCTCATTTTCTAGCGGTCCTATATCCACTCTCATTTCTCTTCTATTAACATACTTGAAAAAGCTTTTACTATCCACTTTGATATTTTTACCAGCTTGCTTTCATATTTCATCTTTTCCCTTCTAATGATTTTTTATTTGCTCTCTGTAGCTTTATAAAAACCTACCAGTCCCCCATCTTCCCAAATACGAGGAAATCTGCAGATGCTGGAAATTCAAGCAACACACACAAAATGCTGGTGGAACGCAGAGGGCCAGGCAGCATCTATAGGAAGAAGTACAGTTGACGTTTCAGGCTGAGACCCTTCGTCAGGACTAACTGAAAGAAGAGATAGTAAGAGATTTGAAAGTGGGAGGGGGATGGGGAGATCCGAAAGGATAGGAGAAGACAGGAGGGGGAGGGATGAAGCTAAGAGCTGGAAGATTGATTGGCAAAAGGGATACAAGGCTGGAGAAGGGAGAGGATCATGGGATGGGAGGCCTAAGGAGAAAGAAAGGGGGAGGGGAGCACCAGAAGAAGATGGGGAGCAGGCAGGGAGTTATTGTGAGAGGGACGGAGAGAGGAAAAAAAGGGGGAAAATAATAAATAAATAAATAAATAAAGGATGGGGTAAGAAGGGGAGGAGGGGTATTAACGGAAGTTAGAGAAGCCAATGTTCATGCCATCAGGTTGGAGGCTACCCAGACGGAATACAAGAAGTTGTTCCTCCAACCTGAGTGTGGCTTCATCTTGACAGTATAGGAGGCCGTGGATAAACATATCAAAATGGGAATGGGACGTGGAATTAAAATGTGTGGCCACTGGGAGATCCTGCTTTCTCTAGCAGACAGAGCGTAGGTGTTCAGCGAAATGGTCTCCCAGTCTGCGTTGGGTCTCGCCAATATATAAAAGGCCACATCGGGAGCACCGGACGCAGTATATCACCCCAGTCGACTCACAGGTGAAGTGTCGCCTCACCTGGAAGGACTGTCTGGGGCCCTGAATGGTGGTGAGGGAGGAAGTGTAAGGGCATGTGTAGCACTTGTTCCATTTACAAGGATAAGTGGCCGGGAGGGATTGGGGGGCGGGGGGGAACGAATGGTCAAGGGAATTGAATAGGGAGTGATCCCTGCAGAAAGCAGAAATGGTGGGGGGAGATGTGCTTGGTGGTGGGATCCTGTTGGAGGTGGCGGAAGTTAAGGAGAATTATATGTTGGACCCAGAAGCTGGTGGGGTGGTACGTGAGGACAAAGGGAACCCTATCTCTAGTGGGGTGGCGGGAGGATGGGGTGAAAGCAGATGTACGTGAAATGGGAGAGATGCATTTGAGAGCAGAGTTGATGGTGGAGGAAGGGAAGCCCCTTTCTTTAAAAAAGGAAGACATCTCCTTCATCCTGGAATGAAAAGCCACATCCTGAGAGCAGATGCGGCAGAGACAGAGGAATTATGAGAAGGGGATGGCATTTTTGCAAGAGAGAGGGTGGGAAGAGGAATAGTCCAGGTAGCTGTGAGAGTCCGTAGGATTATAGTAGACACCAGTAGATAAGCTGTCTCCAGAGATAGAGACAGAAAGATCAAGAAAGGGGAGGGAGGTGTCGGAAATGGACCAGGTAAATTTGAGGGCAGGGTGAAAGTTGGAGGCAAAGTTAATGAAGTCAACATGAAGTCAGGTGGAGCTGAGGACAGTATTGCGAATAGTGGAGAAACAGATGGAACAATCATAATGGGTGGATAACCATGGTGGGGATAAAAGGATCGTGGGGACAGTGACAGCAGGGAGTGGATGGGAAGGAGTTCTGAGATAGGGGTAATTGGATGCAATGACAGACTATCGGAAAGTTCCAAAGACACTGGTAGTCAGGAAGAATGGGAATTAGAAACAAAGGGAGTTTTTTAAAAGTATTTATCTGTAAGAGGACGAATACTCGGCAGTCTCTAGGAATAACCCAAATAAAAATATGCTCATCAGAGAATGCCAAAGCAGGCCTCAACCCTTCAGTGTGCAAGGGTCCCGTGTGCGGTTCTACTTTGGGCCGATACCAATAATATTACATACAAACATGAGAGAATCTGCAGATGCTGGAAATCCAACGCAACACACTCAAAATGCTGGAAGAAGTTCTGATGAAGGGTCTCGGCCTGAAATGTCGACTCTTTACTCTTTTTTCTTAAATGCTGCCTGGCCTGCTGATTTCCTCCAGCATTTTGTGTAATATTACATACAACTTGATATCACTTCTCATTCCTGCAGGCCTTTGTACAGATGCACATGGAGGACCCCATTTAATTCCCAGCAAACAGAGTACCCAGACCCATTCGACATTTGGACCCGTATAAAATTTCTACTCAATGAGTGGAAACAATGTGGTACTCAATAGAATTTCCACCCATCCATTTTACACAGTCTGAATTAATGTAAATTCAATTCTGAACAAATTAGTGATAAATTATCAACTATTAGTTCAAATGAATATCAAATAAGCAGGAGAGTCTACCCACACCTGTTGTACTGAATCCTATTGAATGACTAATTGCTTCCCAAGCCTTTGCTCATTTATTTAGATCACACTCATTAGCAGCAAGTGCTTGCTGATATTTGATGTCCATGATCAAGATTCCCAAAAGAGTGCAAGATAAAGAATGCAAAAGCATTGAACAGAACATAAAGCAACATTAGGGCAATTGATCAAATACATGATTAAAGACACAAGAGAAAAGAGGAACAGAGAAGCAGTGGGGTGTAGAGAAAGAAAGCTCAGGCAACTAAAGGTGGTAAAATCAGAAATATGAAGGAGGCAGGAGTGGCAGGCACGTAGAGACCTCAGAGGACTGAAAGACAGATGGTTGCTGACAAGTGAGGGATTTGGAAAACAAAAGTTGATTGCAAGGGGGCACTAGCAAAGGTGACGGCAGAACAACAACAGCTGAAGTTTCTAGGGGCAATTCGGAAGGTGCATGATAGATATATCCCTAAGATGAAGAAGTATTCTAAAGGGAGGATGAGACAACCGTGGCTGATTAGGGAAGTCAAAAATAGCATAAAAGGAAAAGAGAGGGCGTATAATATAGCAAAAATTAGTGGGAAATTAGAGGATTGAGAAGCTTTTAAAAACCCTCAGGGGGCAACTTAAAAAAAACATAAGGAGAGCAAAGATGAAACATGAAGATAAGTTAGCCAATAATATCAAAGGGGATAAAAAAGATTTTTTCAGATATATAAAGAGTAAAAAAAGAGGTGAGAGTGGATCACTGGAAAATTATGCTGGAGAGGTAGTAATGGGTGAACTGAACAAGTATTTTGCATTAGTCTTCACTGTGGGAGACACTATCAGGTTGCCAGAAATTCAAGAGTGTCAGTGGTCAGAAGTAAGTTTAGTTGCTATTACTCAGGAGATGGTGCTTAGGAAGCTGAAAGGTCTGGAGGTAGATAGGTCACCTGGACCAGATGAATTACACCCCATGGTTCTGAAAGAACTAAAGAGATTGGGGAGGCAATAGTAATGATCTTTCAAGAATCACTGGATTCTGGAATGGTTCCAGAGGACTAGAAAATTCGAAATGTCACTCCAGACTTTAGGAACAGAGGGAGGCAGAAGAAAAGAAATTATAGGCCGGTTAGCCAGACTTCATGGTTGGGAAGATGTTGGAGACCATTATTAGGGATGAGGTTTTGGGGTATTTGGAAACAAATATATTAAAAGTGGAGATTGGTAAGCTCTTGATTAGTCAGGGTGTCAAGGATTATGGGGAGAATGGGGTTGAGAGGAGTTACAGTTCAGCTATGATGGAATGGTGCAGCAGGCTGAGTGGCTGAATGGCCTGATTCTATTCCTATGTCTTATGGCCTTATGAAAATAAAAATGGGAAGTTTCAAATCTGTCTTTCAGTCCTCTGAGGTCTCTATGTGCCTGCCACTCCTGCCTCCTTCATATTTCTGATTTTACCACCTTTAGTTGCCTGAGCTTTCTTTCTCTACACCCCACTGCTTCTCTGTTCCTCTTTTCTCTTGTGTCTTTAATCATGTATTTGATCAATTGCCCTAATGTTGCCTTATGTTCTGTTCAATGCTTTTGCATTCTTTATCTTGCACTCTTTTGGGAATCTTGATCATGGACATCAAATATCAGGAGCCAATATAAGTCAGAAAACAATATAATAAAGTTAGATGAACTTGGATGGACTCACAATGATGAATACTAAGCAAAGTTCGTGATGGATCTCAGAATCAGAAAGGGTTTTGTTCTTCATGAAGCTAAGTGGCAGGGCAGTAGCTTCTTGCAGTTTACATTTGGACATCTGGCCTTTGAACCTGTACCATATTAAAAGTGGTGCAGGTTCAGAATCTCTAGTCATTTAACCAGAGAGAAATAGCAATGAGGGAAATTTATTTCTACTGACAGAGTGACTGGTTACAGAGACACAAATTCAAGATGATCAATAGAAGAACAGACAGTAATGTTTCTTGGTGCATAACCTGTGCTTGCTGTCATCTGTGACAGAAAGGCTATAGGTATCTTTTTGTTATCTTATCTACTTCCACCGCTTCCACCCTCTGTGTAAAAAATGTTGCTTCATAGAAATCCTTTTAACTTGCTACTCCCTTACATCTTAAAATGGTTTCTTATAGCATTTGTCATTTCCAACTTGGGAAGGAAGGACTATCTACCCGAAATCTGTAAGTTCTGCAATAACCTACCAATAAATTATTCAATAACCTACAGATTTGTGGCTGATCCCTTGATCCAATATTCAGGCAGTGAGGTAGAGGAGTTAGAGAATTGGAGAGTAGGAATATTATGAGATCTGTTTGATATTTCCCCTGTGGCTAGCAGTGCTTACCATTCTCAGCACTATACATTATCTATATAAAGTATAACTGTGAGCATCAGTGTAGGTTCAAGCTACCAGCCAGATTTTGCATAACGAGACATAGAAATTCCCAAGTTGTAAACATGAATCCTAAGACCATAAGAGATCGGAGTAGAATTTGGACATTCGGCCCTTTGAGTCTGCTCCACCATTCAGTTTTGGTTGTTTTGCTGTTCCTCTCAAACTCATTCTCTTGCCTACTCCCTGTAACCTTTGATACCCATACTAATTAAGAAACTATCAACCTCTGCTTTAAATATACCCAATAACTCTACAGATATATCACCCTCAGGCTAAAAGACTTCCTCCTCATATTTGTTCCAAAGGAATGTTTTCCATTCTGAGGCTATGCCCTCTGGACCTAAGCTCTCCCACTATTGGAAACATCCTGTTCATATCTATGCCAGGCCTTTCCAAATTTGATAGGTTTCAATGAAAATTGATAGGGATATTCATTCTCATTCTCATTCTTCTAAGCTACAGCAAGTTACGGGCCACAGCCATCAAAAGCTCCTTGTGCATCATAAATGTCATCTGGACCTCTTCAAAACCAGTACTTCCTACATAGGGCCCAAAACCGCTCACAATACTGTACTCCAAATGTGGTCTGATCAATGCCTTATAAAGTATCAGCATCATATCCTTGCATTGTATTCTAGTCCTCTCCAAATGAATGCTAACATTGCATATATTTTCCTTACCACTGACTCAACCTACAAGTTAACCTTTAGGGAATCCTGCACTGGGACTCCCAAGTCCCTTTTCACCTCCAATTTCTGAACTTGCTCCCCATTTAGAAAATAGTCTACACCTTTACTCCTTTGATCAAAGTCCTTGACCATACACTTCTCTACCACTTCTTTTCCCATTCTCCTAATCTGTCCTTCTGCAGACTACCTGCTTCCTCAACACTATCTGTCCCACAACCTACACTCTGCAAACTTGGCCACAAATCCATCAATTCCATCATCCAGATTATTAACATGTAAGGTGAAAAGTAGTGGAGCCAACATCAATTCCAACGGAACACTACCAGTCACTGGCAGCCAACCAGAAAAGGCCCTATTTATTCTCACTCTTTGTCTTCTATCCATGCTAGTATCTTTCCTGTAATGTCATGTTAAGCACCCTCATGTGCAGCACTTTGTCAAAGGCCTTTTGAAAATTCAAATAAACAACATCTACTGACTCTACTTTGTCCATCCTGCCTGTCACTTCCTTAAGAAATTCCAATAGATGTCAAGCGAGATTTCCCCTTAAGGAAACCATATTGGCTTCACTTGCAATGTCATGTGCCTGCAAGCACCTCACAATTTCATCCTTAATAATGGACGTTAAAAAGTTGCCAACCACTGAAGCCAGACTAACTGGTCTATAATTTCTTGCAGAGAAATGCTTTTGCAAACTCCAGCAGTAAAGAGAAATTCGTCTGGTAGAACTTAGAAGCAAATTATTCACAAGCTCATGTTTTTTATGTGCATTAGTCTGATGTGATGCCCTGTTTATGATGATGAGGTGAAAATATTATTTGTCTACACAAGCCAGTCATGAATAAGCTTTGACTGATCTGACAGAATGGAACAATTTATTAAAATATGTTGCCATTGCTCTCACATATTTATTACAATGGCGGCAACAAACAATGATCAATTACTCTTAGGATATTAAAAATGCTCAAGCAACTGGACAGCTAAAGGAATAACAGCTATTTGCAATATAATGAAAGAAGGAACACTGTTCAGTTTTTGAAATGCTCAAAGAGAAACACTTATTAGAAAAACAAGACTTTTACCGGTATTTACAGATGCGACAGTATGTTAATAGGACGGTTAAAAATGTAACCAAGGCAAGTACATGTCTGTCAGAGCTATTTAGAAAAGCATGTGATTCAGATAACGGTAGTACAATTATTTCAAGCGTGTATAAGGGTTTGTCAAATCTTAAGACACATTCGACTTCATACATTAAAACAAAATGTGAGAAGGAAGGAGGGATAATAATGTCTGAGGAAGACTGGACAATAATATGGAGGTATCAATGGAAGTGTACCAGTTCACAGAAATGGAGAGAGTTCGGGTGGAAAAACTTGCTAAGATATTTTATTACACCCTCTCAGAAATCCCATTATGATAGTAACCTTCCTGTTTGCTAGAGAAATTGTGGAAATCAAAATGCAAACCATTATCATATTTTCTGGGAATGCCCCGTTATCAAAGACTATTGGAGTGGGATACATAATGCCCTACAAGACATCTTTAAATGTGAAATATCCTTACAGAGTAAGACCAAATATTTTGGGTATATACCTCAAGAATGGTTGAAAAGAGATAAATATTTAATGAATGTACTGCTGGTGGCTGGTAAAAAGACCCTTACCAGGAAATGGTTATCACAGGAGAGCCCAACTTTAAATGTATGGATGGAAATTACACAATGGGCATTTACAAAATGGAGAAGCTAACAAGCATCTGTTAATCATAAGTTGGAACAATTTTATTCATACTGGAAAAAATGGTTAACCTACATAACACCTCATAGGCCTGATTTTATTCTCACAAGTCAATGAATATGTTGTAAAAAAAAAGATCACTCCCTACTCTGTACATAGTTTTCTTCTTTCGACTGTTCTTTCTTTCCTCTCCTTTCTATGAGTTTACACTGTACCTCAGATAAATACGTGGAGATTTGTGACAAATACAATTATATGATAAATATGTACAGTATCTGAAATACATCTTATGGAAATGTTTGTTTGATGATGAAATTCAATAAATAAATAAATAAATAAAAATGCTCAAGCAAACTTCAAATATATTTGTCCCTTGTATGGCATGTACAGAAATTCAACTAAGAAGGAATTGAAAACCAGGACATCAGCTTGGGATGGTGTGAAGTGGCTGGTTGGCGCTACCCCTAATTTTTGCCCTGTACAGATTGGTTTGGGAATTGAAGTTCCAAAGTTATTTTGCAGGCCAATGAACAGTTGTGCCTCCTACTGTGAAATGGCATGTTTTACAACACAGATAGGGACTCCGGGTTGGCTTTATCAACCAGATAGCTCTGGTGCAATTGACAGCCACAGCAGAGTTTGATGTGCTCCAACTGGATCTGCCAATGGAGGTTCGATTGGCTGTCTATCAGGTACACTAATGCTTATATTCCTCATAGTTTGGGAAGTAAAGATGCGAGATAAACACATACACGTAGAACAGTATAGCACAGGAACAGGCCCTTCGGCACATGATGTTGTGCCAAACCAGCTAAAAAGTAAATCAAAAACACCCAAACACTAATCTCTCTTACCTACACAATTCCATATCCCTATCCAAATGCGTCTTAAAAGCCTCTAATGTATTTGCCTTTATCACTACACCAGACAGCACATTCCAGGCATCCACCACTCTCTAAGTAAAAAACTTACCCCTCACATCCCCTTTGAAGCTACCCCCTCTCAGCTTCAATGGATGACCCCTGGTATTAGGCATTTCAACCCTGGGAAACAGATACTCCCTGTCCACTCTATCTCTGCCTCTCATCATCTTATAAACCTCTGTCAGATCTACCCTCAGCTTCCAACGCACCTGAGAAAACAACCCAAGTTCATCCAACCTCTCATGATAGCACATGCCCTCAAAACCAGGCAGCATCTCGGTAAAGCCCTTCTGCGCCCTCTCCAAAGCCTCAAAATCCTTCTTATAGTGGGGCGACCAGATCTGTACTCAACACTCTTTTTTGTCGATTACAGGGAACAGTTTATGTTACAAGCTTACATTGGTGCCACCCTCCAACCTTTCCTATGCTACATTGACAACTGCGTTCATGCTGCTTCCTGCATCCATGCTGAGCTCGTTGGCTTCATTGATTTTGCCTCCAACTTCCACCCGGCCCTCAAATTTACCTGGTTCATTTCCAAACCTCCCTCCCCTTTCTCAATCGCTTCGTCTCCATCACTGGAGACAATTTATATACCAATATTTTTTATAAACCCACAGACTCTCACAGTTACGTGGACTATACCTCTTCCCACCTTGTCAACTGTAAAAATGCCATCCTTCTCTCAGTTCCTCCGTCTCTGCTGAATCTTCTCTCTGGATGAGGCTTTTCATTCCAGAACGAAGGAGATGTCCTCCTTCAAAGAAAGGGGCTCCACCATCAATGATGCCCTCACCCGCATCTTTTCCATTTCATGCACGTCTGTCCCCACTCCATCCTCCCACCACATCAAGGATAGGGTTCCTCTTGTCCTCACCTCCCTCTCCACTAGCCTCTGCATCCGGTACATAATTTTCCCTAACTTCTGCCATCTCCAACGGGAGCTCTCCACCAAGTACATCTTTCCCTCCCCCCACATTCTGCTTTCCACATGGATCTCTCCCTACATGACTCCCTTGTCCATTCAGCCCTCCCCCACTGATCTCCCTCCTGGCACTTATCCTTGCAAGCAGACCAAAAGCTACACCTGCCCCTACACCTTCTCCCTCACTACCATTCAGGGCCCTAAACAGTCCTTCCAGGTGAGGTGACACTTCACCTGTGAGACTGTTGGGATCATCTACTGTATCTGGTGCTCCTTGCGCGGCCTCCTGTATATCAGTGAGGCCCAATATAGATTGGAGACTGCTTCGCTGAACACCTACGCTCCCTCCACCAGAAAAAAAGCAGGATCTCCTAGTGGCCGCTCATTTGAATTCTACTTCCCATTCTTATTTCTGCATCTCAGTCCATGGCCTCCTCTACTGTCACGATGAGGCCACACTCAGATTGGAAAAGCATCACCTTATATTCCATCTGGGTTACCTCCAACCTAATGGCATGAACATCAAATTCTCAAACTTCTGGTAATTGCCCCCTCCTCGCCTTCACCATTCCCCATTCCCATTTGCCTGTCTCACCTTATCTCCTTAACTGGCCATCACCCCCACTCTGGTGCTCCTCCCCTTTCCCTTTTTTCCACATTCTTCTATCCTCTTCCATCAGATTCCCCCTTCTCCAGCCCAGCTCTTTACTTCACCTCTCCCAGTTTCACCTATCACCTACCACCTTGTACTTCTTCCTCCCCCTCTCACCTTCTTACTCCAACTTCTCATCTTTTTACCTAGTCCTGCGAAAGAGTCTCAGCCCAAGACGTCGACTGTACTCTTTTGCATAGATGCTGCCTGGCCTGCTGAGTTCCTTTAGCATTTTGTGCGTGTTCCTTGGATTTCCAGCATCTGCAGATTTTCTCATATTTGAGGTCCCACATATGTACATCAGACCTCATCGATGGAGAGGATGCCATACCAGAAGCACCAGATACAACAGACGACCCTGACAGACTCGAAGGTGAAGTGTTGCCTCACCTGGAAAGTCTGTTTGGGCCCTGAATGGAGGTGAGGGAGGAGGTGGGGCAATTCTTCTACCTGCAGGGTTAAGTGCCGGGATGGAGATCGGTGGGGTGGAATGAATGGATCCCTGCAGAAAGCGAAGAATGGGCAAGAGGTAAAGAGGTGTTTGGTGGTGGGATCCCGATGAAGATGACGGAAGTTGCAGAGAACCAATACCAGGAAGTTGTGGGGAATAGGTGATGGAAGTTACATTATTCCAAGCTTTAAAATAGGAATTTCCAGCTATTCCATAGGTTTCTTAGATATATTTGTACCAAAACTGACAAGTTGGGCAGAACACTATAGCGTGTCCAGTGACACTTTGAAAAATACATCTCTATTCCCCACGCGGTTCTGGCATTAGACTGATTAGACTGAGAACAATAGCTGAGCAACTCTTCTCCAAGGAGAGGACATGCAGCAGATGACTGAGAGTGGCTCAGCAATACATCATTGGAAAGAGACCAAGTAACACGCTGGCAAGACGCAGCCAAGTAACGTATTGCTGAGGAGAGGCTGAGCAGAGAAGCCTGGCCTAGTCATTTTTCTGCCATTCCTCACCATTGCTCTACATACTGATGCAGGAGTAAGTTCCAACTGGCAAGTTCAATGTGCAATTGTGGAATGCATAATCTGACATAGAATTAATGAGGATATACAATTGTGTGAGTTTGTCAAGGAAAATGAGGGTGGGTTTGTTAAGGCCACTTCAGCCCACCTCATCCATGACAACCACAATATTTATCTACGCTAATCACATTAGACCAGTATTCCTCTTCACTTTTCCTGTCCAAGTACCTGGAAAAAACATCTTTTAAACATTGTCCTCCATTATGTCTTCTGGTAACTTATTCCAGGTATTCACCATCCTGTATCCCATTAAAGCCACTGAGTCTAAGGAGGTCCTAATCAATATTGGGGAAATTAAAATGAGCCATCACAATAAATACGCTATTTGTACACCTTCCCGGGATCCGCTGCACATCTGTTCCAATAGTTCGCCCAGGAAGGCCTATAGTATAACTCCATCATTATGATTGCTCCTGTCTTATTCCTAGGTTAGAGTCATAGAACACTATGTCAAAGAAACAGGACCTTCGGCCCATCTAGTCTGTGCCAGACTATTAATCTGCATAGTCGCATCAACCTGCACCCGGACTAGCACCCTCCATACTCCTCCCATCCATAGTTCTCCAAAATGCTGAGATTAAACCCACATTCACCACTTCTACTGAGAGCCCGTCCCACACTCTCACCACCCTCTAAGTGAAGAAATTCCCCCACATGTTCCCCTTGAATATTTCAGCTTTCACCCTTGATCTATGATCTCCTGCACTAGTTTCAACCAATCTCAGTGGAGAAAGCCTGCTTGCATTTACTCTCATAATTTTGTATACCTCTATCAAATCTTCTCTCATTCTTCTACGCTCTCGGGAATAAAGTCCAAACCTTTTCAACCTTTCACTATAACTCTGCACTCTTACAACCTTATTTACATCTTTCTGATAGGTAGGTGGCCAAAACTGCACGCAATACTCCAAATCAGGCCTCACTAACGTCTTATAAAATTTCAATAGAACATCCTAATTCCTGTACTCAATAATTGATTTCTGAAGGCCACTGGGCCAAAAGCATTCTTTACAACCCTATCTGTATTCCCAGATCCCTCAGTTCTACTGCACTCCTCAGTGCCCTACTGCTCACTGTGTGAGACCTACTTTGGTTGGTCCTCCCAAAGTGCAACACTCACACTCGTTTGCATTAAATTCCATCTGCCATTTTTCTGGCTGGTCCACTACAAGTTTTGATAGTCTTCCTCACTGTCTACTTCACCCCTAATTTTGGTGTGATCCACAATTTTGCTAATTCAGTTTACCACATTATAATCCAGATCGTTGATAGAGGAGACAATCAACAATGGACCCAGCACCAATCCCCGTGGCACTCCACTAGTCACAGGCCTCCAGTTAAGAGTTCAAAATTCAAAGTAAATTGTATAAGTAAAGTACAAATATGTCATCATAACCCTGAGATTTATTTTCTTGTGGGCATACACAACTAATCTACAGAATAATAATAATAATAATAATAATAACAGAATCAAGGAAAGAACACCCAACTGCAACCAAACTGCAGAGGACCAAAAAACATGCAAATACGAAAAGAAGAAACATTAATATAAATAAATAAGCAATAAATATTGAGAACAGGAGATGAAGAGTCCTTGAAAGTGAGTCTATCAGTTGTGGGAACATTTCAATGATGGGGCAAGTGAACCTGAGTGAAGTTATCCACTTTTGTTCAAGGTTGAGGGGTATGAGGGAAAATAACTGACGTAATCATCTCAACCACTCTCTGGCTTCTTCCATGCAGCCAAATGTTTAATCCTATTGAATAGTTCATCTTGAATACCAAGTTCTACATGAGTTCTACCTCAGTGGAAGAGCCCAACAATATATCCTCTCTTAGTGCAGCAGTCATGTTCTCCCTCATCAGTAATGCAACTCCCCCACCTCAGTTACATCTTCCTCGGTCACATCTGAAACATCTGTATCCTCTAATATTGAGCTACTACTCTAGTCCTTCTATCAACTTGGTTTCTGTAGCAGTTGCAATATCGTACTAATACAGGCTGTAAACTCATCTGCCTTGCCCATTATATTCCTTACATTAAAGTCAATGCATTTCAGACTGTCATTAAATTGAATTAACTTTATTTTTTACATCCTCCTTTTATGCTGCGGTACCGTTTCCCGGATGGTAGCAGCTGGAATCGATTGTGGTTGGGGTGACACGGATCCCCAATGATCCTACGGGCCCTTTTTACACACCTGTCCTTGTAAATGTCCTAAATCACAGGGAGTTCACAACTACAGGTGCTTTGGGCTGACCGCACCACTCTCTGCAGAGTCCTGCGATTAAGGGAGGTACAGTTCCCATACCAGGCAGTGATGCAGCCAGTCAGGATGCTCTCAATTGTGCCCCTGTAGAAAGTTCTAAGGATTTGGGGGCCCATACCAAACTTCCTCAACTGCCTGAGGTGAAAGAGGTGCTGTTTTGCCTTTTTCACCACACAGCTGATCTGTACAGAACACGTGAGGTCCTCGGTGATGTCGATGCTGAGGAACTTGAAGCTGTTCACCATCTCAACCCCAGATCCATTGATGTCAATAGGGGTTAGCCAGTCACCATTCCTCCTGTAATCCACAACCAACTCCTTTGTTTTTGCGACATTGAGGGAGAGGTTGTTTTCTTGACACCACTGTGTCAGAGAGATGACTTCTTGCTTGTTGGCCACCTCGTTATTGTTTGAGATAAGGCTAATCAAAGTAGTGTTGTCGGCAAACTTAATTAGCAGATTAGAGCTATGGGTGATGACACAGTCATGAGTATACAGGGAGTAAAGGAGGACAACATAGCACTCCTAAGTGGCTCGCTGTGTTTCATTATTATGGTCCTACCTGTTTTTTCCTGTCAGACGTACTTGACTTAACCACCAACTCCTCCTCAATCTCTCCACTTGTTGGTCTACTGCTCTAGTTCTTGCCCTTGCTACATTAACTTAGACCTTCCCAAGTAGTTCTAGCAAACTTCCACACAAGGATATGGGTGTCCCTACAGATCAGGTGTAACTCACCCTTCTTGTGTCATATTCCCTGGAAGAGATCCCACGTATCTGAAGCTTTCCATCCTACACAAACTCTTTACCCATGCTTTAAGTGTACCTTCCTAATTCTGGCCTCACTGATGCATGAACATTTCTTGATATAATAGACCATTCAGCCCATTGAGTCCAAGTTGACCCCTTTGACCCTATTGTTCCATGTCCTCCCTCTCTCATGTACTCATTAGCATTCCCAAGTTCTCCTAACAGCCACGTATGCCGGGGTAATTTTCTGCAGCCAATTAACCTACCAGCCAGCACATTTCTGAAATATGAGAGGATTACGTGGCCTGCCCTGGGGGAAAATACATCAGCACCAGGAGCAGATTCAGTTCACTCAGGCTATCGAGTCTGCTCTGCCATGTCATCATGGCTGATTTGTTATCCTTCTCAACCACATTCTCATGCCTTCTGTCCATAATCTTTGACACCTTGATGAACAAGTTAAACTCTGCTTTAAATATACTCAATGACCTGGCCTCCACAGCTGTCCGTGGCAGTGAATTCCAAAGATTCACAACCCTCTGGCTAAAAAATTCCTTCTCATCTCTGTTCTAAATGGACATCCCTTTGTTCTGAGGCTGTGGCCCCCTAGATTCACCCACTATATGAAACATCTTCTCCGCATCCACTCTATCTAGCCCTTTCATTATGTGATAGGTTTCAATGAGATCTCCCTCATTCCCCTAAACTCCAGCAAGTACAGGTCCAGAGCCATCAAATGCTCCTCATACGTTAATATAAAGAATGTGGTGGAGCCACAAAGCCACTCAACAGCGACTCCTTCAAGCTCAGCTGTGGAAACAGCTTAATTTCTACCTTTGATGCCTCTCTTTTCCCTTTTCAGGGTTGGTGGGGTTTCTGTTGAAGACTCTGACCTGGAGTTACACTCTGACTTCGATTCTTTGCGGTGGCAGGACTGGCTACTTTTCAAAATCCCGAGTATGCAGCCTAAAAGACCAGCGTGCCTTCGGGGAACTGGAGCTTTGCGGCCCTGAGGACGGGCTGATTCTATGCCGTTGCTGACTGAAGCATCATGGGAGAAAACAGAACACCAGGAACAACTGATCAGCAGGCACAGGCTCTGTTCTCTGTTTTCTTTCTTTTTTCCTCTCCCTCTCCCTAGTTTGTTGCTCAGGTCAAAGAAATAAAAAAAAGTGGCGCAACAGACTTGATTGTCACAAATCAGTGAGTTGTTTTGTTACGTCTCCTCTCTCACTGTTAAAGGGACATCTCTTTTTTCTTTTACCAGGGAGAGAGAGAGCCTGTGGTCTGCTGAATTGTCAGGTGAACGACTAGTTTTTGTTGTACTGCAGATCATGGTCTTTCTTGGGAGTTTTGCTATTGCTTGCTTGGTGGGTGGAGGGTGCTGATGCTTTTTTACTGAAGTGGGTGGGGGTGGGGAGGGGCATTGCTTTGCTTCTGCTTGTGGTTGGTGGTGCTTTGGGGTTCTAATGTTTTAACTGTCACTCAGTGTTTGGGGCACTCTTCTGTTTTCGTGGATGTTTGTGAAGAATAAAAGTTTCAGGATGTATTTTTCAGATATTAACTGAAACTATAGAACTATTGAACCCTTCCGTTCTTGGGAGCATTGTTGTGAACCTCCTCTGCACACTTTCCAATGGCAGCACATCTTACTCCAAGTGCGGTCTGAGTAATGCCTTATAAAGCCTCAGCACCACATTCTTGTTCTTATATTCTAGTCCTCTTGAAATGAATGCTAACATTACATTTGCTTTCCTTACCACTCAAGTGTAAGTTAACCTTTTAGAGCATCCTACACAAGGACTCCCAAGTTCCTTTGCACCTCTGATTTTTAGATTATCTCCCTGTTTAGAAAATAGTCAACACCTTTATTTCTTTCACCAAAATGTATACCATACACTTCTCCACATTATATTCCATCTGCCACTTATTTGCCCATTCTCCTAATCTGTCCAAGTCCTTCTGCAAACCCCCTGCTTCCTCCACACTACCTGCCCCTCCACCTATCTCTGGATCATCAGCAAACTTGGCCACAAAGCCATCAATTCCATCACCCAAGTCATTGAGATATAACATGAAAAGAAGCTAGCTGTGTAGTCACCGGCAGCCAACCAGAAAAGATTGCCTTTATTTCTACTCTTTGCCTCCTGCCAGTCAGCCAATCTTCTATCCATGCCAGTACCTTTCCTGCAATACCATGGTCTCTTATCTTGTTAAGCAGCCTTGTCAAAGGCCTTCTAAAAATCCAAGTAAAATCCACTGACAAACAATGCTGGAGGAACTCAGCAGGCCAGGCAGCATCTATGGTTAGGCGTACAGTCGATGTTTCAGACTGAGACCCTTCATCAGGAAGGGACTCGGCCTGAAACGTCCACTGTACTCTTTTCCATAGATGCTACCTGGCTTGCTGAGTTCCTCCAGCAATTTGTATGTGTTGCTTGGATTTCCAACATCTGCAGATTTTCTCTTGTTTCTGTATATCCACTGGCTCTCCTTTGTCTACCTGCCTGTTACTTCCTCAAAGAATTCCAACAGACATTATTTCCCCTTAAGGAAATTATGCCGACTTTGACCTACTTTATAAAGTGCCTCTAGGTACCTTAAAACCTCATCCTTAATAATGGACTCCAACATCTTTTCATCCACTGAAGTCAGGCTAACAGGCCTATAATTTCTTTTCTTCTGACTTCATCCTTTCTTAAAGAGTGGAGTGACATTTGCAATTTTCCAGTCCTCCAGGACCATTCCAGAATCTAATGATTTTTGAAAGATCATTACTAATGCCTCCATAATCCTATTTCAGAACCCTAGGGTGTAGTATCATTTGGTCCAGGTAACTAATTTACCTACAGCTGTTTCAGTTTCCGAAGCACCTTCTCCTTAGTAATAGCAACTGCACTTATCTCTACTGCCGGACACCCTACACAATTTTTGGCAAGTTGACAGTGTCTTCCACAGTGAAGTCTGACACAAAATACTTATGGTTGTCCCCCAATGCTACTTCTCCAGCTTAATTTTCCAGCAGTCCAATATCTACTTTCACCTCTCTTTTTCTCATTGTATATCTGAAAAAATCTATCTGCATCTTCTTTTATATTATTGGCTAGCTGTATATATCCTTCATCTTCACTGTCCTTGTGATTTTTTTAGTTGCCTTCTGTTGGTTTTTAAAAGCTTCCCAACCTTTTAACTTTCCACTAATATTTGCTCTATTATATGCCTTCTCTTCTGCTTTTATACCATCTTTGACTTTCTTTGTCAGCCACAATTGACCCATCCTCCCTTTAGAATACTTCATCTCTGGGATGTATCTATCCTGTGCTTTCTGAGTTGCCCCAAGAAACTCCAGCCCTTGTTGTTCTGCCATCATCCCTGCTAGTGACCTTTTCCAATCAACTTTGTCCAGCTCTTCTCTCATGCCTCTGTAACTCCTTTCGCTCCACTGTAATACTGATACATCTGACTTTATGTTCTCCCTCTCAAATTGCCTCCTATTATGATCACCGCCTCCAAAATCGTTCTTTACCTTAAGGTCGCTAATCAAATCTTAACAATATCCAATCTAGAATTGCCTTTCTCCTAGTGGGCTCAACCACAAGCTGCGTGAAAAAACCATTGCGTAGGCATTCTACAAATTCCCTCTCTTGGGATCCAGCGCCAAACTGATTTTCCCAATCTACCTGCATATTAAAGTTCTCTATGACTATTGTAACATTACCTTTTGATGTACCTTTTCTATGTCCCACTGTAATTTGTACCTCACATCCTGGCTACTGTTCAGAGACTCATATACAACACCCATCAAGGTCTTTTTACTTTTGCAATTTCTTAACTCTACTGACAAGCATTTTCCATCTTCTGATCCTATGTCACCTCTTTCTAGGGATTTGATTTCAAAGTTTAAATTTTAAAGTGAATTTATTGTCAAAGTACATATATGTCACCACATACAACCCTGAGATTCTTGTGAGCATACTCAAATAATCAAGTAACCATAATAGAATCAATGAAAGAGCATGCCCAATAGGGCATACAAAAGATGATAAAAACCAGTTTGCAAAAGACAACAAACTGTGCAAGTACAAAATAAAAAAGCAATAATAGTGACAGATAAATAAATAAAGAATAAATATTGAGAACATAAGATGAAGAGTCTTTGAAAGTGAATCTATGGGTTGTGGGAACAATTCAGAGAAGGAGCAAGTGAAGTTGAGTGAAGTTATACCCTCTGTATCAAGAGCCTGATGGTTGAGGGGTAATAGCTGCTCCTGAACATGGTGCTATGAGTCCTGAGGCTCCTGTACTTTCTTTCTAATGGCAACAGTGAGAAGAGAGCATGACCAGTGTGGTGGGGGTCGCCAATGGTGAATGCTGCTTTCCTACAATGAGCCATCCCACCCGCTCTGCCTCACTGCCTGTCTCTTCAATACAAGATGTGATCTTTGATCTTGAGCTCCCAACCATGATCTTCTTTTAGCCACAACTCAGAAACACTAATAACGTCATATCTGCCAATCTCTAACTACACTACAAGATCATCTGCTTTATTCTGTATACAGCATGCATTCAAACATAACACCTTCAGACCTGTATTCATCACCCTTTACAATTTTGTCCCTATGTTACACTTCAACTTATCCCACTGACTGTAATTTTGCTCCATCATCTGCCTGTTCTTCCTCACAGTCTCACTACACACGTACAACACTCCTTCGATCGACATCTTCTGGATAGATCATGAAATCATGTATTTCACTTCTTTTATGTCTATTTTTCTTCCTTGATGTGAATCTGGAACTGTTGGAGCCTGTGATTTGCGGTTTGTGAGATCGTTTCGGTGTTCCAGCGCTCTGTAGTCTCTGAGACGATTCCGGGAGACAGAGGCAGCCTGCATGAACTTCATGGAGAGAGGACTGCAGGACGGGGTGCGAGCCATTTTTCGATTCTATTTCACCGATTAAAGCTTCCATTGTTCACTGATAAAAGTGACAGGGAGATCGAAGCATCGAGGTGAGTGCAAAGGGTGATCGCCAGCTGCCTGTCTTTTGATCATTCTGCAACAGAAAGAAAAGTCTGCCGCTGGGCCAGAGAGTGTTGCCCAGGTTTTCTGCATTTTGGATGTGGACTTGGACTATAGACTTTTTTCAGTCTTATAGTTTTTATATTCTGTGTTTTTCACCCAATCTTCCATTTTTTTGTGCAGGATGGGGGATTTGGGGGTTGATGTGCCTGTTCCATTTTGTTTGTTTTTTTTTCTGCGGGGTGGGAGTATTTGGGAGTTGATGCCCGTGCTGCCTTTTTTTTCTTTCTTGGTTTCATAGCTACCCTGAGAAGAAGAATTTCAAGTTGTATACCTTGATAATAAATGAACTTTTGAACATATTGCATCTACTTGTATACCAATTGTCCCATCCTCAGACCTATCACTCCAGTTCCTATTCCCCTGCCAACTTAGTTTTAACCCTATCCTACAGTTTTAACAAATGTGTCTGAAGGATTTACACAGGAAAGATATCCAAACTCTGTGTAGACAGCACCAGAAGTCCAGACTGAATATAGTTTGCCAGAGCTGTGAGACAGCAACATCGCCTGCTGTGTCCGTGTGCTGCCCTGTAATGTGGTTACCCAAATGTGTGAGATGAAATTTTACCAGCTGGAATTGTTTTAACACATTTCCTTAGGAAGTGTGTCATAATCATTATGAAGAATGGTCTCACGTAGTGCTTAAACAAGTATGGGATTGGTTTCATTAATAAATTGCTGGTGGACAATGGGAGGTAGACATAAGACTATAATGCTTCAGCACATTTCACACCAGGAAATATCCATCATAGATCAGACGGCAGATGAAGTTGTTGCAGACCCCGTGTGAAACAGATTAGAGGCAGAAAATCGATATTACGTCCAAGATTAATGAAATATTGGTTGAAAGGTCAGTGCACCATGAACAATTAAAATTAGTGAGACCATGGTATTGTAAAAATAACTTCTGTATCCTAATCATCAGAACTGTACTATTTCTTAGCTCTGAACATGTATACATACAGTTTCAATCTTGTTTAATGTCATACAGTTAAAGCTGGTTAAATTCATTTTGAAAAATTAAAGTGTTTAAAGTTGTTCTCAGGATCCCTCAATACTTGATTAGTTGTGATACAAGTTATTTGATTCTGCGGTTAACGAGTTTGCTGAAATGACAGGACTTATAAGATTTGTCTCTTTAGACTCTTTTTCATGGTCACATTAGTAAACAGTTGGCCAGACAACTTTGAGATAAATAGGGATCCCTCTATTTATGAAGGCAACTGCTTTGAATTAATGAAGTACTTTTAGAGGCTTTTAGCCTTGGACAGGGAAGGAAGACATTGCAATGCTGAAGAGTCTAAAAGACATGGACAATCATCCACAAGTATCCTTAGCCCAGTAAAGTACACTGATGTCCCATCTGTCTAGTAAAGTACACTGATGTCCCATCTGTCTAGTAGAGTACACTGATGTCCCAACTGTCTAGTAAAGTTCACTGATGTCCCATCTGTCTAGTAGAGTACACTGATGTCCCGTCTGTCTAAGAGGTATCTGAAAGAGTAAAGGTGAAAATTTAGGTCTTTTCTAATGCTTGAGTGCTTAGTCCAGTAATACCACATGCATAATTATTTACTAATAATAGAGTTTGTGATAATAGTCCATTAAATTTTTAAGCTTTTTGTAATGAGTTGCAGCGAGAATCAATATTAGAAAGAATCAGGAGAGGGAAAGAGCACTGTTGGTATTGCTTACTTCTCTGAAACAAGACAGAAGAGGGAAAGACACACTTCTCTGCACATCTGTTGCCAAACCTGGTTCTATACAAATAAACAGAGTATATCGTCAAGCATATTCAAGAATCATACTGATAGACATGGGAAGGAGAGATTGGAAGAGTCATGGGTCCAACCTACCAAAAATGACATTAGCATAGTTAAAGTACTGATGGACTGGGCATGCTCCAGTTGTTGAGGTTACGCCTGACAGAGCAAAGGTGCAAACTTGGGCCTTTTCTTATGCCTTGCCTCTACTGTAGAAGAATGTACCAAAAACACAGGTGTTACAGATTCCTGATTTGGTGTTCTCTCTCAGTTACTGTTGTTCCACATCCTCTCTCTCAGCTCAGACATAATAACTGCAGCTTTGGCGATGAATTTGTCAATTTCATCGTCAAAGTACAGATTACTAGGAAGCACTAACCCCAGATAAGCAAAATTTATCATTAACCTTCAGTTATATATCAAAATTCTCATGAATGGCAATAAAGTCTATCCTTTATCCTCCAAACCTGTTCCTTGATGTGGGATGCCTCTGAAATGCCATTGGCATGAACAACTCACTGAGGAGAATTTCCTATTAGGGAACGAGGCAGGGCAGGTGACAAAAGTTTGTGTAGGGGAGCACTTTGCATCTAGTGATCATAATACTATTAGTTTCAAGAAAATTATGGAGAAGTATAGATTGGGTCCTTGTATGGAGATTCTAAATTGGAGAAAGGCCAATTTTGAAGGTAACAGAATATGTCAAGTGTGTATTGGGACAGGTTTGCTGGCAAAGGTGTGCTTGGTAAGTTGGAGACTTTCAAAAATAAACTTGTGAGGGTACACAGTTTGTAGGTTCCTGTCAAAATAAAAGGCAAGGTTTAGGGAGCCTTGGTTTTTGAGAGATATTGAGGCTCTGGTTCAGAAAAAGAGGTGTGTAACAAGTATAGGCAGGAAGGAGCAAGTGTGGAATTTCAGCAGTATAAGAAATGCAAGAGAACACAAGAAAATCAGCAAGGGTAAAAGAAGGCATGAGGTTGTTCTAGCAGACAAGGTGAAGGAGAATCCCAATGGCTTCTACAGATATATTAAGGCAAATGACAGCAAGGGAAAGAATTGGCCTCTGAATAATCAAAGTGCTCATCTCTGTATGGAGCTGAAAGAAATGGGAAAGATCTTAAGTGGATTTTTTGCAGCTGTATTTACTCAGGAGATAGGCACAGAGTCTATAGATGTGAGGTAAACCACAGTGAGTTCATGGATTGTATACAGAGGGGGAGGTGCTTGATGTCTTGAGGCTAATTAGGGTGGATAAATCCTGAGAGTCTGACAAGGTGTCCCTCAGACCCTATGAGAAGCTAGTGCAGAAATTGCAAGGGCCCTAGCAGAGATATTTAAAACATCCTCAGCACGACTGAGATAGAGCCCATTTTCAGGACTCTATCAAGGAGAACAGTAGGTTCCTCAAAGCAAAGTTGACTCCTTTCAATTTGTCTGTGTTCAAAGAAATCAGGTTTCAGAAACTTTTATACTTTTACGAACTGATTTTCTGTTTTAATGGAATGTCTGTTTTTCCCAAAAGTCTTCCTAAATTTTAAAAAGAGCTTCCTTCTATGTAATTTGGGAGCAGTTAAATGTGGTAGAATGTTGACTTTCATCACAGGATTGAACCAGAGTTAATAACCTGTTACTTCTATTTAGCCTGAGGAGTATGATTGGTTGTTCAAGCCTCACAATAATTTGCGTCACCGAAATTCTAAACTCTCTCCAGAGACTGTCTCCACCTCCATGGTCTAATGTGCCATAGAGAGAGTGCCCCAACGATCCAGTGGTGTGAGTGTAGCTCACTGCATCAGGAAGGGCAGCTAGCAACCCATTTGTGTTGAGTCCTCGCATTGCTGGAATGGACACACTGCTAGTGCACTCCATCGTTAAAATATTGGGTAAAAAAATTAATGAGGTAGCTAGGAATCATTAAGGCACAGAAACTGGTCATTCAGGCAATTGAGTCTCTTCTGGCCCCCGCAAGAGCAATCCAATCAGTCCCATTTTACTGCTCTTTTCTCAAACCCCGACAAAATGTTGTCTCTCAAATAGTTCCCTTTTTTTAAGACACTAACTGTTTCTGGATTACTGACCTCAGAGGTAATGAATTTCAGAGCCTAAATATTCTGTGCTTAAAAAAAACCTCACATCTTTGTATATTTTAAGTCCATGTGCTTTGGTCTGTGTACCATCTGTTTTAGGGAACATCTTACCTCTACTTGTTTCAATCAGTCTTTATACATTGCAAACCCCTCATCAAATCTCTGAACAATCTTTCTTCTAAGGAGGATAAGCACAGTTTTTCCATTCTAGTCTGTAGCTGATAGCCTTCATCCCTAGAAGTACTTAAGTAAATCTTTCCAACCTTATCTTTAGACAGGGCTACAGTGAAGTGTTTGTAATATTAAGTACAGAACATGCTCTTATAACATTAATCCAGCCCCAACTATAAATATTAATACCTTAATTGAAGAATGAAATTCGATTGTCCACAATTGTGTTAATTTAGTATTAATTAGTGGAAATGACATGTTCTTACCACAGGAAAGAGGATTATTGCAGATAGCTTTGGGTATGATTTTGATGTTAGATTAAAGTACATTTTTTAAAAGGAGATTTTATGGAACAGAAAGGCATAAAGATGACAGTGCATTGCAACAAAAATTTCCTTCCTTCTGCTGAGGTGCAAAGCTCCTCAGTTATGAATTGCTCACAGCAGCTTAGCCAAAATGCCTTCCCTTTAATGGAATTACTGTTATGAAGCTTATGTAACTGTAGGAAAAAAATGAGTTGGCACCTGCAGTGATGACAAAATTATTCCTTCCAGACAGATGAAGTACTGACAAGCTTCAGACAGGTATTACTGCACCCTTCATTTTTGTACTTCAAAACTGGACACAGGAATTTTGTAGTCATATTTCCGGATGTGGAATGGGGAAAAGTGTGAACGAGGAGTGAGCAGTCATTATGGGATGTGTCACTGAGAGGGTATAGAGCTGGGCAGGAAAATCCCACCACACAGGAAGGCAAGGAAACATGAAACAACCAGCTAACCATACAAGTGAGGAAGTAAAATTATTTGGCTAGTATTAGTTCGGACAGGAAAGTTTGTAGACATCCTCCTGTACACGACCATTGTGGCTGCAAGTGGGCCACCGTTGCGGCAATTCTCCTCCATTTTGATTTTTGGACTGATTCTGCTACAGAGCCTCGCTTTTACATTGTCTCTCTTCTGGGTGTGAGGAGAAATTTGAGCTGCTCCACTGTTCAAAAGCCTCATTAAGTAACAACCATTAGCAGCACCCATCTACATGGTCCCACTGTGCTGTAACCACATTGGGCAGTTCTCAAAATGGGGAAATTTCCTGTTTACGGAAACGCAGGGTTAGGCAGAATGAGAAATCAAACGGGTGGTGCCAGTGTTGGTGTCAACCACCTGTGCCTTTATTTTGCACCAAAAACGAGCTTTCTGTTTTAAGATTTATTCCTCCCTTATTTCTATTCCTTCTATCTCTCCCTCTTTCTGTCAAACTGATTTTTCTCTTTCTCTTTTCCTCTTGTCAGTATGTTTCCAGCATACTGTACCCGTCTCTTTGGATGTTATTTCGGCAGCTCCCCAAAAAACTAATAACCCAAAGCCTGGGCAGAAACCTTCAGAGACCCACACTCCGACATTGAAACAACTGGTATTGAGCCATGCAGTAGAAGAATTCCTTTACTGAAATACATGTTCAGAGTAATAAAGGCATCCTGGTTTAAAAACACTAATTAATCAATAATCTGTCTGGCCATCATTTGGATGTATGTATAAGACGTAAAAAACAAGTGACAAAGATGCTTCATATCAGATTCCTACCTTATAAAAGGGCTAAATTTCATATCCAGATTAATCTGGCCTTTCAGTGATTATACTCACAAAGTACTTCACAAATATAACTCAGTTAAGTAAAAACATAACCCATTCATTTTGGTTTGAAACATACACTGGAAGATCTTTGGGCATAATCTGAGAAACATGCTAAGATGTGCCAATTGAGTTGCTTGTAATAACCTTGACTAGATTTCTGGTATTGGAGGGCATTTATTCACTTCCATATTAGTAAACATATTGAACCACATCATCAAGTTCGCTGATGACATGACCGTGGTGGGTCTCATCAGCAAGAACGATGAGTCAGCACACAGAGAGGAGGTGCAGCGGCTAACGGACTGGTGCAGAGCCAACAACCTGTCTCTGAATGTGAACAAAACAAAAGAGATGGTTGTTGACTTCAGGAGGACACGGAGTGACCACTCTCCGCTGAACATCGACGACTCCTCCGAAGAGATTGTTAAGAGCACCAAATTTCTTGGTGTTCCCCTGGTGGAGAATCTCACCTGGTCTCTCAACACCAGCTCCATAGCAAAGAAAGCCCAGCAGCATCTCTACTTTCTGCAAAGGCTGAGAAAAGTCCATCTCCCACCCCCCATCCTCACCACATTTTACAGAGGTTGTATTGAGAGCATCCTGAGCAGCTGCATCACTGCCTGGTTCGGAATTGTACCATCTTGGATCGCAAGACCCTGTAGCAGATAGTGAGGTCAGCTGAGAAGATCATCGGGGTCTCTCTTCCCACCATTACAGACATTTATACAAAACACTGCATCCGTAAAGCAAACAGCATTATGAAGGACCCCACACACCCCTCATACAAACCCTTCTCCCTCCTGCCATCTGGCAAAAGGCACTGAAGCATTCGGGCTCTCATGACCAGACTATGTAACAGTTTCTTCCCCCAAGCCATCAGACTCCTCAATACTCAGAGCCTGGACTGACACCAACCTACTGCCCTCTACTGTGCCTATTGTCTTGTTCATTATTTATTGTAATGCCTGCACTGTTTTGTGCACTTTATGCAGTCCTGGGTAGGTCTGTAGTCTAGTGTAGTTTTTGTGTTATTTTATGTAGTTCAGTGTAGTTTTTGTATTGTTTCATGTAGCATCATGATGCTGAAAAACACTGTCTCATTTTTACTGTGTACTGTACCATCAGTTATGGTCGAAATGACAATAAAAAGTGACTTGACTTGACTTGATAAGAAACAGGAGCAGGAGGTGGTGATCTGGCCTGTTGAGCTATTCAGTAAGATCATGGCTGATTTGATGGCTACTCTGGTCATTTAGGGAGTTTAAACAGTGTGTAGAAGTGAACTGTTGCCTAATTCTGTCCAATTGTTAATTCACTATAGTCTATTTCTTCATTTTTCCATATGATATGGGGATCACTAACAAAGCCAGTGTTTAAACTACCCATACCTAACTTCCCATGAAAAGGTAGTGGAGAGTTGCCTTCCATCTCCTGTGCTGAAGATACCTGTTGTACTGTGTTGGGGTATTGAGTTCCAGCATTTGGACACAGCCTCTGTGAAGGAAGGGAGATATACGTACTTCTAAGTCAGCAATGTTGTCAGCTTGGAAAGGAATTTGCAGGCAATTCTGTTTTCACACATCTGCCATCGTTGTCCTTTAGGCAATACAAGTCAGAGGTCAGGGAAATGCTTTCACTGAAACCCTGGCAAGTGGCTAGAGCGCATTTGAAGTTGTTCCATTCTGCAGCTAGAATGCCCAAGTATTGAAGAATGTGAACACTCAGGACATTAAGCTCTTGAGTTATTGAATCAACTGTTATCCAGGCAAGTACAGTACATTCCATTTCACTTTAATTTCATTACTTATAGCTGATTGAATCGCTTAGGAGAAACAAGGAGTGCATGTAATCCACTGCCCAATTTGCAAATCGACTATTACAGATATACACTTCGTATCTTTACAGGCATTTCTATGGATCACCATAATACCAACATTGTGATCCGTGTTTCCTTTATGTTTAATTCTTTGAAGCAAAGACACCAATAAATGATTTTTCCTACAGTGTTCCCCTAGCCCAGGATACACATACATCACGTCTTTCCAATAATGTTTACAATAGACACTGCATATGTTTAATGGAGCTTCAACATACTAATAAGTGGTGTTTGTTGAGCTGTAAAAATTTATAACCCACTAAAATTAATTGCTGCTGATATAACCACTGTCCATGCAGACTCGGTGTACCGCAAATCATTTTAAGCTATCACATCCATCACAAAGCAATGCATAATCAATCTTATTCTTATCTGGAGTCCAGCTGCTCTGCTTCTGGAAAACCTGAGTCAGTGTGAAATCAAGGACAATTTAAAAGTAATTTAACCTTTCCACTTGAAAAGTCTGCTTTTAGAGTATGGAAATCACCTTATATACAGATCTGATGAAAGAATGAAAAATTAATTATGTTTCTCTTCCTCGTGTGTATTTCTGATTTAGTTTATGCTTCCAACAGAATGGTTTTGCAGTTCTTTTTATTCCTGTCAAATCTGAACTCCATATCCTAGAAAGTGGATCACCTGGCAGCTGTTTTCTGGTTACCCTGCAGTCCAGTTTTTACTTTACATAAAAATGATGATAGAGGCAGCAGCCAGAGAACTGGAAATGAATACCAATGAATTGATCCACTTGACCCGAAACAGGAGTGTGTGGGCCATGGCAGTCAAAGCTCAAACTGGGCATGGCACCTGAAGGTGATGATGAGAAGTACAGCAGATACAAAACTGGACTCAGCACCTCAATATTGTATTCAGGTTTTCCGACAGTTAACCTCAGCCAGGTCAGTAATTAGTTGCGCAGCACACACAGTGTAGGACAACATCAGTGGAAGAAGGATCAGATTATTCTTGTTGGTTATTTTGCCATTTAAACAAACACTATGCTTACAGCAGATGAACAGACTGAAAATGACTGAAGCATGGTCCTTCACCTTCCAAAGTCCACACAACATCATGGTCAGCACAACACCATGGCCAAAGAGCCCGTACTGTGCTGTACTGTTCTATATTCTAATATATAACAACAGGCAGCATTCTCTCTTAACACTTAGCTTTGAGATATTCATTCAGCTTAGTAGTGATACTACTGGCAGCTCTTAATTGCTGGAGGCTTTGTTTTGACTACTGTTAACCACGTGGAGTTAATGGGCAGGAAGGGTGGGGCGGGGTGGTCAGAGCGACCTTGAAGTGAGAAGCAGAAATGCCTCAGTAAAGAATTTGTGCGACAGAATCTTCTTGCCTGGACCTCTCTGATAAACAATGTACATGCAGAAGGAAAAAGTCGACTGGCCTCTAATTCTTTCTCCATCACATGAGTTCAATGTTTTCATCTTCATGCTATCTTCCGCTCTGCCCTCAAACAAACTTCATGGACCATTCTGATATCTCTCTCCTTATTCTTGATTTCTCACAGCACGTACTTCCCACCTGGTCTCTTATAAGGAGTCATCTCTTTCTCCCAGTTTCTCTGTTTCCGGTGCATCTGTTCTCTAGAAGAGGCTTTCCACTTCATGACGTCTGAAATGTCCTTCCTTTTCAGGAAATGTGCTCCCCCTATTGTGTTTGTTGGAGCTACAGAAGCCTCATAACCATTCCCTCCATTTTCAGGACTTGCATTCACACACCCTCCCTGATCCAGAGACAGAACAGAGATAAAGCTCCCCTTGTGCATCAGTAGTGTGACCACAGTAAATGATGTTGGTTGAGAATTTACACTTGTCATAATGTTCCCTGAGCACATAACCTTCTGATCTCTTTAACACTGTCTTGAGATTTTGGAGATGCTCATTGTCATCCTTACACTGAGAGCCTGGACAGTCTTGCAGTAACTGGCCCACAGCTTTCTGCCAGAATGCAGGTGCAGATGCTACTCCAAAAAATAAACCTATTATAGTGAGAAAGCCCTTTGTGCATGTTTATGGTAAGACACAGCTTCGACTCTTCTTCCATCTCCATCTGTTAGCAGGCATCGGCTACGTCCACTTTGCTGAAGTGCTTTCTTCCAGAAAGCTTTGCAAAGATACCCTCTATTCTGGGCAGAGGGTATTGATCTATTTTCAGTACTGGGTTGATGGTGACCTTAAAATCACCACAGATCCTGACAGACCCATTCCCAAGGGCTCCACTCAACCATGGAAAGAATTCCTTCAGCTTCCATGTGATCAACCTCACTGGCTACTTTATCACAAATGGTATAAGGATCTGGATGGGCTTTGTAAAATTTGGATTTGACATTTAAACTTAACACTATTTTATCCTTAATATGTTTTGGGTTTTCCATTGCCATCCTTGAACACTACTGTGGCATCATCCAAAACCTTTCTTAATTTGCTTTCAGTTGACTCTTTTGCAGGGGATGTGTCATGCAAATGGGAGATGGATTTCCAATCAAGTTGTAGTTGTCTCACCAATCACAGCCCCACAATGCCAGTCCTCCTGCTTTTACTACACACAAGCCCAAAGTGACTTGTAGGTTGTTGCGTTTTACTGTTAAGAACGTCTTTTCCACAGGAGTTGTCTTTTCTCCAGTATAAGTTCTTAGTTGACTATCTGCAGGCTTCAGTTCAGTATCTTTGAAATACCAGTCAAAATTCATTTTGTGGAATGACTGCAACAGCTAAACCAAAGTCCAATTCCATTTCAATTAATTGGCCATGCACTTCTGATGTAAGCTAAATTGTTTCTCTATTGTTAATTTTCACAATGTAAATAGCAAGCCTGTGTCACTATCAGATTTTTCATCAACAGCATGCAGATTAGTGTCTTTTTGAAACTGCAACTTGACTGTTTAGCTGTTTGTCTTGCTTGTGTAATACACTTATTTTTGTCTGTCCAACATGCTCTTTGTATGTGTCTAACTTTGATGCATTTTCTGCAAGTTTTGCCTTTGAACCTGCCTTGGTCTAGTGTATATGAGCCCCTGCCACAACAGTAACACAGTTTGTTCGGCCAGGCAGGTTTCTGTTCAGATGCTGCAATTTTGTTCATTCTCACTTTCATTCCTGACTGCAACTCACTTGCGTCTTTGCGTTTTCCAGTGACATTAACTGCTCTTTTAAATGTAAGTTGTGCTTCAGTTAGGAGCTGTTTTTGAATGTTTTCTTATAAGAGTCTGCAAATGAAACAATCTCTCAGTGCAACATTAAGCCCATCATTGAACTGACAATGTTCAGACAATTTCTTCAATTCAGCCACATACTTTGAAATAGACTCCCCTTCCTTCTGATTCCGCTTATGAAACTGAAAGTATTCTACAACCAAAAAACTATTTTGGTTCTAAATGCTTATGCATTACTTTCACGATATCAACAAAATCTCATTTCTGCTGGTTTGGTTGGAGCAGTCAAAGGGCGAAGCAAGCTGTATGCCTTTGAACACATTGCACTCAGCAAAACTGGTACTTGTTTCTCATTAATTTCATTTGCTTTAAAATACTGCTCAATTCATTCAGTATACTGCAGCCAGTAAACTTTTGTGGAATTGGACACAACTATCTTTCCAATGTAGCCAGCCATTTCTGCTCTTTTTTTAAAATTTATGATTATTATTACCCAGTACTCACTGTTTATGAACCAGTGAATTTGTCCATTTTCTGGCTTTTTTAAAAAACTCAACCATGTCTGTCCCTTCAGAAGAACACACATTGTACTTTTTTTCTACTCAACTGTTTCTCACTGCATTTTTTTAACTTGAATGCCTTGTTGTACTTCAACTGGTAGGTAGTCATCTCAGATTTGATTAAAATTTCCTCATCACCATTGTTATGTTTTGTAACTCCAAAACATAAAACTAATTGAAAGAAAAACATGGAGAATCTATAATGTGAGTCTAACTTTGTTTTTACCTTAAGCAAGGTGTGCACGTATCATGTGGTAGGTAGAGTGATGACATAGGCCATTTGCCTGTTTTTACATATAACCCATAATGCATTATGCAAACACCAAAGAATGCATAATCAAACAATACATTTAGAAAATTACTCATATTACTGAAATACACAACAAACTGGACTACCATTGGTACTGACTTTGGCCTCAACAGTAACTAAGCATGTTATTTTTATTCAGTAGAAATGTTAAAAGTTCTGTTTTCCCACCTCAAACTAGCAAAAATTAATCATGAACTTCTCAAGAATCACCCTACCAACACAGTCAATTGGTCACTCAATACCTTGAAGCAGCTCATAATTTTTCTTGGGTTTTCCTTGGGTGGATTTTCAAATTCTGAACAAAGTTCATTGTTGACTGTGCATATTGAGCCATGACATGTTCTAGATGTGACTAGTTTATTCAGGGATTCTTTACAGAATGGTCTCAGGAATCTCCTATGTATAATATTCCAAGATCCAAAGGAATTATCCAGGAGACCCACGATGCTTTGCCACTCATCCTTATCTTCATTTCCTCTCCAATTTCAACCTACCCTCCTCTCCCTCATGCGATCTTTCCACAGTATTAGGTCAAATTCTACAAAACCAGTGTAGGGGTCAGGTAGGAGGATGATAGAATGCACAGGGAGGCATCTAAATCTTCTCATTAGGAAATGGATGGAAGTTGCCCAAAGGCTTTTCACAGAGGATGCAGACTGCAGATAGAGAAAACATCTTTTTTATCTCTCTGGACCTGAATGTAAATGGAGGAGATGAAAGACGAGTGTCTATGCCACAGTGTCTGCCCATTTCCTGTACTTGAAAGTGAAACTGTTTTAGAAAATAAAATAATGAAAGAATCAAATTAACAAGATGGTGCTAGAACTTAATTGTGGTTCTCCATAATTGCTTTTAATTAAGTCAGCCTGTTTTTAAAGTAATTGCTATTAATAAATTAAATTGCCAAAACTTTAGAAGTTCTAACATCAGTGACTGCATTAAAAACATAAAAAGTGTGATGAAAATAAAAGGCAATTGACTGCAGTCTAAATTATAAAGATTTGCTGAGCTGATAAAGCCTTTTGAAACTGGCTGTTTCATTTGGCCAAATATGTTAAGAATTAATATTTTTACTTACATTACAAACCAGCCACCATGAAGAAAGCAATACTGTTGTTTTGCTTATCATTCCTGTTCCTGTCACACTGTATCTTGGAATCAAACGTAGGATCACACAGAATGGTTAAACAAAACTAGGAATTTTATTAACAACAGAGAAAAAACGAAACAGCAGAATTTACAAGGTCTTGGATTACTCGGAATAACTCGGCCAGAATTTCACTATGGAAAGATCAGGACCACTAAGCCCTGGTGGATAACACTGCCCCTTTAAATACACTCCAGGACACAAAGTAATCCCTGGTAACACCAGCTAATTAAAACCCCAAACTTCTGACAAGCCTGCAAGTAACCAGAGGAGACCCAACTATAACACATAAAAAATCTGAATGGCAACATTACAGAAGTATGTGTAGGTGAACATTTTGGGTTCAGTGACGATAATGTCATTAGTTTTAAGTTAATTATGGATAAGGATAGGTCTGGTCCTCGAATGGAGGTTCTAAATTTGAGGAGGGCCAATTTTGTGGAAATGAGAAAGGATCTAGTAAGAGTGGATTGGGATAAGGTGTTTTCTGGCAAGGATGTGTTCAGTAAGTGGAAGGCATTCAAAGGTGAAATTTTAAGAGTGCAGAGTTTGCATATTCCTGCCAGGTTTAAAGGCAACATTAACAGGCATAGGGAACCTTGGTTTTCGAGGGATACTAGCGATCTGGTTAAGAAAAAGAGAGAGGTGTATAGCAGGTATAGGTGACAAAAAACAAATGAGGTACTTGAAGAGTATAGAAAATGTAAGAAAATACTAAAGAAGGAAATCAGGAAGGCAAAAAGGAGACATGAGGTTGCTTTGGCAGATAATGTGAAGGTAAACCCGAAGGGTTTCTACAAGTATATTAAGAGTAAAAGGATAGTAAGGGACAAAATTGGTCCCCTAGGAGATCAGAGTGGTCGTCTATGCGTGGAGCCTCACAAGATGGGGAAGATCTTAAACAGTTTTTTTTTGCATCAGTATTTACTCAGGAAATTGGCATAGTGTACATGGAAGGAAGGGAAACAAGCAGTAGTGTCATGGAACATATAGAGATTAAAGAGGAGGAGGTGTTTGCTGCCTTACAGTGAATAAAGGTAGATAAATCCCCCGGGCCTGACATGATATTTCCTTGGACCTTGAGAGAGACTATTGTAGAAATTGCAGGGGCCCTGGCAGAAATATCTAAAATGTCCTTAGCCACGGGTATGGTGCCGGAGTATTGGAGGGTAGCTCATGTTGTTCCGTTATTTAAAAAAGGCTCCAAAAGTAAACCAGGTAATTACAGGCCGGTGAGCCTGACATCAGTAGTAAGTAAATTATTGGAAAGTGTTCTGAGAGATCGGATATACAAGTATTTGGACAGCCAAGGGCTGATTAAGGATAGTCAGCATGGCTTTGTGTATGGTAGATCACGTTTAATGAATCTTGTAGAGTTTTTCGAGGACGTTACCAAGAAAGTAGACGAAGGCTGTGGATGTTGTCTACATGGACCTTAGTAAGGTCTTTGACAAGGTCCCATATCGGAGGTTGGTTCAGAAGGTTCAGACACTAGGAATCCATGGAGAGGTTGTAAACTGGATTTGAAATTGGCTGTGTGGGAGAAGACAGAGAGTGGTAGTGGATGATTGCTTCTCAGACTGGAGCCCTGTGACTAGTGGAGTGCCTCAGGGATCTGTGCTGGGACCTTTGTTGTTTGCTGTCTATATCAATGATCTAGATGATAATGTAGTAAATTGGATCAGCAAATTTGCTGATGACACTAAGATTGGAGGCGTTGTGGACAGCGAGGAAGGCTTTCAAAGCTTACAGAGGGATCTGGACCAACTGGAAAAATGGGTTAGGAAATGGCAGATGGAATTTAATGCAGACAGGTGTGAGGTGTTGCATTTTGGAAGGACAAATCAAGGTAGGACATACACAGTAAATGTTAGGGCACTGAGGAGTGCGGAGGAACAAAGGGATCTGGGAGTTCAGATACATAATTCCCTGAAAGTGGCATCACAGGTAGACAGGGATGGAAAGAAGGCTTCTGGCATCCTGGCATTTATAAATCAAAGTATTGAGTATAGGAGTTGGGATGTTATGGTGCAGTTGTATAAGACATTGGTGAGGCCAAATTTGGAGTATTGTGTGCAGTTCTGGTCACCTAACTATCGGAAGGATATCAGTAAGATTGAAAGAGTGCAGAGAAGAATTACTAGGATGTTGCTGGGTCTTCAGGAGTTGAGTTACAGGGAAAGATTGAACAGGTTAGGACTTCATTCCTTGGAGCGTAGAAAAATGAGGAGGGATTTGATAGAGATTTACAAAATTATGAGGGGTATAGACAGAATAGGTGCGAGTAGGCTCCTTCCACTTAGATTAGGAGAGATAAATATGAGAGGACATGGCCTTAGGGTGAAAGGGGAAAGGTTTAGGTGGAACATTAGGGGGAGCTTCTTCACTCAGAGAGTGGTGGGAGTGTGAAACGAGCTGCCATCTGATGTGGTAAATATGGGCTCACTCTTAAGTTTTAAGAATAAATTGGATAGGTACATGGATGGGAGAGGTCTGGAAGGTTATGGACTGGGTGCAGGTCAGTGGGACTAGCGGAATAAAGTTTCGGCACAGACTAGAAGGGCCGAATGGCCTGTTTTCTGTGCTGTAGTGTTCTATAGTTCTATTTATAATTATAAATAATAAAATGCAGAGAATACAAAAAAAAGCAAACAAACTTGCCAACAAGCTGAGATTGTGACAGTTCCAATACAAATAAGGATCTTCCAATAAGCATGGAGAGGGGTGTGTTAACAGCTGGCACAAGTGATACGGAAGTTTGTGTGGCCATTCACTCAGCATTCTACCTTCATGGTATATACATCTTACCTAATAAGTTCAGTGATGATTACCGTAACGATATATAAAATAGAAAGGGTGCGTGAATCAAAGCTTTTCTGTGTTTTTATTACTACTCTGGCATATTCTTACATTGGACCAAATCTTTCTGATAAAACTGGAACATTTACCATGCGTGTCACTAAGCATATCTGAAAACACCAGCTGTGAGGGTTAAGAGGCAGAACTTGACTTGTGAACGTTCAATGTTAAAAGTTGGTTAGCACTGTTCCTTCATTTGATTTGCATAAACATATTTTGCCCTTGAACTTTCATTTATCTTTAAGAACATATTACATATCCATCAATTGTGTGAGAAGGTAGAGCAATATTTCACACAAACAGACCCCTTGGCCCACAGTGTCCAGCTGCACATTGCATATTACATGCTGTTAGCGTGCCTCTCTAAATGCTTCTTCTATCTGCCTCCACCATCTCCACCGGTAACATTTTCCAGGCACCTGCCATATTCTGTGCGATTAAAACAACATTCCTTTAAACTTTTCCTATGTCATTTTAAAGCTATACTCTTTGGTATTTGACATTTCCACCACTGGTGGGGGACGGGGGGAGGGAAAGCTCTATCAACCCTATCTATGCCTGCTATGCCTGTCATTTCTTCACATATTTCCATTTGGTCACTGCGCATACTCCAAAGGAAACGATCCAATCTGTCTGAGCTCACATTGCTAGCAGTCTCTAATCCAAGCAACATCCTGGTGAACCTCTCCTGCACTCTCTTCAAAGCCTCTACATCCTCCTGGTAATGCACAACACTCCAAATGTGTCCCAACCAAAATGTTATATAGCCGTAACATGACTTCTTGACTTTTATACTCAACAGCCCGACCTGAGTGAGCAAGTACACAGTAGGTATCCTTAGCCATCCTCTCTACTTCTGTTGCATCTTTCAGGGCACTATGGTTTTCCACCCCAATCTCTGTATGCACATCAATACTGCCAAAGGTCCTGACATTTACGGTATTACTTTTCTCTTACCTTTGGCCTCCAGAATCTCAACCTCTCACATTTGCCTGCATTGACCTCCCAATTGCATACCATTTCAATTTTCTTTCTCATTCCTACAGTGACCTGTCCAGCACCAGGGTGAGGCCCAACATAAACAGGAAGAGCAACACCTCATATTCCATCTGGGTAGTGTACAACCCAATAATACGAACACTGAATTTGACAGCTTCAGATAACCCTTACTTCCCAACATCTCTCTTTCCCCTCCAGCCCTACAGTACTGCTATTCATTCCCCTCCTGTTTCCTAGTTTATACCCTTACTACATTTCACTCTCTAGCTCCTGCTGCCCCATCTGATTCCAGTTCCACCTGCCCTTCACCTCTATCCTAAAGGCTCCTATTATCCTCTTTCTTACCTATCAGATCTCAGTACTGGTAACCTAGCTGTCTCTTCCTTTATCCTGGGCTCTACCCACCTACCCTTCCTTTTGTTCATCTCCACTTATCCACCCAGCTCTGTCTCCCAACTTGATCCTTCTTTCTCGATAAAGAAGAAGAGGGAGTTGTATGACATGTATAGGAAACAGGGAGTAAATAAGGTGGTTGGGGAGTATAAGAAGTGCAAGAAAATACTTAAGAAAGAAATCAGGAGGGCTAAAAAGAAGACATGAGGTTGCCTTGGCAGTCAAAGTGAAAGATAATCCAAAGACCTTTTACAGGTATATTAAGAGCAAAAGGATTGCAAGGGATAAAATTGGTCCTCTTGAAGATCAGAGTGGTCGGCTATGTGTGGAACCAAAGGAAAGGGGGGAGATCTTAAATAGGTTTTTTGTGTCTGTATTTACTAAGGAAACTGGCATGAAGTCTATGGAATTAAGGGAAACAAGTAGTGAGATCATGGAAACTGTACAGATTGAAAAGGAGGAGGTGCTTGCTGTCTTGAGGAAAATTAAAGTGAAATCCCCGGGACCTGACAGGGTGTTCCCTCGGACCTTGAAGGAGACTAGTGTTGAAATTGCAGGGGCCCTGGCAGAAATATTTAAAATGTCGCTGTCTACGGGTGAAGTGCCAGAGGATTGGAGAGTGGCTCATGTTGTTCTGTTGTTTAAAAAAGGATCGAAAAGTAATCCAGGAAATAATAGGCCGGTGAGTTTAACGTCAGTAGTAGGTAAGTTATTGGAGGGAGTACTGAGAGACAGAATCTACAAGCATTTGGATAGACAGAGACTTATTAGGGAGAGTCAACATGGCTTTGTGCGTGGTAGGTCATGTTTGACCAAACTATTGGAGTTTTTTGAGGAGGTTACCAGGAAAGTGGATGAAGGGAAGGCGGTGGCTATTGTCTACATGGACTTCAGTAAGGCCTTTGACAAGGTCCCGCATGGGAGGTTAGGTAGGAAAATTCAGTCGCTAGGTATACATGGAGAGGTGGTAAATTGGATTAGACATTGGCTCAATGGAAGAAGCCAAAGAGTGGTAGTAGAGAATTGCTTCTCCGAGTGGAGGCCTGTGACTAGTGGTGTGCCACAGGGATCAGTGCTGGGTCCATTGTTATTTGTCATCTATATCAATGATCTGGATGATAATGTAGTAAATTGGATCAGCAAATTTGCTGATGATACAAAGATTGGAGGTGTAGTGGACAGTGAGGAAGGTTTTCAGAGCCTGCAGAGGGACTTGGACCAGCTGGAAAAATGGGCTGAAAAATGGCAGATGGAGTTTAATACAGACAAGTGTAAGGTATTGCACGTTGGAAGGACAAACCAAGGTAGAGCATACAGGGTTAATGGTAAGGCACTGAGGAGTGCAGTAGAACAGAGGGATCTGGGAATACAGATACAAAATTCCCTAAAAGTGGTGTCACAGGTAGATAGGGTCTTAAAGAGAGCTTTTGGTACATTGGCCTTTATTAATCAAATTATTGAGTATAAGAGTTGGAATGTTATGATGAGGTTGTATAAGGCATTGGTGAGGCCAAATCTGGAGTATTGTGTTCAGTTTTGGTCACCAAATTACAGGAAGGATATAAATAAGGTTGAAAGAGTGCAGAGAAGGTTTACAAGGATGTTGCCGGGACTTGAGAAACTCAGTTACAGAGAAAGGTTGAATAGGTTAGGACTTTATTCCCTGGAGCGTAGAAGAATGAGGGGAGATTTGACAGAGGTATATAAAATTATGATGGGTATAGATAGAGTGAATGCAAGCAGGCTTTTTCCACTGAGGCAAGGGGAGAAAAAAAACCAGAGGACATGGGTTAAGGGTGAGGGGGGAAAAGTTTAAATGGAACATTAGGGGGGGCTTCTTCACACAGAGAGTGGTGGGAGTGTGGGATGAGCTGCCAGACTAGGTGGTAAATGCTGGTTCTTTTTTTAACATTTAAGAATAAATTGGACAGATACATGGATGGGAGGTGTATGGAGGGATATGGTCCGTGTGCAGGTCAGTGGGACTAGGCAGAAAATGGTTCGGCACAGCTAAGAAGGGCCAAAAGGCCTGTTTCTGTGCTGTAGTTTTTCTATGGTTTCTATTCATCTGGATCAATCTGCCTGTCATCCTTCAGCACTCCTCGATCTACCAATCACCCACAGGCCCCTTTCTCACCATTCCCCTCTCCAATTTATATTCGCCATCTTCCCTCTCCCATCTCAGTCTTAATGTAAGCCTTCGATCTTAAACATCCACAGTTCTTTTCATCCCCACAAATGCCCATTGAGTTTCTGCAGCAGATTGTTTATTGCTGAAGATTCCAACATCCGCATTATCTTGTGTTTCTAGATTAAACTCCAGATCTGCCACTTCTCTGGCGACATTTCCACCCGAATCCTTTATGACCTTTCTCTCTATCCACTCTGCTATTTTTTGTGTTACCTGCAAATTTACTGATTAGCCTATATATATATATATATATATATATATATATATATATATATAGTTCCTTGGTCCAGGAACACCACTGGGATTGTGAAACGGGCCCAGCAGAGATTGCACTTTCTGAGGAAGCTTAAACAAGCATCATTCCCCACTAACATCTTAACTACATTCTACAGAGGCGTGGTTGAGAGTGTGCTGACCTTTTGCATCACAACCTGGTACTCCAGCTGCAGTGCTGTCGACAAAAAAGCCTTGCAGAGGGTGGTTAGGGGAGCAGAGAAGGTTATTGGGGTCTTCCTACCTTCTGTCCAAGACCTCTTTTAGAGTCAATGCCTCCAGAAGACACGGTACATCATTAAAGACCCCTCATACCCTCTCCATGAACTGTTTGTTCTTCTGCCATCAGGCAAACGTTACAGGAGCATCAAAACTAAAACCACAAGGCTACTAAGCAGCTTCCTCCCACAGGCAGTCAGACTGCTAAATAGCTGCTCTACCTGACTCTGCTTTGGACACTTTTAACTTGCACTGGACACTTATAACTTGATTTTAACTGACATGTGGCTGTTGTGTTTTACTATTTATTGTTATGTTTATTATTTAGTGTTGCGTTTGTTATGTTATGATTGCACTACTCCTGAGAAACGCTGTCTCATTCTGCCCTGCAGAGCTGATGTACGGTTAGAATGACAAAGTTTTTTGAATCTTGAATATATATATCTCTCTCTCTCTCTCTCAGAAGCAAAAGAGGTCCCAGCACTGAACTGTGTGGAACATCACTGATCAAAGAACACCATTCAGAAATACACCCATCACCACCATGTTCTATCTTCTATAGCCAAACCAATTTTGAATCAAAACTACTCCATGCATCCTTCAATGAAGTCCATAAATGTTGTAGGAAGTTAATAATGCTTGTACATTTGTAATAAATTAAACATCATTAGCTACATCCACACACACAAGAGCATTTGCATTAAATTTACCCAGAGATCCAGCAAGGTGCCCGCAGCTACAAGATCATTAACATCTTTCACTTACGCAGCAATTTCAGTCTTGTTAAATATCCCTGGGACAACAATATAAAAAATGATGTTGATAGGATGGATGACAAAATGCTATAAATAGAGACTTAAAGGAGCATATTAAAATTAGAAAAAGACAGAGAGGGCGGAATTACCAACAGCATATAACCAGTAACACCAGAGGCTCCAACACACTAGACCATTGCTATAATACCATAAGGAATGCCTGCCATTCCATACCCAGGAAACTTGATCACAGCTGTCCTCCTTCTAACTACATAGAGGCAGAGGCTAAAGAGCAAAGCTTGAGAGATCAGGACAGCAAAGAGATGCTCTCAGGAGTGGCTACTCCGTGCTTCGAGTCAGTGGACTGGACTATGTTCAAGGACTCATCACTGGATCTGAATGAATACACCACGATTGTCACAGTTTTATAAAAAAACAGTCTCAGATAAGTGTGTCCCCACAAAATTATTCAGTCTTCCCCAACCCGAAGTCCTGGGTGAACCATAAGATCCACTATATGCTGAGGGTGGTAATTTTGGACACCAATGCCTTTGAATGGAAAATTGTACAAAAGTTTGGCCCAGTCCATCATGAGTAAAGCTCTCCCCGCCAGTGAGCATACCTATCTGGAGTGCAATCACAGGAAAGCGGTATCCATGAGCAAGGACCCCCACCACCCAGGTCGGGTCATGCTCTTTTCTTACTACTGCCACTAGGAGAAAGGTACAAGAGCCTTAGGACTCACACCACTGGGTTCAGGACCAGTTATTATCCTTCAACCATCAGGCTCTTGAATCACTAGGGATAACTTCACGTAACTTTACTCAACTTCACTAGCCCCATCACTGAACTGTTCCCATCACCTATCAGCTCACATTCAGAGACTCTTCATCTCATATTCTCAATATTTATTGCTTATTTATTTATTATTATTATTATATGATTTTTTTCTTTTGTATTTGCACACTTTGTTGTCTCTTGCAAATTAGTTTTTCATCCGCCCTGTTGAGTACGGCCTTTTATTGATTCTATTATGATTCTTGAATTTACTGAGTATGTCCGCAAGAAAATGAATCTCAGGGTTGTCAGGGCCTCTACTTCCTGAGGACACAGAGGTTCTTTGGAGTATGCAGGCCTCTCCTTCACATATTCTACTAGTCTGTTGTCGCCAGTACAACCTTCTATGCAGTGGTGTGCTGGGGTAATGGCATCAACATGGGTGATTCCAACAGGCTCAATTATCTGATTAGAAAGACTGGCTCTGTTATAGGAGTCAAAGTGGACACAGTGGAGGCTGTGGTAGAACAACGGACCCTACAGAAAATCCTGGCAATCCTGGACCATGTTTCTCACCCTCTGCATGCCACCTTGGCTGAACAGAGGAGCACTTTCAGTAACACACTAAGACAACTGCACTGCTCCAAAGAGCGCTATATGAGGTCAATCTTACCCTTGGCCATTAAGCTCTATAATAAGTCAACTGAGAGCCGAGGAAGTGATGACCCCCTCCTGTTAGATTGGTTGTGGTAACTTATTTTTTATTCTTTCTGCTTCTCTTCTAATATTTATGTGCACTTGTAATGCTACTGTGACACTGAAATTTCCTTTGAGATCAATAAAGTATCTAACTATCTATATGATGACACATGTACTTGATTATAACTTACTTTGAACTTTGAAGCAAATTGCAGAGTTTGGAGCAGCAACAGCTACAGGTAAGAATGGAATAATCACATTCAGGAATGTGCAGCTGTCTAGAATTGGAGGAACATAGCTATCCTGGAAGACTCGAGTCTGGAGGAGATTACAGGGAGAGGCAAGCAGGAGTCTTATAAGATCTCAGAAAAAAGAGAAATATTTGAAACTGATGCACCGATTAACAGGGGAACCCAAGTAGCTCAACGAGGAAGCCTGGTATAATGTGGCACAAGTGAGAAGCTCGAGTTTATAGACGAGCAGTTTTGGGCTGCTTATCTAAGAAAGGATGTGCTATCACTGGAGAGGGTTCAAAGGAGGTTCTCAGAGATGATTCTGGGATCGAAAGGCTTGTCATATGAAGAGCATTTGATGGCTCTGGCCCTGTACACACTGGAATTCATTGAAACCTATGGAATACTGAAAGGTCTCCATAGAGTCGATGTGGAGAGGTGGGGGAGTCTAAGATCAGAGAATACAGCCTAAGAATAGAAGGGCATCCTTTTAGAATGGAGATGAGGAAGAATTTCTTTAGCCAGAGAGTGGTGAATCTGTGGAATTCATTGCCACAGCCGGCTATGGAGGCTAATTCATTGTGTATATTTAAGAGAGAGAATGATAGATTCTTGATTAGTCAAGCCATGAAGAAGGCAGGAGATTGGGGCTGAGAAGGAAAATGGATCAGCCATAATGAAATGGTGGAGCAGGCTCGATGGGCCACAGGGCCTAATTCTGCTCCTATGTCTTATGGTCTTATAATCAACAGGACCATTGGGAGCAGTATCCAGGGCCAGTGGGTGGGTTAATCTTCTGCTCACAAGCAACTTCCTTATGTACAGAAGGCCCAAATATCCAACGCCAACAACTGTTTACTGCCTCAACCCTATCAATGAAGGTCAGCAACAAATTGTGATTGTTGAAACTGAGTGATTTTTCCACAACCTATTGCAATGAGAAAGCATAGATGCATTGCTGGTCCCTTACAAAACTCTATGAAAACACTGGCAGCTTCCAAGACTGTCCAAAAGATGTTATATACCATGTGGACAGGAATAATTCCAGCAGGTGAAGTTTACCTAAACTCTGAGCATAATCTTGATGGTCACATTAACCTATTCAGCTGTGTTATGGGATGAACCTTTGAATTTGACACCATTGTCCTTATCCCACATTTGCAAATAAATGCACAGCTTAAATGTATTTTTCCCATATTTTTCAAATATTTGCATGCAGCAAATGGGAAAAGTGCTCCCTTCCAGCATCCCAGTTGCTTGGGAGCCTCGGTGGTTGGAGTGCTGCCTGGTTAAATGCCGCGGGCAAAATGTCCTGTGGGAGTCTTTCACCTGCAGTGAGACAGAAGAGTACTGAGAAAAGCCAGGATATCTTTGGATGCTAGATCAATCTAGGGAGGTCTCTGGGACCAAAGGTCTGGTCCAAGGTTTCACAAGTGGTAAATCCATGAACCCAGGCAATAATGAAGGATGACGATGGCTGAAGGTAAGTTCAAAGCCAGTGATTATGTGGAGTAATGCTTCAGGAGAACAGAGTGACTTAGCTGGGCACTTCACAATGCCAGAGGGGGGGAAAAAATCAGGTGATCCCAAAGTGTGATAGATATGGAGCAGCAACTGGACCACTTCAATGGAGGGAAGGATTCTGAACAAGCTGTCTCCGCCAGCCCTCATTAAACAAAGTGAAAACAAACAGTTAGTGGAACTCAATTAACCTGCACTGTGGTATATAGCCTCTGGCATTGTGCCGCCCCTCAGTGCTGTTCTAACTGGGCAATCACAGGCTTGGGCCTGAGAAACAACATATGAAAAATGAAAACTTCCCTTGTCCTTCTCTAGCATGTTTCTGATCAGCACTTTCACCCAGCCCCTCTACCACTGATTGACAAGACCCTCCCTGCCTGGGTCTTTTCAGATTCTGAGCTTCAACAGTTACAATTGCAGACGGTAGGGATGTCACTCAAATGCAACAGGGTGAGCTTGGCTGCCATTACAAGCCCTTCCAGAATCAATAGGAAGTATAGTTAAAATTCCCACCTGACACCATTATCCACAGGACTTGTGAATTAGGAAATACTTCTGATGAAAATGTTTTTTTTTTTGAAGTCTGTCCTGAGCCTTGTGGCCCATCAGGCCGGTCCTTATGCCCGTTTCTGTGGCATGAAGCGACTGAGAGTATGAGACTCCCCCCGCCCCCACCCCGGGTAGGACGCCAGTCTATCGTGAGGTTAACCCCCAGCATTTGCCGGTACCTATTTTCAGCTGGATGGACTGGAGCAGTGTGTGGTTAAGTGCCTTGCTCAAAGACACAACACGCTGCCTTGGCCGAGACTTGAACCCACATCCTTCAGATCGTGAGCACTAACCACTTGGCCATGCGCCACACTTTTGATGAAGGACCCGCTTAAATATGAGGACATTAACATCAGCTTGGACTTAACTGCACATTTTGCTTTGAAAATAGTAAAATATATGAAACAACATCAATCTGCTTAAGATCCAGTAACTTTTCACTGAGACTTGGCTCCTAAAATCCACAAAGCTTGATTTCTATTGAGATTTAATATTTTTGAAAATAAGGAAACTTAGTTAAAATGTAAATATGTAATAAAGTAGGGAAAACTAAAATATTTAGTTCAACTAACCATGGTAATGAAGGTCGGCAACTATACTTAGATGATTGGTCAATGCCAAATATTTCATGCTACAGCTGGCATAAGGCTAACCATGGGCAGCAAGCCAGTGTAGTGGCTGGTACAACACTTTACAATACCAGCTACCAGGGTTCAATTTCTGCCACTGACTGTAAGGAGCTTGTACGTTCTCCCCATGACCACGTGGGTTTCCTCCCACAGTCTAAAGACGAACCGGTGCGTAGATTGTAAATTGTCCCATGATTAGGCTTCAGTTAAATTTGGGGGTTGCTGGGCAGCGCACCTCGAAGGGACAGAAGAACTTTCTCCATGCTGTATCACAATAAATAAATAAATAAATGGAATGAATCTAACCCCTCATCAAGTTATAGAATGTTGTATGTTCAATAGCACGTCTAAGGACCGAATGAGTGATCAGAAACACCTCGTCTTGTTCCTTGTGCAGATAGGAATTTAATAGGCATTGACACAAGTACTGAGCATTCAATGGAGCCAACAGCTAGTCATCAGTATGATTTACCTCTCAGCATAGTGAGACCTAAAACTCAGTTAAACTTAATTAAATGAGAAAAGGAAGGGGACAACATCGGGGATGGTAGGTGGTGGACGTGGTGGAGGGAGTGGCCACTGTTTGGCCATTGCTGGAGCAGGCTTGGAGCTGTTTCTAGGTGAGGCAGAGTCAAGACAGCAAGGCCCGGGTCCGAGAGCGAGGACTGACCCGCTGTTTGGCGGATTTAAGCGCAGGGCCAAATTGAAAAGGTCTGGGTGTCAGGGGGTGAGAGAACAGCCAGTACTCAGCTTGATGCTCCACGAGGTTTATCATCTATGCGCTGAACTGAGGCTGTGGCCTACAACCAACAGGCTCCTGGATCGGCTGTGACTGGCTTTGCGGCTGTGAACTCAGTTTTGTTAATGTCAGTTCTGAATGCTATTTGCTTACTTTTATTATTTGAACAACTTGTTTTTTTTCTGCACACTGGGTGGTGAGTCACTTTTTAATGGCGTCTTTTGGTTTTTTTTTTGTTTCATGGCTGCCTGTAAGGAGCTGAATCTCAAGGTTGTATATAAAATACATACTTTGATAATAAATATACTTTGAATGAATCAGGGTGTATAAGAGGTTGGATCTCAGAGGTTGGGGGCCTGGTGAAGTGTCAGAAATAGAGATGAACAAGTCAGCCTACTCCACATTGTAATATTTCTTTCTCCAACGTGCAATTCAGCTTCAAGTGTAACACGCTTTCTTCTTTCCATTCTGATGAATTTCATGCCATTTTTGAAATACAATGTTCCTTTTGCACTGGTGGTTGATGAAACATCAATCAATCTGTATGGAAAAAATAACATCACTCAGAGAGCTGGTGCCATCTTCATTCAATTCTCTTGCCACCTTGTTAAATGTAATGAGGTAAGTGATGTTTCATTGGCAGAACATATTGAGTTTTTCTCGCTCCATTTAAGTATCACTTTCCTGATTGACTCCTCAAACTGCCATCTGTCATCAGGGCCCAAGAAGATTAAACTTCTGAAAATGAATATTTTATATTCTCATGATGCCAAACAACCCTTCCAGCTGGATCGTTGTTTCTTGAAATCAAAATGCCACTACTGATAAACTTCTAACATGTTTTATCTCCCTCAGTGGATCAATTTATTTCCTGGATGTATCTGAATTAAGCCTATTTTGATATGCATTTGGCAGCTTACTGTGCCAGAAGGATTGATGAGCCTATTTTGATCCTTAGTGCTTTTTTATATCATAACAATTGTAATTTGAAATACTGTTATGGCATATATTGCAAAAGATATGTAGAAAACCTTAAAAACCTTACAAAAATGAAAGGTGCAAAGTATTATAAGGGGAGGCTTCAATAAAGGTAAATTATCTACATAAAAGAACATAAACTTAACCTTTCTCTGGAACTCAATAGGCAACTGAGTCAGAGTGTATTTTAGCAATCACGTCATTATCGTTAAGTGTGCCCTGACTTTCACAGATCTCCCCGCTTATCTTTTGTCTTGTATTCTCACTCGGATTACCAAGGCGATTTTCAGAATCATTATCATACTACTGAGCATTCAACAGCTACACTATTGAGCAATGTCTTTATAATGATCTTATGGTACCCAGACTAATAGATTAAAATGGAGCGAAGATTTGCTAGCTGGTTGAAAACAGAAAGCAGAGATGAGTGGGCATTTCCAGACTAACAACCTGTCACTAGTGTGATGCCACATGGATCTGAATTGGGGACTTGGTTATTTACACTCTATGTACTAATGGGTGGCAGGATGGAGATATGTCTCTACTATTGCCCAGAAAGAACCACAGTCTACAAATCAGTCAATTTGAGTGAATTAAGGACAGTGAAAGCAGACAGATCAGTTGTCTTTGTTCTTGCCATGTGCTTGGGAATGGAGGCTGCCATTTTTTTGGATCTGTTTTATGTCCTCCAGTTTGTAAACTCATAGCTTGGCTTGATCAGTGTTCTAAAGTAGACACGATGATGCCTCAGGTAATCTGCTGGACCAGGGGTCATTTCCTAATAATAAATTATTTGTGAGGTGTTCTTTGGTTGGATATAACATGCGGTTTGTGACTGTTGGTGTCTTTACCTACCCTGAGTGATAGTAATTGGTTATTGAAGAAAACACAGAGTCATAAATTTCTAGTTGTCACTCTGGATCAGAGCCAATAAATTGTTAAAGGTCAGTCAAATGACCCATAGCCAATTATACTGAAAGGAGACATTTCAACTGGTAAGGAATGGATATAAAAGCAGAGGTTTAGAGATACAAGATAGCATTAACTCTCCAGGAATCAACTATCGTGGATGTGAGAAGCCCTGTGGACGTAGAGATTCAAAACAGGACTATGAAGAACATGTGGCCAGTGGCAGAAACTCCTTTTTAACTGGTATTACATTTCCCATTCTTTGACTGTTCATGGAAGGTCAGGAATACTTAGTAGGTATTTGGTTGTGTAAGTTCACATGTTTTTCTGCTGAGACAATAAAGGAACTTCACAGTAAATACAGATTACCTCTGTGCCTCCTTGTTCATTACTATTAGGGGTAATTCTTGTAACATGACCAAAGGAGGTGTAAAGCACTCCTTCCCTCCACTAGCCTGCAAGTCACCCTTGGGCAAGCTGCAGCATCTGCTTAGCTCCCTGATCGGGGTCACGTGAAGCCATAGGAGCTGGTGGTGGATGGTCGTCTGAGCAGCTGGTGCATATCACAAGTCCTGGTTGCGTGACCACTGATTCCAAGCAGACAATCTCTGAAGGGAATTGATAATGGCTGGGGTCACTTGTCTTGTAAAGACACTGCCCAGAAGGCAATAGCAAACCACAACTGTAGAAAAATTTGCCAAGAATAATCATAGTCGTGGGACTCCCTACGTCATACGGACAAACAAACATTTCAGATGAAGTGACGAAGCGTATTGTATCCAATACACATATAGGTAGCTGGGTAAGCAATTTATGAAGAGGATGTAAGTAAACCTGTTATGAAGTGATATAGATGGATTAAGTGGGCACAAAGGAGTCAGCTGGAGCAAGTGAGGTAAAATCATTCTGTAGGTAAAGAGAAAAACAGAATATGAAGTGGAGAGAGTCAAGGACGCTGCTGGTTAGAGGGATTTGGGTTGTCCTCTGCATGACTAAATTAAATCTATCTTCTTTGAAGCTTAGAATGAGGGGTGATCGTGTTGAAACGTACATGATCCTGAGGGTGCCAAAAAGGAGGTTTATCAATCCATTTTCCATAAAAGGCAAATCTCAAATGAGAGAACATAGTAACTAAGTTAGGGGCAGTTATTTATAAATGAAGGTAATGGGAAGTTCTTATCAAAGATGGCTGAGATGGAGAATTCCAGAGGGTTGTGGAAGTTAGATCACGGCAGATATTTAAAGTGAAAGTAGATGAACTTTAGAAAGTTCAGGGAAATGAAGGCTTTGAAGAACAGGCACAGAGGAGGAGACAAGGCCTGAAACAGAGCAACTACAATTATATTAATGGTGGGGGAGCTGAGGGTCCAGTGGCCACTCCTGATCATATTTTCTTTTATTTCTATGAAAGACGAAGTCAACATGTAGGATCAACAAGTAACTACAGATGCAAATGGAAAGTTAGCCTCTGTGGAAAAATAGACAGGGAATTAAAATAAAGATATCTAGCTTCAATGCTAAAGGGTTTTGGTGAGAGTATATTAGGAATACTGTACTTACTTTTTGTCTCCTTATTTTAAAAGAAAGGTATACTTGGAGGCTTGATAGTGCAGAGGAGGTTCACCAGATTGATTCATAGGTTGAGTAGATTAGGCCTATACACTCTAGAGCATTGGTCCCTGACTTGTGGTCCACAGACCACTGAGTTAATGGTAGGGATCCCCGGCATAAAGCAGGCTGGGAACTCCTGCTCTACAGTTCAGAAGTCAGGTCTGGATACACCAATACCCTTGAATGAAAAATACTACAAAAAGTTGTGGATATGGCCCAGTCCATCATGAATAAAGCGCTCCCCGAGACTGAGCACATCTACACAAAGTGTTGGCACAAGAAATCAACTTCTATCATCAGGGACCCCAACAATCCAGTCATGCTCTCTTCTCCTTGCTGCCATCAGGAAGGTTGTAAAGGAGCCTCAGGACTCAAACCGCCAGGTTCAGGGGGAATCTCACTGAAACCTAACAAATGTTGAAAGGACTAGATAGGGTGGATGTGGAGAGGATGTTTCCTATGGTGGGGGTATCCGGAACTGGAGGGCACAGCCTCAAAATTGAGGGGCGACCTTTTAGAACAGAGGTAAGGAGGAATTTTTTTAGCTAGAGAATAGTGAACCTATGGAATGCTCTGCCACTGACTGCAGTGGACACCAAGTCCATGTATATATTTAAGGCGGAAGTTGATTGTTTCCTGTTGGCCAGGGCATCAAAAGATATGGTAAGATGGCAGGTGTATGGGGTTGAGTGGGATCCAGGACCAACCACAATGGAACGGTGGAGCAGACTCGATAGGCTGAATGGCCGAATTCTGCTCCGATGTCTTATGGAACAGTTATCACCCCTCAACCATCAGGGTCTTGAACCAGACGGGATTATTTCACTCAACTTCACTTGGCCCATCAATGAACTGTTCCCACCACTTGTGGACTCATTTTCAAAGACTTTTATCTCATTTACTTGATATTTGTTGCTTATTTATCTATTACTATTATTTCCTTCATTCTTTCTTTTTGTAGTTGCACGGTTTGTCGTCTCTTGCACACCGGTTGTATGCCCTGTTGATGTGGTCTTTCATTGATTCTATTATGGTTATTGAATTTGTTGTGTATGCCTCACAAGAGAATAAATCTTCGGGTTGTATATAGTGACATTAATGTAATAAATTTACTTTGAACACTGACGTGACATTATGAAAACATGTAATATTCTGCGAGATATCTCCAGGTTAAGGACAATCTCAGGATATAAGGTTACTCATTTAAGACTAATGAGGAAGAATTTCTTCTCTCAGAGGGTTGTGATTCCTTGAAATTCTTACACCAGAGAATTGTGGAGAATGGATCATTACCAACATTAAAGTCTGACCTAGATAGATTTTAGGATTGAGAGGGAAACAATATATATGGCAACCAGGCACGCAAGTGGAGTTTACTCCAATGATCAAACCAACCATGATTTTATTGTCACACTACACTGATTGATGAGGCTGGATGACTTTTCCCTGCTCCCTTTTCTCATGTATTTTGTTCTTATGTTATTTATTGATATATTTTATTTATTTCAAGGGATGTGATCTTCACAGGCTGAGCAAGCATTCGATTGTCTATCCATGGTTTCTCTGGCAATGGTGAGCTGCCTTCTTGAACAGCCACTGTCCTTTCCTTAAGGTGTGGGTATACCCACAAAGCTGTTACGAACAGAGTTCCAGGATTGTGACCCAGCAACTGTGAGGATGCTGTGTGGCTTGGAGGGCTAGTTCCAGATGAAGGTGCTTTTAGGAAAATAGAAACATAGAAAACCTACAGCACAATACAGGCCCTTTGGCCCACAAAGCTGTGCCACACATGTCCTTACCTTAGAAATTACCAAGGGGTTAGCCATAGCCCTCTATTTTTCTAAGTTCCATGTACCTATCCAGGAGTCTCTTAAAAGACCCTATCGTATCTGCCTCCACCACCGTCGCCAGTAGCCCATTTCACGCACTCACCACTCTGAGTAGAAAACTTACTCCTGATATCTCCTCTGTACCTACTTCCAAGCACTTTAAAACTGTGCCCTCTCGTGCTAGCCATATCAGCCCTGGGAAAAAGCCTCTGACTATCCACACGATCAATGCCTCTCATTATCTTGTACACCTCTATCAGGCCACCTCTCATTCTCTGTTGCTCCAAGGACAAAAGGCCGAGTTCACTCAACCTGTTTTCATAAGGCATGCTCCCCAATCCAGGCAACATCCTTGTAAATCGCCTCTGCACCCTTTCTATGGTTTCCACATCCTTCCTGTAGTGAGGCAACCAGAACTGAGCACACTACTCCAAGTGGGGTCTGACCAGGGTCCTATATAGCTGTAACATTACCTTTCAGCTCTTAAACTCAATCCCACGATTGATGAAGGCCAATGCGCCGTACGCCTTCTTAACCACAGAGTGGTTAAGCAGCTTTGAGTGTCCTATGGACTCGGACCCCAAGATCCCTCTGATCCTCCACACTGCCAAGAGTCTTACCATTAATACTATATTCTGCCATCATATTGGACCTACCAACATGAACCACCTCACACTTATCTGGGTTGAACTCCATCTGCCACTTCTCAGCCCAGACTTGCATTCTATCAATGTCCCGCTGTAACCTCTGACAGCCCTCCACACTATCCACAACGCCCCCAACCTTTGTGTCATCAGAAAATTTACTAACCCATCCCTCCACTTCCTAATCCAGGTCATTTATAAAAATCAGGAAGACTAGGTGTCCCAGAACAGATCCCTGAGGCACACCACTGGTCACCAACCTCCATGCAGAATATGACCCGTCTACAACCACTCTTTGCCTTCTGTGGGCAAGCCAGTTCTGGATCCACAAAGCAATATCCCCTTAGATCCCATGCCTCCTTACTTTCTCAATAAGCCTGGCATGGGGTACCTTATCAAATGCCTTGCTGAAATCCATTTACACTACATCCTCTGCTCTACCTTCATCAATGTCTTTAGTCACATCCTCAAAAAATTCAATCAGGCTCGTAAGGCACGACCTGCCTTTGACAAAGCCATGCTGACTATTTCTAATCATGTTATACCTCTCCAAATGTTCATAAATCCTGCCTCTCAGGATCTCCTCCATCAACTTACCAACCACTGAAGTAAGACTCACTGGTCTATAACTTCCTGGGCTATCTCTACTCCATTTCTTGAATAAGGGAATAATATCCACAACCCTCCAATCCTCTGGACCTCTCCAGTCCCCATTGATGATGCAAATATCATCAGCAGAGGCTCAGCAATCTCCTCCCTTGCCTCCCACAGTAGCCTGGGGTACATCTCATCCAGTCCCGGTGACTTATCCAACTTGATGCTTTCCAAAAGCTCCAGCACATCCTCTTCCTTAATGTCTACATGCTCAAGCTTTTCAGTCCAGTCAGTTGTTCTTCTAGCCGGTAGAGGCTGTGGGTTTGGAAGCTGATCTCTGAGCTGCTGCATTGCATCTGGAAGACAGTACTAACTGCTGCTACTGTGCATCTATGGTGGAGTGAGTGAATGGCTGCTGGATCCCATGTAGTGTTGGTCGAAGCTGCATTCATCCATGCAAGTGCAGAGTGGTGCCAGAGGTTTTTGTGACCCTGGATGCCTTCTTCGAGTTCATCCGTGAAACAGTTTAAATCTTCAGGTTTTGTTTCTCCTTTTCAAGATTGCTGGGGTCCTGTCGTAGTCCATGATTTACACCTGCGCCGAAACTATATTCCTCACGGACAGTGGGTCCGAGCTCTTTGGAACCTGCCAAGTGGCCGCGTTTAGGTATGTTCAAGAGCAGCTTGGAAGGTGTGCACCTTCGGGTGTGACTTCATGGATGATCTATGTTGCCAACAGAGGCATCGTGGGAAACCGAAGCATTGCAATAGTGGGCGCGGCTGTCAAAGGCCTCTGCACCGAGTGTTCTCGTATTCTCTCTCCCTTGATGGGAAAAACAGTTTGCTGATACTTGAGTCGGGGAAGCTTGAAATAAGCGACGCTGCAGACGGTAACTTCAAAACAGTGAGCTGTTGGCCTACCCTCTCACTGCGGCAGAAGTGATGTCCCTCTGTCCCTCGTTTGTGAGAGACGTCGAGGTGTTGGGATGGACAGTGGTTTTTGAAGGACTTTAGAGCATGGTCTGTAAGGCCTGCTATTGCTTGTGGGTGGTGGGGGGCTGATGCCTTCTTTTGGAGCAAGTGGGGGGGGCAGTGGTGATGCATGTGGGAGGGGAGGGGGCTCTGAGGTTATGTTTTTCTGTCACTCATTCTTTTGGGTTCTTCTTTTCTCTCTGTTTCATCAATGTCCACAAAGAGTAAGAATTTCAGTTTATATAGTGTATACATTCTCCGATATTAAATTGAATCATTGAACCATTGAATTACACTCGGGCTTCAGGCTTGTAGATGGTAGACGGGCTTTGAAGAGTTGGGAGGATTCTAATCCTCTGACCCGCTCTTGTAGCCACGTTACGCGTATGGCTACTCTATTTCAGTTTCTGAGCAATGTTCCCATAGTTCAGATAAAATTGGAAATAGCATTTTCTTCATTGGTATTGGTTTACTGCTGTCACATTAACCAAGATAAAGTGAAACACTTGCCTTGCACACTGTTCATACAGATCGAATCAGTACATAGTGCATTGAGCTAAAATAATGCAAAATAAAAGTGCCAAAACTACACAAAAAAAGTGAGACTTAAATTTTGCTTATCTAGAAAAGATTACAAAAGTAGAAGTCGATAAGGATAGGGCTAGACATTGTGATATTATCAAAAAGGAAGAAGATAATCTTTGTGATGGAGACAGAGGCTCACAAGAAACTCTGGTACACAAGGGAGGGGACTGCAACTGATCCGGTTCATCCAGGAGGTGGCTTGGATGGGGAACCAAATCAGTGAATGAAGTATCAATGAAAGATGGGCAAAGTAGCTTGGGGGAACTTGAGGTCCAAGTCTCTAGATGCCTCAAATTTGCCGCACAAATCAATAGGGTTGTGAAAATAGCCTATGATGTATTAACCTTCATTAATCAGGGAAGTGAGTTCAAGAGCTGTGAGATTATGTTGCTGATGTATAAAATTCTGGTTAATTCACACCTGGAGTACTGTGTCCTCTTCTGGTTGGCTCATTATAGGAAGGATGTAGAAGCTATAAAGAGGGTGCAGAGGAGATTTACCAGGATGCTACCTGGATTACAGAACATGCCTTATGAGGAAAGGTTGAGCAAGTTAGGACTCTTCTCTTTTGATAAAGGAGGATGAAAAGTGACTTGATAGAGGTGTATAAGATTGTGGGCACGTGGTTAAGGCATTGGACTAGCGACCTGAAGGTCATGAGTTCGAGCCCCAGCCAAGGGAACGTGTTGTGTCCTTGAGCAAGGCACTTAATCACACATTGCTCTGCGATGACACTGGTGCCAAGCTGTATGGGTCCTAATGCCCTTCCCTTGGACAACATCGGTGTCGTGGAGAGGGGAGACTTGCAGCATGGACAACTGCTGGTCTTCCTTACAACCTTGCCCAGGCCTGCGCCCTGGAGAGTGAAGACTTTCCAGGTGCAGATCCATGGTCTCGCAAGACTAACAGATGCCTTTATTTTATAAGATTCTGAGAGGCAAAGGTAGAGTGGACAGCAGTGCCTTTCCCCTGGAGTAGCAATGGCTAATATTAGAGAACGCATGTTTAACATGAGTGGAAGAAAGTTTAAAGAAGATGTAGCTTTTTTTTTTACACAGCGATTGATAGGTGTGGAATGCACTATCAGGGTTGATACAATTGGGACATTTAAAAGACCCTTGGATAGACTCATGAAGTAGGAAAAGTGAATGGTTATGGACAGGGTAGGGGGAAGGGAAAATTGATCATGCATAGGTTTATAGAGGTCAGCACTACACTTGTGGGCTGAAGGGCCTATACTATTCTATATTCTATGTTAATTGGAATTTTCACATTTAATACTGCCAATAAGAACACCACATGCCTATCTTGTACAGGTGATTTGATGACTTTGCTTTTCTAAATGCAATCTCCAAGATATAGGACTATAAATAACAACATTAAGGCTCATAAGTACAGGAAATAGGGAACACGTACTGCTATCTGAACATTGAAATGGAAAGTTAAAAGAGAGGAATAAAAAAAAAGAAGCAACACAAAAATGCTGCGAGGATAATCAGGTTTTGTCAAGAAGGGGAAATTATACAAAAGAGTGCATTAACAAATAGGAAATAACAATTGGCAAAATGACAAGTAGGTCCTTGCGGATGATGCCTAGTACAATATGAAAATATTAAGATTTCTGAGACAGAAGAGATTCTGCAGTTGCTGGGAATCTTGAGTAACACATAAAATGTCAGAGGAACTAAGGAGATCAGGTGGAACCTATGGAGGGAAATGGAAAGTCAGCATTTTGGGCTGAAACCCTTCATCAGGACTGGAAAGGAAGAGGCAGAGGAAGAATAAAGAGGATGGGGAGGGAAGGGGGAGCACGAGCTGATACGTGATAGGTGAATCCAAATGAAAGGAAAGGTGGGAGGCTGGGGGAAGGCTGATGAAAGGGAATGATGTGAGAAGCTGGGAGGTGAAAGGTGGAAAAGTTGCTTTCCTAAATTCAATTACCAAGAAACAAGACAATAAATAGTGATCAGTTAAATACTGGAAATAGAGATGTCATCTCTTCCAACTATCATCTCCAAGCTTCTCCACTGTAGATGTTAGAAATCCAAAATAGAAACAGAAAATGATTTTAAAAACCTCAGCAGGTGATGCCATACCTGTGGAAAGAGAAACAGTAAAGTTTTAGGCCTGGGATTCTTTGTCAGAACCAAGGAAAGAAACAAGATAGTCTTGGTAGCAGGAAGACTTAGCGGCGGGCTTGGGAGGAGAAGACGCAATAGGTGGAATAAATTTCTCCGATTGAGTGAAATAATAGGGCAGTTAAGGTAACAATAACATTCACCCCTTGCCTCTCCCCTCCCCACCTTCTCATCTGAAGAAAGAGAGAGCATCTAATTGAAACTTACAACATTCAGAAAAGCTGCCAGACAGATTGTTGCGAGGAATAAACTTCTCCTAGCTGGGGTGTCTAAATAACGGGATCAGTCCCAACCTACAGAGCAAGAGATACCGAACTGAGCGGAGAAATTTCTACACACAAGGGTGGTGAGCCGATGGAATTCTCTACTACAAAAGGCTGTACAGGATTAGCCATGGAATATACTTAAGAAGAAAATAGGAAGATTTGCAGATGATCCATCATGATCGTACTGAATAAAGCAAACTCACAAAGTTAAACGACTGACTGTTGTCACAATTCTTCTTGGTCTTTACATTTGTGGCCAGATGTGTAGCCTGGCCATATTGGAGAGGGAGCAAACTGGGTGCATACCTTTGAAATATACTCCCAACCCTCAATCTCTAATCCTTTACCCAGTCAGCAGATCAGTCCTACTAGTAGCCATTCAATCTTCAGTCATCTCAGATTCCTTCACCCCACCCCACCCCTACCAAGTGCCCAAAACTAAACAGGCAAACCAAACTTTCATACTCCTGTTTACCAGGCAAAGCTGTTAACAAGTCATGTTCTCTAACTGATATCTGCAATCCATTCTCCCTCTTTTATCTTAAATCCTGATCTTACCAAGCTCTGCTCATAGTTTTACTGAGTGTAAGCTTACATCATTACAAAAAAAACACATTCATTCTTATAATCATGGATTGACAGGGATGTCTTCAGGAGAGTAAGGTTCATGAATTCAGTTAATTCTCAACAAGACCACATTTCCATCTTTTGACCAGATCTTCTAAAATGTGAAATACAGTAGATAGGTCCAAGGTCGACTTACATCTGAATGTTATAAATGTAGACAGCAATCACTTTCTCATCATTCTCAAATTAGATTACTTGAAATATCTTGTTTTCTAATGTTAAAATTAAAGAGCAGAAATTTTGGATGAAACCTTCTTCAAAGCTGTTTTTTTCAGTTATTAAAAAGTGAAACAAGAATTATGGATAAATATATTAATTGTATAAATTTAAATAATAACTGTAGCTCGAATACCTGAATCCAGCCTCCATCTTAGGGGTTCCCAGCCTGGGGTCCACAGACTTCTTGCTTAATTGTATTGGTCCACAGCATTGAAAAGATCAGGAACCTCTAGACAACTTGTCAGAATTTTTTTTGTTCTCTCAGATATTAATGCAGAGCCTTACTTGCACTAAATTCGCAGAGGAGGAATTTAGTCTGGGCCTGCTTTCAAAATACTCTGTACCATATTAAGGATCTGATTCACGCACTTCTGCAAGTTATTGAGCAGGTTGTGATCCGCAGTGGAAAGGAGCCAGATCAAACTGTGAGACTCAGCACTAAAGCTAAGATTAAAAAAAAATGCCAGAGAAAATGCTGCCAAAAATACTAGCAATTCTCAGCAGATCAGATAGACTCTGTGGAAAGAGAAACAGAGTTAATGCTTCAAGTCAATGACCTTTCTTCAGGTCAGCTGAAGCCAAAACTGTTGAAGCGTTCAAACAAATGGGCAATTCAGCATGGGCTGTGGTTCCAATTTTTTCTCCCGTTAATCTCAAACCCTCACTTGGGATCTCTGACAATAGCTGCTCAAAACTAGTGCATGAGCTTCAATTTTGTGGTCTTCCCTAATTCTTCTACAGTCATTCTTTGGTGCCCATCCACTTTATGTGAAATTCTTCAAGGTTCTTTTTCTTTAAGGATGTTATATATATTCAAATTAGGATTTAAGGGTAAAAGTACCAACCCCAATCTCCTACTGGTGAAACTTGCTTGAACTGGATGCAATTGGAAGGGAACCAATTGCAGGCAATTAACAGTCACTTGACCACAACAGAACTGAAAGTGGGAACTGTGTAAAGGTGTTGGGTGATTCCGTCCCTTTAATTTTTCACTAAGAGAGAAGACATGGGTGGGGGGGGGTTAGGTTTTGTTAAAAAGTACTAACATAGTAAATTCAAAATGAACACATTAACTATATTTATGCACTACTCTTCCATGGAATAATTCTGATGTTCATGCTTCTGAAAAATTGTAAGAGTCAAAAATTTAATTCTCTCTGTGAAGAACTCTATTCATTCAGGCATTGAATCATTATAGTAATGGATCTGGCTTCCACAGAGGCCATACAGTTTGATGGATGCAGATGGTAAACTTCAGCAAAAATATACATTTTGATGATGAATGGAGGTTATTGATATCAAAGAGATAATATTGAAGAAGGCTGTATCCTTTTAGTCATAGAGTCGTAGTCATAGAAAAATATAGGACAGAAACAATCCCTTCAGCCCTTCTAGTCCATGCCAAACCATTCAGCTGCCAAGTCCCGACTACCTGCAACCGCACCATGGCCCCTACTATCCCATGTACCTATCCAAACTTGTCTTAAACATTGAAATCAAGCTTGTATGCATCACTTAAACTGGCAGCTCATTCTACACTCTCATGACCCTCTGAGCAAAGAGTTTCCCCTCATGTTCTGCTTAAACTTTTCAGCTTTCACCTTTAAACCATGACCTCTAGTTGTAGTCCCACCCAACTTCAGTGGAAAAGGTGTGCTTGCATTTACCCTATCTATATCTATCATCATTTTGCATACCTCTATCAAATCTCCCTTCAATCTTCTAATGCCCCAAGTCCTACCAACCACTGAGCACATCTGCATGCAACACTGTCATAGGAATCATCCATTATCAGAGATCCCCACAACCTAGGTCACGCGCTCTTCTCACTGCTGCCATAAGGTAGAAGATACAAGAGCCTCAGGACTTGCACCACCAGGTTCAAGAACAGTTACTACCCGTCAACCATCAAGCTCTTGAACAAAAGGGGATAACAACACTCAACTTCACTTGCCCCATCATTTAAATGTTCTCACATCCAATGACCTCACTTTCAAGGACTCTTTAGCTCATTATCTCATATTCTCATTATTTATTGCTATTTAATTATATTTGCATTTGCACAGCTTGTTGTCTTCTGCACTCTGACTGATCTTTCATAGATCCTGTTATAGTTATGCTGCTATAGATTTGTTGAATAGGCCCACAGGAGAATTAATTTCAGGGTTGCATACAGTGATACATACAGTATTGATAATAAAATTCACTTTGAACTTTGAATAAGGTCTTAACCTATTCAATCTTTCCATATCATTCAGGTCCTCCAATCAAGGCATCCTTGTAAATTTTCTCTGTACTCTTTTCAACCTTATTTGCATCTTTCCTGTATGTAGGTGACCAAAACTGCACACACTACTCCTAATTAGGCCTCACTAACATTTTATACAACTTTAACATAACATCCTATCTCCTGTACTCAATATTTTGATTTATGAAGGCCAATGTGCCAAAAGCTTTCTTTATGACTTATCAACCTGTGCCACCTCTTTCAATTAATTATAAACCGATATTCTCAGATCCCTTTGCCCTACTGTTCACTGTGTAAGACCTACCCTGGTTGGTCCTACTGAAGTGCAATGCCTCACACTTGTCTGTGTTAAAATTCTATCTGACAATTTTACATTGCATTTTTCCATCTCGTCCAGATCCCGCTTCAAGTTCTGATAGCTGTCCACTACACCCCCAATCCTGATGTCATTCACAAATTTGCTGATCTAGTTAACCAATTATCCAGAGCATTGATGCAGATGACAAACAACAATGGAGCTAGCACTGATCCCTGCAGCACTGCACTAGACATAGGCTTCCAGTCAGGGAAGCAGTTGAGGCTTCTTCACTAAATATATTTAAGAAACAGTTAGGTAGGTTTTTACGTAGTAAGGAAATTAAGGGTTGTGGGGAAAAGGCAGGTAGACGGAGCTGAGTTTACGGACAGATCAGCCATGATCTTATTGAATGGCGGGGCAGGCTCGATGGGCCAGATGGCCTACTCCTTCTCCTATTTCTTATGTTCTAATGATTCTCCTTCACCTTGCCTGCTAGGGCAACCTCATGCCTTCTTTTAGCCCTCCTGATTTCTTTCTTAAGTGTTCCCTTGCATTTCTTACACCCTTTAAGCACCTCATTTGTTCCTGCCTGCCTAAACCTGCAGAATACCTTTTTTTTCCTAACCAGGGCCAGGGAATAAAAGGTAAAGATAACAGGTTCCTTAAACCTGTTATCTTTACCTTTTATTCTGACAGGCACATACAAGTTTTGTACTCTCAAAGTTTCACTTTTGAAGGCCTCCCACTTCCCAAATACACCTTTGCCAGATAAACTGCCTGTCCCAATTCACACTTACCAGATCCTTTCTGATACCATCAAGATTGGCCTATCTCCAATTTAGAATTTAAGAATCTCAACCCGCAGACCAGACCTATTCTTTTTCATATTTACTTTAAAATTAATGGCATTATAATCACTAAGTGTTCCACTACATAAACTTCTGTCACCTGCCCTGTCTCATTCCCTAATAGTAGATAAAGTATCACACACTCACTCGTTGGGACTTCTGTGTGCTGATAAAGAAACTTTCCTGAATACATTTGAGAAACTCTATCCCATCTGGTCCTTTTACATTATTGGAGTCCCTTCCAGGATGTGGAAAGTTATAATCACCCACTATCACAATCTTATTTTTCTTTGAACAGTCTGAAATCTCTCTACACATTTGTTTCTCCAAATCCATGGACTGTTGGGCGGTCTATTATAGAGCCCCATTAGCCTGGTCATACCTTTCAGATTCCTCAGTTCCAACTTGAAAGCCTCAGTATATGAGCTGTCCAGTCTGTCCTGACTGAGCAATGCCTTCATATCCAGCCGCCTCCTTCAGACCCTTCTGCTCTGTCGCATCTAAAATAACAGGACCCCAGAATACTTATGCCAATCCTGTCCCTTCTGCAACCAAGTCTTACTAATGGCTACAATATAATTCCATGTGTTGATCCATGCCCTGAGTTCATCCACCGTTGCTACAATACTTCTTTAAATAATGGCAAAAGAACATAAGCTAACAATAAGACAGGAAGCTGGTAATTTTGCTTTGGTTAAAAACCAGCTGACTTCAATTTGCATAACAGTCTACATTCCTTGACAGTTTCAATAGTTTTAAAACATTCAACACAAAAACAAATGATTCAGTAATGATTCAAGAGAAAGTTTATAGAAATGCTTGACAATGTAACCAGGTCATTTGACATCCACCTAATCAAACGTAGAAATGGAATCATTTTATAAATTGGATCTTACATCACACCCTAAGTCATTACCATAATTTACTGTAAGTCACAAAGTATCTGTATTTTCTTTCTTCTATAGGGATGATCAAGGGACATTTACATTGGTGACATTTCCACAGGAAATGCAGCCCTCAAATGTGAACATTCTCAGTCCATAAAGTTAGCCATTAGTGTTTTTATACAAATCATACAAAGTTTACTGCAAGGATCATTAGACTAGTACTCCAAGTACTGTATATTGAATAAAGGCAGTGTCATGGGCCCCATGTAGATAGCAACAGTGCCCTGGCTTGGGAAGTTGACAAGGATTTAAAAAATCATTTTGGATCAATTATCTTGCACAACAGTTGATGTGGGTCATTGGTGGGGAACTGGTGAGCAGTGGGGGGAAACTGGGAAGATTTCCCCCTGCTTGGATATTTTGCAACTGATTGTAAAATGGGATAGGCAGTTATCTTCTTTAGGATAGTCTTTGAAATGTCTGCCTGAAAAAGTCTATAAATGCTGGAGAGACTGAATGGACGTGATCCCACCATGATGTTTGGATCAGAGTCAAAGATTTGTACAACACCAAAACGGGCTCTTCACCCCATCATGTCATGCTCTCTGACGTGCCTATCCACATGAATCCCATTTGCCCAAATTAGAATGATATCCTTTTATACTTTCCCTCTTCAGGTGCTTGTCTAAACAGCTCATAATATTCTGATTGTATTTGCCTGCCCCACTCCCTCCAGCGGCACGTTCCAGATTCAGTCACTCATTGTGTGATAGACATAACTCTCAAATCCCTTTAAATTTCCCCCCTTTCCCCTTTAAACTGATGCCTTCTTGTTTTTGCCAACCCTACTATGGGTTAAAGATTCTGACTATCTACCCCATCTAAACATTGTATAGTGCCCTACCATTTTCTGGATATGATTATACTGTATATAACCACTGTTTGATTTCCCAAATTCTCACCTCACACATATCAGTATTATTCTGCTCAGCTTTCTAGCTCCTTCCCCTCTCCAATCTAAACAAAATTTATTTCTCTTATTTTCCTAAAGTTTAATACTCCCCATTGTTGTGAGTTCCCATTCTCACCTCTGTGCCGTGCTGAAGAATTTGGTCTTAATTGGAAGGTAGTGATAAACTATAAACATTCTCAATTACTCCCATGGCTTGCAGATGTAATATTGAGACTTGATACAGAAAAAAAACGATTAAGACACATTATCTGACATGAATGGCCTGTTTGTGAAATGGTATTTCAGAAATGCAATGTGTGTAAAATGAAGGTCAAAATTAAGGGAAGAAATTTAAAGAAAATACTGCAATACCAGTTGCTTGATTAGAGTTCTCTAACCCAATCAATATTCATCTTTAGCCAGCACAATCGAATCACCCAGTAACCAGGCAAATAAGAAAAAACGAGTTCATATATTTCAGACAATTTCTGAAATGAACTTATGACAATAAAACAGAATTCATAATGAATAAATTTAATTTTCAGCACTCTACCTACTCCAAACAATTCTGCAACCGAAGTCGCTTCTTCACTCGGTGTGCATGTGTTTATTGCTGGTGAGATCTACTGCCAAAGTTTATTATGATCTCTGTATAATCGGGCTACATCGCAATGCCAGCAGACTGAACTGTTCCGGATAGGCTGCAGTGGGTTGTAGACTTGTCCAGTTCCAACAGAGTCTCCCAACCATCGAGGACACCTTGAAAAGGTGGTACCTCAAGAAGATGGCATCGTCATTAAGGACCTTCACCATCCAGCTCAGCCCTCTTCTCATTAGGGACGGGGCACAGGAGCCCGAGGACCCACACTCAATGTTTTAGGAACATTGGATCTCTGAATGGTCATGGACCTCTGGGCACGACCTCGCCATTTCGCTCTCTTTTTGCATAATTTATTTATTTTTATATTGCTTATTGTTAACTATAGCAGCACTGTACTGCTGTTGGCAAAACAACAAATTTCATGACATTTGTCAGAGATAATAAGCCTAATTCTGACTTCCATAAGTGGTGAATTATCCATGCTCAATCTCACTGACCCACCATCTTCAGAGATCACCAGTAAAAGCTTCCTGAATGAGTTCAGTTCCTTTTTTCATTCTAAGCATGGTGGATAATTGATACCAAGTAAAACTAAGTAGCTATTCTTAACCAAGACATCCAACAAACTGTCTTGAACAATGTAAATAAACAAGCACATTCATACGACATCCCTGAGCACTGCACTGCATTTGTTAATGAGGTCATATATCTTTTTAAATCATTCTCGCCTCCCCAAAAAAAATGAACTTTTACTTCAAGCAAACACAGGATTGCATAAGGTGCAACGAAAGCACATGGTTCTTCAATTACTCTGGCAGCTTCATTACTTTCTCAATCTCCAGTCTGAGAGTGCTTTTATCTGTTGGCATCTGTACGTACTGTTTTAGTTATAATGTCTTCTTTTGGAGATTATGAACAGGTTATAAAATCACTGGGGACCTGCAGTTCAGAAAATGCCTCAATTTCAGATGACCCTTTATTGCCAAACAGTGTGAAGGCATTTTCACCAGTAAATGGTGGTGTGGTGGATAGTGCAACACTATTACAGCTTGGGGCATCAGAGTTCAGAATTCAAATCCGCCACCATCTGTAAGGAGCTTGTACGTCCCCCCATGAATGTGTGGCTTTCCTCCAGAGGCTCGTTTCCTTCCACAGTCCAAAGACGTACCAATCAGTAGGTTAATTGGTCATTGTAAATTGTCCTGTGATTGGGCTAGTGTTAAACAGGTGGGTTGTTGTGTAGAACGGCTCATTGGGCCAGAAGGATCTGTTCCGCACTGCATCTCTAAATAAATTAATAAAACTGTTAAAGCTGAAAAAGTAGCCGTGGTAGGCAATAATGATTTGTAGCTCCAGCTCATTAGTCTACGTGCAGGATTAATAGTTATAGGGAAAGGTGAAATAGGTTAGGATTTTATTCCCAAGAACATAGGAGAATGAGGGGAGACTTAACACAGGTATACAAAATTATGAGGCATATAGATAAGGTAAAAGCAAGCTTCTTCCACTGAAGCAGGGTGAGACTGGAACTAGAAGTCAAGGGTGAAAGGAAAAATGTTTAAGGGGAACATGAGGGGGAATTTCTTCACTCAGAGGATGGTGAGAGTGTGGAACGAGCAGCCAGTGGAAGTGGTGGCTGTGGGTTCAATCTCAACATTTCAGAGAAGTTTGGTTAGGTAGGTGGATGGGAGGGGATGGGAGGGGATGGGAGGGGATGGGAGGGGATGGGAGGGGTATGGTCCCGGTGCAGGTCGATGGAACTAGGCAGAATAACAGTTTGGACTAGATATGCTGAAGGGTCTGATTCTGTGCTGTTGTGCTCCATGGCTCTGACTTTTTGCTGTTCCTTCATTAATCTAACATTGGACTCGTTGCACTTTGTGAGAGATCTGCTTTGATAGCATTCTCAGCTTTCTTATTTAATTGTGGATAACGTATTAATTATTATTGCTTTATCATTGTCTTATGCACAGTGAAAAGCTTTTATTTTTGTGCCATCCAAGCAGATCATGTCATATACAAGTACCTAGAGGTAGCGAAAAAAGAGAATTCAAAACATAGTGTAGCAGTTATAGAGAGAGTGCAGTGCAGGCAAAGGAATAAAGTACAAGGGTCACAACAAAGCAGAGTGAGTAATCAAGAACTTACCTTTAGTGTACAAGAGGTCTGTTGAAGAATCTGATAGTAAGGGTCAGAAATTATCCTTGACTCTGGTGGGATGCACTTTCAGGCTTTTGTATCTTCTGCCCAGTGGGAGAGGAGAGAAGACAGAATAACCAGGGTAGGATGCATCTTTGATTATTGTGACTGCTTTCCCAACGCAACAGAAGGTGTAGATGGAGTCGATGGAGGAGATGCCAGTTAGCTTGATGGACTGGGTTGCGTTCACAACTCTGCAGTTTCTCGTGGACTTGGCGGAGTAGTTACCATACCAAGCTGTGGTGTAGCCGGATAGGATACTTTCTATGCTGCATCTGTAGAACTTCTGTAAGAGCCATCAGTAACATATAATGGCAGGTCAATTAATGTGTCAAAAGTTCCATGTATTTGCAAACAGTTTAAATTCTATTGATGAGAAGTATGATTTACATCAGTAACAAGGATGCCTGATTGGCCAAACCTTGAGAACGTTCATTTCATTTGAAGCTCATTCATAGCACTGCTAGACCAGGCAGCTGAATTAACTCAGAAAGATCAGCACTAATCTTTTCCATGGCCAGGTCTAAAACAGGCTGAACTGAAGCCTTACTTGGCAGACAATGATATGCCAAATAATTACCAAATCTTGGAATTTATTGTTTGAGCTTAGGCCTTTGGTCACTCGAGGCATCCTCAGATGCTATGAATGCAACCTTCTCTGTTGATGTGTGTCTGCATTAGTTCTTCACGCATACAGCTAGTACCACAAGTTGATGTCATTTAACTATTAAATTTTCTCATGTAATTGGTTCATCTCAAAATTCAGAGGAAAGATACAAGCACCTGAACCTGACTCTGGGCTACCCTCGTTACATAATAATTATAATTGCTTCTGAATTGGATCTGCAGCCTCTAGACCGGGGTTCCCAACCTGGAGCTCAAAGACCTCTCAGTTAATGGTAGGGGTCCATGGCATTTAAAAGGTTGGGAACCTCTGCTCTAGATGAATACATCAATTATGAGATTCATCTTCTCCTTCAATGCAGATGCAAGACTGGTTAAGAAAAAGGGTCAAGATCAAATTTTTATTACTGTTACACATGGTCAACTTGGGTAGCAGTAATTCATGCCTTCTATATATACTAGAAACCTAAAGCATGGACCTCCAGGCAATGGAAAGATAGCACCAATTTCCACATTATCCCCCAAAAGTTTAGAAGGATACATGAACCTCCATCAGTCTGTTTGAGAAGCCCGACATCATAAAATAATTTCTATTCCTTAAGCCCTCCCTTAATTCCTGCATTTTTCTTCGGAAAATTTCTCGCACACAACAGATCCCAAAGGGCATCCACATTCTGCAAAACCTTTCAAAACGTAAGTAGCCAAATAAAATTCTTTGTAAGCTCATGCAAGACTCACTTCAAACACCTGGGGTTGTAAAACTTTAGTACCAAATAGGTAAGTAGCCATAACTTTTGAGAGAAAATGTTCTTTTAATTCAATTTTATTCAAATTGTTAGGATCTCGGCATCTCAGATAATTTCCGGACCCTCATAGTAATATGCAGTTCATCACCCAGATCGTAAACGCTGAACTCACTGACAATGAAAGCTTTTATTCCTTGATTCCCATGAACTATGCTGACTGTCCACTTTAGGAATAGCTAACATTTGTCCTTGGCACTTGTGCAAAATAAATTGCACTTTCTGCACTTATCTATTTTACCAAAAGCAAAAGACAGTTCTCATTTACTTTCCATGGTTCCAAACCCTTGTGTCCTCAGATCGCAGCTATTTTCTTCCTGCTCGAGATTGCTCTGACTTCACATGCTGTACTCATATTCTGTCCTGTTGATACACTAAGCTGAGCCTCAATGCTCTCTGCTCTGTGACAAATTTCATTAGTTCTTTGAAGAAATCTTCCATGCACCCTCTAATCTATTCCCACACAGCCTCTGAGAAATCCTTTCATAAAACGTGCGCTCATGAGCTTCATAATGTATTGCTCATGGGACCCGCCAGCTTTTACCTTCTGAGAGTTAAGTTATTCCCTCGAGGAAAAGCTTCACGCTGCTGGTAATGCTGAGAAAATTTTCACAACACTGATACCATCTCAATTCATCCCTCTCTGCAGCCAGTTTGTCCAACTGGAAACAACACTACAAGCTTCTGCCCCACTGCGGTTGTGCGCTACATGGACTTGTTCCATCTTCTGATCCGAGCAGCCAAGATGCCTTGAGTAGCCTCCGATTTTCGGTAACATTGGCTCAAGGGATGTTTGTGGATGAAAATGACATCATGCTCAGGCTGATAAATTGGAATAATATATCTAGTGCTGAAAATGTTAGGATGAATGTCCTGCATTCTTTACTTCTGGGAAAAAACTCCACATTTTGTTAGTGCTTGTGGAGGTGGTAAGGAATCCAGCAGAGCCAGTGGGGACATAGTTACATTTTCAATGTAAGAATTTCATCAAAACAGAATTATAGTTCCTTTAGATAGGGCATACATCTCTTTAGTTAAAGCTGACTCTGGCCTGTTGATGAAGCCATGCTGACCAGAACTGATATAATACTGCAAGGCTTCAGTTAACTCTGCCTGCACATCTAGCCAGTGGTAAATGATTTATTACTATCACAGTGAAAAAGTTTGCTGTGCATGCCATCCACACAGATCATTTCATTACAACAGCATATTGAAACAGTGCAAGGGAAGAAGAATGACAGAATGCAGAATAAGCACTACAGTTGCAGAGAAAGTGCAGTCCAGGCAGACAATAAGCTGCAAAATCATAATGAGGTAGATTGTGAAGTCAAGAGCACATCTCATTGTACTAGCAAACAGTTAAATAGTCTTACAACAATGGATAGAAGTTGTCCTTGAGTCTGATAATACATGCTTTCAAAGACTTTATACCTACTGTCTGATGGAAGGATGACAAAGAGAGATGGTTGAGGTCTTTACTTCGGTTGACTGCTTTATCAAGGTAGAAAGAAATATAGAAACAGTCCAGCTTAACATTCTAAACATTCAAAACCCTGCAACACAGTATCAAAAAATGAAAATAACTTTTAAAGAAATGGAACACACAGCACTAGAAAACAGAGAAAATTATATATACATTGATTCAAAAAAAATGAACATGAAGACTCAGTTCCAAACACACCAACCCTTTCCACCATTTACAAATCACGATGTGATGGAATACTCTCTTTTTGCCTGGATGAGTACAACTCCAACATTTCTCAAGAAGCTGGGCATCACACAAAGAGCCAATTTGACTGACACCCAAAGAATCATCAGTCCTTTTCTGTAAGTTATCATTAATTAGATTTAAAGTCTATATTAGACTATATGACACATCATGATTCCTTAATAATACAACAGTCTTTTGTGTGCATCTTGAGAATATTTTTGTTAATTCCCAATTTATTGCATCTAACTCAATGGCTGAGACATTGTCACATTGGTACTTTGATATCAGGGCCACATTTTAAAATTACTCTTCTTTTAAAATTCAGATTCTTCCCTTTTGCCATATATCTCTTCCTCACCAACAGAACAGGTAGGTCATGAAACCTTAATGAACTTTCTAACTAATGCTCTTTCAATGGTTAAATTGCCTCTATATTCAAATTCCTGCCATCCATCTTCTCATGTTGGTTCTTTGTGCAGCAAATCATGCCAAAGTTCTGCCTCCTTTTGGCTGGGAGCATTATCCTGACTCACTGCATCACCAGGCAGTCTTGACATGTTTTAAGTAAGAAATGAATGAATGTAATTATCAAGTTAGTACCAAACTGCAGACACAATTTTGTTCTAGAAGAAATGGGTTGGAGAAATCCATTTTACTGAGGAACTTGATACACAGCAAGGAGACTTCTATCTCACTTCCCTGAGCTGGGCTGTTATCCCAAATCTTACAGGATGAAGAACATTACAGATTCTTTGTGCCTTTCAGTTCTCCAGACTACTCTGCAGAAAAAAAAATCAAAACAAAATGGAAACTCGTGTATTTTCTCTCTGCTTTTGATTTGCATCTGTCACATTTTCTGACAGTCTAGCCGTCACAGATGTTCAATGACCAGTTCCTGCAGCAGGGTTTCGACCCGAAACATTGACAATTCATTTCCTCCACAGTCCTGCTGAGTCCTTCCAGCAGGTTGATGATTGTTTGATGACCAAGGTCTTTTGATAACTCCCTCGGCTGGACATAATGGTAGCCAGAGACATCTCACCTGAATTTCACTTCCATTCCACCTTGCCAAATTTCTATCCATAATGTTTAATCATGTTAAATTACTTTTCCTCTGCACTAGTTATCAATTAAGTATATGTCTGTCAATTATCTCTTCTTTACCTAATATAAATGAGTAATCTCAGTAATTGAAGCCCTCATTATAGATTTGCACTCTGGGTAGTTTGGAAAATGAGCATAGAATGAAAGTTGTCATGAACCATGAGATTTCTCAAAATTAATTCATATTCATGAATGTTCTGAAATGTTGCTCAGAGCCAGAACAATACCGGGAATGTTTATTTTCTCATGATTGCCTTGTTTCCAGACTCTACATATGGAATGATTGCATGATTAGAGCAACGTAGCAAATATTGCTACATATATCACATGACTAACAAAGCAAAATGAATGTGTAACACACTGATGCTGATATGGACATAGAAATCCAATCACATATTAAAAAAATGGAAAAGGTTATATGTGTGAAAAAAGTACATGATAATTGTGAATTCCTTATCCAAATAAAAATAAAATTAAAAAAAATCCAATCACATATTATGTGTAAACATGAGGAATTCTGCAGATGCTGGAAATTCAAGCAATACACATCAAAGTTGCTGGTGAACGCAGCAGGCCAGGCAGCATCTCTGGGAAGAGGTACGGTTGACATTTTGGGCCGAGACCCGAAACGTCAACAGTACCTCTTCCTAGAGATGCTGCCTGGCCTGCTGCGTTCACCAGCAACTTTGATGTGTGTTGCACATATTATGTGCGTTGAATTGGAGTATAAAGTCGATTGTGTATAGCAATGTGGACTTTATGGTGTGTATTGCTCTAGTCTGACATTCAATATGGTGACCTGTGCATATATTGCTCATAAGGGGCGTAGAGAAAACAATCTCTTGGCAGAGATGGTGCTTGGTGTTGGAGGGCTGGCCGGAGGCTCGAAGTTTTCAGACGGACTCAAGAGTCGGCTGTGGTCGGGTGCTTCCAGGATGCTGCATTGGCAAGTTTGTGGCGCTGGAAGCTCATGGCAGGGACAGTTTTCTTCCTTCTACTGTCTGCGTGAGATGATGGGACTTAAGAGGCTTTGAGACTTTTTTTTATAACAGTGCCCATGGTCTGTCCTTTATCAAATTATGGTATTGTTGCACTGTTGTAACTATATGTTATAATCATGTGTTTTTTGTCAGTTTTTCAGTCTTGGTCTGTCTTGTGTCTCTGTGATAGCACACTGGAGGAACATTGTATCATTTCTTAATGCATGCATTACTAAATGACAATAAAAGAGGACTGTGTGTCCTCATAATCTAATCTACATCCCTTGCTCAACTGATGTTCCAAAGTGAAATAAATTTTAAAAATCTGTAGTGAATACTGTACTCAATTTGGTAAGCACAGCACAACCAGAGAGCAGGGTCAAAACTTGTACTTGCATATAATTGCAATTTCTGTCATTGACAAAAAGTCAGATATCTAAACATTAACTCTGTTTCCCTCTCCACAGATTCTAACTGACCTGAGTATTTTCAATACATGTTGTAGATTTCAGATTCCCTGCATCTGCGTGATTTTAGTAAGCAAAATTATTGAAAGGCTGGAGCATCATTTACTTTTTTTAGCTCTGCAGAGATGAATTGTGGCTTCACTGGCTTACAGTTCCACTAAGATTAGGAGAGGGGGCAAAATACCAGGCAATCCTCAGAGGGGGAGAGCAGCGCTGACCAGGAGTGTCTGGCCAGGAGCGTGGCTACCTCCACCTTTCTAAGGAACAACAGAGAACAAGTTTTCAAACCCAGTGTGTTAGAGGGATTGTGGTTTTCTTTCCCATCATCACTTCCACAATGACCTATTGGCTGGAGCAGGAGCAAACCTAGTTGTAGTGCTTAAGATAAGTATCAAAGCAACTGGTAAGTGCTCTCCTCTAGACGCAACAGAATTGTCTTTACTGAGCATTCACATTCTGAAAAACAAGAAATAAAGCTTGCTCAAATTGTGCAGCTGAGAGGAGTCTAGTTTGCAATTTTTGACCTTTCCAGTATCCATTGCATAATTGTTACTTGCAAGTTTTCCACCTACTTTATGCTTTGAACACCCTTGTAACAAAGAATAAGAGTAAAAACAATTAAGTTATTCTTTCTCAGAATAAAGTTGAAGCTGGAAATCCCCATCATCCCAGGCCAGTTCATTTTCCCTCTCAGACTCTTGGAGACTGGCACAGAAGCAAGAGCCCCGTGAAGCCAATGGCTTGCAAAGTACTGTTAGTTTTAATCAGTGTTCAGAATAATATTTTATCATGTCTTATTACAAATGTAATATTTGGTGTCCTGAAGAGAAAGGCTATACATAGTTGAAAACTCATTTTTATGCACACATTTTTTCTCTCACTCTCCTTTTTCTCCCTCTGAATATGCCTCTTGCCCATCCTCTGGGTCAACCCCCCCCTTGTCTTTCTTCCCGGACCTCCTGTCCCATGATCCTCTCATATCCCCTTTTGCCTATCACCTGTCCAGCTCTCAGCTCTATCCCTCCCCCTCCTGTCTTCTCCTATCATTTTGGATCTCCCCCTCCCCCTCCAACTTTCAAATCCTTTACTCACTCTTCCTTCAGTTAGTCCTGACGAAGGGTCTTGGCCTGAAACTTCGACTGCACCTCTTCCTATAGATGCTGCTTGGCCTGCTGCGTTCACCAGCAACTTTGATGTATGTTGCTTAAATAATTAGTTAATTGATTTCACTACTCAGCTTCCAGTATGTTTGGTAGCATTTAAAAAAATTAGAATTTAATTGCTTGATGTTCCTCTGAATACTGCTGGACTGGGGGGAAAAAAATTCCTCCCTCGTTAGTGCCTTTTGTGATATTGGAATCATTCATTTGAGTCAACTAGAGTTTCAGTTTATAATTTTACAGGCAAATTAGTATCTAAACCATTTGCAAACTTTGGCCCAAATAAATGTGGCACTTTGAGATGCTTCCAACTGACGCTTCCAATTGAGCTCCATTTAATATTAAGTAGTTCTGAACAACTTTAAGAGCTTTAGTTACTGTTTTCTGAACCCCAAGATATTTCAACTAGATAAGTTTTCCCATCATGATTTAGCACACGGGTGGTGTGTGCTGTGGCCTACAACAGTTCCCAATTTGTTATCTATGCTCAGCTTAGAAATGTTACTGAGTTTGCTACGAGTACTGCCCTTAGCGCTTATGCCCATTCAGATGATGCCAATATATATATATACCTTTAAAAAACTGCCAGGATGCGTTTTTTTTTTCCATTCTGAAGGCTGCATTAGAACAAGAGGGAAGTAGCACCCTGAAGAGACGGCCGGTGGTGCGTCGTTGCCGTTAGGGATCACGGGGAGCGGGGTCACAAGAAAAAGCTCCCTCTGTGGCGGCCACAGCGCTGAAGTGAGGAGGCTGTCGTGAGGGTGGGGGAGGGGTGCCACACTGCGCAGTGAGCGGTTCCGCGCCTCTCTGTGGACAAATGGTCCACTACGCTCGACACGCTTCTCAAAGTGGAGAGCGTCGCAACCCGGACACCTGGCAGGTGGTCTGAAGCGAATTCGAAACAGGTGTTCGTCACAGCAGGGTTCGCGGCGTTGGACTCCGCTCTCCGTGGCTATAAAAAGTAGAGTGAAACCTAGCAACCAGGTGTGAAACACGCTGAGCATTAAAGCAGGCAAATGCAGACGACAGATCGATGTTTCGGTCGGAGCTAGTTCGTGTTTTGTCGTCCATCTGCCGAGGGGTGTGTGCCTTGTTTCATCTGGAATAAGGAAGGAGGTTAGGTTACACAGCAGTGAGAGCTGCGGTCCCTCACAGTATTATCATAACCACGAGTAAATTACTGAAAATTCAGTCGTGCCAGAGTGACATCGAGCCCATCGGACACAACTTCAATTGGATGCAATTACTGTTGGGTAAACATACGACCAAATGAACTAGGGTTCTGTGTAGCTCGGGGGAAATGGATGGATCGATTTTTAAGACCATAAGACATAAGAGCAGAATTAGTCCGTTCAGCCCATTGATCCTGTTCTGCCTCATGGCTGATCCCGGATCTCTCAATCCCATACACCTGCCTTCACGCCATATCTTTTGATGTCCTGACCGATCAAGAAACGATCAACCTCCACCTTAAATATACCCACGGACTTGGCCTCCACCACAGTCTGTGGGAGAGTATTCCACAGATTCACTACTCTCTAGCTAAAAAAAAAATTCCTCCTTACCTCTGAGTGCTAAAGGTTCAATTTTGAGGCTATGGCTTCTAGTTCTGGATACCCCCACCATGGGAAACATCCTCTCCACGTCCAGCCCATCTAGTCTTTTCAACATTTAGTAGGTTTCAATGAGATCCCCACACATCCTTCTAAATTCCAGTGATGCCAAAAGCTGCCAAACATTCCTCATATGTTAACCCCTTTATTCCTGGAATCATCTTCATGAACCTCCTCTGGACTCTCTCCAATGACAACACATCCTTTCTAAGATATGGGGCCCAAAACTGTTGACAATACTTTAAGTGCAGCCTGACTAGTGTCTTATAAAGGCTCATCATTATCTCCTTGCTTTTATATTCTATTCCCCTTGAATTAAATGCCAACGTTGCATTTGCCTTCTTTACCACAGACTCAATCCATAAATTAACCATTTGGGAGTCTTGCACAAGGACTCCTCTAAGCTCCTTTGCACCTCTAATGTTTGAATTTTCTGCCCATTTTAGATAATAGTCTGTACTATTGTTCCTTTTACCAAAATGAATTATTATACATTTCCCAACACTGTCTTCCATCTGCCACCTTTTTTGCCCATTCTTCCAATTTGTCTAAGTCCTGCTGCAATTGCATTGCTTCCTCAGCCCTACTTAACCCTCTACCTATCTTGGCATCAACCGCAAACTTTGCCACAAAGCCATCAATTTCATTATCCAAATCACTGACAAACAATGTGAAATGTAGTGGCCTCAATACTGACCCCTGAGGAACACCACTAGTCACTAGCAGCCAACCAGAAAAGGCCCCTTGTATCCCCATTTGCTGCCTCCTACCTGTCAACTATTCCTCTATCCACACCAGTATCGTTCCTGTAATGCCATACGATTTTACCTTCTTAAGCAGCCTCATGTGTGGCACCTTATCAAATGCCTTCTGAAAATCCAAGGAAATGACATCGACTGCCTCTCCTTTGCCCTCCCTGCTTGTTACTTTCTCGAAGAACTCTTAACAGCTTTGTCAAGCAAGATTTCCCTGGACAGAAATCATGATGACTTTGACTTATTTTATCATTAGCCTCCGTACCCCGAAACCTCATCCTTAATAATAGATTCCAACACTTTCCCAACCACTAAGATTAGGCTAACTGGCCTATAATTTCTTTTTCTTATAATTTCCTCATAAGTGATCTAAGCACTTACATTTTGAGAAAGCCTTGTAAGGTTTTGGAGCATAGCTTACATAGGAATAAATGTGTCCTATCCCTCCTGAGTGGTTTTAAATATGATAAGTCCCCGATGGGGATAAACAGTCAAGTAACAGTCGAATAGGAGGGGAATAAACTTTGAGTCTCAGCCCGAAACATCAGCTGTTTATTCCCCTCCATCGATGCTGCTTGACTTGCTGAGTTCCTCCAGCATTTTGTGTATGTGTTGTTCAGAGTAGCTCACTGACTCCTACAAATGAAAAGTTAGCAACACAACATTAGTGATTTTTCATTTGTAGAGTCAGTGAGTGACTTTGGCTGTCTTTGAAAATGTCCGGGAACTGATTTGACTTTGACTCCAGTAAGTTACAGACAAGTGGCTTTATGCAAGGCCACTAGAGGAAGCACTGATACACAAGGAGTAATGGGGAAGGATGGACTCACAGGACAGGGTAATAGGAAGCGGTGGACTTGCAAGCTGAGAAACTAACCAATACACACTTGAGTTTGAAGTGCCGCAGGGAGAGCAATAACCTTTCAGTATTAATGAATACTGCAGATGCTGAAATTAAAATGGAAAAAAAGAACTGAATATTGTGGAAGTGCTCATTGTTTCAGGAGAAACATAGAGTTAAAGTTTCAGGTCCGTGATGTTTCAAACTTTCTCTTTTCACAGACTCTGTCACACCTTTCATTATTAAACCCAATTCACATTTGGGTGCAACCTTGTGACACCTGAGCAAATTACTGAAAGATGAAATGGGATCCCAGTGGAATGTAGATTCCTAGACCAAAAACTTAATGCAGATTGCTCACACTTCTACATCTCCTTGCCTCCTAAATTAAAACATGTGAAATTGCTGTCTATAAAACTGTTAAAGCCCACTGTTAAAATCTCTGCTTTCAGCATGAAACCAGAGTGTGCAATAGGATTCAGATGGTTTAACACCTAAAGCAGATCTTACAAGTAGTGAGTAATTAAGGCAAAAGAAAACAAAAAGTCACAATAACCTCACAAGCAAACTGGGTTCCAGTGAGAAATCTGGAAATTAAAATGTAGAGGGTAGAAATGTTATGCCGGGAGCACTGGATTTTCATTATACAAAAGCTGTAATTCACAAAACTAACACAATGCAAGAGACTGTATTTCTGGAATAGGATTTGAGTTCAAGATTTAATCATCCCCCTTTGATTTCTCTATGCCAGTATGAGCTGGGCTGCTGGAACCCAGATTTGCAATGGTGCCATGTCACGGCTTCACTGGAGCATGCTGACTGTTGAGAATGTCATTCTAGACTGGTGTGAGGCCAGGCTCAACATGTTCACTCCAGCACTTTTCCAACTTCTGACTGAATATACAGTATTTAATTTTGGTCCCAAGATCATATTATACTGGACAACAAAGATTTTGCTTCCTGAATACTTCTGGGTGTATCTTATGGATTTTGGGCTGTTGCTGATGAAAATCACCATGAAATTTCCCTATCACACACCATAGTTTTGAAATCACCTATGTTTGTTATTTCAATTCATAATTCAAGTTAATTAAATTGTTGCCCATAATGTAAACTGAAATGTTTTCTTTCTTGTCCATGCATGTTTGGGCATGCTTAGGCAGGGCAGATGCTGCATGAAAGGCTATAAATTATGTAATGAAGTAAAATGAAGTATTTTGATATTTGAGACAGATGTTTCCCAGACAATTGATGCCAATATTAAGGAAGGCATTTTTGTTGGTCCAGAGATCAAACAGGTCAGCAAAGACAGGCAATTCAAAAAGCTTCTACTGGGACTGGAGAAAATCGTATGGAAGGCATTCAAGGATGTTTGTTGACAATCTTCTTGGCAACTATAGAGCACCAAACTATGTGCAGCTGGTTGACAACCTGCTTCAAGCATACAAAACCATGAAGTGCAACATGCCACTAAAGATTCATTTTCTGCAGTCCCTTTTAGACTTATTCCCTGCAAATCTTAGCACTGTCCGTGACGCGTATGATGAAAGGTTTCACCGTGACATTGTGGTCATATGATAAGTGGTATCAGGCCAACTAGAATCCATCAATGCTGGCTGATTATTATTGGACACTTAAGTGAGAAGCCTCAGACACTGAGTACAATCAAAAGTTATCAACAAAACATTTTTAGCTTTCTATTGCAAAACATCAACACCATTATGCAATTAAACACATTATATTCAATAAAAGTTAATTTGTTGTTTCTCCAAACTCCTATGTGATATAAGTAGTCTGAAATTATATGTGTTATTTGTTGTCCAGTGTTATCAGTCAGTTGTGTAGCTCTTTATATCAGTCCTATGCATTGCAGGTCCATCCCATACCATATCTATTTTGAATTTAGAGGTGTTTATGCTTGACAGGATAACATATTCATGGATGGCCAAGCCTTCTACATCTACATTCTACACCAGAATGGCTAGAGGGTCCTGTGTTAATTCATTTGAACAAAAGCCCATCCAGTCCCTCTCCACTACCATTCTCCTTTGTCCGGCTATATTCATTCTCGACACCTCCTTTGAAGCATAGTCGAAATCAAACAAATTAGAAATAAGTGAGACTTTTTTTAGGGTGGCTGCTAGCGATTGGCAGTGTTCAGTGTTTATGTTAATTTCATTTGGACATATTACCTGATTTAAAAAGCCTGAAAGATTTCAAAGACTTCCAAAGAGATCTTGAAACTTACACCAAGTCCATTCAAATTCTGAGCGGCCGATGTACAGATTTGAGTACACAGAAAAGCCGCTGGGAGATTTCTTCCACTTCACATTAGTTGCGGGGGGGGGGGGTGGGGGGGAGTGATGACACAGCCAGCATTTAGAAAGAAATGTCAGCACTGAAGCCCAGCTGAAAGTTTGTCAGAGACCTGATTATTTTATGCTAAGGTGTGCATTCGTTTTAATTTTTTTGTCTTGAGTTTCCGTCAGTACCACTATGGCTTGATCAGCCTGAAACCCTTCACGAAGTTGCGAAGGCAGAGCTGAGGAACGTAATATGAAAGCGTTCACAAGAATTTCAATAACCTTTCCTAAAGCTAACAGACTATTCCTCCCACCCAGAGCACTGAGCTAACCTCCGTTCGATTGGCTAGAAGGCGGTAGTAGTCCAGCCAACGATGTCAACATGTCCTCTGTTACCTTTTTGGCCTCAGCTACTGTACGGAACGTCAACATTGAGTAAGACCTGAATCACCCCCCCCCCCCCAATAAATAAAATCTGAACGCGGTTACACGGTGAAGATTGTGACATCGTTTGGGGTCTGATTCTTACCTGAGCATTAATTAACTCAACTCTTCCCCGAAAACTCGCTTGATCAGCCTTTCACGGAGTTAAGGCAGGTGAAAATATCCTTCCTGCTTATTGATCTTTCAACGGTAAAATGGGAGGCTGTGAATATTCAACCAAGGAAGTAATGCGTGGTTGGTGTTGGATGTTAATGTAGCTCTCTTAGTCGGAGTTTTTATTTTGATAAATAAATCGTGGTCGTCTGTTCTTCAAATTCCGCCATGTGTTTCCCCCGCGGTAACGGATTGACGACCCCTGGTATGAAAACGGGCGAGAATCTCCCAGCAACGCCATTCAGTGGAGACGCAACACCATGTTCCTCTCCGAGTTAATATTTAATGGAGCTTTTGAAGCACATATAACTCATTCGGGGGTTTAACTTTATTCAATGAAATAGTGGTGTGGGGGTGGGGAGAGAAACAAGGGATTTTTGCTCCCTGGTCTTGTTCTACTGTAAAAGGAAGCGAGAGCTTGGCAGAACATTCAAAACAAATGAACATTGACGCGAATGCGGGAAGTAATTCACAGCGACTTTGCTGCTGCACGCTCACCCTGAAGAAACTGTAGACCAGATCTACTCTCGCCCCAGGGTACAAGTTATCAACCTTGGCAATCGCGCCTCAGAGGAAGCGAATTTTTATAGCTTGGTTAAACATTCATATTAGAAAACGCCCTTTAAAAAAGAATGGCACTTTGTGGCGTGCGCGGTGCTGGGTGAACTAGTCCATATTGCGCGAGGAGAGCGCCGAGGATTCCCAGAAATACGCAGTGCTGTCTGGGATGGGCGTGCGACCGCTCGGGACAAGGCAAGTCGGGACATCGGCTGGTGGGGGGCGGGGAGGAGGTGGATGGTACCAGCGGCACTTCTGCAAAATTGGAGAGTGTGCGTGTGAGGAAGTAATTGGGACTCGGGAGAGGTCAGGGTGCTGCTGAAAGGCCAAAGGCTAAATCGTTGCTGCAGATAGGAGCTCCGTCCATGGTGCTTAAGTGAAGGTTGATGTTGGAGAGGGAGTTCCCTTCACTTTTCTCTCTTCATCCCTCTCTCTCCGTCTCTCTCTCTCTCTCTCGCTTTCTCTCTCTCTTTCTCTCTCTCTCTCTCTCTCTCTCTCGCTGTCTTTCTCTCTCTCTTTTCTCTCTATTAGGGTAATCGCATTCCCGAGGGAAGTCGGCGCCTGTTCCATATGGGAATGGCAGCGCCCCGCACCCATACAGTGCGTCCCAACCTCCTGCCTTCGGAGCACCCATACTATGATACTGGGAATATGACACTTCGCTAACTCAAAAACAAGACGGTTTCCGGACTTGCGAAAGCTGTCTCCTGGCGAGGAAAACCGACCGAGAGATTTATAAATCCGTCTTCGGAAACCAATCGCTGGTGTGGGAACGCGGATACTGCAGCGCGAAATTTCACACGCAGCAAACCCCCGAACAGCTGAGCAGAGGAAATGTTGGAAAAGTGCTGTGGAGAAATCAGCTGAAAGCCCTCCATCCTTCCAGGTAGCCTGATAGCGGGGTGGTGCAGGGTGGGAGCAACTCGCCCCCCCTCCCCCGGGGAAGTTTGGTTGATGAGTGCTGGGGCCCCTGGCAGAGGGAGTGCGCTGGAGCTGCGGATCGCCGGATAATGGGCAGCAGCAGCGCCCGGGGCTGCGCTCTCCTGCACCTTAACGAAGACAACGGACGCTTCGTGCTGCTCGCCTTGCTCATCGTGGCTTACCTGCTGTGCGGCGCCGCCGTCTTCTCGGCCATCGAGCGGCCGACCGAGCTGGAGGCTCGGTCCAGGTGGAACCGAACCCTGCGCAACTTCGCCGCCAAGTTCGACATCGCCGGCGGCGAGCTGAGCGCCTTCCTGAGGGACTACGAAGCGGCCATCGCTGCAGGGATCCACGCCGACACCCTGAGACCCAGGTGGGACTTCACCGGAGCCTTTTACTTCGTGGGCACCGTGGTGTCCACCATCGGTAAGGAACTCCCTCCCGGCCGCGAGCGACGAGTGGCCAGTGGCCAGTGAATGGGAGAGGGAGGCTGCGGGAGATCTGCAGGTTCTGCACCCGAACTGGGCGGTGGGGTGAGAGGATGTGCGAATCCAGTGGGGAAAGTGGCCGGGTGTAAATTGCACAATGTGAGGAGGAATATTCGTGGCATTTAAGCGTGTGAGTGGGCAAACTGTGTCTTTTGTGAAAGGAAAAGGACTGGGGCATGAGTTAATTAAAATTGTAAAGAGACCGGTTGAGTAGATATAGATCTTTTTCCCATTCGTGGGAATGGGCAAAATTGGGATCATCCGGTCATCCAGAGATCCAAAAGAGAATTAAGAAGCTCCTTTTCTCTTAGAGCGGTAAAATGTGCACCTTATAGTACAAAGCCAAAGGTAGACGTGCACTTCAAGAGAAGTTGTTTAAACAATTTGGAGTGGAGGGGTAAAGGGGTATTCCAAATGATTGAAATGAATAGCTGCAATTTGGCATAATGGTGGGATAGACTGGTTGGGCTGAATGGTCAGTTTCTGTGCCAGATGCATGAAGATATTTAGTGGATTCTGAGAGTTCAGTGCATGATGGTGGATCCTGTGTCTGTGTACGTCAACCATTTAGTTGCTTGTATTTGGAATTAGTGTTGCAGAGTGCAAAAGAATCTTTATGCATATGTATATTGAAATGGTATGCATCATATAGATGGATGTGAGCAGTTACTTGGGCAAAAACAAACTCACTAACTGCTCGTTTCCTCTGTCCATGAAAACTAGCAAAGTGTACGGAATGTCACCAAGTGTTCGATTCAGATTTGTTGATTAGATATTATTATGTAGAAATGGGCTCCGGTTTGTGGAGATCTGGCACTTGTGTCAGGGAAAATGGGAGCTGGACACGATAACTGAACCATGAAGGGATCAGCTTTCTATTAGGCAGTATAATGAGGAAATTTCAGACTAAATCATGAGCTATATCGGAGCATAGAGACCAGGCTCAGGAGAAAAGTATGAATATAAGAATGGACGAAGACACTGATAGGAAGGGATTGAGGAAGTGAATCAATAGAAAAAGCTAGATGTAACGATAAAAAAGGACAAAACTAAAGGTTTTGCAGCTGAGTGCCCATAACGTGAAATAAAATCAATGAATGGATTGTAAACAGATACAGTCAGGGCCACCGAGCTCAGGCATATTGAAGGTGTGAGCCACTTATGAAGGGCAGGAAACTAGGAAAAGGTAGAGAGTTACTCTGTTATATTGCACTGGACCACAATTTTTTCAAAAGCGTTGTTTCCTCAGAGGTTTTTTTGTGGTTATGATAGGCCACTTGAAGCTGAACACAAATATAATTTCAGACTATTTGTATTACATAGGAAATTTGGAGAAACAAGCAATTAGCTTTTATTGAATATAATGTGTTTAATTGCATAATGGCACTGACGCTTTGCTCTGATCAAATCTTTTTGACGCTGACGTTCAGCTAAGCTAAAAATGTTTTGTTGATGATTTTCATTTGTACTCAGTGTCTGAGGCTTGTCACTTAAGTGTCCAACAATAATCAGACAGCATTGATAGATTCTGGTTGCCCTGATACCCTTTCTCCATGACCTCAATGTCCTGGTGAAACCTTTCACCAAGCTCATCACGGACAATGCCAAAATTTGCAGGGAATTGTCTAAATGGGAGTGCAGAAAATAAATTTTTAGTGACATGTTGCACTTCATGGTTTTGAATGTTTGAAGCATGTTGTCAACTTGTTGGGCATAGTTTGGTGCTCTGTAGTTGCCAAGAAATTTTTCAACAACATCCTTGAATGCCTTCCATGCGATTTTCTCCAGTCCCACTAGAAGTTCTTCAAATTAATTGTTATTGATGACCTGTTGGATTTGTGGACCATCAAAAATGCCTTCCTTAATCTTGGCATCGGTTATTCTGACTTGAGTTATGAATGGAAATAACAAATACAGGCAATTTCAAAAATATGGTGCGGGATGAGGAAATTTCATGGTGATTTTCATGACATGCAGCCAAAGGTCCTTGAGAGACACCCAAAAATATTCAGGAAGCAAAATCTTTGTTATCCAGTGTTATTAATGGTCTGAATGCAATTCAGACTGATGATGTAAGTTCAGGAAGCCAGTGGTTTGGGTGGAAATGAGAAAGAACAAGTGTACAAATGAGAACAGAATAGGAGCAAAAGTTTGCCAGCTGGCCTCTCAGACCTGCCCAGCCATCCAATGGCTGACCTGCTCTAAACCTCAATGTCTTTTCTGTGTCAATTTCACATAGCCTCAGTTCCCTAGACAAGAATTTACCTATGGGAGTGGTGTATGGGTTCCTGTTTTGAACAGTAACTGCACAATAGGACAGAATATAAATTAAGATATAGTGGGAGTCTGTCAGAAAGTTACGGCGAGGTAGCCCAGGTGAGGTTACTGGAGTGTTTTTATGATAATTGTTTTTGAGCCAAACAAAAAACTATTATGTAATGAGACTGGATTAATATTGACCTGATCATGAAGTCATCTGAAGGTACTAGTGACCATAATCTGACTGAATTTTACATTCAGTTTGAGGGAGAAAAAGATGGGTCCAGCACTAATATCTAAACATAAGATAAAGATTAGCTTTATTTGTTATATGTACATCGAAACATTGATACACACAGTGAGCAACATACACAAAATGCTGGAGGAACTCAGCAGGGCAGGCAGCATCGAATGAAAAGAATACACAGCCAATGTTTGGGGCCGAGACCCTCCCTGATGAAGTAAATGTTGACTGTGTTCTCTTTTCCATAGCTGCTGAGTTCCTCCAGCATTTTGTGTGTGTTGATTTGGATTTTCTCATGTTTGTGTTACAGTACTTGTGTCAAAGACCAACATAATTATAGTATAAGGACATGCTGGGGGCAGCCCACAAGAGCACGAAAACAGAGATGTCTAAAATGAACTAACAAATTAGGTGAAGGGAATAATCAGTTGAGAGGCAATGGCAAACATTGAAGGGGATGTTTCAGAATATGCAAAGTGGGCATGTGCCTAAAAGAAAAAGAACAACTCCAGACCTCCAACACCAGGAATTAACTTAAGCTGTTAAAGATACTATGAAACTAAAAGAAAAAGACAGGGGCAAGTCAGAGATTGGATGGGATTTTAAAAATACAGCAGGAAATTAATAAAATCAAATGTAAAGCCAGCCAGGAATATCAATACAAATTGAAAGAGTTTCTGTAGCAACACACAAAATGTTGGAGGAGCTCAGCAGACCGGGTGGCATCTATCAAGGAGAATACAGTCAACATTTTGGGCCGAGACCCTTCATCAGACTTTCTGTCGATATTTTTAACAAGTGTTAGCATAGTACATACTGGTCCTGCAGAGAGCAAATGTGAGGAACTTGTAGTGGAAAACAGGGAGCTAGCAGATGAATTATAATGAATTTACATAATTCATTACTATAGAGGATAACATTCCAGAAATTGTTTAAAATTAGGAATCAAGAAAGTGGGAGGAATTAGCCACTGGGTGATACTGAGTAGATATGTGGGTTGAGAAGTCTCTGGGTCCTAATGATGTAGTGAGATATTTGATGCGTTGGCTTTAATTTTTTTTAAATCACTCGATTCCAAGAAGGCTCCATTAAATTGGAAAATAACATCTGGATTATTGTGTACAGTGTCAGTCTCCTTATTTAAAGAAAGAGATTAATACACTGGAAGCAGTCCAGAGATGGATTACTGTTCAATACCTGATAGAATAGGTGAGTTGTCCTCTTAGTGGACTGGCTAGGCCACACATGTACCTTCTGGAGTTCAGAAGATTGAGGTGGGTGATAATTGAAACATGGAATACACTGAGGAGATGTTGAGAGGGTGTTCCTCTTGTGGAAGAACCTCGAACCTAGGATCATTGTTTCAAAATAATTAAGATAGAGATGAGGCAAAATGCTTGTGTAAATCTTTTTAACATTTGATCTCTGGATTTGGGCAATGGTGTTAGATTATCCTGAAAAGGCTTGTAGGTGGCCGACAGGGAAGAAGTCATCTCTTTGACATGATGGTGTCAAGAAAACAACCTATCCCTCAATGTCGCAAAAACAAAGGAGCTGGTTGTGGATTACTGGAGGAATGGAGACGGGCTAACCCCTGTTGACATCAATGGATCTGGGGTTGAGAGGGGAAACAGTTTCAAGTTCCTCGGCAACCACATCACCGAGGACCTCACGTGGTCTGTACACACCAGGTGTGTGGTGACAAAGGCACAACAGCTCCTCTTTCACCTCAGACGGTTCAGGAAGTTTGGTATGGACCCCCATATCCTAAGAACTTTCTGCAGGGGCACAATTGAGAGCATCCTGACTGGCTGCATCACTGCCTGGTATGGGAACTGTACCTCCCTTAATTTCAGGGCTCTGCAGAGAGTGGTGCAGACAGCCTAGCGCATCTGTTGTAAACTTCCCATGATTCAGGACATTTACAAGGACAGGTGTGTAAAAAGAGCTTGTAGGATCATTGGGGAACCAAGTCTCCCCAACCACAATCTATTCCAGCTGCTACTATCCGGGAAGCGTTACCGCAGCATAAAAGCCAGGACCAGCAGGCTGCAGGACAGCTTCTGCCACCAGGCCATCAGAATGATGAACTCATGCTGATTTCATTGAATTGAATTGACTTTATTTCTTACATCCTTTACATACATGAGGAGTAAAAATCTTTACGTTACGTCTCCATCTAAATGTGCAATCATAGTAATTTATAATAATTTACAATAAATAGAACAGTCAATATATGTGAAGGATGTAAGAAATAAAGTCAATTCAATTCAATGAACCATGTGCTGATGATGCATTCATAACAGCATTAGGAAGAGGATTTGAGAATATCGATGTCTATGATCTATATACAAGATATCAAGCATGGTTTCCATTAAGTCCCACTTGGAACTGATTGGAAGGTGACAAATGTGACCCATTTTATTCTGAAAGGAGACAGAGAAAAGAGCGGGAACTATAGACCAATTAGCTTGATAGTAGAAGTACAGAAAATGCTGGAATTTATTACTAATAATGTGATAACATCAAAATTGGAACATAGTAAAGTCAACACGGATTTATAGAAAACCATAGAACCATAGAAACTACAGCACAGAAACAGGCCCTTTGGCCCTTCTTGGCTGTGCCGAACCATTTTCTGCCTAACCTGCACACGGACCATATCCCTCCATATACCTCCCATCCATGTATCTGTCCAATTTATTCTTAAATGTTAAAAAAGAACCCGCATTTACCACCTCGTCTGGCAGCTCATTCCATACTCCCACCACACTCTGTGTGAAGAAGCCCCCCCTAATGTTCCCCTTAAACTTTTCCCCCCTCACCCCTAACCCATGTCCTCTGGTTTTTTTCTCCCCTTGCCTCAGTGGAAAAAGCCTGCTTGCATTCACTCTATCTATACCCATCATAATTTTATATACCTCTATCAAATCGCCCATCATTCTTCTACGCTCCAGGGAATAAAGTCCTAACCTATTCAAACTTTCTCTGTAACTGAGTTTCTCAAGTCCCGGCAACATCTTTGTAAAACTTCTCTGCACTCTTTCAACCTTATTTATATCCTTCCTGTAATTTGGTGACCAAAACTGAACACAATACTCCAGATTTGGCCTCACCAATGCCTTATACAACCTCATCATAACATTCCAGCTCTTATACTCAATACTTTGATTAATAAAGGCCAATGTACCAAAAGCTCTCTTTACGACCCTATCTACCTGTGACGACACTTTTAGGGAATTTTGTATCTGTATTCCCAGATCCCTCTGTTCCACTGCACTCCTCAGTGCCTTACCTGTATGTTCTACGTTGGTTTGTCCTTCCAACGTGCAATACCTCACACTTGTCTGTATTAAACTCCATCTGCCATTTTTCAGCCCATTTTTCCAGCTGGTCCAAGTCCCTCTGCAGGCTCTGAAAACCTTCCTCACTGTCTACTAAACCTCCAATCTTTGTATCATCAGCAAACTTGCTGATCCAATTTACCACATTATCATCCAGATCATTGATATAGATGACAAATAACAATGGACCCAGCACTGATCCCTGTGGCACACCACTAGTCACAGGCCTCCACTCAGAGAAGCAATTGTCTACCACCACTCTCTGGCTTCTTCCATCGAGCCAATGTCTAATCCAATTTACCACCTCTCCATGTATACCTAGCGACTGAATTTTCCTAACTAACCTCCCATGCGGGACCTTGTCAAAGGCCTTACTGAAGTCCATGTAGACAATATCCACTGCCTTACCTTCATCCACTTTCCTGGTAACCTCCTCGAAAAACTCCAACAGATTAGTCAAACATGACCTACCACGCACAAAGCCATGTTGACTCTCCCTAATAAGCCCCTGTCTATGCAAATGCTTGTAGATTCTGTCTCTTAGTACTCCCTCCAATAACTTACCTACTACTGACGTTAAACTCACCGGCCTATAATTTCCCGGATTACTTTTCAATCCTTTTTTAAACAACGGAACAACATGAGCCACTCTCCAATCCTCCGGCACTTCACCCGTAGACAGCGACATTTTAAATATTTCTGCCAGGGCCCCCGCAATTTCAACACTAGTCTCCTTCAAGGTCCGAGGGAACACTCTGTCAGGTCCCGGGGATTTATCCACTTTAATTTTCCTCAAGACAGCAAGCACCTCCTCCTTTTCAATCTGTACAGTTTCCATGGTCTCACTACTTGATTCCCTCAATTCCATAGATTTCATGCCAGCTTCCTTAGTAAATACAGACGCAAAAAACCTATTTAAGATCTCCCCCATTTCCTTTGGTTCCGCACAAAGCCGACCACTCTGATCTTCAAGAGGACCAATTTTATCCCTTACAATCCTTTTGCTTTTAATATACTTGTAAAAGCTCTTTGGATTATCCTTCACTTTGACTGCTAAGGCAACCTCATGTCTTCTTTTTGCCCTCCTGATTTCTTTCTTAAGTATTTTCTTGCACTTCTTATACTCCTCAAGCACCTGATTTACCCCCTGTTTCCTATACATTTCATACAACTCCCTCTTCTTCTTTATCAGAGTTGCAATATCCCTTGAGAACCAAGGTTCCTTATTCCTATTCAATTTGCCTTTAATCCTGACAGGAACATGCAAACTCTGCACTCTCAAAATTTCCCCTTTGAAGGCTTCCCACCTACCAATCACATCTTTGCCAGAGAACAACCTGTCCCAATCCATGCTTTTTAGATCCTTCCTCATTTCTTCAAATTTGGCCTTCTTCCAGTTCAGAACCTCAACCCTAGGACCAGATCTATCCTTGTCCATGATCAAATTGAAACTAATGGTGTTATGATCACTGGAACCAAAGTGCTCCCCTACACAGACATCTGTCACTTCCCCTAATTCGTTTCCTAACAGGAGATCCAATATTGCATCCCCTCTAGTTGGTCCCTCTATATACTGATTTAGAAAACTTTCCTGAACACATTTTACAAACTCTAAACCATCTAGACCCCTAACAGTATGGGAGTCCCAATCAATGTATGGAAAATTAAAATGAATGGTAAATTGCTAAACTGAATTGATAACCTGTTTTATTATTGTCACGTGTGATGAGGTACAGCAAAAACCCTATCTTACATTCTGTTCATACAGATCAAATTCAATACAGCAACAGTGCATTGAGGTAGTGCAAGGTAAGACAGTACAGAGTGTAGGATACTGTGTTACAGTTACAGAGAAAATGCAGTGCAGGGAGACAATAAGGTGCAAGGTCAAAAGAGGTAAATTGTGATGTCAAGAGTCAAACTTTATTGTACTGTAGCTACACAATCTTTCCATAGTCTTATAACAACTGGATGGAAGCTGTCCTTGAGCCTGGTGATACTTGCTTGAGACTTTTGTATTTTCTGCCCAGTGGAAGGGGGGAGAAGAGAGAATGCCTATGGATGGTGAGGTCTTGATTCTGCTGCAGCTTTTCCAAGACACCAAGAAGTGTCGACAAAGTCCATTGAGGGAAGTGTTGTGGTTACAGACTGAGAAATGGCTTATCAAACTGTGATGCATCTGGATAGGACGCTTTCTATGATGCATCAATAAAAATTAGCGAGGGTCAAAGCGGACATGCCAACTTTATTCTGCCTCCTGAGAGAGTAAAGGCGCTGATGAGCTATTTCGGTTGTTGTATCCATGTGGTTAGACCAGGACAGGCTATTGGCGATGTTCACTCCCAAGAACTTAAAGATCTCAATCCTTTTGGCCTCACTACAAGAGCATGTGCACGGCGTCCCCTTCCTAAAACTCTTCTGTTTTGCTGACGTTGAGGCAGAGGTTGTTGTCATGACACCACGTCACTAGGCACTCTATCTCCTTCATGTACACCAACTCATTCTTATTTGAGATACAGCCTGGTTTTGTTACGTATTTAATATTTCAATAGTATTTGACTAATCTTGTGTGTGTGTGTATGTATATATATATTTCGATTAAGGACGCTTGTTCATTTAAATATTTAATTACAGGTTATAAATAAAAATATGTGAATTGCATACGTCATCATGCTACCACATGGTACATGCACGCCTCCCTTAAAGTGAAGTTAGACCCACATTCCTGGACTCCCGTGTATTCCTTTGAATTAGTCTAATGTTTTGAAGTTACAAAATACAACATTGACAATGAGGTGTTTTTAAAATGAATCTGAGATGGCCACCAGCATCTGTTAAATTGCAGCAAGATGTTCAAGATTTTAAAAACGCAGCGAATAATGGTCAATTTTTTAAAAGAAAAAACCCAGCACTTGCAGAGACTGTCAAGTTAAAGAAATGTAGTGGAGCACATGTTCTTCAGAAGGGAAGACATGATTGAGTTTTTTAAAGAAGAAAGAAAATGGATGAATTCATGGGTTCATAAACAGTGAGTGCCAGGTGATGGTAATAACAATAAAGCAAAAATGGTTGGCCACATTGGAAATATAGACATGTTTGATTGCACAAAAAAACTGTAATATGTACACTGAGTTAATTCAACAATATTTTGATGCAAATGGAATAACGAATGAGAAACAAGAACCAACTTTGCTAAGTGCATTGGATTTAAAGGCATAGAGTTTGCTTTGAAGTTTAACTACTCCAAACAAGCCAGCAGAAATGAGCTTTGCTGCTGTTGTCAAAGTAATGCAGGAACATTTGGAACCAAAGCTATTGCTGATTGCAGAATGCTTTAGATTTCATAAGCGGAATCAAAAGGAAGGCGAGTCCATTTCAGCAGACACGGCTGAATTGAAGAAGTTGTATGAGCATTGTCAGTTTGGCAATTGTCTTCATGATGCACTGAGAGATTGTTGAGTTTTTGGTATCTTAAGAAAGCATTCACAAATGGTTCCTAACTGAAGCACAAATTACTTTTAAAAGAGCAGTTGTAATTGCTGCTTCAATGGAAACAGAGACACAATTGAGTTGCAGTCAGGATTGAAGGTGAGCATGAACAAAATTGTAGTGTCTAAACAGAAACAAATCTGGCTGAACAAATTGTGTTACTGTAGTGGCAGTGGCTCAAGTACACCAAACAAATTCAGATTTAAAGGCAAAACTTGCAGAAAATACAACAAAGTAGGACAGATGGAAAGGCCATGTCAGGCAGACAAAAATAAATACCTTAGAGAAGAGAAAAATCTAAAGTGGCAAGTTGCAGTTTCAAAAAGAACACTGATCTGCAAGCTGTTGATGAACAATCTGATAATGATGAGAGTGACACAGAACTGTGTAGACTTGAGATCTACAGTGTGAAAATTAGCAAGAGACAAGCAATATGGGTTATGGCAAAAGTGAACAACAAATTAATTAAAATGAAATTCAACGTTGGTTAATCATTCCACAAAATGAGTTTGAACGGCATTTTAAAGATACTAAACTGAAGTCTGTAGATATCCAACTAAGAATTTTTACTGGAGAAAAGATAACGCCTGTGGGAATTACATTCGTTACAGTGAAATACGAACAACCTACAAACCATATTGAGCTTGTGTGTGGTAAAACAGGAGGACCAGCATTATGTGGACATGATTGGCTGAGACAACTACAACTTGATTGGAGATCCATCCACCATTTGCATGCCACATCCCCTGCAATAGAATCTACTGAAAGTGAATTGAGAAAGGTACTGAACTCTGTACACCAGGAATTGTTGCTCAACAGAGGACAAAGAGGTGTTGTTGCCAACTTCTGTGCCTCTGGTTGGAAAGTGACAAAAGCATTGGTCCAACTACAGAAGTTTTTGTAGGCAATAAAGCTTCTGGTATGTTTATCAGGCAGTTATTTACAAAATGTGGCTTGGTTTTAAACTGAAAAAGAGTTCAAGGAGTTCAGGAAAGTTGCAAACATTCAGCATTTGTGAATATAAACCAGAATCTATTCTGTGTGCATTAAGGTTATTGCATGAAATTCAAGTGGGAGAAAAAAACTGCATGTAAAAGTAGAATCAAAGACCAAAGCATAGCTGGATGTATGGAAGGCCAAAATGAAAGGAGCCAAATGGAGATATGGAAACAGAGGATTGGTCAGGTGATGTTTTCGATCTGCAAACCAAGAGGAGAGATCAGATCATAAAGAGGACAACAGAAGGATTAATAAGATAGTACTGCAGTGAACTAAGTACACCTTTCCAAGATCAAGATGAGCAAACTAGAAGAAGAAAAAGGAGAAGAAGAAAGGTGTCCAGAGCTGTCAGAACTACTTCCTGCAGTCTCAGAGTCAGGTCCTACAAGCACCATGGAGGAGGCCCCAGAACCTGATATTGTTTCACAGCCACAAGACCACACTGCCAAGCAGAGTGGTCCCCCTTGTTAGGAAAGATGTTATCCCAGAAGAGAAAGAAAGCTTCCACAGCAACGAGACCTTTAGGTCTGAATAGAACAATCTAAAATGTGCTTTGCTGTGGATGTCTATGTTGTATTGTATAATATAGGGTACTGTGTATAAAGTTGAGATATATCCTATATTGAGTTGAAGTTTATAGCTAAGCAGGGAGGAGTGTTGTGTATTTAATATTACAGTAATATTTAAGTAATCTTGTATATATATATATTGTTTGATTCATTCATGTTCATTTTAATAATTATTTACAGATTATATGTAAATATACGTGAATTACATTTGTCATCACGCTACCATGTGATACACGTGCGCCTCCCTAACAGTAAACTTGAAGTTAGACCCGCATTCCCAGACTCCCATGTCTTTCTTTGAATTAGTTTGATGTTTAGAAGTTAAAAAACATGACCGTAAGACACAGGAGCAGAATTAGATAATTTGGCCCATTGTCAGCTCCGCCATTCAGTCATGGCTGATCCTGTTTTCCTCTCCTCAGCCCCACTCCCTGGCCTTCTCCCCGGCCTTCTCCCCATAATCTATGATGCCATGTACAATCAAGAACTGATCAATTTCCGCCTTAAATACACCCAACGACCTGGCCTCCACAGCTGCCTGTGGTAATAAATTCCACAAATTCACCACCCTCTGGCTAAAGAAATTTAGCCAGAAATTTCTCTTTTAAGTGGACACCCTTCTATCCTGGGGCTGTGCCCTCTTGCCCTAGTCTCCTCCACCATGGGAGACATCCTTTCCACATCTATTCTGTCTGGACCTTTCAGTTTTAGAAAGGCTTCAGTGAGATTCCCCCCTCCCCCATCCTTTTAATTTCCAGTGAGTACAGATGCAGAGTCATCAAACGTTCGTTCTATGATAACCCTTTCGTTCCTGGAATCATCCTTGTCAACTTCCTCTGGACCCTCTCCAATGCCAGCACATCTTTTCTTAGATGAGGAGCCCAAAACTGTTCACAATACTCAATGTGAGGCCTTACCAGTGCTTTATAGAGCCTCAGCATCACATCTCTGTTCTTGTATTCTAGATCTCTTGAAATGAATGCTAATATTGCATTTGTCTTCCTCACTACCTGCAAAGTTAACCTTTAGGTTGTTCTGTACAGGGACTTCCAAGTCCCTTTGCATCTCAGATTTTTGGATTTTCTCCCTGTTTAGAAAATAGACTTCACATTTATTTCTACTACCAAAGTGCATGGCCATGCATTTTCCAACATTGTATTTCATTTACCCTTCCCTTTCCCATTCTCCTAATCTGTCTAAGTCCTTCTGCAGCCTACCTGTTTCCTCAACACTACCTGCCCCTCCACCAATCTTCATATCATCGGCAAAGTTGGCAACAAAGCCATTTACTCCATAATCTAAATCATTGACATACAGCATAAAAAAAGTGGTCCCAACACTGATCCCTGCGGAACACCACTAGTCATTGGCAGCCAACCAGCAAAGAATCCTTTTATTCCCACTCAAGGCCCACCACCAATCAGCCAATGCTCTAACCATGCCAGTAACTTTCCCATAATACCATGGGCTCTTAACTTGGTAAGCAGCCTCACGTGTGGCACCTTGTCAAAGGCCTTCTGAAAGTCCAAATATACAACATCCACTACATCCCCTTTATCTATCCTCCTTGTAATCTCCTCAAAGAATTCCAACAGGTTTGTCAGGCAAGATTTTCTCTTAAGGGAACCATGCTGACTTTATCCTATCTTGTCCTGTGTCACCAAGACTCCATAACTTCATCCTTAACAGTTGACTCCAACATATTCCCAACACTGAGGTCAGGCTAACTGGTCTATAATTTCCTCTCTGCTGCCTTCCCCCTTTCTTAAAGAGTGCCGTGACATTTGCAATTTTCCAGTCCTCTGGCACCATGCCAGAGTCCAATGATTTTTGAAAGATCACTACCAATGCTTCCACGATCTCTATTGCTACCTCTTTCAGAACCCTAGAGTGCAGTTCATCTGTTCCATGCGCCCTTAGGTTTTTCAGCTTTTTGATCACCTTCTCCCTTGTAATAGTAACTGCACCCACTTCTCTACCCTCACACCCTTCGACATCTGGCACACTATTAGTGTCTTCCACAGTGAAGACTGATGCAAAATACTCATTTTAGTTCATCAACCATCTCCTTGGCCCCCGTTGTTATTTCTCCAGCCTCATTTTCTAGTGGTCCTATACCCACTCTCATCTCTCTTTTATTTTTTACATACTTAAAAAAGCTTTTATTATCCACTTGCATATTGCTTCCTAGCTTGCTTTCATATTTCTTCTTTTCCTTCCTAATAACTTCCTTTTAGTTGCTCTCTGTAGGGGTTTAAAAGCTTCCCAATCCTCTGTCTTCCCACTCATTCTTGCTTTGTTGTATGCCCTCTCCTTTGCTTTTACATTAGCTTGCCAGCCATGACTGTCCTAGTTTGCCATTTGAGTATTTCTTTGTTTTTGGAATACAACTATCCTTCACCTCCCTGATTTTTCCCAGAAACGCATGCCGTTGCTGCTCTGCTGTCATCCCTGCCAACATTGCCTTCCAATTTACTTTGGCCAACTCCTCTCTCATACCACTGTAATTTCCTTTACACCACTGAAATACTGCTACATCAGACTTTACTTTCTCTCTATCAAATTTCAAATTGAACTCAATCATATTGTGATCACTGCCTCCTAAGGATTCTTTTAGCTTAAATCCCTATGCACCCCCAGTTCATTACTTAACACCCAGTCCAGCATATCTGATCCCCTATTAGGCTCAACAACAAACTACCCTAAAAAGCTGTTATAATGTTGTCCTTTTGACATGCGTTTTCTATTTCCTGTTGTAATCTGTGGTCCACATCCCAGTTACTGTTGGGAGGTCTGCATACAACTGCCAAGAGGGTCCTTTTACCCTTACAGTTTTTAACTCAACCCACAAGGCTTCAACATCATCTGCAGATATAATTGGAGTTGGAGCAGAATCTGGTCACGCAGTCCATGGTTTGGCCAATTTGATGGAATCTTTTAGCAAAATAGGTATATTACCATACCTTCAACAGTCTGCACCCTGGCATTACTATCAAACAATTGTGTGGAAATGCCTTTCTCAGCAAGGTTGCCAAGGTTTGGGGTAATAGATTCATCATGAGTGTGCGAGGTTAAAGAGTGAGAGGTTAAAAGGATTTGAATTAACCTCCAGTGAATCCTGTTGGAAAGTGACCGACATTGGGGATTGACGAGTAAGAGCAAATTAAAGGAAGGCAGGGGCAAGTGCAGCAGCTGTCGTCTGAGTGGACATGGTCAGAGTGGTGATCTTAAGGCTTCAGCTCTTTGAGGCTTCACTCAGAGAAAGGAAAGAAAGGCTCATTTTTTTCCTTCTCTTCTTTATATCTGCTCAGCTCGGACAGTAGGGATGACAGGCAGGACAGTGAAATGCTGCTCTTGCGGGATGTGGGATGGCAGGGAGACCTCCAGTGTCCCTGGCGACTACGAATACGAGAAGTGCACCCAGCTGCAGCTTCTAGCAGTCCGTGTTAAGGAATTCGAGCTGGAACTGGATTAAATCTGAATCATTCGGGAGGCTGAACGGTTGGTAGATAGGACATATACAGAGGTAGTTACAACCAGGACACAGGAAACTGGGTGATAGTCAGGATAGGGAAAGGGGTTAAGGAGCCAGTGCAGAGTAACCTTGTGGTCAATCCCCTCAACATCAGAAATATCACTTTGGATACTGTCAGGGGAGGGGGAGGATAGTGTGACCGAACAGAGGAAAGTCACAGTGGTTGGGTCTCTGGCACTGAGTCTGTCCCTGTGACTCAGAAGGGAAAGGGGGGAGAAGAGGCACACTGCAGTGATTGAAAATTCATTAGTTAGAGGAATGGACAGGAGTTTCTGTGGGCAAGAATGAGATTCCAGATTGGTATGTTGCCTTCCAGGTGCCAGGGTCCGGGATGTCTCAGATTGAGTCCTCAGCATTCTTAAGTGGGAGGGTAAACAGCCGAAGTCATGATCTATATAGGTACCAATTACATGGGTAGGATGAGAGGCGAAGTTGTGCAAAGGGAGTTCGGGGAGTTTGGTGCTAAGTTAAAGGGCAGGACCTCCAGGGTTGTGATCTCAGGATTGCTACATGTGCAATGTGCTAGTGAGGTCAGAACTAGGAAGATTATACAGTTTAATATGTGGTTAAGAAGTTGGTGTAGGAGGGAGGGCATAAGATTTTTGGATCATTGGGCTCTCTTCCAGGGAAGGTGGGACCTGCACCGAAGAGACAGTTTACATGTGAACTGGAAGGAGGTTAATAGTGGGAAGGTTTGCTAGCACTGTACGGTGGGGTTTAAACTAGAGTTGCAGGGGGATGGGAATCAGAGTACCAGAACAGTTAGTGGGAAGGTTGCAGAGGCAGATATTGTTAAGACTTCAGACAAGGTTAGGAATCAAAAGATTGAGCATGGTGCGACTGCATTCTGAGCTGCCTGTATATTAATACAAGAAGTATCGTCAGAAAATCAGATAATAGTACTGAAGATAAGGTAGCTGATTTACAAACAGAGGCAATGTGTAGTAAGGAGAGGCTTTTGATCGAGCAAAATTAAAGTCAACAGAATAAGTTGCAACATAAAAGGCAGACAAAATCGAAAAGGATGAATACAGGACTGAAGGTATTGTATTTGAATGTGTGCAGTATACGGAATAAGGTAGATGAACTAGCAGTACATTTTCAGATTGGCAGCTATGATGTTGTTAGCATCACTGAATCATGGCTGAAAGATTATAGCTGGGAGAATTCGCAAATGTCACTCCGCTCTTCATGATGGGAGAGAGACAGAAGAAAGGAAACTATGGGCCAGTTAGTTTGACTTCAGAGGTTGGGAAGATATTGGAGTTGATTATTAAGGATGTGGTCTCAGGGTACTAGGATGTAGTCAGCAGGATTTCCTCAAGGGAAAATCTTGCCTGATAAATCTGCTGGAATTCTTTGAAGAAGTAGCAAGCAGGACAGACAATGGAGAATCAGTTGATGTTGTGTACTTGGGTTATCTGAAGGCCCTTGACATGGTGCCACACATGAGGCTGCTTAACAAGCTAAGAGCCCATGATATTACAGGAAAGATTCTAGGATGGTTAAAGCAGTGGCTGATTGGCAGGAGGTGAAGAGTGGGAATAAAGGCAGCCTTTTCTGACTGGCTGCCAGTGACTAGTGGTGCTCCACAGGGCTTTGTGTTGGGACCGCTTCTTTTTACATTATACTGTATGTCAATGATTTGGATGATGGGATTGATGGCTTTTTGCAAAGTTTGCAGACAATATGAAGCTAGGTGGAAGGGCAGGTAGTTTTGAGGAAGTAGAGAGGCTACAGAAGGACCTAGACAAATTTGGAGAATGGGCAAAGAAGTGGCAGATGGAATACAGTGATGGGAAGAGTATGGTCATGCGCTTTGGAAGAAGGAATGAAAGGGTTCTAAATGGAGAGAAAATGCAAAAAACTGAGGTGCAAAGTGACTTGGGAGTCCTTGTGCAGAAGTCTCTAAAGGTTAATTTGTAGATTGAGTCTGTGGTGAGGAAGGCAAATGCAATATTAGCATTCATTTCAAGAGTACTAGAATATAAAAGCAAGGATGTAATGTTGAAATTTTATAAAGCACTGGTGAGGCCTCATTTGGAATATTGTGAGCTGGCTTGGGCCCCTTCCAAAGGGTGTGCTGAAACTGGAGAGGGTTCAAAGGAGATTCAGGAAAATGATTCTGGGATTGAATGGCTTGTCATATAAAGAGTGTCTGGGCCTGTATTCACTGGAATTTAGAAGAATGAAGGGTGACCCATTGAATCATGAAAGGCCTTGATAGAGTGGATATGGAGAGGATGTTTTCTATGGTGGGAAAGTCTAAGACCAGAGGACACAGCCTTAGAATAGAGGGGAGTGTCCTTTTAAAACAGAGATGGGGAGGAATTTCTTTAGCCAGAGAGTGGTGTTCTTTGCCACAGGCAGCTGTGGAGGCCAAGTCTTTATGTAAATTTAAGGCAGAGGTAGATAGATCATTGATTGATCAAGGCATGAAGGGATATGGGGAGAAAACAGGAGATTGGATCAACCATAATGAAGAAGAAAATGGGGAGGAAAATTGGATCAACCATAATGAAATGATGAAGCAGACTCAAAAGGCCAAATGGCCTAATTCTGCTCTTATACAGACATCCCACCTCTCCCGAAGTTCCGGGAGTCTCCCGCATATTAATAGCGGCTCCCTGATGCCCGCAAATTATATACAATATCCCGCAAATCAATTTTTTGAGAGCGAATGAGAGGGAGAGCGAGAGAGCGCGAGAGCGCGAGAGAGAGTGTGAGAGCGACCACGAGAGAGCGAGAGAGAGAGAAAGAGCACGCGCCATGGCAGAGTGTTCCAAAAAAAGAAAATATAAAACGTACGTCACCCCAGACTACCCTAAAGTATACCCCTGCCTAATAGGGGTCAAAAATAATGACAGTGTTGCTCGCTGCGCTGTTTGCAACAGTGACTTTTCTACTGCCCAAGGTGGGTTAAAATGTAAAAGACATGTTGAGGTGAGTTTAACAGGTGTCATTCATTCATACCAGATTGATTCCTGGGATGGCAGGTCTTTCATATGAAGAAAGACTGGATGAACTGGGCTTGTACTCGTTGGAATTTAGAAGATTGAGGGGGGATCTGATTGAAACGTATAAGATCCTAAAGGGATTGGACAGGCTAGATGCGGGAAGATTGTTCCCGATGTTGGGGAGGTCCAGAATGAGGGGTCACAGTTTGAAGATAGAGGGGAAGCCTTTTAGGACCGAGATTAGGAAAAACTTCTTCACACAGAGAGTGGTGAATCTGTGGAATTCTCTGCCACAGCAAACTGTTGAGGCCAGTTCATTGGCTATGTTTAAGAGGGAGTTAGATATGGCCCTTGTGGCTACAGGGGTCAGGGGGTATGGAGGGAAGGCTGGGTTCTGAGTTGGATGATCAGCCATGATCATAATAAATGGCGGTGCAGGCTCGAAGGGCCGAATGGCCTACTCCTGCACCTATTTTCTATGTTTCTATGTTTCTATTAGCATAGCTAACATTATTTAAACTAGCTGGCTAGCTGCTAAGGAGCTATAGTGCTGACATCCCACCTCTTCCAGAAGTTCCGGGAGTCTCCAGCAAATTGATGGTGCTACCTCCCTGAAATCAGTTTTTGCAGGGTGGGATGTCTGCTTATATCTTACAGTCTTAATGCCAACACCATTCTCCACACCCCACAAGTTCCTTAGTTGTTGGCTTTAATGCCTGTTTTATTTAAATATTTTGAAAATATTCAGGGTTTTCGTGCAAGAAATGATGAATTTGGTGAAGTCAGAGAAGATAGTATGTCCTCTCTCCAATGCTACCCCTAATCAATTAGAGGCTTTAGGTAAGTGGAGGTGAACACAGAAGGGGAGTACGGTAATGGATAGGAGAATTCGGGCCCACAGCATTTAGTGCATCCCTGGGGTTCCTGTTGCACACCCTCCCTGTAACAGTTGTTGCATGGGTGGCTGTCAAATGAAACTGTATGAATTACTTTCTCTGGATTCCCCTTTTCTCTTGCAGTCTCTTTTTTTCCCTTCTTCTAATCTCAGGTCTGGTGATGAGCATTTCACTGAGAATATCACATTTACTGTTGAGAATTCAACCCAGATACATCTTCTGATGTTTAAATGATCTATCCCATAGAGTACAACAATTCGAATACTAATGCCTGGTGCCATGGAGATAGGGAATGAAGTTTAGATTTCTTGTTATTTATTAACTATACTGCTGCTGGAAGTTGCCATGGGAATATTTCCTTAAATCTCTCTCTTACTGGTGTTAAATAATATGGAGTGTTCACAAAGCTGAAAAGTGACCATTTGAATCTGCACTTGGATATACTTAGTGAGAGCGCTGTAGGCAGAAGATAATTGTTAGATTTCTGTGAAGAGCAGCCAACATAGCATCTGGATCACAATGTGGGTAAACATCTAGCAGCAATGTATCAGTGGTATAACAGCAGAAATCAAACCTCCTTCTTGTCACTTTGTACTCATGGAAATTGTGAAATTATGATAGACAGTTTATTCTAAAAGAAACATATTCCTTAAAGATGACCCACTGGAATAGATTTGAAATGCTGTCCTGATTCCTGGTCCATTAACAGCAGCAAAAGACCATATTAAAAATATCTGGAGCATGCCTTACCCCAATGGAATAGGGTAACTTTAGCAGCTCTGCTGTACAAATTGATAATTCCTTTCTCGTTCATGGTTGCTGGTTCTAAATTGTGGAACTGCAATACCTCACTCTGCACTGATTCAAGAAGTTGGTTCACCTCTACCTTCTTCTTCAGCGCAGTTAGAGATAGACAATAAATGCTGACGAATCTTGTAAAATTTCGTGGTTTGGCACTGTAGGCAAACATAGCTGACACTTGGGAAAACTCATTCTGCTGAGCATACTAAATATCCTATCCTACATCTGGTGTGTTCTGTCTTCTGAATTCAAGATATATATTTGTATTTCCTTCAGGCTTGCTGGTAGTAACTAGCAAAGGCAGGATGTCTCATGTTACCTGGTCTCTACTTAGAAAATAATTCAGAGGAACCCCACTTGTGGCCAAGTTAGAAAAAGTTCAATCTGTCCCATTGACGCTGAGATATTGGGATGGCAACAATAAATAAATTTCCCTTTGCTTTGAGTTTATTTATGTATTATTACAGTACATCGTGGAGAAGGCTCTTCCAGCCCTTCCAGCCGCCCCCCGCCAGCAACCTCTGGTTTAACTCTAGCCTAATCACGGTACAATTTAGAATAACCAATTAACTACCAACCAGTACAATCTTTGGACTGTAAGAGGAAACCCGGAGCACACGAAGAAAAACCTACACAATCACGGGGAGAACATACATACTCCTTACAGACAGCAGGGGGAAGGAGGGTTCATCTCTACACCCTGCAATACTGTACTGAATACAGCAGATACCCTAGTCCAGTCAGTATGGCATTCTGAATGGCACCAAATGGGTTCTGGCCCAGAGATCTGAGTTTGCTGCGAAAGGACTTCAGATTAATCTTCCTCTAAAGAGGGCCAATTACAACATCTGGCAGGTTCCCCTAACACCAATTAATGCAAGATCCACCATAATATTTTGTATTTCTTGAGCAGTATGCAAGCCTACATTGTGTCTCAGCAAGGTGAGGTTAATAAGCTTGTTGACCTTTTTATTGTATAAATGATTGGTATGAATGCACATAGTTTTCTAATCACAGTGCAGTTTTGAACACCAAATTCCTAACTAGGAAATTATAATTCTAGATGAAGAATCTGCTTCACTTTCAGTAAAAACAAAGCACTTTTAAATCTGATTACTTTCTTACAATAAGAAATACAAATTTTCTCATCAAAGAAATTTATACTGGCTATATAATATTCACTTTGGAATTATATTTCACATATTCTAATGGGCTATGTGCTCACTGAGATTCTGCACCACATACAATATCATAACTGTGTGTATACAATGATAATAATTATATTAGTTGCAAAACAGTTGTGGAAAACAATAGGACAAATCTACAAGTTTAAGTTCAAAATTGGGGGAAGGCTAATTTTGATGACATTACACAGCAGCTTGCAAATGTTGATTAGGGAGAGGCTGAGCAGGTAAAGGGATGTCTGGCAAGTAAGAAGCTTTTAAAAATAAAATAAGGTGAGTTTGGGGCCAACATGTTTCTGCTAGGGTGGAGGGTAAAGCAGGCAGGATTAGAGAACCTGCCACTCCGTGCATGGCTTTGTGCTTGTGAAATCATGTCTCATGAATTTGATGGAACTTTTTGAAGAGGCCACCACAAGGATAGATGGAGGAAGGACGGTAGATTTTGCCTTCATGGTCTTTAACAGGGTGCCGGTCCAGAAAGCGAGATCACATTGGATCTAGGATAAGCTTGCCAAATGGATACACGGCTTGCTTGGTGGAAGGGTTCAAATATGGTAGTGAAGGCTCATTTTTTCAGATTGGAGGTATGTGATGTGTGGTGTGCTGTAGGGATTAGTGCTGGTTCCCCTGTTCTTTGTCATCTTTATTAAAAACTTGGGTGATAATGGAGGTGGCATGGTAAATAAGTCTACGGGTAACACTTTAATTGATGTTTAGTGGAGAGTGAAGAAGATAATCTAAACTTTTTACAGGTTCTAGATCAACTGGGAAGGTGGGCAAAGGAGTGGCAAATAGAATTTAACCCAGACAGGTGCAACATGATGTCTGAGAGGGCTCAGTAGAGATTCAAGAGAATATTGCCGGGACTTGAGTTATAAAGAGTGACGGCATAGGTTGGGACTGTTTTCCCTGGCATGAAGGAGCAGGGGGTGGGGGGTTTGATCTTATAGAAGTGGTTGGATAGGGGAATCTAAAACAATATGATCTGTATAACTATGAGTCTATGACCACAGAAATAAATTGGAAAAACTAAATCAATAAATAATTACTTTGTTACCTTGAAATAAATAAAGCCCAATGCCTCCAGAAGCAAAACTATGTTATACAAAAATTTAAAATATCACGTTAAAATGATTAAGTTGGGAGCGAGACTCAAAAGCAGAATAAAGTGTTCCAAAACTATAATGCTTTTACCAGGGATGACTGCTCAAGCTAATTAAGAGTCTAAATTTTGCGGTAGGGAGTTGGGATTAGAGACAGGCTGGAGCATCTTATATCCTTTGGATTTTCATACACTGTTAGCTCAAAATATCTTTGTTTGCAAATTGCGGAAAATTAGACAGACAGTCGGTTATTTGAGATCTTAGTTAATGGAAAAATACCAATGAAATTTAAGATTTGGGGGGGAGAGAACAGAAGTGACAGAGAACTGGCATTAAAGAAGTAAAATGCAGAAATAGGAGAGGTAGAAAGGTGAAAAGAGAAAACAAGAAATAAAGGCAACACACACAAAATGCTGGAGGAAATCTGCAGAGCAGTCAGCATCTATGGAAAACGTTTTGGACCGAGACCCTTCATTAGGACTGAAGAAAAAAAAGAGATGAGGAGTCAGAGTTAGGTGGGGTGAGGGGAGGAAGAAACACAATGTGATAGGTAAAAGGGGGAGGGAGGAGGTTGATTGGTGAAAGAGATAAAGCGCTGGAGAAGGGGGGAATCTGAGAGAAGAAGACAGAAGGCCATGGAAGAAAGGAAAGGGAGCAGAGCACCAAAGGGAGGTGATGGGCAGGTAAGGAGGTAAAGTGAGAGGGAAGGGGGGGGGAATCACCGGAAGTTAGAGGAGTCAATATTCATGCCAAGTGGTTGGAGGCTGTTACGCAGATGGAATATAAAGTATTACTCCTCCAACCTGAGTGTGGCCTCATTGCGACTGCAGCTGAAGCGATGGATTGACATACCGGAATGGGAATGGGTAATGGAATTAAAATGGACTTAAAACAAGAAGTAAAATTAACTTCCATATCCTCAAAAAAAACTGTATATAAGGGAGGTAATACTAAATAAATTCATTTTTGAAGTGCTTGCCATTATATGAATAATTAATCAACTGCATGCTATTTCACACAGTTAGTTTTATTAACCTGTAGAATTTGCAAAATTCTCGGAATAAGGGAATAATCTGGAAGTTGAGAGTGAGTTTTATTGGTTACATCAATCACCTTAAATTGTGATCTGTGCATTAGTGGAAAATGTTGCATTCTTCCCCATTTTCATCAAGTAAGAGTTGGGTCAATATAAAATGGGCACAAGAAACAATTAAGGATCTTTGACAGAATCCCATCAGAGTGATTGCACCTTCCCTATTTTTGTTATGCCAAAACATTGTAGTTTCATTTATTGATCCATGCACTAAGTTCATCACACTCAACCATAATACTCCTAGCATTAAAATAGACACACTTCAATCCTGCTGTCCCATTGTGTCTAATACTCTGTTCATGCTTGTTCTGGCTGCCCATGACATTTACCTTCCTCTTAGTCTTTCCATTTCCTGACTTGGAGCCCTAGCTTCCATTCCCCTGCCAAACTAGTTTAAACTTTCCCCACGATGATATTGATTCCCCTTCATTTAAGGTCTACAAGTCACCCATGCCTCAGAATGATCCTAGAACCAAGGTGGCATGGTAGTATAATGGTTAGCACAATGGTTTACAGTACAGGAGAGCCGGTTCAATTCCTGGCACTGCCTATAAAGAGGTTGTTTGTTCTTTGCCATGGTGTACAAAGATGTACCGCTTGGTAGGTTAATTGGTTGTTATAAATTGTCCCGTGATTAGGCTAGGATTAAAACGGGGGCGCAAATCAAAGAGCCGGAAGTGCCTATTCCCTGCTGTATCTCAATAAAATATAAAGTAATATATACTGTTACTGTAACATAGTGGTTAGCACAAGGTTCAATTCCCACCACTGCCTGTAAGAGGTTTGTACGTTCTCCCTATGACTACATGGGTTTCCTCTACGTTTCAGTCTTTCACAGACTGCTGCTTGATTTTTCCATGAAAATGCTCTCCAAATCTTTTGCACAATGCTCCTTTTGTTGGTAAGGAAGATTTATAGTGTAGAGAGGACATTCATTTCTTTTTTGTGAGTCTGACTTCAATGATGGGCAACTTGTTGAAGAAGATCCTGAGAGGCAGGATTTATGAGCATTTGGAGAGATATAATTGGATTAGGGATAGTCAGCATGGCTTTGTCAAAGGCAGGTCGTGCCTTACGAGCCTGATTGAATTTTTTGAGGATGTAACAAAACACATTGATGAAGGTAGAGCAGTGGATGTAGTGCGTATGGATTTCAGTAAGACATTTGATAAGGTTCCCCATGCAAGGAAGTAAGGAGGCATGGGGTGCAAGGAGACCTTGCTTTGTGGATCCAGAATTGGCTTGTCCACAGAAGGCAAAGGGTGGTTGTAGATGGTTCGTATTCTGCATGGAATTCGGTCACAGTGGTGTTCTGCAGGGATCTGTTCTGGGACCCCTCCTCTTTGTGGTTTTTATAAATGACCTGCATGAAGAAGAGTGGGTTAGTATGTTTGCTGATGACACAAATGTTGGGGGTGTTGTGGATAGTCTGGAGGGTTGTCGGAGGTTACAGCGGGACATTGATAGGATGCAGAACTGGGTTGAGAAGTGGCAGATGGACTTCAACCCAGATAAGTGTGAAGTGGTTCATTCTGGTAGGTCAAATTTGAAGACAGAATATAATATTAATGGTAAGACTCTTGGCAGTGTGGAGGATCTGAGAGATCCTGGGGTCTGTGTCCCTCGGACACTCAAAGCTGCTGCACAGGTTGACAATGTTGTTAGGAAAGCATATGGTATGTTGGCATTGAGTGTGTGGGATTGAGTTTAAGAGCCGTGAGGTAATGTTACAGCTATATAGGACCTTGGTCTGACCCCACTTGGAGTACTGTGTTCAGTTCTGGTCACCTCACTACAGGAAGGATGTGGATACTATAGAGAGAGTGTAGAGGAGATTTACAAGGATGTTGCCTGATTGGAGAGTGTACATTATGAGAATAGGGTTGAGTGAACTTGGACTTTTCTCCTTGGAGCAACAGAGGATGAGAGGTCACCTGATAGAGGTATATAAGATGATGAGAGGCATTGATTGTGTGGATAGCCAGAGGCTTTTTCCCAGGGCTGAGATGGCTATCACAAGGGGGAGCAGTTGTAAGGTGCTTGGAAGTAGATATCGAGGTGATGTCAAGGGTAAGTTTTTCACACAGATAGTGGTGGGTGCGTGGAATGCACTGCCTGTGGTGATGGTGGAAGCGGATACAATAGGATCTTTTAAGAGCCTCTTAGAAGGTACATGGAGCTTAGAAAAATGGAGGGCTATGCGCTCGGGAAATTCTAGGCAGTTTCTAGAGTAGGTTAAATGGTTGGCACAACATTGTGGGCCAAAGGGCCTGTAATATGCTGTAGATTTCTATGTTTTATATAACCAAATTCCAGTCTCGCAGTCACTCATTCATCTGTTCTATCAAGTGGCCCTGGGAGTGATCCAGAGATTACTGTTTAACCTTTGAAGTCCTCCTTTCTGTCCTCTTTCCTAACTCTCCATACTCACTGCACAGGAGTCTTCTCACTTTCTAACTATGCAATTGGTGCAAATGTGCACCACGACCTCTGGCTGCTTACTCTACCCCTTGATAATGTTCTAGTCAATGTTTCACCTAACTTGTAATGATCAGTGTACACAAAAATCTTGTGCTGAGCAATTTATTGCCCAGTGACAACAACATGTGCATACTGAATTTTTATGTGGAAGTAAACCTGAAGCTATTCTAAGGTTAGTAAATGACCAAGTCCAGTTTGTTGTTCACTGTTTGAAAGAAATAAAATAGTACACATCAATGAGTCGTATTTCTCATATGCTATACATGTAATAATATCAATCTTCTCAAATGTTATTAAAGTTGTTTGAAATGATCAAACAAGACCTATCAAATTACATACTGATAAAATTCCTGACCTCATGAGTTTTCGGTGTAGCAGTTTCTATTGTTTCATTAAGCCATTCCACTTTAAATGAACCAGCAATTCTTCTGTGCTTCACGCCTTTTGCTTCTTTGAAATTTGACATAGTGAATCAATAATTTCTTCAATAAAAGCAGTATCAATAAGCCAGTTCTGAAATTTGCAGCCAGATCATTGCAAACTCATTGCCAACACAATCCTCATCAGAAACCAGAAAAGAAAATGTGATTGTATATGATCATGAAATATACGAAATATGCCTGTGAGGTAGAGGGTGACAACCTTTTGTGCGCAGTTTAAACTCCTTTGTGCACCAGCAGCAAAAGATTGAGCACGTGCACACCTTAGAGGGGGCAGTGTCTGCAGTCTCTCTGAGACATCTTCAACCCTAGCACCCTGGAGACAACACACTAACATGGCATCTCTTTTGAGCGGCGGAATCTCCTGCCTCTCCTCATAACTATTGAGTCTCCTATCACTATTACTCTACCTGACTTCACCCATCCCTGCTGAGCCTCAAAGCTATCTACAGTGCCATTGACCTGGCTGCAATCTTCAAAATTTCCCTTTAATTTGGAATCCTTATTTGTTACATAGATTTAGTTGCTTGTGATACTTTGCCAACTTTCCTGCTTAGCTTCTTGTAGGGAAAAAAACAATGGCAACAGCATCAACATCAAGTGAAACAGTGTTAATGATTCTGAGGCCTTTCAGTGGAATAGTGGGCTCTTTTAAGTTGGTTATTATTGCTGCCTCACAAAACATAGACTCAATGATCTCATATCTCCAATTTAAGACAAAGGTTCAAATAATTTATTGCCTTCCATTTTTGGACATTTAGCTTTTTCTTCCCCTTTCAAAACAACTTTGATCCATTGAGGTGAGTTCCAGACAGGAGTGACAGAGTTGATTATGAATGTTGCAACATTCAGTTATGAGAAATGACACTAAACTTGACCTGCTGAGACAAAACTGAAATAGAGCTTTGAAGTACAGAGGTGGATAGATGGTGTGAATACTTGACTTTAGCACTAATTTTCTACATCTGTAGAAAATTGCGAGTATCTTTGGTGCCATACTAGATACTAGACACTAGAATACTACAGCACAGTACAGGCTGTTCGGCCCTTGATGTTGTGCCGACCCATATATGCCTTTAAAAAAACGTACTAAACCCACACTACCCTGTAATCCGCTATTTTTCTTTCATCCATGTGCCTGTCCAAGAGGCTCTTAAATACCCCTAATGTTTTAGCCTCCACCACCATCCCTGGCAAGTCATTCCAGGCACCCACAACCCTCTGTGCAAAAAACTTACCACTGATGTCTCCCCTAAACTTCCCTCCCTTAACTTTGTACATATGCCCTCTGGTGTTTGCTATTCATGCCCTGGGAAACAGGTACTGGCTATCCACCCTATCTATGCCTCTCATTATCTTGTAGACCTCTATCAAGTCGGCTCTCATCCTTCTACGCTCCAAAGAGAAAAGTCCCAGCTCTGCTAACCTTGCCTCATAAGACTTGTTTTCCAGTCCAGGCAACATCCTGGTAATTCTCCTCTGCACCCTCTCCATAGCTTCCACACCCTTCCTATAATGAGGTGACCAGAACTGAACACAATACTCTAAGCGTGGTCTCACCAGAGATTTGTAGAGTTGCAACATGACCTCTCTACTCTTGAACTCCATCCCCCTATTAATGAAGCCTGGCATCCCATAGGCCTTCTTAACTATCCTATCAACCTGTGCAGCGACCTTGAGGGATGTATGGATTTGAACCCCAAGGCCCCTCTGTTCATCCACTCTGTTAAGTAACCGACCATTAACCCTGTACTCAGCCTTCTGATTTGTCCTTCTAAAATGCATCACCTCACACTTATCCGGATTGAACTCCATCTGCCACTTTTCTGCCCAACTCTGCATCCTGTCTATATCCTCTTGTAACCTTCGACAACCTACAGCTCCATCCACAACTCCTCCAATCTTCGTGTCATCTGCAAACTTACTCACCCATCCTTCCGCCTCTTCATCCAGGTCATTTATAAAAATTACGAAGAGCAGGGGTCCCAGGACAGAGCCTTGTGGCACTCCACTCGTCACCGACTTCCAGGCGGAATACTTTCCTTCCACTACTACCCTCTGCTTTCTTCCTTTAAGCCAATTTTTTTTATCCAAACAGCCAATGTTCCACTGATCCCATACCTCATGACTTTCTGGATGAGTCTCTCGTGGGGGACCTTGTCAAATGCCTTGCTAAAATCCATGTAGACCACATCTACTGCCCTACCCTCATCAATTTCTTTTGTAACCTCTTCAAGAAACTCAATTAGGCTCGTGAGGCACGACCTTCCCTTCACAAAGCCATGTTGACTATCCTTGAGTAGACTGTACTTCTCCAAGTGCTCGTAGATCGTATTCTTAAGAATCATTTCCAATAGTTTGCAGACCACCAACGTAAGACTCACCGATCTACAGTTCCAAGAATTCTCTCTATTACCTTTTTTAAACAAGGGAACTACATTTGCCATTGTCCAGTCCTCCAGCAGCTCCCCTGAAATACCAATCCTCTTAAAACTCCTAATGAAATATAGCCGCTATCAAACCTTCTTTGTAATTGCATCAATATGTTGGGCCCAAGATAGATGTTGGCAGCCAGGAACTTGAAACTGCTCACCCTTTCCTTTTCTGATTTCTTGATGAAGACAGGTGTATGTTCCCTTGTCTTACTCTTCCTGAAGCCCACAATCAATTCTTTGGTCTAACTGACGTTGAGTGCAAGCTTATAGAACCAGCTGATCTTCCTCATCACCATCTAAAGGTCTTCAACAATAATTGCATTGTCGGCAAATTTATGGATGACATTTGCACTGTGCCTAGCCACACGGTCATGGGTGTAGAGAGGGTAGAGCACACATCCTTGAGATGTGCCAGTGATGATAGAATATTCTTCAAAACCTCTACTTTTTACCTGTGGATTCAAGTAATATTCTGATTATTGACAAGATTATTAACAAGTCAGGGGCAAATGAATTTTGACAAGGATAGCTTGGCCTCATCACTAACACTCCCAACCCCTTGTCTTGTTAGCCACCCTCTTTACTCTCTCTTCATTATCCAATATATCACAGTTTCTTTCCAATTTGACTAACGCATCATTATCATCATCATCACCAATAAACGGTAATGATTTTAATTTACGTGGCAACTTTTCCAGAGTAAAACATCCTTTTTTACATGAATTCATGTGATAAGGGCCTTAAAGGCCATGCCAGCATTTAATTGCCCTTCAGGAGTTGCCCTTGAAAAGGTGGTGGTGTGCTGCCTTCTTGTACAATTACTGTCCTTGAGGGCTGCTGTTAAGGAGATAGTTCCAGAATTTTAACCTAGTGACACTGAAGGAATAGTAACATACTGTACTTCCAAGTCAGGATGGTATGTGGCTCAGAGAGCAACTTGATGGAAAATCAATGATGAAGCAGCTGAAGATAGTTGGGCTTATGATACAATGGTGAGGATTGCATGCAAAGATGTTCTCCTGATTCAAACACTGCCTTAATGTCAAGGGCAGTTACTCTCACCAGCTCTGGAATTCACCTCTTTCATCCATGTTTGAACAAAGGCTGCGATGAAGTCAGAAGCAGAGTGACATTGGCAGAGCCCAATCTGAGCATCTGGGAGCACGTTATTGCTATTGATTATTGATACTTTTGTTTATCCCTGCCATTACCACTGACCATTGAAAATGGACTAATAGGCTACTAATTGGCGACGTTGGATCTGTCCTTCTCTGTGGACAATACATAACTGGACAATTTTCCATATTGCTGGGTAGATATCAGTGTATTAGCTGCTCTAGAATAGTTGCTTCACATGTACAGTGTCATAGAGCACAGAAACAGGCCCTTCACCTGACCAGTCCTTACTGACCATAGCATGCTGCCCCCTCTTAATTGCCCATTCTTAGTCCATAATCCTCCAAACTTTGTAATCCTTGTAATTCTCTTCAACTTGACCATGCCTTTTCTATAACAGGGTGACCAAACTTGTACACAATTTTCCAAGTGCAATTTCACAGGAATTGCATCCATCATCTCCTACCACATGATATGTGTACACCTCGCTTAAAGCAAACACGAAGTTAGACTTACATTTCAGACCCCCGTGTCTTCCTTTGAAATAGTTTAATGTTTTGAAGTTACAAAACATAACAGTGGAGTTGGGTTAATTTTAAGACAAACCTCCTAGATGGCTATTGACCTGTTGAAGTGCATTGAGATGTTCAAACTAAAGAAAACGCAGTGAGGAACGGCAGGTAAAAAACGTAGCCCAGCTTGTGCAGAAACTGTCAAGTTTTTTAAAAATGCTGTAAACGGAGCAATTCATGGGTTCATAAAGAGTGATTTCCAGGAGATAGTAATCACAAAAAAAGCAGAAATGGCTGGCTATATTGGAAAGTTTGGGGCATTTGATTCAACAAGAGATAACTGGCTCATGTATAGTGAACTAATTGAACAGTATTTTGAAGTAAATTAAATAGTCAATGAGAAACAAGTGAGTGCATTGCGTTTAAAGGTATAAGGTTTGTTTCGAATATTAACTGCTCCAATCAGAACATCCAAAATGAGCTTTACTGATGCAATGAAAGTGATGCAGGAATATTTAGAACTGAAACCATTGTTAATAGTGAAATCCCTTAGGTTTCACTAACAGAATCAAAAAGAAGGGGAGTCCTTTTCAGCTTATGTGGCTGAATTGAAGAGATTGTCTAAGCATTTGACAATGATGGACTTAATGATGGACTGATATTCAGTTTGTAGAATCTTACAATAAAGCATTAAAAACAGCTCCTAACTGAAGCATAACTTACATTTAAAAGAGCAGTTGAAATTGCTGTATCAATGGAAACTGCATTCAGAAACGCAATTGAGTTGCAGTCAGGAATGAAAAATAAATGTGAACAAGTTGCAATATCTAAAGAGGAACCGACCTGGCTGAACAAATTGTGTTACCATTATGGCAGGGGCTCATATACACCAGATCAATTCAGATTTAAGGTTGAAACTTGCAGAAAATGCAGCAAGGTAGGACACATTCAAAGAGCATGTCTGATAAAATTAAATGGACTTCACAGAGAAGACAAAAAGATAAAAGGTCAAGTTGCAGTTTCAAAAAGAGCACTATCTGCATGCTGTTGATGAAAATTCTGATAATGATGAGAGTGACACAGGACTGAGTAGCCTTGAGATTTACAACATGACAACTAACAATAGACGAGCAATATGGCTTACACAGTGAACGGCAAATTAATTAAAATAAAGTTGGACACTGGCTCAGCTGTTTCAGTCATTTCAGAAAATGAGTTTGAATGACATTTAAAAGATAGCAATCTGAAGCCTGCAGATATGCAACTAAGAATTTAGACTGGAGAAAATATAACTTCTGTTGGAATGACATTTGTGATAGTGAAATACAACAACCAAGCTGCTTTAAGCTTGTATGTGGTAAAATCAGGAGGACCGGCATTGTGGGGATGTGATTGGCTGAGACAACTACAACTTGATTGAAGATCCATCCACCATTTGCATGCCATACCCTCTACATTAAAGTCAACTGAAATTGAATTTTAAAAGGTGCTAGATGATGCCGCAACTCTTCGTGGTGAACACCATGAACCATGGCCCAACAAAAGACAAACAGGCTCTGCTGCCAACCCCTGTGCCTCTGGTTGGAAAGGAAAGACTATGCTGCTCAGTGGAAGTGTGAAAGTTATGAAAGCAGTGATCCAACTACAACAGCTTTTGTAAGCAACATATCTGAGAAACCTTCTGAAATGTGAAACTTGAGAAATGTGGCTTAGTTTACCAATTTCCCCCTGGGATCAGTAAAGTATGACTATGACTATGTTTCAAGCTGAAAGAGAGTTCAAGGAGCTCAGGAAAGTTGCAAACATTTGGCTTTTGTGACTATAAAGAACCAGAATCTGCATGTATTAAGGTTATTGCATGAAATTCAAGTGGGAGACAAAAGCTGGGAAGACCAAAGGAAAGGGGTCAATTGAGATATGAAAGCAGACGATTTGTCAGAGGAACATACATCAAAGTTGCTGGTGAACGCAGCAGGCCAAGCAGCATCTATAGGAAGAGGCGCAGTCGACGTTTCAGGCCGAGACCCTTCGTCAAGACTTCGTCCTGACGAAGGGTCTCGGCCTGAAACGTCGACTGCGCCTCTTCCTGTAGATGCTGCTTGGCCTGCTGCGTTCACCAGCAACTTTGATGAATGTTGCTTGAATTTCCAGCATCTGCAGAATTCCTGTTGAATTGTCAGAGGATGTTGTGGAAGAGGAAATCAAGAGAAGAGATCAGATTGTAAAGGGAGCAATAGAAAGATTAATAAGAGAATACTCCAGTGAACTAAATGCACCTTCCCAAGATGAAGATGCACAAGCGATAAGAAGAAGAACGGTGGCTACCACTGTCAAAACCACTTCCTGCAGTCTCAGAGTCAAGTCACTACAATCAGGCCCCAGAACCGGAGATTGTTTCACAGCCACTAGTCTCACCTACCAAGCAGAGTGATCCCCCTTGTCAAGAGAGACGTTATCCCACAACAGCGATTAAATCTTTAGGCCTGAATGGAGCAGTTTAAAAATTTACTATGCTGTGGATGTCTGTATATAGTAGTTGTATTATATAGTATACTGTGTATACAGTTGAGATGCATTCTATATTGCATTGGAGTTTATTGCTAAGCAGAGAGGAGTGTTGTGTAATTGATATTTCAGTAATATTTGAGTAATATTGTGTATGTATTGTCTGATTAAGCATTCTTGTTTGTTTAAATCATTCATTACAGGATGTATGTAAAAATACATGAATTGCATATGTCATCACGCTACCATGTGATACCTGTGCTCCTCACTTAAAGCAAACACGAAGTCAGACTCACATTTTGGACTCCCATGTCTTCCTTTGAATTAGTTTAATGGTTTTGAAGCTACAAAACATAACATACTCTGATGAAGATCAACATGCTAGATGCCATCTTAACCACACTCTCTACCTGTGCGGCTGCTTTCAAAGAACTGTACACTTGTACTCCTATGCCTCTCTGTTCCACAACACTTATCAGTGCCCTGTCTCTCACTGTATAGATCTTGCCATAGCTTGAATATACAAAATTAATCACCCCATGCTTACCCAAGTTGAAAATTATTTCCATTCCTCAGCCCAAGTCCCTAATGGATCATGATGTCATGGTAATTCATTATTGGGTGCCATGGTAATGACACTATTATAGCTTGGGGCATTCCGGAGTTTGGAATTCAACTCTGGCACCCTCCTGTAAGGAGTCTGTATGTCCTCCATATGGAATGCCCAGCTTGTCCCCAGTTGCTCTGGTTTCCTCCCAGTCCAAAGACATACCTGGTAGGTTAAATTGTAAATTGTCCTGTGATTAGGATAGGGTTAACCAGGTTTGTTGGGGGTTGCTGTGGTGGCATGGCTCGAAAGGCCAGACAGGCCTACTCCACACCGTATCACTAAATAAATAAATAAAGACAACCTGCTTCACTATCAACAGAGCCCCTTAATTTAGTATCATCAGCAAACTCACTAATTGTGCCAGGCACGTATGTTTATATCCAAATCATTTACATAAATAATGAATAACAGAGGTCTCAGTGCTCACCACTGGGGCATCCCACTAGTCACAGGCCTCCAGACAGAGAGTCCACCTCGATCATCACCCGCTGCTATCTATCATTAAGCCAGTTCTGAAGCCACCTCACTAGCTCCCCCTGAAGCCCATGCATACATAATAAAGCAAAAGTTGCCATCTCTGTAATATTTCCCTCTATCAGCAGCACAATGGTCATGGGGTCTTCATTTGCCAAATTTCACCTCCAGTAATTCATTTGCTCTCCCATCACCTATACACAACAGATAATCTATAACTATAATAGAAAGAGGAAATGCTGTAACACTCAGCAGGTCAGCCAGTGTCTCGGGAAAGAGAAAAAAACTGAGTTAATATTTCAGGGTAAAGACCATTCAACAGAACTTGGAAAAAGACAAAACACATTAGTTTTAAATTACAGACAGATTTGCATTCACCTATCATCTCAGCGCTTGCACCTAGTCCAGGAATGCCTTATTATTAAAACCATACACTGAAATTCAAGTCATCCCACAGCTTCATTTCTCCCTGTCACCATAACCTCATCTGCCTTACAAACCTATGGGAACTTCGCTTTCCAGTTGCCTCATATCCATCCTTTTCTTCCCTCTTCGGACTATTGTCAACACTGCCTTCTGCTCTTTCGGCCCTAAGTACTGAAATATTAGCAGTAAAAAAAAGAATAACCAGAAACACATGTAACATGAACTTCTGAGTTCTCTAAAAATCTGTCCAAATCTCAAACCACGTCAATCAAATCTTGCCCAAGACCCAAGACTCCTGCACCTTCCTCTGACAGCAGCGAGCAAGAGGCAAAGGGAAATCAGTCAGACGCAGACAGGCGGTACTGAACACTCCTTGGGCTGTGTTAGTTCTTTTTTAACCTGATTACCTACAATATTAAAATGCTAAATAAATAGATGCTGTTGACGTTGATGATGATGGTGCTGTAGAAGGAAGGCCAAATGGAAATGAAGCTGTCATGATGAAATTATGCATATTAAATGTTTGATATCCTTTAGTATTCAGTGGGTAAGTTATCGTGATGAAATCATGCATATTAAATGTTTGGTATCCTTTAGTAGTCAGTGGGTAAGTTATCATGAAGAAATTATGCATATTAAATATTTGGTATCCTAGAGTTTTCAGCAGGTGATTTTGGAGGGAAATTATCTGTTTACTACTGAACACTATCTCTGTTCCACAAGAAATGATAGTGCCAAATACAATGAATATTGCGGTTAATTGGGACACATCAGGACAAGTATATTTTGGCACAATTAAGCGGCTGCCCCAATTAGCTGAAATTTCAGGGAAATGGCTAAAAGGTATAAAAAGACAAATGGCCATTTAACTGAGTTAAATGTATGTGTTTAAATGAAATACAGAACAAAATAAAACACTACCAACACCTGTACAATACTATCATACTGTGTATTAGTTCCTAATAGTTATTGACAGAGGAATTCATCTGCCATGTTCTTTTGATTGATTGTAAATGAGCAAAATTAACATAAACATCTAATGCAGATAATGGACTGCTTTGAGATTTTTGACAGAATGATTATGTTAGGCCTTAGGGATGATAAAGCAAATGAAGTTAGGGAACTTTAATTGCTTGCCCAGATCAACTTTCAGTTGCCTTTCAGAGGCTAAGGTGAACAAGTCTGCTGGTGGCTTGTGCTTTAAGAGTTGTCCCAAATAAGTGGCTGTCCCAATTAACCGATGGCCCTATTAACCAGAATGCGTAGTATTTTTAAATTACATGGTGTAGGCAGCTTCCTTTCATGGCAATTGGAAAAGGGAAATGAATGGAACTTAAAGCAATTTGCTTGCAAGTTTATTAAGTTTAAAAATTCTGCAGTGATTCTGTGCCACTGAGGAGAAATTATGGAAAATAGAATGCTGAGAAGGAAGAGGTACTTGAAAACAAAAGTAAGAAAACAAATGGAACGCATTGAAAAAAATACCACCAGGTAAAAATCGATGAAAACCGTTAAGGGAAAATCCATAAAGGGGAAGAGATTACAAAGGAAAAAATAGAATCTATTAAAAAATTTAAAAAATCTGTATGAAGCTGAAGGTATGAGTGTGGTTGTACATGAATATATTACGTTTGTCTTCACAGAGAGTGGAACAGGCTTTGTGGTCAGAAAGACTGAAACATTTTAGATAGATATGAGAGATAGAATTTTAAAGATCTAGTAGTCTTGTTTCTTTTAAAGTGCATAGGTCACTTATGTTTTGTAACTACAAAACAAAACTAATTGGATAGAAAGCACAGAGAGTCTAACTTTGTTTTTACTGTTAAGCAGGACATGCACATACACACCCCCCTGCTTAGCTATAAACTCCAACTCAATATAGAATGCATCACAACATGTATAATGTATACAGTATACTATATAATACAAATACTACATAGACATCCACAGTGTAGTAAATTTTAAATTGTCCCATTCAGCCTAAAGATTTAATTGCTGTGGAGGCGTTCTTACTCTTGTTGGAGGTGAGACTTGTGGCTGTGACAACAATGTCAGGTTCTGGGGCCTCCTCAGTGGTGATTGTAGGAGTTGACTGTGAGACTGCCGGAAGTGGTTCTGATAGCTCTAGACATCTTTCTGCTCCTTCTCTCGGCTTTTCTCTCTATCTCCTCTGCTTTTCAACTTCCTGCCTTTTTTATTCTTGCCATCCTATTTCTTCTTCTAGTTTCTTCTGAGTATTTCTGAATATGCTAATTTCTCGTTTATCCTCTTCCATTTCCATAGCATTTATGTCATCATCCCCTCCCTTTTCCTTTTTCTTCTGTCTGGGATGTGCATCTTGATCTTGGGAAGATGCATTTAGTTCATTGGTAGATTCCATTAACAATTCCTTTTATTGCTCCTTTTACAGTCTAATCTCTTCTAATGGTTTCCTCATCCATAACATCATCTGATGAATCCTCTGTTTTCGGATCTCCACTGACGACCGCTTTCCTTTTAGCTTTCCATTCATCCAGCTGGGCTTTGGTCTTTGCATCTACTTTTAGAAGCAGCTTTTCGTCTCCCACTTGAATTCTTGCAATGACCTTAATGCATGCAGATTATATTCTTCTTCTTTATACTCAGAAAACCAAATGCTTGCAACTTTCCTGAAGCTCCTTGAACTCTCTCACCGCTTAAATCGAAGCCGCGTTTTGCAAGTAGTTGCCTGATTAACATATCAGAAGCTTTCTCAGATATTTCACCTACAATCACTGTTGCAATTGGACCACTGCTGTCATGACCTTCCCAATACCTTTGTCTAATATGCTTTCCAACCAGAGACAGAGAGATTGGCAACAACACCTGGTTATCCCCTGTTGGGCAATGGTTCATGGTGTACAACATGGAAACTGTTGTGATATCATCAAGTAGCTTTCTCAATTCACTTTCAGTTGTCTCCATTGCAAGGTATGTTGCATGCAAGAGTTATCTTTTCTCCATTATAAGTTCTTAGTTGGATATCTGCAGGCTTCAGTTCAGTATCTTTGAAATGCAGTTCAGACTCATTTTGTGGAATGACTGAAGCAGCTGAACCAGTGTCCAATTCCATTTTAATTAATTTTCCATTCACTTCTGGTGCAAGCCATATTGCTTGTCTGTTTTTAGTTTTCACATTTTAAATTTTAAGGCTACTTAGTCCTGTTTCACTCTCATAATTATCAGATTTTTTTTATCAACAGCATGCAGATTAGTGCTGTTTCTGAAACTGCAAATTTACCTTCTATAATTTTCTCTTCCATTTATTTTTGTCTGCAAGCATGCTCTTTGTATGTGTCCTACTTTGTTGCCTTTTGCAAATTTCGTCTTTAAATCTGCATTGGTCTGGTGTATGTGAGCCCCTGCTAAAACGATAACACAATTTGTTCAGCCAGGCTGGTTTCTGTTTGGACGCTGCAGTTTTGTATGTGCTCACTTTCAATCCTGACTGCAACTCAGATGTGTGTCTGTCTGCTGTTTCCATTGATACAGCTACTTCAACTACTCTTTTAAATGTAGGTTATGCTTCAGTTAGGTGTCATTTTTGAATGCTTTCTTGTAAGATTCCACAAGCTAAATGACCTCTCGGTACATTATTAAGCCCATTATTGAATTGTCAATGCTCATTGAACTTCTTCAATTCAAACTTGTACGCTGAGATTTTGATTTTGCTTATGAAACCTAAAGTGTTCTGCAATCAACAGTGGTTTAGGTTCCAAATGTTTCTGCACCATTTTCATGATAGCAGCAAAGCTCATTTCAGCTGGTTTGGTTGAAGCAGTTAAGTTTCTAAGCAAAGTATATACCTTTAAGCCCAATGCACTCTGCAAAACTGGCACTCTCTTCTCATTGGCTCTTTCATTTGCTTCAAAATACTGCTCAATTAGCTCAGTATACATGAGTCAGTTGTTCCATTGACCAATCAGATGCATTTATCTTTCGATGTGGCCAGCCATTTCTGCTCCTTTTTTATGATTATTATCACCTGGTACTCACTGTGAAGCTGTGAACTCATCTAATTTCTGCCTTTTTTAACTCAACAGTCTTTATTCTTTCCCAATGAGATATGAGCTGCGCTGTTTTTTCACTCACCAATTTGGCTGTGCTCTTTATTTAACTCAAATGTCTTGTTGTGCTTTAACAGGTAGGTAGTCATCTCAGGTTTGTTTAAAACTTACTCATCAGTACTGTTCTGTCTTGTAACTCCAAAATATAAAACTAATTGGAAGGAAAGCATAGAGAGTCAAGAATGTGAGTCTAACTTCATTTTTACTTTTAAGTGAGATATGCACGCATGATGTGGTAGCGTGATGATGTATGCCATTTACCTACTTTTACATACAATCGGTAATGAATTATTTAAACAAATAAGAATGTTTAATCAAATGATATATTTACAATATTACACAAATATTGGTGGTGGTTTTTTCTCAGGGTCCGAGGAAGACTAAACATTGTGCAGTCATCTGTGGATACGCATGTGACTTTGGAGGCCGAAGGCCAAAGCACACATGCGGTTGCAGGTTGGACATGGAATGGCGGTTGTTAGAACAGGTGCATACACAGCTTTGTGTCGTCGGTCTCGTGCTGCTGCAAGGCGCTGATTTCGGTCATCCTCAAAGTCAGATGCAGCTTTTCTGGTCAGGGCGCGCCACGCAGCCCTGTCAGCTGCAGACTCCTCAAGTTGTCGAGGCTGGAGGTCTGCCCATTTGATGTACGATTTCAGATTGTCTTTGAATCTTTTTTTGGGGCGGCCCTGATTACGACTGCCATGCTGAAGCTCACCATAGAGCAGCTGCCTGGGGATTCTTGTTTCACCCATACAGATTACATGGCTAGTCCAGCGTAGCTGGGCCTGGAGGATCCTTGCCTCAGTGCTTGTGCTGTTGGCTTTGTCAAGGACTTTCTGGTTGGTGATTCGGTCCTGCCATCGAATCCTTATGATCGGCCGCAGAGAGCACATGTGGAACTGCTCCAGCTGTTTGATGTGCCTGCGGTACAGGGTCCAGGTTTCGCAGCCGTACAGGAGAGAGGTGAGGACCACAGCCTTGTACACCCTGAGCTTGGTTGAAAGCTGAATGTCCTTGTGCTCCAGAACTTTGACACGGAGTTTCCCGAGTGCCTGGCTGGCTTTCTGGATCCTTGCTATGATCTCTTTGTCAAGGGATCCATCACTGGAGGTGGTGCTTCCGAGATACTTGAAGCTCTCCACATTCTTCAGGACAATGCCATTGATGGTGATGCATGGCTGAGGAGGGTGACTGTTTGGTGCAGGTTGTAGGAGAACTTCTGTCTTACCGAGGCTGATTGTCAGGCTGCACAGCTTTGAGGCTGCGGAGAACTTGTCGACAATCGTCTGCAGGTGGTTCTCCTGGTGGGCCATGAGGGCACAGTCATCAGCAAACAGGGCTTCAGTGATGAGCCTCCTCAACGTTTTGGTCTTTGCAGCAAGGTGTCTCAGGTCAAACATCGATCCGTCTAGGCAATATCTTATGTAAATACCCAGGTCTAGGTCCTTAACAGCATCTGGGTAAAGAAGTGGTTGAAGAGCACTGGTGCTAGAACGCATCCTTGCTTCACGCCATTTGAGATGTTGAAAGTCTCAGATGGGGAACCATCTGAGAACACTTCTCCTGTCATGCCATCGTGGAGCAGGCCGTTGAGTGTAGTGAATTTCTGCATGCAGCCAAGCTTTCTAAGGATGATTACTGATACAGTATATTAAATATACAACAGTCACCAGATCCAGCTAAGGATGTATCCCTGCATTCCTGGCAATAGTTCTGACAGTTTTCAGTCATTATTGGCCATAGATGTGGTGCTGAAGGACTGGAAGACTGCTGATGTGGTAATAACGAAATAAGGATTGAACAATTTGTTCCCGGCCAGTCAGACTATCATAAGCCTTCTTAGAACAGAATAACAGGATTAGAGCAGATAGCTATAATGTGGAGATAGTGCAGCCGTGATCTGGGCTGATGTTATTTATGTTTTTTTAGAAAACCACCATTTACAGACCAGAATCTGCTTTGCTTTGAAAATAACAAGCAATAATAGAGTAGGTGAAAGATTTCATGATTTTTCTCCTGTTAATGATTTCTTAATTACTTGTCTGGAGGTAATTGTGTTTATTTTCAAAGACTGAGCCTGTGGCCTGTTCTCTTGGGCGTTGGTGTGATCACTGAGGAGAGACAAACAGACCACAAATGACATTTTCATTAGTTTTAATAAAAGTCAGTCTGACTAAGATCACCCAGCAATGTTCCTCATAAAGTGAATAAATTCTATATGAATTAGCAACTATATTGCACTAAGTTATAAAGAAGCTCCCAAAAAAATTTTCATCACATTGTAGATGCCATCAGATTTAAGCAGTACACTTTCAGTTCCACATTTCACTGTGGTCATAAGTGGTGAGACTTGTAAATTCTTCAGCAGTAAATTAGCTAATCTATTCGATCAAAAATCATAGAGTCATGCAGACAGAAATAGGCCCCCCCCCCCCGACTCATCATTTCCATGCTGACCATCAAGTACCAATGTATACTAATCCCATTTACTGGTACTTGAACTATCACCTTAAATATCATTGACATTAAATTTACAGGCTTGATGTTAACTGGCTTATCCCTGCTGCCCCTCTTGAATAACTATTTGCCATCCTCCAAACATTCAGCATCTCGCCTATGGCCAGTGAAGATTTAAAAATCTCTTTCAGAGCCCCAACAATCTCCTCCCTTGACTAGCAGATCTGCCTGCATCTTATCAGACCCTGGAGATTTAACCACATTTAGCTCATTAGGACGTCCAATACCTTCTTTTTAATGAATTTCCCTAAATATTTATTGGATTAAATGCCTACCGGTCAATCACAAGCCGAGTATAATTTTCACAAGAAGCAAAGCTAAGGGATGGGTTGCAGTGTAATATAATTCAGTAGCCATTTAACTGTTACCTCTCTCTATTTGTAGAGAGAACCTTGAAACTGGGTCAGATCACGGCAACCCTGTAACTTGCAATCACCTGTCAAGGCACTATCACCGCAGTCAAATTAACCTTTTGCAGTTCCCTTGCTATTGCTGCTGCATTCGCTCTAGAGGTAGAGTGGGCAGTGGGTGGCAAGTGGCCAACAGGTAGTGGAAATTAAGGCTCTGCCCCTGATCCGTCCTGACAGCAGTCAATAGGCCTTTCCCATTGCTTCCAAATGGCTCTACAGATCAAATGTCACAGATGATCAGAAACCATCAAAATATTTAAACATTTTTTAAAAAATTAATTGAAAAATATCATTTAAACCATATAAATTAAAAATCATCAACATTAATATAATAAAACTAAACACAAAGCTCATGGAATTAATGCCTTTCGATGAATGGGCTAAGACAAACATGCCAGCTATGGCATATTCCTGTTCCTGTACTCGTTCCTTGGCACAACAACTTACAGTGTGTGTGGGTCTCCGTGCTGAGTCTGGGGACGAGGAAGGAAGTCAGATGTGCTGAACAACATGTTTCGGGAGTCCATATGACAGTGTGCAACTGGAGAACAAGCTGACATGTACATAATCTTCTAGAGAAACGGAGTCAGCTGCTGACAGGGCCCCTTCTAGCCCTCAGTGAAACCCAGGCCATGACACCATTTGTTACAATTCAACATCAAGGTGTATGGCATTCCGGGATTCATAGTAGAACTGCTCCCAGTGTTCCTTTCCGCAGTGCTCAATGAGCTAGGATTGACCCTGGCTTGTTAGCGATGGTAGATTGAGGGATATGCTAGCCCACAAGGTTACAGATTGAGAAGGCTTACCCTTCTGCTGCACCTGGTCATGCATAGCACCTCACAGGTTTCAGTTTGGTGCTCCGAGATCCTTTCTGTATCTATTACATTTTAAACTATCCTGATATCATGTAATACAATGGATGGTGGCTTGAAGTGAAGGTGATATTTTATCTTCACAAGTACTGTGCTGTAGTCGCCTCTAGTAGTTCTATTACAGGCAGAAGAAATTACCACAGGAAGACTAGTAAGATTGAAATCAAGTTCATCCCTTGTGTTGGGTCATTCTCCACCTTCGGCAAACTAACTCAATCCAACGATAGTGCTACCAAGTCATTGACATTAACGTTAATGTAGAGTGAAATGCCCCCAAATCGAGCACTTCTCTGCTTTGCGAACTACATTGCTTCTTCCACGTGCTGTTCGCAACGCAAGAGCACTGACTCAGCGTTTGTGGGAGGACAGTAAGTGGTCATCAGGATGTCGTTTCCTTGTCAGTGTGAGAGGATGTTGAGGGCAATGTTCTTACCCCTGTACACATTCTGTGCCGTGCCCTCTGGTGAGTCAGTCCTGCCAGTGGTTCAGGACATTTTCCGGGGATCATGATGGCAGAACCTGGCACATGACCTGCAAGTCTGACATGTCATTAACCCAGGCCGATGCTTGATTTGTATTTGGGACAACTCTCCTAGTTAGGCATTAGGACCCCAGTGTTTATATTTAGGGTGTGGCAGAGTTGGTCAGAGTTGGAGAAATTTTGAAGTTTCAAAATTTGGTGACAAGATTGATGCTGAGTGGTCTATTTTATTTTATTCTTTTTCTGCTTTGAGGTAAAACTGGTCTTTTCAGAATCGATCTTATTGCTGCTGATGTGGAGTCATATATAGCCCGAAAGACTTTACAATTAAGGATTTTAAAGGGCTCAATGAGCCAGACAGTCATTGTTACTATGGCTATTTTTTAAAAATTGAAGATTGCTAATACAATTTGAAATTCACAACTGACATGGCCATGCATCTACTTGGATGTTTAGTCCAGACCTCTGGGTTAGTAGACTTCAATCGCTGCACCCATATACCATATGCCTGAGCAAGTAAAGGCTGTAGGGCCAATGCATCACTTTTATACAGGGCAGTTTTCGGAGGGTCACAAACTGAAATTCAGTCTTGGAAGTCAAGTGGCATTGACACATTTTAGTCCTCACTGATCCTTCTTCTTTGACTTAAGGTTATTAATGAAGTTTAGGGTATTTTGTGTCTTGAAGAATATTAAGAGTCAAGTATTTCAAGAAGGTTTACAGTAGCAATTATATTCAACAGCTGTCCAAGTGAACAATGTATCTCACCAATTTTATTGAATTTATACCAACAGAGAAGAAAATAACTTTGTTAGCTGCCATCAAGTCTAATCATGCCTGTGGAATGACTAGACGATGGAATTATGTATCCTTCCCATGATATGTCTATCAGTTCTCCACTGGAATATTTAACTAAGAGCCAATGACATAGTGGTTTTGAATCTCCTTGGTTTGGTATACTTGCAACTAACCTAGGCCAAGAAACACAAGGCACGGCTAGTGCTAAGTTCAGCTCAAGTCTATGGAAGTTTGCAGTGTGCTTACACGAAAGGTATCACTTTGACTTTGTGGTTCCAGGACACAGCCCTGTCTTGCTGACTTTGGGCTGTGCTGCTCCCCTGTGCTCCTGTGCTCTACAAGTCTAATAATCATCTTTCATAGACATGCAGCAAACTCATCAGAGAATTTAATTCCTTTATTACTGATAAGTCTGGCACTTATTTCCCATCCTTAATTGCCCTCAAAATCATGTTGAATTGACAATTTGACCCCTGAGGTTTCTATGGTGAAGATGTTCTCACATCACTGTTGGAGAGGAACTTTGCAGGATTTAGATCCAGCCACATTGAAGAAACGGCTCTGTAATTCCAAATCAGGATGGCATGTGGCTTGGAGGCGATCCTGGAGGCAGTGATAATCCCATGCATCTGCTATTCACACCCTCCTCAGTGCCTGAGGTCACCATTGTAGTGGGCTGGGTGAGTAATCACAGTGCAGTTTGTAACTGGAACATATTGCAGCCTCTGTGTAACAGGACCGGAGGGAATGAATGGTTTGAGTGGCTATGGGGTGATAGTCAAGTGAGCTCCTTTGTCCCGGATGGTGTAGAGCTTTTTGAGAATGTTTGAAGCTTCACTCACCTGGGGAGATGTAGTCTGAGGAAATGCTCCTGATTTGTGCCTTGTGGGTAGTGGGAAGGTGTTCAGTTACTTACTACTATAGTGGTCGAAGTACTTGTGTAGGTGGTGTAGCTGAGCTTCTGGTGAGTGGTGACACTTGGGATGTTGATGGTGAGGGACTTGAAGGTGATAATCCTATCAAATTCAAGGATCAAGGTCAACTTTATTCTCCATTTACATTTACATGCATTATGAATTTACTGTGATGTGTTGGTCAGGGTGTGACATGCGTCAATAGACATTCAATGGTTATAAAGAATTTATAAAATTTATAAAATATTATATAAAGATATGAATTATATATAAATAAAAAGTTAATAAAATTAGAAGTTAAAGGATGGATAAGTGTGCATAATTAAGTATCAGCATGTATTTACACCGTAAACATCATTATAAAAAGTGGTTTAAAGTGTCTACGGTGCAGTGATGGGGGTAATAAATAAGTAGAGGAGAGCCAGTTAGATTCTCTTGTGCTATTGCCCAGCATTTTAGTGGCATTAATGTTGCTTGGCACTTATCAGCCAGTGCCTGAGTATTATTTAGGTGCAGGTATGGACTATTCCTTTTGCTAAGGAATTGTGATTGAAATTAAACGAAACACAATCACGGGTGAGCATCTCCACGTCTGACCTTTTCAATGATGAAACTGCCGAAGATGGTTGGGTCTAGGACATCAACCTGAAAAACTCCAGCAATAGTGTCCTGGGGCAGAAGAGATTGTCCTCCAACTACCAACCACAATCCTCTTCCATTATGCAAGGTATGACTCCAACCATTCAAGTGTTGCCCCTTTGATGCAATGAAACAGTCCTGCACTGTTCTACTGTTCTATAGACTGGAGACAATTGCACAGGGGTTCAACTGCTTACACACGTTTCATACAAAGTTTCTTTTTAATGTATCAGCTCAATCGTTAACCCAGCTCTGCTGCCACACACTGAAATCTCTAACTCCATAGAACCAGTGAGTTCTTTCAGCAAGAAGTGACAGGAAGATCTAAAGTGACACACAGGAACCAGCAAAGGTCACAACAACATAGTTATCAAATGTCCAAAATATCCAGAGGGCTGGACTATTAATCCACGTACACTTAGTGGCCATTTTATTAAGTACACTACTTCTCGTTAATGTAAATATCTAATCAGCCAATTGTGTGGCAGCAATTCTACATAAAAGCATGCAAACGTGGTCAAGAGGTTCATTTGTTGTTCAGACCAAACATCAGAATGGGGAAGGAATGTGATCTAGGTGACTTTGACAGTGGAATGATTGTGTGTCCCAGACGGGGTGGTCTGAGTATCTCAGAGACTACTGATTTCATCGGATTTTAATGCACATCAGCTTATAGAGTGTACAGAGAATGGTGTGAAAAACAAAAAACTTCATGTAGTGAGCTGCAGTTCTGTGGGCAAAAAAAGCTTTGTTAATGAGAGAGGTCAGAGGAGAATGTCCAGACTGCTTCAAGCTGACAGGAAGGTGACAGTAACTCAAATAACCACACATTACAACATTGATGTGCAGAAGAGCAACTCTAAATGCATAACACATTGAATCTTGAAGGAGATGGGCTACAGCAGCAGAAAATCATAAACATATGCTCAGTGGCCACTTTATTAGGTACCAGAGTTATCTAATAAAGTGGCCACTGAGTTTTATATGAGCTCCCATCCTCCAGGGTAGCTATGCAATTTAAATTCAGGTAATTAAATGGATCTCAATAAAAAGCTACTTTCAGTAATTGTGACCATGAAGTTATCAGGTTGTTACTTTTGTCCTTAATGCTATCTTTACTACTCTGGTTTATTAATGACTCTAGCCCCACAGGAAAGTGGAAGGGGCTTTCTTTCCCACTGAAATAACACAAGTCAGTTTATTTGGGGTAATTAGGAATATTCAATTATTGCTGCCCAAACAGCATTGCCCGTGACTTTAAGATGGTTTGCTATCAGAGAAATGTTTTGGTCATGCTGGGACATGACGAGGGTGGAAATATGCTGGATTTAAAGGAATTGCAAAATTAGCTGCGAGTGGAAGTTATGCAGGGAAGTGTGATGTCAACGAACAACTAATCTGGTGTTGTGGCTGCTTAGTAATTTTGCCGCTGCCATGGATGTTAGTCAGAGGAAGTCTTTGTCGTGAGGCATGCCTATCATTGTGTACCAGCTGCCGCAACACTGCAATGACTTCATGAGGAAAAACGACTGTATTAGTCCACCTATATCTGCAGGCAGGGAGATGCAAGCAGCATGCAAGGTGGGGGATGGGGGGAGGAGGGAGGGGAGCTGACTCCCAGTTCCTCCCTGCTGCAGCTAAAATCTCCTGATCTCCTGACTTTGCTTTTGTTCAGATGAGCAGATCTTAGCAGGAGGAAAGATATAGTCAACAATCTTCCGTTTACTTTTAAAGTCTAGAGCAACAACTTAGCAAGCGGAAACATGCAAAAATAGAGAAATACTTTCCAGAAAAACTGGAAAAAAATAGTACAGGAGAATCTGCAAGATAAAATTTCACAGCTTTGGATGATGAAAATTGCCACAAGCAGGGCTGGGGTGTACTTATCCACTCATAACTCCAGGGAGAGAGTATTGGGAATTCCTCATAACGAAACCAGCTCTGCAGACTGTCATTTAGATTTGCTTTGAGTCTTTAGTTGGTTATCATCCGCATACAGTTTGTCAAAATAATTACTTGTTATTCCAGATTGTAGCTACACTAAAGCATCAATTCCTTTGGGTCTTTGGAAGATGTTGATTCACGGAATGGAATATGCCTTCAACACCTCCTCAGTAGATTAGGAGCCATAGAAAGAAATTGGAACTTTAATGGAAAATTCATATTCGTTCCAAGAATGAGTTATTCCCACCCGATCAAAAAATATCCCGACAACATTTTCAGATATGTGATTGTCAAGTTAGTTATCTTTTTGATTGCTTATTGATTCAACACTAGTTGACAGCAATGGAGAGAGCCTCCAGCTGTTGTTTGATTCAGAGAGTATTAATAGCATACCGTTAATTGGTCTGTAATTGATTTCCTTCCATCCAAGCATGTACACCATTATCTGAACTAAAAATCCTGCCCCTTTCTCATTTTCCCTCCACACACCTGTCTAAAATTAGCTACAAAATGAGGTGTGTTATGCGTAGTGCTACAATGCAATTGAATCTCCCTGCCTGCAGACTTCTTCAGTCAGTGGTCATATCCAGTTCACCTCAGCGGGTCAGAATCAGGGTACAGTACAGGGAGAATGGCAGAAAACTAAAGTATTACTGGAGTATTCCTGATTTTACACCCTGCCACTGTGATTAAGCAAGTGGCCTTAATCTTCCAGTGTATTACCTCTAGAGTGTTATCGTTAACTGAGACAAATAAGTAAATGAAGATCCAGAGGAAATAGTTGAGGCAAGTGTAATAATGACATTTAAAAGTCACGTGGATAAGTATATAGATAGCAGAGGTTTAGAGGAATGCAGGCCAGATGCCAACAAACAGGCTAGTTTATGTGGGCACCTTGGTTGGCATAGATGAGTTGAGCCAAAGGGCATGTTGTTTCTCTGCTGTCTTGCTCTGTTACTCTATGAACGTTTCATAGACATCTCTGCAAATAATTATGTGCTCAGTAGATCTTATTGTGTTCTGTTACTTTGCTAAGGTTATAGGTGACGTTCAGTGATTTCAGACTCAAGCTGTCTTGCTGAGATTCAGCTTATGACTGATAAATGATGTGTAATTTGGGAGAGTGTAGTGCAATTCATATTGAGAGGATCTATGTCCAGCTCAGTGAGAAGGTGGAAAAAGAAAAATCTGAACCTTCTGGTGTGATTCTCCAAAGGAACATGAGCAATGTATGGTGTCAAAGTGCAAAGTACATTGCAATGTATTCACAGTGAAATACTACTTTATCCTTTTAATGTACTTTGATAAGAGTCCTATTTGGAAAAACCATGTTCTGCTTTAGTGCCCCCACATGGGTGGTGATATTAAAGGTGATGGTTACCAGACCCGTTATAAGGCATCCTAATTTTCAAGACAGACTATAAGAGGCTCAATCTCTTTACTTTACAGCAGTAAGATTTGAGGACACAGACAGAACGCTGGAGGAACTCAGCAAGTCAGGCAGCACCTATGGAGGGGAATAAAGAGTTTGACATTTTGGGCCAAAACTCTTAGCCTGAAGCATGGACTGTTTATTCCGCTCCGTAGATGCTACTTGACTTGCTGTGTCCCCCAGCATTTTGTGTGTGCTGCAGAAGATTTCCCGTATCTGCAGAATCTCTTGTGTCCTAGATGTAGGGCCAATCTGATTGACCTTTATACAGTTTGAGGGGGTATTTTCAAAAAAATGTTTTCCAGTTGATGATGCGTTCCAATAAAATTAATTAAGGAGGAATAGACAATTAACTTGTATGAGGTCATGGCCAGGTTCAATGGCAGTAGATGGATCTCGTGCGGGCACATGGCCAAGTGGTTAAGGCATTGGACTAGTGACCTGAAAGTCGTGAGTTCGAGCCCCAGCCGAGGCAATGTGTTGTGTCCTTGAGCAAGGCACTTAATCACACATTGCTCTGCGACGACACTGGTGCCAAGCTGTATGGGTCCTAATGCCCTTCCCTTGGACAACATTGGTGTCGTGGAGAGGGGAGACTTGCAGCATGGGCAACTGCTGGTCTTCCATACAACCTTGCCCAGGCCTGCGCCCTGGAGAGTGAAGACTTTCCAGGTACAGATCCATGGTCTCGCAAGACTAACGGATGCCTTTAGATGGATCTCTTCCCTGAAATAATTAAGGCCTCGGTTGAGGATGTTGTCAATGCAAAATGGAAGCCAGGGCAGTCCGATATGGAGAGGAGGGCAATCTGTTGCCCATGCAGCAGGCTCCTCCTCTCCAGAAGCCTTCCCCATGAGTGGGTGTAGCCACAAGGCAGTGGAGATTCGAGACCAGACTCCTTCTTCTCCTAGGTCAGCTGCCAACCACGGCTGACAAGCCCCTTCTGCCCAAAGCGACTGGTTTTAAGTTGCCAGTAGCATGCGGTTACTTCTGGCAGGAGAAATGGCTCTGCCAGGCTCAGTAGCTAAGCCACATACGAAGGCCAAGAGCTGAACTTGATTGTCAGAGGCTGTTTGAGATACACTCCATTGGCCGCATTTAATAGGTAGTGGGAGCTTATCCCCACTACACTCCTCCCCCAGCTGTAACAAGCTTAAGGAACCTTAAGAGAATAATATCCTTGTGGGAATGCCTCTAACACCATGAAGTAAGTGCTGAAATTATTGTCTTTCAGCTGAGAGCCGGCCATGTTTCAGGCGAAGGTAAATGGAGGGTTTAATGATCAAATGAGTTTGCTTCAGTTTGCCTTCATTGAGATGAATTTCCCATATACTTTACCCAGATTGACCAGGGAGCAGGGTCTATTTTGATTTTGGGAAATGGCAGAGTTCAAGTGAATGAGATGTACACACGGAAAAGCCACAACCTGAGCAAATCCCTGGTGAGACAGAAGGAGGTGAAGCAGGGGGAGCCTCAGTCATCCCACTTTTGCCCCAGTGTAATGTATCCAGAGACACACATTCCCATCTTCAGCCACAGTCAGAGTGTATCCAGAGACACATATTCCCATCTTCAGCCACACTCAGAGTGTATCCAGAGACACATAGTCCCACCTTCAGCCACACTCAGACTGTATCCAGAGGCACATATTCCCATCTTCAGCCACAGTCAGAGTGTATCCAGAGACACATATTCCCATCTTCAGCCACACTCAGACTGTATCCAGAGACACATATTCCCATCTTCAGCCACAGTCAGAGTGTATCCAGAGGCACATATTCCCATCTTCAGCCACAGTCAGAGTGTATCCAGAGACACATATTCCCATCTTCAGCCACACTCAGAGTGTATCCAGAGACACATATTCCCATCTTCAGCCACACTCAGACTGTATCCAGAGGCACATATTCCCACCTTCAGCCACACTCAGACTGTATCCAGAGGCACATATTCCCATCTTCAGCCACAGCCAGAGTGTATCCAGAGACACATATTCCCATCTTCAGCCACACTCAGAGTGTATCCAGAGGCACATAGTCCCACCTTCAGCCACACTCAGAGTGTATCCAGAGGCACATATTCCTATCTTCAGCCACAGTCAGAGTGTATCCAGAAGCACATATTCATACCTTCAGCCACAGTCAGAGTGTATCCAGAGACACATATTCCCATCTTCAGCCACACTCAGACTGTATCCAGAGGCACATATTCCCACCTTCAGCCACAGTCAGAGTGTATCCAGAGACACATATTCCCATCTTCAGCCACAGTCAGGGTGTATCCAGAGGCACATATTCCCACTTTCAGCCACACTCAGACTGTATCCAGAGGCACATATTCCCACCTTCAGCCACAGTCAGAGTGTATCCAGAGACACATATTCCCATCTTCAGCCACAGTCAGAGTGTATCCAGAGGCACATATTCCCACCTTCAGCCACACTCAGAGTGTATCCAGAGGCACATATTCCCACCTTCAGCCACACTCAGAGTGTATCCAGAGACACATATTCCCATCTTCAGCCACACTCAGAGTGTATCCAGAGACACATAGTCCCACCTTCAGCCACACTCAGACTGTATCCAGAGACACATATTCCCATCTTCAGCCACACTCAGAGTGTATCCAGAGACACATAGTCCCATCTTCAGCCACACTCAGACTGTATCCAGAGGCACATATTCCCATCTTCAGCCACAGTCAGAGTGTATCCAGAGACACATATTCCCATCTTCAGCCACACTCAGAGTGTATCCAGAGGCACATATTCCCACCTTCAGCCACAGTCAGAGTGTATCCAGAGACACATATTCCCATCTTCAGCCACAGTCAGAGTGTATCCAGAGGCACATAGTCCCACCTTCAGCCACAGTCAGAGTGTATCCAGAGGCACATATTCCCACCTTCAGCCACACTCAGAGTGTATCCAGAGGCACATATTCCCACCTTCAGCCACACTCAGAGTGTATCCAGAGACACATATTCCCACCTTCAGCCACAGTCAGAGTGTATCCAGAGGCACATATTCCCACCTTCAGCCACACTCAGAGTGTATCCAGAGACACATATTCCCATCTTCAGCCACAGTCAGAGTGTATCCAGAGGCACATATTCCCACCTTCAGCCACAGTCAGAGTGTATCCAGGGACACATATTCCCATCTTCAGCCACACTCAGAGTGTATCCAGAGGCACATATTCCCACCTTCAGCCACACTCAGAGTGTATCCAGAGGCACATATTCCCATCTTCAGCCACACTCAGAGTGTATCCAGAGACACATATTCCCACCTTCAGCCACACTCAGAGTGTATCCAGACGCACATAGTCCCATCTTCAGCCACACTCAGAGTGTATCCAGAGGCACATGCATTCATACTTACTTTGTAATCCATGCGCACTGCAGCCTTTGCCTTGCTTGAAGGTTGCGGCAATTGGCAGATTACAGACACAGTGAAGAGGACTGGTATCCTCCGAACCTATTAACCAGGCTGTTCTCTGTAGTAGATTCAAATTTTAGATAACAATAAGAAACCTCTGTAATCACATAGGGTTGCACCATAACTAGAAGAAATAATGCATCATTTATTATTGCATCATTTCTTAATGCATGTATTACTAAATGACAATAAAAGAGGACTGCGTGTCCACATAATCTAATCTAATCTCATCAAATATCCTGCATCAGCCTGTGATAATTTCATTAACACAGGCAGAATGGGGATAGGGCCTTTCATGGGTTGAATATGTGTTCATCTGCATGAGGACAGGAATACTTGATGTTTAAAGCTGCCGGTGTTGAATCAGTACCATTAATTGATTGGCATCAAGTTTTTTAGCTCCTCACATGCTATTAAACACAAAATGCATGCATGCAAATCTCTTTCCAAGATGGCAATCACGGCATTTCCTGTTAGACATGTTCACTGAATCTTCAAATTAAAACAGCTTCTATAAAACAAATTTTCTCTTCCTCCATCTTTTCCCTTCTCCCCCATCTCTTTACTAACCTTCACAGACAATCCTTGCTTTAGCTAAATTTTCAGTAACTCTTAATCTCCCCTTCTTTAACCCTTTCTTTCCCTGGTTCCGTTTGTGATGCACCACTAGGTAAAATACAAGAGATACCTTATAAATTTATGATTGTATAAGAATCATAAAGCATAATCAGTTACTTCTTTAAACATAATACCTTAACTATTATTGCTGGAGAGTTTTAGAGCAGCTAGTTTCAGAAATATTTCACTTAACAAACTGGTCCTGAAAAATATTCACACTATAGACTACCACAAAAGCAAAAAGAGTTAAAAATAGCCTCTCGGCCTTGCCTGACCTGCTGACTTCCTCCAGCATTTTGTGTGTGTTGCTTTGGATTTCCAGCATTTGTAGACTTTCCTGTGTTTTAACAGCATTTGGTTTGGATGTTTTCATTTAAATTTGACACCTCCATTCTCTGGTATAACTTGTTTCAGATATTAAATGTACATTTTCACCTAATTTGTGTGATCTCTCAGTATAGCTTCCCATATAAACAAATGACCATCTTGTAATCAATACTTGAACAGCCAACACAAATTCATGCATTTCTATTTGGTGTTTGTTTATTTATTTATTGCAGCTTTTATGCTCTCCTCTCAGTCCCGTTTCAGAAAATCTAAGCATCAAATAGCTGGCTGTGAAAAGTTCCAGTTGTGCCTGTTAATGGATTGAAGGGACCGCAGGACCGTGGGCTGAGGTGGTGTATATGAGGTCTGACTGTGCTGAGCTGTTGATTGCTGTGAATCAATTTGTTAATGCCATTCTTGGCTTCCTCTCAAAGTGCTGTTGCTGCTGACCAAACATAAAAGCACCAGCGGGAGACCGAGCAGGCAAAGCCAGAAGGCAAATCTTTTATTAATCCTTTCCAAAGGACGTCAAGCACAGTCCAGAGCCCACACTGTTATCCATCCCTGCCCAAACTGTACACACAAAAGCTCAGTAATTTGTTTCCATAATTAACATTTTGGAGTCACAGGATGAAAATCAGCACTACATCTCCCCACCACTGATTCATTCTTCAATACTGAGCCCAATCCATTCTTCATTATTTTTCCCAGTCCATTCCTAATTAGTGATCCCAGTCCACATCCATCTTTCATTACCAATCCCATCCTATGTCCATCTCTCATTACTGAGCCCAGTTCATCCCCCATAAATGGTCCCAGACTTCCCATAATTATTGATCCTAGTCCATCCATTATTACTGATCCCAGTCCATTCCTCAAAACTGATCCCATCCCATATCCCTCTCTCGTTACTGATCCCAGTCATATTCATTCCTCGTTACTGATCCCAGTCCATCCCTCAAAACTGATCCCAGTCCACCCCTCGTTACTGATCCCAGTCCATCCCTTGTTCCTGATCCCAGTCCAACCCTCGTTCCTGATCCCAGTCCAACCCTCATTCCTGATTCCAGTCCAACCCTTGTTCCTGATCCCAGTCCATCCTTCGTTCCTGATCCCAGGCTATCCCTCGTTCCTGATCCCAGTCCAACCCTCATTCCTGATTCCAGCCCATCCCTTGTTCCTGATCCCAGTCCATCCCTCGTTCCTGATCCCAGTCCATCCATTATTACTGATCCCTCTCCATCCCTCATCCTGATCCCACTCCACATCCATCCACACAGGCCTGGTCTACTACATGCCTGCCCTAGATCCCAGGCTACTGTGCCTCAACTCTGGTGCAGAGGGAGGAGAGGAGTATGAGTGACGGGTGGGAGAAGAGTGTGAATGTAAGCAAAAGTGGAAAGTAGTGGATGCTCAAGAGGGCGGAGAGCACGCTCGTGGACATGGGGAGCACACTGTTGAAATATAACATCTCAGTAAGCCTGGCGAATAGCACTGGAGTGAAGAGTAGGTTGGTGTAAGGTGAAAGGAAGTGTGAAGTATACTTTGTAGTTGCCATCTTGCTTGCATAAATAACTTAAACCCCCAAGCTGGGAAAATGTAGCAATGATATACCTCCGCAAAGCCTACAGAGAAATGTAGGAGGCCTGTACTTTTGTACAACAGAGAAATGTACCTGCAGGTTAGTTTAAAGTGGCTCCCCACTGCACTCGAACCTTAACATTGAAGCCTGCTTTTAGGCTGTAGCTGTCTGCATCACAACTGACTGCAATATGGCTGGTCTTTGAGGTGTTTCTGGATCGCTCCTTGACTTTGCCTCAGCCAAATGCTCCTGAGATACCAATGGGAGAAGGGACTTGCTTCTTTTTGCTTCTCTGACCTTCCACTGACCTCCATATTCACTCAGTATTTAGGGTCCCACATGTGTGGCCTTCATATTGTGTATCTAATGTCAGGCTTTTAGCTTCCAAATACATTTGAAATATTAAAGACTATAATGAAACACACATTAATAAGGATGCTAAAAATTCACATCTGTGCAAAATGCTTGAAGCGTTGTTTCACAGATGTAAATCAGTTATTGCAAAGTGACAAGTTGAAGTGCCTGCCATTGGATAATAATATATAATTTTAATAAAGTTATTTCAATGCATTGTTATGATTATGTAACTCTCCATTATAAAATTACACAGAGAATATTTTTTATTGATATGCATCAATAAAACTTAGAGATGGCCTGAAGGAATAACTGAAACTTGATTAGTATCACTGATATATAGCACAGGTTGACACTGAATACAGAAACTACTGATGAAGCCAAGGCATTCACAAGTGAATTAGAAGGTCTAATTTTAGTTTCTGGTTTAGTTGAGTGTGAGATGAGAGGGTGAGGGGAGTAAAGGTTTTTTTTTTATTTTAATAATCAAATTGAATCCTGAAACAGGAATTGCATAATATATCAAATTGACTGATTTGAACCTTTTTTCCATATTCTAATCCTTTACCCACCCACATCCACCCAGGGGTTCCTCACTTAATCTTTTGTGATAATCTTCCTGGGGAACACACAACACGAAGTTTAGAATGCGACTTTACCATAGGGCTAGACCAGCTAAAATCAATCATGTTCACACATTAGCTTCTCATATATAGACTTTTCTGATCGTGCCTCCAGATAGTAATTGGAAGCAGGAACTCCTCCAAGACCAATGAAACCATGCAGTTTTTTTTGCTTCCACAGTCATTGAGATTAATTAATTTGGGGTAAAGGTTTTCCTTCGATGATGGAGGTAACACCATGTGATAAACTCACACTGCAGGATCGGTGTGCAGCAGCAGGATTGATGTCTATTGTGGGTATCACCAATTGCAACCAGGCTTCTAACTGATTGACTTCCAAAGTGTTGATTGGAATTAGTCACTTCATTGAGACTAGACCTCATTACAATTTCAACTTCAAGTTTAAGTTTATTGATACAGCTGAATGTATATGTATACAGCTGAACAAAACTATTGTTCCTCTGGGGCCAAGGTGCAAAAGCAGTACTACATAGAGTCACAGAGCACGTATACTTGCAGTCCATTACATACAGTCACAAAATAATATTTGCACAAGTCTCTGAATGGCATAGCCTGAAGATTGGCAAGTTGGCATAAAGAGAAAGGAGAGAGGTACATGTTTATAAAAGACAGTATCATGCCACTGGCACTATTACTGTACAATAAAAAGGGCAGCAGTATAAATATGTACGTGAAACAGCAGCGACGAAAGATAGAAAGTGACCAATGCAGAATGAGATTGTGTGTCTGTGACGCAGAGCATTCAGACAGGGTGTACATGTGAACAGCTGGTGAAGCTCGCAGAAGCAGACGTTGCCACTTTGGTGAAAGAGCATTGCTCCCAGGCACATATGTTTTTGAAGTTTCACGTGTTTGGAGTTAATAATGTATCAAGTTGGAGTCCAGCTCAACCCGGACTGTTTTGGTTATTGGTGCACGTGTGCCGCATTTCATTGTATATAGAAACCATAGAAAAACTACAGCAGAGAAACAGGCCTTTTGGCCCTTCTTGGCTGTGCCGAACCATTTTCTGCCTAGTCCCACTGACCTGCACACGGACTATATCCCTCCATACACCTTCCATCCATGTATCTGTCCAATTTATTCTTAAATGTTAAAAAAGAACCTGCATTTACCACCTCGTCTGGCAGCTCATTCCACACTCCCACCACTCTCTGCGTGTAGAAGCCCCCCCAATGTTCCCTTTAAACTTTTCCCCCTTCACCCTTAACCCATGTCCTCTGTTTTTTTTCTCCCCTTGCCTCAGTGGAAAAAGTATATTTTGATGTTTTGAAATACATGTGACAAATAAAGCTAATCTAGCAATTGATGTGACATATGTGACCCAAGACATTCTACACATACATCAAGACCAAGAGGATAATTTGAGAGATGGTAGGACTGCTTAAGGATGAAGAAGGGAACACAGGAGACTGCAGATGCTGGAATCTGGAGCAACAAACATTCTGCATGTAGAACTTGTTAGGTTGGGCAGCATCCATGGGAGGAAAGGAAATGTTAAAGTTTCAGCTCAAACCTTGCATGAGGACACATGATTAGGTCCTGTTGCAGGATTTTGCCCAAAAATGTGGACAATTCTTTTTCTCCTACAGGTGCTGCTCAACCCATTGAATTCTTCCCACAGATCGTTTGCTGATGAAGAAAGTGTGTATGAAGATGAAGTCCAAATAAATACTTTGTGTTGATACTCACCAAGGAGAAGGAAATGGTGGATAGAAAGATAAGTGTGGAGCATGCTAATATGCATTTTGAGATAAAGAAAAAGGTAGTGTTGGGTCTCCTGAAGAATGTTAAGTTCAATAAGTCTCTAGGGCTGCTGGGATATATCCCAGTTTATTGAGAGGCAAGAGCTGAAATTGTTGGGACCTTGACCAAGATCCTTCTGCCATCGTTAGCTACAGGTGAGTCCTGGGGGACTAGGGAGTAGCTAAAGTTGTTCATTTGGAAATAGGGATAATCCTGGGAATTACAGAGCAGTAATCTCACATCAGTAGGGAAGCTATAGGAGAGCATTCTTAGTGATAGGATTTATAAGCATTTGGCAAAGTCCAACCTAATTAGGAACAGTCCAACTTGGCAGGTAATGGCTTGCTTCAATTTTTTGATGAGTTGGTGAAAATGATAGATGAGGCTGGAGCAGTAGATGTTTACTTGAATGTTGGTAAGGCGATTGGCACAGTCCTTCATCCTGAAGATTAAGGTGCACGGGATCCATATGAATTGGCGATTTAGATTCTGTGTGAGCTGCTGACTCCTCCAGTATTTTGTCTGTGTTGTCTGGAATACACTATCAGGGGTGGTAGTGGAGGCAAATACGATAGAGACATCCAAGAATTGGAGAGATACACGAAAATGCAACAAATGGAGGGATATAGACCATATACAGACATAAAAGATTAGTTTAATTGGATGTAATATCTTAATTAGGTTGGCACATTATTGCCTGCAGGGCCTGTACCCTGTGTTCTGTTCTGTGTTCAATGTTATGTCATTTTTCACATGGTCGTAATCGCTTTGCACATTTGTACCAGATTACTGATATCCTGGATGAGACTCTCATTGTGGCTAACACTTCCATGACTCCTGAGCTTGTACTCTCTCACAGACTCAACTTGAGTTAAAGAAAGAATTATTCCCGTGACTTGATTCCAGCATGATACATGAAATCCTCAAGATAACAAAAGAACCAATGAGGCTTACAGTCTAAAAATTGCTCTCTATTTTTCTGCTTCATTGTCAATGCCTGAAACTCACCCTGGCCTCCATCTACACATCAAGGAGGCAAAATAATTGGAGTGACCCAATCACTAATTACTCCCCTGCTCTATGTATAGGGTCCAAAGACCAAAAGAGCCATTGCTTGAGCCCATCATGGAGGGAATTGTCACTCTACACAGTGCTACTGGCAAACCTGAAAGCAGAATCTACCTCCTATTGAATTGAGTAAGTGGGAATGAAGGAGGTGAAGGCTTAGAATTTTGACCGTTCTGGTTCATTCCTGTGCATATTGTTTACCTGTTACATCATCCTTGGGGACAAGAAAGGCTGCTTTCAACTCCTGACACAGGGCACCAATCTTAATGCGCAATTCTGCAGATGCTGGGAAACTTGAGGAACACACACAAAATCTTGGAAGGGCTTAGCAGGTGAGGCAGCGTCCAGAGAGAGGAATAGACAATTGATGTTTTGGGTTGACACCCTTTATAAGGGCTTAGAGGAAAGGGGAAGATGCAAGAATAAGAAGATGGGGGGAGAAAAAGGAGTACAAGTGATCTCTCTCTCTCATTCAATAAGCAGAGCAAGCCTATCTGAGATACCAGGTTGCTGGGTTATGGACTGTAGTTTTTGACGGAAATCAATTTCTCTTTGGGGGTGTAAGGGGAGGGTGCTTCTGCTTTTGCCTGCATGGTGTGGTGTGGTGGGGAGGTTAGTGCTTCTGCTAGCTCGTGGGAGGAGGGTCGGTGCTTCTGCTGCTCGTGCATGGCGGGGGGAAGGAAGGGGTTTGGGGCTTTGATGTTTCTCTCATTCGTTCTATGCATTTTCTTGTTTCATGGATGTTTGTGAGGTGTAAAAATTTCAGGTTGTATACTGTATATTTTCTCTAATATTAAATTGAACTGTTTGAACAAGCTGGTAGGAGGTGATAGGTGGAAGAGGTAAAGGACTGAATAAGAATTATTCGGTAGGCTGGTCCCGGACTTATTTCCTGGCATAATTTACATATTACTGTTTAATTATTTATGGTTTTATTACTATTTAATTATTTATGGTGCAACTGTAATGAAAACCAATCTCCCCCGGGATCAATAATGTATGGCTATGACTATGACTATAAGAAGGAATCTGATAGCAAAAGAGAGTGGACCGTGAGAGAAAGGGAAGGAGGAAGAGCACCAGAGGGAGGTGATGGGCAGGTGAGGAGAAGGAAAGCATAAGAGTGGATTCAGAATGGGGAATGAAAAAAGAGAGAAGGGGGAAGGGGGAGAAATTACCTGAAGTTTAAGTTAATTTTAATTTTGAGATACAGCACGCTGACAGGCCCTTCTGGCCCAGTAAGCCTGTGCTGCCCAGTTATACCCATGTGACCAGTTAACCTACTAACCCGAAACTGGAGCACCCGGAGGAAATCCCCGCGGACATGGGGAGAATGTACAAACTCCTTACAGACAGCAGCGGGAACTGAACCTGGTTGCTGGCGTTATAAAGAGATGCTCTATCATTGCAGCACCGCCATGATGCCCACGTTAGAAACACCATTCTTAATGCACGCTCTCTTCTCTGCTTTGCGTCATCGACATGTCCGACAGGACGCCACTCTTGCAAACTGCTGCCCTTTTCCGGACAGATCTGTGGGAAGGAGGATGTGCTGATGCTGGAAACGGGAGTAGGCAGAAAAGACTGGCAGAGGCACAGAATGCTAGACTAGCCTCGTCACTTTCAACAGTTTTTATCAGAATGCAACTTTTTGCTATTGATATTTGACTGGGTTAACAAATGGCATTCTTACCACCCACTTAATCTATTTACTGCACCACAGGCAAGATCCCTGAATCATCATTAACCCCGTTGCAATGTAGTTAAATCAACTTCCAAGCAAACTAAGACTAATGACATGCAAGAAGATTAGTTGATTTACTCCCTTCTGCCTTGGGCCAAGTATCTAATCTAAATTGAGTTATGCAATCTGAGTAGCTACAGTGTGCCTAATTTACTGTACTGATGAAATATTCCACTTTACATCCTTGCACTTTTTGTGAAGTATTTTATGTTCAAAGAGTTTTGAGAAACAAGTGTATATTTCAGAAGCTTTACTGAAGTAGAATTGGAGTCATATTTGGCACAACAGCATTTCTACTTCCTGAGGAGTTTGAGGTGAGCAAGGTAGTCCCTCCTCCCTCACCATTCTGAATGTCCTTACCAGCTGTATCACCGTCTGTTACAGGAATTGCAAGGCATCTGACTGCAAGACCTTACGAAGGATTGAGAGCTCTGCTGAGAGGGTCATCGGGTCTTTCTTCCACCCATATGGGATTTTTTTTACATTATGAGGACACTCAGTCCTCGGCATTCCTCCAGTATGATATCACAAGAAAACACAGGACAAACCAAGACTAAAACTGACAAAACCACATAATTATAACATATAGTTACAACAGTGCAAAGCAATACCATAATTTGATAAAGAGCAGACCACGGGCACGGTAAAAAAATAGTCTCAAAGTCCCGATAGTCTCATCATCTCACACAGACGGCAGAAGGGAGAAACTCTCCATGTGATGAACCACTAAGCACTGCCAACTTGCCAATGCAGCACCAATGGAAGCACCCGACCGCAGCGGACTCTGAGTCTGTCTGAGCCTCTGAGCAGCCCCTCCGACACAGCCTCTCCGAGCACCATCCTCTGCCGAGCACTTCGACACCGTCCCGGCCACCGAGCAACAAGCAAAGCCAAGGACTCAGGGCCTTCCTCTCTGGAGATTTCAGACCACACAGTAGCAGCAGCAGTGAAGCAGGCATTTCAGAAGTTTCATCAGATGTTCCTCCATGCTCTCCATCAAATCAGGATTGTGCATGGCACCCTACTTGACAAATAACGGACATCACCATCGGAGTGGCCGCTGCGAGCTGCGTCGCCGCCGCCATATTTATCAGGAACGCTGTATACACAAGGCCCTTAATATTATCAATGATCCCTCTGATCCATTCCACAGTCTCTTTGACCCCCTACCATTAGGGTGGAGGTACCGCAGCATTAGGACAAGGACTGTTTGGATGGCAGACAGCTTCTTTCCCCAGACTGTAAGACTACTGAACTCCCTGCCACTACCCAGCTCTCATCACTTATGAAGCACTAGTAGTGTTATACTGTTTACTTTTTGACTTGTGTCATAAATACTGAACGTCAGTCTTTTGGAATATAACTTATTATGCGTTAATTTATTTATTGTAATATTACTTTATATAAGGCATGTGTGAGTTACTGTACTGCGTTGTGCACGTTGGTCTGAAGGAACATAGTTTCCTTTGTCAGTATACCTGTATAGTACACAGTTGAATGACAATAGACTTGAACTTGATCAACACACATAAGAGTTGCTGGTGAACGCAGCAGGCCAGGCAGCATCTCTAGGAAGAGGTGCAGTCGACGTTTCGGGCCGAGACCCTTCGTCAGGGCTAACTGAAAGAAGAGATAGTAAGAGATTTGAAAGAGATTGATTTCAAATCTCTTACTAGCTCTTCTTTCAGTTAGTCCTGACGAAGGGTCTCGGCCCAAAACGTCGACTGCACCTCTTCCTAGAGATGCTGCCTGGCCTGCTGCGTTCACCAGCAACTTTGATGTGTGTTGCTTGAAATTCCAGCATCTGCAGATTTCCTCGTGTTTGTGACTTGAACTTGATATTTTCTTTTAACAATAAGAACCAATTTGTATCTCCTTTTCAGTGCAGAAGAAGCAAGTATTCTGAATACACATCTATTGATGTTTTATGTTCAATAATTTTTCAAAATTGTTTTAAAATTAAAAATGGAGGGATGATGAGATAAGGGAAGCCTGTTTTCTTCATTCTATTTTAGTTTGGTTTTCAACCAGTTTCTAATTTTTAACTCCCTATAAGACAAGGGTGAAGAGAAACTGATAAAGCTCTGAGAGGAAGATATTAAATTGTAGTTACAAATGATGAACCCTTCAATATTTAGGTAGGTACCCTCCAGAGGAGGGAAAGAGGGAAGAAGAGAGAGAAAGGAGAAAGACAGACCGATGGAGTGACAAGACTAAATAGGGGAATAAGGAGGGTGGGAGGAAGAGGTAGGCATCACCTGAAAGTGAGGGATTGGTAGGAAGAAGAATGGCCAGTGGACCATGAGGAAATCAACATGACAGAAGGAGGGAGAACAATTTGAATGATAAGGGAAGGATTGGGACATGATTTGCTGAAGGCCATTTCTTCCAGCAATTCAAACCAGCAATTGACAGTGGCCTTATTTTAAAAAGATCTCAGATTGCCAAATTCACCTTGCCTAGAAAGGAGAAACAGTGGAGAGTAATAAGAGTGCAGAGGCAAGACAAGAAATGGAAAGTCAGAAGAGACAAAGCATGTTGGAAGATCAGAGGCAAAAGAAACATAGAAACCCTACAGCACAATACAGGCCCTTCAGCCCACAAAGCTGTGCCGAACAAAAGGAGATGGTGATTCTGTGCTGCAGTTATTTGGCATAATACACGTTCTGAAATTCAGTTCAGTGCATGGAGCATCTTTTTCATTGAAACTTCCATTGTGGAAAAAGCTTGCTGCTCTCCAGAGCAAAGTCTGTCACCTTAAAGGCAACTCATTGCATTAATCAAGTTAAACATTCTCCTTAACTGGAGGGGCCATCAATTACAAAATGTACTGAAGCAGTTGGTAAAGGCTCTTTCATGAGTTTTGTACAGCTTCTTCTACAAATGGACGGTCCGTACATTCAGGTTACTGGGAGACCGGTGGGATGGATGGAGATAGGTCTGCTGATTGCTGATGGGCTGTAAGCATCATCTGCCAGGTGGGAAAGGGGCATTTCTGTGTATTGTGTCTACACAACCACCCACCACGCGCTCATGAGCAGTAGTGGCCAGGGCCTGGCTCGAGCCGAGCAGAGCTGGGAGTGTTGAGCAGACACATTCGCTCACTCACTGGGGCACGGGCACCAGATGGCGACCCGTCTTCCCACGCTTACACTCTCGCCCTCCGCACCTGTTTCTGTGACCTTCTCCCTGACACTGCGTTGCTCATGTCTGACAGTCTGGGTCAAGAACAGCTCATAAAATTGGGTCATAAGCATTCCCAAACTATTCAGAATCAGAATCAAGTTTATTATCACAGGCATGTATCATAAAATGTGTCACTTTGTGGCAGTGGTCCAGTGCAAAACTCGGCCATGGACGGTCCCAAGCCCGGCTGCAAAAGGAGCAGGTTGGGCATGCGACCGGCAAGCCCATCCCGTAAAAACCCAGAGCTACAGAAAGGCCAACAGAAGTTCCAAAGACCTCATCCCTCAGAGAGGAAGGCCAAGTAGACGTATGAAATCGTCGTGTGGTGAAAGTGGAAGCCACAGGGCTGATCAACCTTCTATCAGCCCAGGACAGGCGGCTCTGGTGAGCTGCTGTTGGCAGCCCATGGCCCAGTAGGGGTGGTGGGTTTAAGAAGAAGAAGAAGTCTCGTTAAAGGACAAAAATGCCACAAAATACAAAATAAATAGTACTAAAAAAAGAATAATGAGGGAGTTTTCAAGGATCCATGGACCATACAGAAATCTGATGATGAGTGAGCAGAATCTAAATCACTGAGTTTGGGTCTTCAGGCTGCTGTACTTCCTTTCTGATGCTAATGACAAGAAGAGGGAATATCTCAGATGGTGAGGGTCCTTAGTGATAGATTCCGTCTTCTTGGGGCACTGACTCTTGAAGATGTTTCCAATTAAATAAAGGGAACCCTATTATAACCTGGAGACTGCCTGTACAAACCCATGAACTCAATAGCCTACAAGGTACAAGAGCAGGCCCTTGGAAATATCAGTGAGAGGATGCTCCTACCTCATACTTGGAGCTCATGTGAATATCATCACCAGTGGTTCATGAAAGCAGATCTACTGAAGGACTATTAGGAATAGGCAGTAAATGCTAATATTGGTGACGACTTTCAAATGAATCCTATAAATAAGCAGCTGTGAGAAAAGCCAGAATGCTGGCAATAGGTCCATGATTCTATCACATTTCAACCAAGTCCCAGAAATTCTATGAGAACATGGAGATCTCTGCCTTTACTCTCCATAACATCAAAAAGGAATGTGTCAGGGACTTCCTGGGGATCTTTGATCTGCCTTCCATTCTCCCCAATGTCAAAAGGATGCATCAGGGGAGTTCCTAAGTTATCCTTGTGACTTGGTTTATATTATTCCTTACTGATCAGTAAAAAAATCAGATTTTTTGTCATTAACACGCTGCTGCATATGGGAGCTTGCTATGCACAAATTGGATGCATGTTTCTTTTATATTACAGTGAATATTCTTAAAAATGCCTTCGTGTGTCTGTTCCTTTTCAACGAGCCAGTAATCTAAATTATGCTGCTGTTTCTAAATTCAATAGGCCATGATGTTCCAATAGACTCACTAAACTCTTTGCATTGAACCAGTTAACACCTTTACTGAAAACTATTCAGCAATTCCACTGATAGAACCTGGTAAACTTACTCCTGTTTATAACTATCCATAACTCGTCAAATCTGTGACATGCCTTCGTGACCTTTTCTGACCTCTATTCTAGCCAGCCACTGATTTCTTCAAAGAAAACAAGATCAATGACTATGTAGATAAATGACAGTGAAGAAATGGTCTGTCAAGGGCTCCCACAGTCATCTTAATCCCAGAGCAATGCTGGATGCTTTCAATAAATGAGGCCAGTTCTGGGTGATCAGGAAGTGTGAACTATGCATCAACATGAGAACGAGCAATGTAATACAAGTGTCAGTGTTTGATAGAGGTTTCCTGTGGTTTCCTTCTGTCTGCACCGGAGTCTAGAAGAATTGATTTGAGCTGCATGGCTTTGCATCTTACTCTCTGCTGTTTGTTGTGTGAATTCCTAATGTAGTTATTCGGGTGGTTATGTTTTTGTCTCTATGAAATGTAAGATATAATGGGTTCTCACTGTGTATCAAATGGGTTCTATTTTATAGCTGTCAATATATTGGAAAATAAACAAAATATCTCAATATGATAACCACAGCTCCACAGTATTGTATTAAATGTGATCAAAAGCACATCAGATTGACTAGAAAGAACAATTGCTGAAAGTGCAAAGAGACATGAAACTAGTTCTACCATTCAGATGTCCATTAGTCAGGCATTCCAGAACTCAGGGACAGCCTGTAATAGATTTGAGGAGTTAGTGTTCATCGTAGAATTACAACACTCAAGCTAGGTCATTTCTTCCAAATCCAAAGATGGTTTTATTTATTTCTATAAGACATTGGTGAGGCCTAGTTTGGAGTTTTACGTGCATTTCTCGTCATCTAACTACAAGAAAGGTATCAATTAGATTGAAAGAGTGCGGAGGAAATTTACAAGGATGTTCAAGTTCAGGTTTAATTATTATTCAACCATACTTGACTATTCTGACCTCTTCCCACTTCCTTTTCAGTCAGTGAAGGGTCTAGGCCTGAAACATCAACTGCTTATTCCTTTCCACAAATGCTGCCTGATCTGCTGAGTTCCTCCAGCATTTTCTGTATGATACCTGAGTATAGCCAAAAGAGACAGTATTCCTTTATTCCTCAAGGTGCAAAATGCAAAACACATTACCAACAGCACACAGCACCTTGCACATAACGCATAGCATAAATAGCACATAGGGCACATTTCAGAAAAACTTACAGTTTGAAAGAAAAAATATAATGTAGCTTAGGTCCCTGAGTGGCATTATCGTAGAATTGGTGGTAAGTTATTCTACTGAGTGAACACTGCAAGGCAGCACTGAGCGAACACTGGAGGGCAGCACTGAGTGAACACTAGAGGACAGCACCATTTAGGAGGGACTAGCCCCCAGCCCAATGTCGGATTCTGGAGCGCCCCACAGAGGCTCTCTCATACCGCCCCCACGTCTCCTCTTCTGGTCGGCTGGCACAGGTGAGCCCACGGCTTGGGCTTGGTCCTTGCCATAACCAAGGCATTGCAGCACCCCCGTTGTTGGTTTCACCAATGAACCAGACTTGCAGTATTCTATGTCTCAATGTCCAACAGGGCCTTGCGGTCAGCAAAACATCCAAGACAATTACTCGCACCTTTTTTTTGAACCATGCGCCATCTTGGCACAATGGTACATGGCAAGTCCAGGCAACAACCCAACAACAGTATGCAGTAAGTCCAACTCCATCACAATCGAGCAGCTCACTGTTGAGATAGTCCCACAGTACTTTATGTTCTTTGTATCCAGCAGTGACTTGTGATCATAATAAAGACATACAAGACAAACAAATACACCTTTGATTGGATCTGGAGTGACCACTACATCCACTCTTTTCAGGACTCGAGGACCTAATTTATAGGGAAAAGTTAGGAGTTTATTCCCTGAACTGTAGGAGAATGAGGGGAAATTTGACAATTTTATACAAAATTATGAGTGGTTTCGATAGGGTATATGCAAGCAGGTTTTCTCCACTGAAGTTGGGAGAGACGAGAACTAGAGGTCATGGTTAAGGGTGAAAGGTGAAATATTTTAGGGGAACATGAGGGGGAGCCTCTTCACTCTGAGGGTGGTGAGAATGTGGAATGAGCTGCCAGCACAAGTGGTGGGTGCAGGGCAATCCCAGCATTTCAGAAACCCTCAAGACTGACCAGCTACTCATCATGACCGTGGCTCTCACCATTTATTTAGTAAGTAGAAATATCATTATAAATGCAGAGCATGCCTGCATGGGTGTATTTGGTGTGTAGGGTTACTGAGCTAGAATATCTGGTAAACAATTTGCACTACTTGTGAAAAGGATTGTAGGTGTGAATGGGAAAACCATAAATTCCACCCTTTTTCTTTGTTGTTGTAGGTTTTGGCATGACAACTCCAGCGACTGTGGCAGGAAAAGTGTTCCTGATATTCTATGGCCTTCTCGGATGTGCAGGAACCATCCTGTTTTTCAACCTCTTTCTCGAGCGCATCATCACCCTGCTGGCTTTCATCATGAAGGCGTGTTACCAGAGACAGCTGCAGAATAAAGGTCTTCTGCCTCCCATCATTGGCCGCCAATCCACCCTCATGGATGCAGCCGGGCTGACTGGATGGAAGCCATCTGTGTACTACGTCATGCTAATCCTTGGGATTGCTGCCGTTATAATCTCCTGCTGTGCTTCAGCTATGTATACACCAGTAGAAGGATGGAATTACACCGACTCACTGTACTTCTGTTTTGTCACGTTCAGTACTATTGGTTTTGGGGATCTTGTCAGCAGCCAGAATGCGGCCTATACAAATCAGGGATTGTACAGATTTGGTAATTTTGTATTCATACTACTTGGGGTGTGTTGCATCTACTCCCTCTTCAATGTTATCTCCATTGTGATCAAGCAGTTCCTCAACTGGCTACTGAAGAAACTAGAGTGTAGTTGCTGCCCGAGGTGCCAGAGAGGAAAGAAACGCACCGGGCGCCGCAACGCGATCACGCCAGGACAGTCTCGAATCCGTAGGAGCCATGTCCTGTCAGAAACAGATGGGCCGTGTGAAAGTGATGCGGAGGGCAGGAGGCTTTCTGGGGAAATGATCTCCATGAGAGACTTGACTGCATCCAACAAGGTGTCACTTGCCATCCTGCAGAAGCAGCTGTCGGAAACGGCCAATGGTTACCCCCGGACAGTCTGTGTCAACACAAGGCAGAACGGTTTCTCGGGAGGGGTGGGAGCGTTAGCCATCATGAATAACAGGTTAGCAGAAACCAGTGAAAGCAGGTAATATGTGAAAGGCCTCACCAGCAAACAAGGTGGCTGGACTTAATTCAACAACTATATCAGCAGCTACTCATCCTGGTGTCTACTACAGCACAGCTTTATGAGAATCATTACAACTCAGTCCACATACGCTCCATCGTCGGAGGCTACATCAGAGTTTCAGTCCCAATTTATGGGGTATATCCTCTTCCTAATTGCCTTTTTTGTTGCTTGCAGTACTTCCTGGAAGGATAAAACGTTTTCCTCCAAAAGGTGATAATTGTCAATTCAACCAATACGGGATCAGCTTGTTCCAAAGGTTCTCTGAATCTTCAACATCTGACTTTTTCATTTTTAAAGAAATGTGCCTGATGGGGAAACTCTCCTTCGTATTTAAAGTAAGATGAAACACACAGTGAATGCCTGTAGATTCTGGTCTCTGGTTCTCACACACATGCCACAGAAAGGGCTGGACTTGTTTTATTTGAAACCTGACAATGCAATGCCCTGGTTGTATTGGAAATGACATAGCTTTCAAATATTAATTTTGCCAATGAATGGGAAATCAAATAGCAGAAAATATTGTTGTTTGTAGTCAGCAGAATAAAAATTATTCTACATCTCAATAAACAGGACAAGGAAACAATCAGGGCTCACAGGAAGATAAATGGAACTGATTAAACAATCATTTCAGATTCTGACCAGATTTTCCACTGGGCCACAGTTGTGTAATTACCCCTTCATATTCCTCCAACTGGAATAATTCATTTCAAACCATTGATTATTGTCTCTTTCAGTCTTTGGCAAAACTGCCTAAAATTAAGTGCAATCCAAATACAAAGTGTGCCAGGGATCTGTGAGTAACTGGTCGATCTGCATATACAGCACAGTACAGGCCCTTCAGGCAACGATGTTGTGCCAACTTTTAACTACTCTGAGGTCAATCTAAACGTTGCCTCCCACATAGGTCTACACTTTACTAAAGAGTATCTTAAATGTCCCTGCTGTATTGGCCTCTACCACCATCCCTGGCAACACATCCCACACAACCACCACTCTCTGGGTAAAAAAAGTTAACTCTGACATCCACCCTATATTTTCCTCCCACCTTAAAATTATGTCCCTTTGTGTTCGCCATTTCCACCCTGGGAAAAAGTCTACTTGATTTAAACTTCTTATCATATTGTTCACCTCTATGAAGTCACCTCTCATCCTCCTTCGTTCCATGTGGACCATGTGGCCAAGCAACTTCTCAGAGCGGGGGCATTTAGGGTTAGGTAATAAATGACACCCACATCCCGCTAATGAATAAAAGGAGATTTTCATCCTGCACAGAAGAGACGTTTAAGGCTTTTGTCAGACAATACTTGAAAAACAAATGACAGATTTGGTCATGTCTGAGTAGACACAACTGTGTGATTTTTAAGTTGATGCTCACTTGCAACTTATCTGCGGAAAATTTAGGAGGCAAGGAACTTCTGTCCTACTCAGACATCCAACACAGACTTGATGAAAGATTATAATGTGCAGGCATCACTTCCACTGATTTGAGCAAGAGGTTTTATAAATATGTTCATTAAAATCCTACACCATTTTATGCCCAAAAACTGCAACATTGAAATGCAAATGTGTGGAACATCTTCTGTTATCTGGCCAGTTGAGTAGACGCTCCATGCAACAGAGTATTCTGGAGAAGCGACTGTCCAAAGGCCTTAAAATACAGGAGACCGCAATACACATCATTTGAGTGTGCTTGATATTCAATAGGATCATTGCAAACTGTACCTGAGGTCCGCCAAAGGACTGCATCCACCCACACCTCTCTTCCCCAACTTCAAGATCACAGTTTGAGGATAAAGGGGAAGCCTTTTAGGACCGAGATTAGGAAAAACTTCTTCACACAGAGAGTGGTGAATCTGTGGAATTCTCTGCCACAGGAAACAGTTGAGGCCAGTTCATTGGCAATATTTAAAAGGGAGTTAGATATGGCCCTTGTGGCTAAAGGGATTGGGGGTATGGAGGGAAGGCTGGTACAGGGTTCTGAGTTGGATAATCAGCCATGATCATACTGAATGGCGGTGCAGGCTCGAAGGGCCGAATGGCCTACTCCTGCACCTATTTTCTATGTTTCTATGTTTCTATAAGAAATAGCAGCAGGATCTGGCCCTTTGAGCCAGCTGCACCATTAAATAAGATCATTGTGGATCTGACTGTGGGCTCAGCTCTACCTAAACCAGTTTTTCACCATAACCATGAATTGCCCTGCTATTCAAAAATCTATTCGACACCCTAATGCCCTCCCCTCCCCCCATCATGGAGCTGCTAGAGATGGTTGTCGCATTGTACATGTGGACACACTGCACAACCATTTCACATTCATTTTGTTCACATTGAATATTGTTAGATGGACATGTTTAGCGGATTTGACCTACACAGGTGTACAGTATAAACAAGAGTCCGAAGTTAATTTATTTCAGTTCTTCGTTGCACCACTTTCTGTTAGTAAGATTATTTTTCCAACTGCGCCTACTTGAAGTAAATTCCAAAAGTGTCAGTTAGCAATTGTAGTGTTAAATAGAACTAGCTGGATACCTTGATTGGACAGAAATGAAGATCGCAGAATGCTGCTCCAATACAAAACAGAGCATGGAGGTTACTGAGGTCCTGAGCAAATAAAAACAGGGTTTTAGAGAGGAGGAAGGGTGTGAGATGAATGTTATGCAGTTTTGTTCTACTTGTCTTTATGATGTTTTCTGTAGAAGAAGCCTTTCCTTTCAACGTGTTTTAGCTACAATCTTAGAAACACTCACCTGCTGTGGTAAGTCTGAAAATTTCCATTTCCCATGCTCTCCAGTACAGAGATTTCCAATGCAGTGCCAAATAGTGTTGAGTTTGAGGCATTTTGCCTGTTTTTAATCCAATGTTTTTATGATAACTAAATGCAACAATGGGCAAAAGAAAACACCATGCATCACGACCTTTTCCAGCATCGACACAGTCAGTGAACTGGTGAAACAAGGGCAAAATAAAAAGGGTCAAGCCACTACAGGACCTTAAGGTGATATGCTGGAAAAGCAAAGCTGAAACTTTGGGGTCAGATTTCAAGGTGTCCATTGGGCAAAGTGGAACAGCCTATTAGGTTATACAACCCAAACAGCATGCCAGAATCATGATGGAAATTGGATGAGGCCCTACAATGTAAAAATGATAAAGCAAGGGAATTACCATTGGATAATGTTCATTTGAAGGGCACATATCAATATTTATTTTCTGTGTATTTCATTAACAAGTGAATTGAATACCTCAAATGGAAGAAATGAATGTAATGCTTCAGGTGACAAGTCCTAATAAGGAAATGAGACTCTTTCAGAGAACAGAATGTAAGAAAAGCACAACCCGGACAATGAAATTCCTTAAATAATTAGTATATCAAAATAATGCAGCTGCTAGAAATCTGAAATATGAATAGAAATGCTTCAATTTAGCAGGTGATGTGACATTAGAACAGAGAGAAACAATGTAAATCTCTCAGGTCAATAGTCTTGAATCCAAACTCAGACTGTAATGACAGATCATGAATCTGCAACAGTAACTGTTTTGCTTGTCATGGATTCTGTCTGACACACTGAATATTTCAAGCATTTCTGTTTTTAATGCCATAGTTTTATTTTATTACTCTTATGATTGAAGGCTAACCTGTCCTGAGTAACAAGCCAATGAATGCGCCAGGAGTCTTAGGAAGAAGACGGTGTAAGACATAATTAGCAGTGCATAGGATGGGAAGCTCACAGATGTTTGTTAGGCTGGTATGTAATCACTTTTTCTTCATTGTGTACGGTGCCATTACTCTCGTTTGATAAAAGTAGTTCATTGTTGAACCTATGCAACTGAAGTATCTGAATGAAGGAGACCCAAGTGCTAATAATATACCATCTGATTATCTTCACAGAGCAGAGGAAACATGTTGGTCATCGGGTTACACTGTATGTGAAACCTCATCACCCGAATCGGCAACTACAGCATAGGCAGTTTGTGTCCATTGCTTGTCGGTGTGGGTATGGCACTGTGAGGTTCACACAGCACAGATACACTGCCTGTTCTCAGACACGTGGGTGCATAAGAAAATGCTCCCCGGTGGTCTAGAAAAGCAATTTATCACTCACCCGACAGGCTGGCATTTCTAGGTCGGAATATATTCCTGTACAATTTATTTAGCCGTTACTTAACGAAGTATTGTATCTCCAAAAACTGAAGAAAAGTATATATGGCAGTATTGCACATTAAGGCTTTGGATTAAGAATATCTGACAAAATGGATATCCCTGCATACAATGAAGCTCCTATAATATTTCTAAATTCAATAGTCCAATGTATTCCTACGAATGGCGGAACTGGTTTCCCTTCTCCCCATTTTTAATAACCATTCCTATATGCTTTTGAAGCCATCCATTACAATACAGTGGAAGTATAGCAATGAAATCGAGTGATTTTTGTGAATTTTCTGACTGACAGACTAAAATTTACTTGTTTTTAACTATTTTTACTAATAGTTAAAAATGAACCTATTAGTTACCTGCCTATATAATCAGAGTTAGTTTGAAATGCAGCTCAAAAAGTCTTCTAAGTTATAAGCAGCAAGTCTGCAGTGAATCACTGTTGCTTTACCTCAGCCAGCAAGCAACTTGGAATAAGTAGTAAAAATACACAGATGAACTTGAATCACAAGGGACCACTCGGAAAATCTCAGAAAAGCATTTTGTATCTTTCACCCCATGCCTTCAACATCTTATGCGCTCAACCTAAATGTGAATATAGTTATTAATAAAACATTGCACTATGAATATAGCCTGTGTTCTATGGTTCTTTCACTGTGGCAAACAGAAATAAAATATATATTTTTTTCACTTTGAGCAAAGTGTAAAGCAGGTGATAGTGAGTCACTACCTCGCTAGTTTTTAATTCAGTTGACCTGGATCAAAAGAAACTTGAGAAAGTTGGATATTTTTTCCATTAGATGAAGAAGGATCCATTTCAACTCATCGTGTCAATGCCAAATCACGGGACAGCCTCCAAACCTCAATAAATTCCCCTATGCTCCCTCGATTCTCTTGGCTCTCCCCAGGTTCTATCACTCAATTACCACTAGACATCTTGCCTTGACCAATTAACTAAATCAACGCCAATGACTTCGGGATATGAGAGGAAACTGGAGCACCCAGGAACCCATGAAATCAGAGGCAGAACACGTAACCTTCGCACTTACAGCTCCTAAAGTCAAGATTGAACCAGGGTTGCTGGAGAAGTGAGCTGTGCCACTGTGACATTCACAAAATGTGTCGATTCTGACAATCGTACATTAACCGACAGGATCATATCTATGATGTTTCTTCAAAATAAACTGAAGTAATTTGTTTCAAGTAGTTTGCCACAAATATCTAGAAGCTCAAGATGTTCTGATTGCTAGTACATCTAAAGATAATTCTCAGTCATTAAAATTAATCTCTGGCATCTTAGAAAGATGCGGCTATTCACATGGTCAAATGGAGCATGGTGGAAATATTTTTATGTGCAATATGACTTTATTCATCTGTTTAATTCCATATGGTCAATGTACTTTAGTGACTTAAAAATATATAACAGTAACCACAAATATTGTATGTTTTCATTTTAGTGTGTGGAATCATCAGAATGCAAAATGTATTAACTACAGTCAGTAGTTACTTTGCTGATGTTTTGAAATCTGACTCTTCTTTTTAATCAGCTGGGAATTAAAAGTCAGACTGATTTTCAATCACACCCTCCCTTCAATGAAGTATTTCTGCCGGGCCCTCATAGTTGACCTTTCACAATGTCTTAAAAGTCTGTTTTAAAATAATTTTCAGTAGAATCTGTTTGAGAAATCATTTTCCGGTGGGAGCTGAGGGGAAACCTTCAGGCCTTAGAAATGTCATTGACTTAATCGGTTTCTCCGTTATTGTTTTAAGAATTATAATGTGCACTTCTTTCTCTTTGATATTTTTAAATTTTCTTGTATGTTTGGTAGGTTATCCCCTACCCTTCGGTGAAAATGAACACGATGACTTTACGTAACAAGTCTTCCATTTTCATAATACCCATCACAGAATAGTGCAGCACGTAAACAGGCTTTTAGATCTAATGTAATTATAATTCTTAATGAGAAAGTCCTTTACCATTCTTCCTTCATGCGTTTTTAAAGAAAACCTATCAACTGTGATACCTTTCACGTGTTTTTTTTAACCTACAACTTAATTCCATTTCTGCATCCTATTACTGCTTTTTATAATTTGATTGGGCCCCATATCTCAGGCTGAGTTGTCATTGGAGACAGTCCAGAGGACTTTCACGAGGAAGATTCTGGGATTGAAGAGGTTAACATATGAGGAATGTTTGGCAGCTTTGGGCCTGTACTCACTGGAATTTAGAAGAATGCGGGGGGATCTCATTGAAACCTACTGAATGTTGAAAGGACTAGATAGAATGGATGAGGAGAGGATGTTTCCTATGGTTGGTATATCCAGTACTAGAGGGCACAGCCTCAAAACTGAAGGGCAACCTTTTAGAACAGAGGTAAGGAGGAATACTTCTGGGTCAGAGAGTAGTGAATCTGTGGAATGTTCTGCTCTGCTACAGACTGTGGTGGAAGCCAAGTCTGTGGGTTTACTTAAGGCAGAAGTTGATCGTTTTCTGATTGGTCGGGACATCAAAGAATATGGTGAGAAGGCACGTGTATGGAGTTGAGTGGGATCCGGGATCAGTCATGATGGAATGGCGGAGCAGACTTGGTGGGCTGAATAGCATAATTCTGCTCCTATGTCAAATGGTCTTATGATTGTTGACCTACTATCAAATGGCATATGTAAGATATGTGTCTGCAGTGGATTCTTAGCTCCCAACAGTGTGCACTGTGGAGAATATAGTCTGAAAGCTGTGAAGCAGAAGGCGCTTAAATACAGTGTGACCAATTTAGTCAAAGGTTCTTCTCACAATATACATGATGGAAAATGACATGAATATTGTCACACAGATTTACACACACTACAGTTCTTCTTCGTTAAAAAGGTAACATTTAAACTGGTTTAATATATTTACAAATCTGGCAGTTTTAACCAAGTCACCTATCTTTGCTTTGACTGTGAGTTTTGTAGTTACAATGGTGTGCTGAGCTTACTGATGTTGATAGCATCCATTTTGTGACTTGAGGCATCAACTTAATGTTTCTTAGTCATGTTCTGGATTCTTCATCATCTGTAGGACTCACTGCAACCAGATATTCAAACTGATCATCTTAAATATTTCTCACCAACAAAATAACTCTTGGAGTTGTATCTCTCCATTGTCACCTTGATATCTCATCTTCTCCCTTCTGACATAACTAGTCAGTACACATAAATTTCTCATGTAAATTGAATCTCCTCCCAATACAGCATGTTTGCTCATTCCTTTTTCTCCGTTCTTTCATCTCTGCCATGTCTGTTCCCCAAATGAGGATTTCCTTTCCAGGACATCAGAAATATCCGCCTCCTTCAAAAAATGGGGTTTCCTCTCCTCCACCATTGATGCTGCCTTCACCCACATCTCTTTCATTTCCCAGGCATTGCCTTTTCTAGTTTCTTCATCTCCCCTGCATCTGTTCCCAGGATGAGTCTTTCCTTTCAAGATCAGAAATGTCCTCTTTCTTCACCTGCATCTTCTCCATTTTCCAGACACCTGCACTCACCCCATCTTCCCACCACCTTAACAGTGATGGAGTCTTAAAGTCTCCAAGAGTCGCCACATCCAATACCTCATTCTCTGCAACTTCTGCCATCTTCAAACGGACCCTACGACCAATCACCTTTATCTTCCCCCCACCCACTTACTGCCTACACCCGATTGCACCCTCCGTCCTTCCCTTGTCTATTTGTCCCTCCCCACTAATCTCCCTCCTGGCACTTATCCTTGCAAGTGGCAGAGGTGTTCCTTTCTCCTCCCCTCTCCCCTCCACTCAGGCCACAAGCAGACTTTCCAAGTGAGGCAACACTTCACATGTGAATCTGTTGGGCTCGCCCACTGTATCTGGTCTGCCGGTGTGACCTCCTGTGCAATGGTGAGACCTGACCTAGATTGGGGGACCACTTTGTCGAGTGCCTCAGCTCCATCCACAAAAAGCAGAATTTCCCAGTGGCCAACCATTTCAATTCCTATTTTCATTCATGTTTTGACATGTCGGTCCACAGCCTCCCCTTCTGCCATGATGAGGCCACTCTCAAGTTGGAGGAACAACACCTCATACTTGGTCTAGGTAGCCTCCAACCTGTTGGCATGAACATCGATTTCTCCAACTAGTGATAATGTTTCCCTTCTCCCTTCCCTCTTCTTCAATTCCCCATCCTGGCTTCTCACTTTATTATTTATTTGTTTGTTTGTTTAGTGATACAACCGTGGAGTGGGCCCTTCCAGCCCTTTGAACCACACCACCCCAGCAACCTCCCAACAAACCCAATTAACCATAACATAATCATGGAACAATAATGTCTTTGGACTGCAGGAGTAAACCAGAGGACCCGGAGAAAATCCATGCATTCCACAGGGAGGATGTACAGAGACTCCATACAGAACATCACCGGAACTGAATTCCAAACTCCAGGACACCCTGACCTGTAATAGTGTCACGCTAACAACTAGGCTACCGTGGCCTCTTATCCTCACCTGCCAATCACCTCTGCCTGGTGCCCCTCCTTCTTTTCTTTCTCCCGTGATGCACTCTCCTTTCAGATTCTTTCTTCTCCAACCCTTTGCCTCTTCCTCTTATCACCCCCCAGCCTCTTACTTCATCACTCACCTGGCTTCACCTATCACCTTCTAGCTGGTCCTCCTCACTCTTCGCCTTTCCCTTCCAGTCCTTATGAAAATTCTCAGCCCAAAACATTGACTGTTTATTCATTTCTATAGTTGCTACCTGGGCCACTGAGTTCCGCCAGCATTTTGCGTGTGTTGCTTTGGATTTTCAATTTCTGTGGGATCTCTTGTGTTTAAGTTTTTTTTAATGATTTACCATGTTTTTCCATGTTCCCTTCATATTTGACTGAGCCAGATCTGAAGCATCACAAGTTTTAAGTTACTGGTGTTTCACAGGAGTGCACCCTGTAATGGAGCGTTATATTATTCTGGAGGATAAAAGAAATACAGCAATTTGATACATCATGAAGCTTCCATGACTTGTTTCTTTAGTGCCTTCCTTATGGTACATAGATATTCAGCTTCCCCATTTGAGGTTAGATAGTAAGGGGAAGTAAAGTGGCATTTTATTCAATTTCATTTCATGAATTAGTTAAACCATTATCTGATGCAACTTCCTCAGGAAGGCCACGTGTTACAAAACTGGAACTGGGTTCTGTTTTTGTGATTTTGAACAGACTAGATGGGCATGAACTCACATCCTTACCTAAATCCATCTGAGTATCTGTCAACCTGCACCAAAAACATCCTCCCTGCACTTTGGACATTAGAAACTACATGAATAAGCTCTCTTGGAAACTTCCATGCTCTAACACATGCTGCTGTTGGTTGTGCTCTGCAGTCCAGGCCAATGGTACATTCTGCTAGCCAGTTTTACTAAATTCTTGTGTCATGCCATGCCAAAAGACAAAAGCTCAAGATAATGTCTTCACATTCACTGTAACTAAATGTTTGGAATGTGGTGCTTCTGTCATTCTGCTTTATAGTCCTTTAGTTGTAATCACTCTGACCCCATATAATACAGTTCTGATTTGTGTTAGAAAGGCATTAACTTAACTGCCCATAGTGCACTGATACACTCCTTTCAAAACTTCACCCTTGCTATTTTCATTGCTGTAATGCATCAACATGAGGCAGAGCACCCTCCACATCATTTTGCTTATATTCCTTATATCTGAAGTCAGAATCATGTTGAGACAGAATGTAGCACCTTGATATTTGTGAGCTCACACTGTGTGATTAGGGATCTGGATCCAAGAATGGGCAACAAAAGGATTATGGTCAGTAATCCCAGTCAATGGTCTCACTGGCAAGAATTATTAAAGCCACAAGATTCCAAATATATTTGTTTCTTTCTTTCTTCATTTTAACAAGCATTAATACTCTGGTGGCCATTGCTTGAGGCTGTGCTGATAATATCCATTTCAACAAGTTCTAGCCTGTTTTTAAAGGCTATAATTCACCAAAGAGGATTTGCTGCTAAGGTTCTCCTTACAAAGACTGTAGACTTTCTGCTGGCCCTTTCCCCTATGGATGTGCTATGGTTTATCAGTTGTTAATGAGCAATGTCAGTACTTTTTCCAAGTTGTGCAGAAACCTGGCATAATATTGAACAGTACCTAAAAATGACTGAATTTCAGCAAATACTGAGGGTTTTCTGCATTTTACACCAACTACAACTTTTTTTTTTAAACTGGCATATATTCCAGATCAAATAAGTCACTTCCTTCTGCATTAGGTTGTGTTTGCTTTTTTGGGGATTGACATTATTCTAATAGAGCCTTTTGAACATCTTCTCCATTATCTAAAGATTATCCATTTCTCTGGCCATTAGGAAGTCTTCCTGATTGCGTGTAGCATCTTATTCATGATCACTTGAAATATTACTACTGATTGTGACTTTACATCATAAGTTGTCTTAGAATACGACATGTATGAGTGTTAATTGACAGATGGCGTTGCTCTTTATATCCAGGGTAAGCTAACAGTGACATGGGTCAGGACCTGCAAAATGAAGACTTTGGCCCTACTCAATCAGCATTCAGATTCAGAAGGGCATTTTTCATCCTCTACAGCTTGGTTAAGAACCACTCTATAATCTCTACGGAGTTGGGCTCTCTTATCCGCATTGTCCAGTCACTTGGCGCCATTCACACTAACACATTGTTAAAGTTTGTTGAACTCCTCCCCTCAGCAATTTAAGTGATAAAATTGGCTTGACATTTGGTTTTAAGTGAAAGTGAGCATGGTACCCTTGAGAGTTCATATATGAATTCTTCAACATATCTTTATATTGCTTCAGAGTTTAAATATAGTTATGATGTCTTCATATAAATGCTTCATCAATCCGCCCTCAGTTCTCTCAGTTCCTTTTCTTTCCAGCAGAGTTGATCTGTTTGTATAACCTGATCCAATTATTATTAAGGACAAAGAACAGCACAGCACATAAGCAGCCCCTTAGCCCATGGTGTCTGTGCCAAGCATGATGCCAGATGAAACTGGTCCTATCTGCCTGGGCAGGATCATATCAGATTCATTACAACTGACTTGAAATTTGTTGTTATTCGACAGCAGTACAATGCAAAGACAGAAATATCTATAAATTACAAAAATAAGCAAATAAATCCCAAAAAAAGAATATTGATGTTCATGGACAATTTAGAAATCTGATGTGAAAATGAAGAAGCTGTTCCTAAGTCGTTGAGTATGGGTCTTCAGGCTCCTGTACCTCCTCCCTGTTGGTAGTTCCTGTGTTTGTCTAAATGACTCTTATGTCTGCTTCTTGCTGATGGCTCTTTACCAAAATTGTTAATATACACAGCATGTTGATGTCCTGATTAAGGGTTGTAGAAAGGATTTAAAGAATGACAGATCAGGCATAACTCTGTTAAATGGCAGAGCAGGCTTGGGGAGCTGATTGGCCTATTCCTGTTCCTGTTCTTTATTTTTGATCTAATGGTGTTTCTAATCTCTGTCTGTGTTGGGTTTAAATAGCCGTACAGGTTTTCTGTTCTTCTGAGGCAGTCCCTTGGGTGCCAAGTATAACTTGTTTTTGATCAGACGAAGTTGCCTGTTTGTAACTATTATTGTGGCTGTTGTGCACCATCTAAATAGACTGTGGCCTAAGTCCATTAGTCGGAAGATCCAAACTGCTGCTTGGACTTAGCACGCACATATACATCTGAGCACATACTAACCACACACAGATACACTCATGTAGGCACAAAACATATCCTGTTGTCCACTCTCTTTTCCACACTTCCCCCTCCATGCTCCAGACTCATCACCTCACCATCTCCCTTCCCCATGCTCCATTTTGCTAATTCTTCTCCATCTTTGTCCCTCCTTCCAGTACCACTTCCCTCAGTACCGTCTCCACTCCCCAAACCCTTCCCTGGAAGCCACTATCAGTAAGCACATCAACTAATGAGAGTCATTTAATGGAATTCTGCTGTGTACAAGGAACCGAATGATGCCAGGATAAGAACTGGTGGTCAGTGCAGGAACTACATAATTATCACAATAAATGGGTCCGATTAAATGGCTGGTAGTCTGCCCAAATTGAGTGGCGAGTGGTCAGGCGTATGTCGAAGGCTGTGCTGCAGAGACATACAGATTTCGCATTGAATAAATTCGCAGTAATTTTCATCCTCACAAAGTAGCATCGAGTGGCCCCGCAGTAGATATCTTCCCCAATACGCACTGTAATTAGTATTTCAAATATGCGTGATCATTTTATAGAGGATTGTGAAGAATACAACTCCTTATTTGTTTATGTCATCCTTTTTCCTCTTTGGCACAGACATAACGTCAGCTTTCACAGACTGCAGTGTAAATCTGTAAAACCTGTTTCAGAGCCAGTAATTACTAGTAATACATCCTTTCCTTTCTTTAGATAATGATAATATATCTGTGGGCCTATAACCTCCAGCACCACGCATGCAGCTCAGAGGGATTAGTAAATCACATTCTGACCCTTTACTATTTCCTCCCACTTCTTTTATAAGCCTGATTTATCCAAACTTGTCTTTTTATCCATTTTAAAGTTGCTGGACTCCTTAAGATTTCTTGTCGACGTCTATTTATTTTACACTCTCTTTTCACGACCATGTCTATATTGATGCCTCTCCCCTTCTTCCCTGAAGACAGACAGACACAAAACGCTAATTTAAAATCAATCGTTCTCAGCTTTCTATATACAGATGGGTAAAGTTTTCCTGAATACATTCAGGAATTCTTTACACTCTGTTTCTATCACAACTTCTGTCGGAGTTATTGGATTCCTCTGTCATTGACCTTTGAATAATGTACTTGGTTGAAAATTGTCCAGAGATTTTCTCTTCTACCATCTTCTGAACGAGAAACTTTACATCTTCCCAGCAGTACTATTTTTACTTTGTTGACCCTTAATTCAGGATTCTTTTTGTTGATCTCGGTATATCATTACCCCCTCGCCCCCCCCCAACAGCTAAACATCTGTCCTTAACCATTATTGGTTGACCACCTTTTTTTTGTTACCTTAAATTTGCATTAAATTTTGAATCATTAAGCAATTTTTTTCTTTCTTGCCATTATTTTCACAGCCTTCCAAACTCCCTGATCAATCCCCGTCCTTCAAGATGCAACTTGATCTCTTATCTTCTAAAAGTGGGTTCAGGTTCTGAACACGAGAAATCTGCAGATGCCGGAAATTCAAAGCAATACACACACACACACACACACACACACACACACACACAATGCTGGAGGAACTCAGCAGGTCCTATGGAAATAAATAAAACAGTCAACTTTTCAAGCTGAGACCCTTGTTCAGGACTGAGAAGGAAGGGGGAAGATGCCAGAATAAAATGCTGGGGGGATGGGAAGGAGGCTAGCTGGAAGATGATAGGTGAAGCCCGGTGGGTGGGCAAGGTCAAGGGCTGGAGAAGAAGGAATCTGACAGGAGAGGAGAGTGGACCATAGGAGAAAGGGAATCTGAGAGGAGAGGAGAGTGGTTGTTGTTTGTTAGTGAAGTTTACACTCTCCTCAGCAGCACATGCAAACCTTCCCAAGGGGAAATGAGCATGGTCTCTGGGATAGAAACCATGCAGCTTCTACAGATCCCACCTCTCCCAGAAATGGTCGTGTGCTCCAAAATACCATGCCATTATCTTCCCATTCTGCACTTAGTGGCACAATGCACTGCAAATAATCTAGAGATTATTATCTTTGAGAAATGTTTTAACCTTAGTCATTCATTGATCATTTGAGGGAAACCAACATTGCATATATCATAGAGTCAAAGAGCTACACAGAACAGAAACAAGCCCTTATGCACAGCTGGGTCACGATTAGCAAGGTACATACGTGAACTTGTTCCATTCGTGTTCACATGATCCATATCCCTCAAAACCTCTCCTAGCAATAAACCTGTCAAAATGTCTTTTAACATAATCGAATCTGCCTCTACCATCTCCTCTGGTAGTTCGTTCCAATGCGCCCATGACGGTATGAGTGAAAAATGCACCTTCTGGTGCTCTTTAAATCTTTCCTCTCTCACCTTGAACCTAAGCCCTTTAGTTTTAGATGTCTCTACTCTGGGCAATAGACTGTGATTCTCTACTGTCAATGAACACCTTCTTGCATTCATGTATAGTTGTCTTCTGAATGATTCTGTTTTTGTCCTCTGCTTTGACAATATTATTCATCCTAGAAGCATATGAAATGAAAGGATTCCACTCTTTGCCATGGTCAGCAAGATTCACAAAATAACCACTTGATAAATCTTTAAATTACTAATTTACTTCTTGTCAATGAAGCAGGGATTTAATATTATCAGTGCCTGTATCAGATACTTGAAATCCCTTTCTGTTTGGTTTTGTCCAAGTTATATATGCCTGGGCTCAGAAGTGTGGCTTTAACTGCAAAAGTTTCCAAGACATTTTTTTAATTTGTCAGATTAAAAAATGTGAATCGAAATCACGTTGCCAGCTCTACAATTGCGCGTTAACTTACTTTCAAGTTCTGTTTTTTTTTTAGCCCGTTTTCTTTGTGCCGCTTGGTTTCTAAACCCATTTTTATGTTTCATCAATCACACCCAAGTAAGTTCAGGCCAAAATTTAGTTGGTGGGCCTTTGAATGCTTGAATGCAAAGGCCTAGTTGTTTATCTTGCCGGTAAAGGGGATGGTGTGATCTCACTCTAAAAAATGATTATCTCATTGTTCATTTTACCCAGTGATTAGGTGGTCTATTAGAGATTTGACAAGGGTGAAAATGATCAGCTTCACCAAATAGTCAGCTCCTGTCAAGCAATATTATATTAAAACATGGTTTTAATCTGAGTGGAGGAAATTCCAGTCTACCTGCCAGTTTGATGGACAGTTATCATTCATGATCAGAAATGGATAAAATTTAATTCAGTTTTCTAAATAAGCAAAATATGACATTGCTGGTGTTGTCCCCTTTAATCTCTATTGTTACTTCCATAGGAATGAATCAAATTGCAATGTGTTGTCTCCTGTTTATCTCTGCAGCTTAATTGTCATGTGTCTGCATTAACTAGGTTCATTGGGTGTAGTATTTGGTTATTGATCACTTACTTAGCATTTCCGATTTTCAGGAAAAAAATATGATGCCAAATTAAAAAATGATCTCTTAAATATCCATCTATTCCGTGAAGGCGTTTTCCACCCTGTAACCAGCCAGTTAAGATGAAAAGCTGCGGCGTTCCTGTTTAAAGGTTCAAAAATACTCAGTAACAAAGCATTTTATCAGCTGGATTGCATCTCTGGATTCCTGGGCCAACAGATGGAGGGATATTGAAGAGACTATTTTCATCTTGTGTGTACATGCTAGACAAAATTTTCGCTGGGAAGAGAAATGATGATAAAGTATAATGCATGGTACCATGGTACCATTATTTACCCTGTTATTATTACTTACCTGTGTAATTACCTCTATGTTAATAATTCAGCTTCACAGGTCTAAGCAATGATAAAAAAAATTCTCCAAACACAAGACTGGACTAACATTTGAAGAAGGTAAGTATACACCCTGAGCAAGTAAGAATTTGTACGTTTTTGAGGAGAGCTTGAAATTAATGTCATGACTTGCAGAACAGATTTGTGAAATGTGAAATTGGGACATTTCTGCTTTAGGAAATAGGTATTTAAAGTTCCTTGCTTTATAAAGCACACTGTTGCTTCCGCACAGGGGAAGTCAGCCTGAGGGGGTGGGAGGGAATAATGTGGGCTGGGTGAAGGGAGGTGAATAACCATACATGGGTTTTGCGGAAAGAGGTTCCTGAACATAGAGCAGGCTGATCGCATTGCCTGACTACGTGGGATCTCAAGGCCCCCTGATCAGTGGCAATATTCTATAAATTGCATCGAAGAATTTATGAACTGCAGGACCAATTATTCAACTTGTACTGAGGACCATCAGCAATAAACTTCTATACGAATAAGATGATTTTTAACATGTACGATGATATCCCATGTGCTTAATTTAAATTATGCATTACTCACTACTTTCAGACTGATGGATGCCTTGTTAAACTGTGAGGTAATTATCAACATCGGAAGTCCTAACATGTGATCTTATTTCTGTTTATAAGTAATTAATGGATGATACACATACTAATGACATCATCATATGTAGGAAATATGCAGGGGAAATGATATCAGTGTTAGGATGAATCACAGCTGTATGTGGCCAATCCTTCAAATAAGCATGTGTTCAAATGGAAATGATTATAAATAGTTCAAGACATGCTCATCTTCTGCCATTCACACGCAAGACATGATCATTAGTTTCTAATCCATTTTCTAAACTTGTTTCTATTTGCACGTAGCAGGAATCCTGAGTGAATTCAACATAGATCATATACTGAAAGAAATGTGTTCATGGGATGGAACACTGAATGATCACTGCAAGTTGTAAACAATATGTACAGTAGTTCAATCACTTGGAAGCCCATCCAAGCAAACATTACAAAGCAATCAGGAACTGTCTTGTCTGCATTACTTACATCCAAGCAGCAAATGAAAGGGAAGTTTCATCAATATGAAGGTATTAAGAAGCCCACATTGAAGAGGGTAAAAGAAATGATCAAGCAATCAAGCAGAGATAGTTATGCAATGCCTGGCTTTGATTTATAACTCTTCATTTCAAACATTGGGGTAAAGCAGAAAAGTAAACAGGTGAGGATTCTGCCGGATTCTCCCAACTCTTGAAGATTTCTGCATCAGTTTATAATAACCAGAGATTTAATAGTGGTACTCTTACAGAAGTACAAATTTAAAGCGAATAACAAAAGGTAAAGGGGGTGTTCAAATGCTAGATACACAGACAGCGGTATAATCAGAATTTACTGTTTGACAGTATGATAGAAACCATATTAACCTGGACATTCAAAAGGAGTTTGGATGGGCATTTGAGGGAAAATGATTCACAAAACTATGGGGAAAGGGTGGTGGTGTTGGTGGGAGATAGGTGGCGAAATGGGACTGACTGGATTCCTCTACAGCTTGTGGGACTCACCCAGCACAGAGTCAGGTCTGGGCTGCTCTCTGGGAGTCACCATACCCTCAGCCCCATGAGGTCAGCTTCTATCCACTCTGGACACCCACCTGAGATCATCGCACCAGCTGCCATGCTACCTTGCCAGGGCTGTGTCTGCCGGATCTGCTGCTGGCCTGAGTTCATTGAGGATCACATGCATGTGGTGTCAACTTTCCAATCCTGATTGGTTACAGAATGGATTTTTTTCTTTGAATGATCCAATCAGGAGGAGGTAGGACTATCAAGAAACTGCTGCAAACCACCTGCCCTGCCTTAGGGGTACTACTAGTGATTGTCAATCTTTTGCTTGGACCATCAAGTGCAAACCTTTGTCCTCATTATCTCCTTACAATCTAGGAGAGAACCATTCAACCGGTTGAGTATACGGCTGCTCTTAGAGCATTCTCATCAATCCTATTCCCACACAAATTTCTCTGTAATCTACTCCCTCTCACGTGTCCCTCTCATCAGCTCCCCCTTCACCTCCTACCACCCACCTACACTGAGGGAGATTTACAGGAGCCAATTAACTTTCTAATATGGCTTGAGATAGGGGAGGAGAGCAGAACACCCAGAGGAAATCCAGCTGGTGACAGGGAGAACATACAAACTCTACACAGACAGCAGTAGAAGTCAGGACCAGACCCAGGAGACTGGGTCTCTGTGACAGCAGCAGTAATCCTGCAGTGTTGTGCTGATCTTGCCAATCAGAAGAGGAAGGCTTGAATACATTGAAAAAAACACACAGGAGGTATTGAAGTTGTTAGCAAAGTGCAAGGGAGAAAGCAGGTTCACAAATGGAGCAGGGAGTACTTTGTGGAAGAGCTGCGCGAATGATGGGATTTGTGACTTTATATGTGATTTAAATGATCAGCCTCTGGTTAAAATAAAATACTGAATGTTTCATGTAAGTCACCCTTGCAGAACAGTCCAATTTGAAAATCTAACCCACTCTATAATAAAGAACTATGTGTCATTGCTCCAGAGAGCACCAGATGCATTTGACTGTCTGGGTGGCCTCTTGCTGTGCAATAATGATTCTGTAATTCTAAATATCTACTAGGTATTATAATTATTACGTTGGAGTAAATGAAGGCAATTTGTGGGAATGATTTCCTTTGGGAGCAGCTTGTAAATTTATGGCATGTTCCTGCTACCAAGAGAGTCATAGCGTAATGATTAAAGTTCCCAATCATTGTCTCACAATTTCAGAGTTTCTGCCTCCACATTCACAGAAAGGTCTCATTGAAAGTTTCATTCTTTAGTTCCTGATTTGGAAGTGGTTTTAGACTGACACTCCATTAGCCTTTTGATTTTTTTTTCTGTACTTTGTGAATTGTGTACACTTCTGGATACAGAATTCAATTTTGATTCTTTAAATTTTTGTCTCTCTCAATTACTTGTACAGTTTAAAAAAAGACGATTTATTTTAAGTGCTGATGGCTGTCATATTCTGTGACAGCTGCACTGCTAAAGTTTGGACATAAACTGTTATTGCAAGTATTGGGAGATCTCCAATCAGGGAAATGCTTTTTTCTGAATCTACATTGTTCTACACAACTCCAGTTATATCACCCTGCAACTTTCGAAACTCAAGTAAATAGCACCTGGTTGTCCCATTCTGCCTTCGTGTTTTAAGCCCTGATAAATTCAGTCTATATCATCAAGACTACTATCCTCATATGTGCACTGACATATAGTTTCCCAAACTGAATATATTATTCAAGATGGGAGTCTGACTGAATCCCTGTTCAACTCAAATTCAACTTCAGTATATTTCATTCCTGCCCACTTGAGAATAAGGCGTTTTAAGTATATTTTGAACCCATGATTAGTGTTGGTATCATTTGTAAACTTAAGTGGCTTTGCTCCTCTAATTTCTAATCACTTGGCATGAAGTAAATATTAGAACTTGTTTCTCTTGGATCCAAAATGTAGATTGTTTTCTTCATACTGCCCCTCATCTCTGGCAGTCCATTTCTGTTGAGACCAACACAGAAACAATTGCAAGAATTCTTGATACATACGTACTCCTCCTTGAGCCACTGCTCGTTAATGATATTACAGTGAGCTAGGATAGCTCTTAACTCTATCCGAGCCCAGCTGTGCTGAAGATACAAGTTGGAAGTGTCCAACCAAAATGTTCTGCCTTTGCAATTAAATAATAATTTTACATATATAATCAGTATTATATATAGTGTCACTCACAGCATCAAAGAGCACCTGGGCCAGGTGATCCTGCTTCGAGTTTGTTAGAGAACAATTATGTTTATCTCAGATTTCAGCAAGTACTGGTAAATAAGGTTCATAGTATCCCATATGAAATATTATCGCTAATGAAGAAAGATCATGTCAATGAAACTTAATGCAATGATGATTAATAATTGTGTACGGGAAAATATATAATATAATCATACAATGCACATTCACATTACTGAAATGCTGTAAGTGACTTCTGAGTGAAGAGGGCGCCTGCTCGGAGATGCTTTTCTGCAAGGGCAACTTCCTCCTAGGAGTGCAGAATGTCCCACTGCAAATTCAAAGCAAGGCAGGCATACTCTTCGTCCTGACGAAGGGTCTCGGCCTGAAGTGTCGACATGCACCTCTTCCTGGAGATGCTGCCTGGCCTGCTGCGTTCACCAGCAACTTTGATGTGTGTTGCTCATATTTAAGGGTTATCATTTGGAGTATCTATACAAGTGAATGATTAAAAAGAAAGATATTCTTTTCTTAACATTAGAGTAATCCCTGTGTAGTTAAATCCAAACTGTCAATTACATCTTTATGGAGTAGTTGTGTACTGCTTATCATTCTCATAATCCATTTTGTGTATCCAAATGTCCTATTACTAACTGTTTGACTTCACTTACAGAGTGTATAAATAGGGGTAAATGGCATGGATAGTTCTGTTGTTTTGCTGTTTCATGCTCCTACTGTTTGTTTTCAATTATCCTGATGTATGCCTGATGCCTGATGTACATCTCTAAAATTACTCAATGCAACTTTGAACTAAATTCCAAAATGTGTGGAGTATTTAAATCAAACAAAGTCTAAAAAAGCAGTTAGGCAGACCAAAATACCTTTGTCCTATTCATAATTTCTGCTCCAAATTTATAAATAATAACCTAATTAAATCATTGCATCAACATAGTGAACGATAACCAGCCTGATCAATTTTAGTTAAGGCATGTGTCGGTGTTGGAATGGTGTGGGCACATCATGGAGGCACAAATTCAAGTTGATGGTCATGTCCATGAAAGAAGGGATTAAATACTTCCTGGGTATTTTCAAATGGAGGAAAAATAACTATAGGATCCGTGCTACTTTTGAAGTTTGAAGCCTCATTTATTTCAGGAGGACTTTGTCATCTGTATAATGATGCATGTTTGGCTTTATAACTTTTAAGATGTAAATTATTTAAATTCCTTTTCTCCTTCTAAATTAGAATCTATTAAGTAAGCAGGTTGAGATGCCATGTCTCTCATTTTGCACTGGGCAATTGAGTGTGTTTGTAAATTATTAAAAATCAAACAAGGAATTGTATATTGTTTTACATGTTTTTTTCTTCTGCTCTACTTGACAAGAATATTAGCTGGTGCCAAGCAGGCAAGCTTTGTACACTGATCCAGCTTTTGTGTTGCCAAAAGATTGCAACTTTTTTTGGAAGCAAAATTTCTCAGCTAATGCCCGCATTTCATTGTTTTTTTTTGCATTTTCAAAATGTATTTCCATTGATTGCAATGGATTGAAACATGCAGTGTGCATATTTTTCTCCAAGAAATGAAGCTACAGGAAGATGCATCAGTTTTACTACTTACAAATGAATTGAGGTGGACTGAGAGATGTGTGGGATACTTAGATATGTGAATTGGTTATTTTCTAATGGGCAATGTGCTTGCATCGTGCTGCACCAATGTATGCAAAATGAATTCTTGTTGCAAGTTGCACATTTATACCAATGATTGTACTTTTATAATTCAATAAAGTTCAAATTGGAGTTTTGATGGTGAATGTTATAAGATTTCTCAAACAGATCTCACCAGGCCATACATGTTCAATGGTATTTATGTACACATGATTATAAACTCAGCTCACTGAATTCATTTTGTTCCCACCTTTGAAGAGCTCCCCTGAGGCAACCAAGCCTCTCAACTCTTTATAACAGGGAAGGAGGCCATTCAATGCACAAGGTTCAAGGCAGTACCCAGTGCGGTAACCTCACTCCTTATTTCCCCGTACCCTTGCAACTTATCCTTGTGATGAGAGACCCAGGAGAGGATGGTTTTGGACCCAAGTGCTGGAGTATCCAAGACTAAGATCAAGATGAGATACGGGACTGAAATGAGAACAGGGTTCTAAACTAGACGCTAAACGAGTTAAGCTGACGACTGAGCATCAAAGTTCAGTTCAGGTGCTCTTTAAGTATTAAAATCCTGGCGCTAAAACAGGGCGGGCCAGAATCTTTAAAGGAATTACACTAACTATCCATATTCCGAAGAGTTGGAGTGTCCAAACCCCGGAGCTGGCATGGTTGAATGCGCGTCATAACAATTTTTGTATATAAACCTCCCTTTGATTCTCTTTCCCATTAACCTAGACTGAGGAGTAATTCAGAGTGACCAATAAACCTTCCAGCCAATAATTGTCTTTGGGATGTGAGAGGAAACACATACAGCCACAGGATCAACATAAATATGGTCTATGTGATCTCAGTAAGTCACTTCCACACTCACATACTCACTGCTCAGTTTTGGCAGAGATTTCCAATTCTAATTAATTAAAAGTATCATCTTCCTTTCTCTAGTCTTCAATAACTTGGAGTTTGTTTCTCTCAATTTAATACTCTAAAGTTGCAGCATCTAGCAAGATCTTTAATGGTTACCTCCTAGAAATATTGAGGACTTTCTTTCACTGTATTATGTTTCCTGTAGTGGGGGAGTCTGGGACCAGAGGGCACAGCCTCAGAATATTAGTACATCCTTTTATAACATAAATTAAGGAGGAATTTCTTTAGCCAGAGCGTGATGAATCTGTAGAATTTTTGCCACAGACAGCAGTGGTGGTTAAAACATTTAAAGCTGAGGTTGATAGATTCTTGATTAGTAAGGGCATAAAGAAGGCAGGAGAATGCGATTGAGAGGCCATGATGAAGCAGACTCAAAGGGCCTAGATCTGCTCCTAGGTCTTATGGTCTTATAATTAGACATCTACAACCTTTTTAATCATTTCATCTTTAAAGGTGGAGATGACAATATCTAATGAATTGTGTGCTAGTTATTTCTAAAAAATGGAAGGTAATAAAAAACTTGTATTGATTGAGTCTGTCGGACTCTAGTGGAAAGATGTTTGTAAGCAGTGAGAAATGACTTTTGCTTCAGCGGCTGCTGCAGGGGCTCAATGATAGACTAGTCACGGTAACTGCTACGACTTCTCATTTTGCAGCATTTTGCCAGTAAATAGTCTTGCAAACTGATGACTGTACTGATGCGTGTTATTGATAATAAGCACTGCCTCCCCTACTGTAGTTAACAAGAAAACCTATTTCATGAGAGGAATATCTTATTGCTACCACGAAAAGATCCAACAATAAAACTGCAAAACCTCTAATGAGAAAGCAAATCAAAATAAAAGCAGAAATGTATTATTAGAATAGCAGAAAGACACATTGCAACAACATGAAGATAATCTTTTCTAATTGAATCATACCCTTTAATAGTACATGATGGTTTTTAATCATTTTCTCACAGATTTTCTGCAATTTTTCTGAAAACAGTAACTGATACTAGTTGTATTTATTGATTTATTTTGTTTTATTGAGGTACCACGAATCACGCCACCCTGCAAACCCTCAATTTAATCCCATTCTAATCATAGGGCAATTTACAATGAGCTATTAACCTACTAACCAGTACGTCTTTAGACTGTGGGAGGAAACCGGAGCACCCAGAGGAAACCCGCGCAGTCACAGGGAGTGCGTACAAACTCCTTACAGGCAGCGGCAGGGATAGAACCTAGGCTGCCTGTGCTGTAAAGCCTAGGTGGAAACCTGCAAGTGACAGTGTTCCCAAGTACTTCCTGCTGGCAAATGTCATGGGTTTAAAAGATGCTACCAGAATACCGAAGGCAAGGTAAGACAATACATTTCATTGATAGGACACACCACAGCAACTGTAGATGAGTGGTGAAGTGAATGAATGAAGGGTCAGATGAGTAGGCTGCCTTGTCATGAATGGGGTCACACTTCTGGAGGGTTGTTGGAACGGCACTATTTGAGGTAATTTGACAGAGTTCTTTTAAGCTCTTGACTTGTGCCTGGTAGATGATGGAAAGACCTGGGGCATCGGGTGGTGAGTCATTTGCTGCAGTATACCCAGCCTCTGACCTCCTAGCGGAGCCATTGTATTTATGTGGCTGGTCCAGCTGAGTTTCTAGTCAATGGAGACCTCCAGAATATAAAGGGTTTTATACTTGGTGATGATAACGCGATTGAATGCCAAGTTTAAACGATTAAGCTCTGTTGAAGGTGTTAGATAAATTATTCTGATAAAATATCCAATGGAGAATACTTGAAGTGCTTAATTCAATATTAATTAAAATCAGCATTGAATATGTCAAAGAATCATGAGGTACACTTTACCTCTAACCTCCAGTTCTGCAGATCAAATTGTTCTTTCTTGCTCTCTGAGTTGACAAATCTCTGATGGATTCCTCTTTGGCTGAAGTCCAAATATATACAACAGGAATTCTGCAGATGCTGGAAATTCAAGCAACACACATCAAAGTTGCTGGTGAACGCAGCAGGCCAGGCAGCATCTATAGGAAGAGGCGCAGTCGACGTTTCAGGCCGAGACCCTTCGTCAGGACTAACTGAAGGAAGAGTGAGTAAGGGATTTGAAAGCTGGAGGGGGAGGGGGAGATGCAAAATGATAGGAGAAGACAGGAGGGGGAGGGATAGAGCCGAGAACTGGACAGGTGATAGGCAAAAGGGGATACGAGAGGATCATGGGACAGGAGGTCCGGGAAGAAAGACGGGGGGGGGTGACCCAGAGGATGGGCAAGACGTATATTCAGAGGGACAGAGGGAGAAAAAGGAGAGTGAGAGAAAGAATGTGTGCATAAAAATGAGTAACAGCTGGGGTACGAGGGGGAGGTGGGGCCTAGCGGAAGTTAGAGAAGTCAATGTTCATGCCATCAGGTTGGAGGCTACCCAGACGGAATATAAGGTGTTGTTCCTCCAACCTGAGTGTGGCTTCATCTTTACAGTAGAGGAGGCCGTGGATAGACATGTCAGAATGGGAATGGGATGTGGAATTAAAATGTGTGGCCACTGGGAGATCCTGCTTTCTCTGGCGGACAGAGCGTAGATGTTCAGCAAAGCGGTCTCCCAGTCTGCGTCGGGTCTCACCAATATATAAAAGGCCACATCGGGAGCACCGGACGCAGTATATCACCCCAGTTGACTCACAGGTGAAGTGATGCCTCACCTGGAAGGACTGTTTGGGGCCCTGAATGGTGGTAAGGGAGGAAGTGTAAGGGCATGTGTAGCACTTGTTCCGCTTACACGGATAAGTGCCAGGAGGGAGATCAGTGGGGAGGGATGGGGGGGACGAATGGACAAGGGAGTTGTGTAGGGAGCGATCCCTGCGGAATGCAGAGAGAGGGGGGGAGGGAAAGATGTGCTTAGTGGTGGGATCCCGTTGGAGGTGGCGGAAGTTACGGAGAATAATATGTTGGACCCGGAGGCTGGTGGGGTGGTAGGTGAGGACCAGGGGAACCCTATTCCTAATGGGGTGGTGGGAGGATGGAGTGAGAGCAGATGTACGTGAAATGGGGGAGATGCGTTTAAGAGCAGAGTTGATAGTGGAGGAAGGGAAGCCCCTTTCTTTAAAAAATGAAGACATCTCCCTCGTCCTAGAATGAAAAGCCTCATCCTGAGAGCAGATGCGGCGGAGACGGAGGAATTGCGAGAAGGGGATGACGTTTTTGCAAGAGACAGGGTGAGAAGAGGAATAGTCCAGATAGCTGTGAGAGTCAGTAGGCTTATAGTAGACATCAGTGGATATGATCTCCCTCCTGGCACTTATCCGTGTAAGCGGAACAAGTGCTACACATGCCCTTACACTTCCTCCCTTACCACCATTCAGGGCCCCAAACAGTCCTTCCAGGTGAGGCATCACTTCACCTGTGAGTCAACTGGGGTGATATACTGCGTCCGGTGCTCCCGATGTGGCCTTTTATATATTGGTGAGACCCGACGCAGACTGGGAGACCGCTTTGCTGAACATCTACGCTCTGTCCGCCAGAGAAAGCAGGATCTCCCAGTGGCCACACATTTTAATTCCACATCCCATTCCCATTCTGACATGTCTATCCACGGCCTCCTCTACTGTAAAGATGAAGCCACACTCAGGTTGGAGGAACAACACCTTATATTCCGTCTGGGTAGCCTCCAACCTGATGGCATGAACATTGACTTCTCTAACTTCCGCTAGGCCCCACCTCCCCCTCGTACCCCAGCTGTTACTCATTTTTATGCACACATTCTTTCTCTCACTCTCCTTTTTCTCCCTCTGTCCCTCTGAATATACGTCTTGCCCATCCTCTGGGTCACCCCCCCCCCCCGTCTTTCTTCCCGGACCTCCTGTCCCATGATCCTCTCGTATCCCCTTTTGCCTATCACCTGTCCAGTTCTCGGCTCTATCCCTCCCCCTCCTGTCTTCTCCTATCATTTTGCATCTCCCCCTCCCCCTCCAGCTTTCAAATCCCTTACTCACTCTTCCTTCAGTTAGTCCTGACGAAGGGTCTCGGCCTGAAACGTCGACTGCGCCTCTTCCTATAGATGCTGCCTGGCCTACTGCGTTCACCAGCAACTTTGATGTGTGTTGTCCAAATATATAAACGTTTTCGGCAACGTAATATCAAGTTTCATAAGGAGCACCCTAGGAACGGTTAATGAAGATGCTAGGAAAAAAATCATCCTCACTTTATTGTTTAAAAAGAGGATCACCTACTTCATGGAATTTAAAACCTACTGATAGAGTACACAGTGTGTACAATTTTGAATTGTGAGATTCCTGACAGTGTTATCTTAATAGAAAAATAAACAGCAAACAATTATCAGCTTGCATTTATACAGTGTTATTATATTAATGAATGACAAAATACAATACATAGCTGAGCCAAAGGATTGCTACCATCTTAAGGTGGGTCACGAAAAAATTTGTGAACAAGAGGAGAGGAAAATGTAAATGCAGAGAGTTAGAAAGAGGGAAATCTGGAGCTCTAAACTGGAGTGCATCAACAGGGGTAAATAAGGGACCAGCAGTGGAAAAGAAAGCAGGAGGTGCTAAATCACAAAGGTAATAATTCCTGAATGTTATGCAATAATACGGACTTCACAAAGTTAACAAATGTCATGACATATGCTGGTGACATTAAATCTGATTCTGATTCACGTACAGTAATTGACAAGACAGAAGATATTGCCTTTAAAAAGCTTGATGTTCCTTTTCCAGCAAGAGAGAGGTTTTGCAACTCCCTCAATGTTAGCTGCAGGATTTCTGAATTCTTGCAGCTCCACAGCAGATGCACTAGCCACTTACTTGCCTGGGCTGCTCCTTGAATTAATTAACCTACAGTCAATACATATTGTGTTAGCATACAAGATTCAACCAGCAAAGATCATATTTATAATACTTCAACAATAATAAAAAAAATCTGCTTCCTTTAAGAGAAAGGCCCTGTTGATTGACACAGTGTGCATTATGATACACATTCTCTCTCTCCCCCTGCTACCAGCACACCATGACTGAGGTACATGCCTCCTGTGTTTACTGGAAGGCTTTCCCAGGCTGGGGATGTCTCGGAGAGAACAGGCTTATTGTGAACAGTAGGAGGCTCAGTGGGGATATGAAGGAGGTCTTTCTTCATAGAGGGCTTGGGATCTGGAATGCACTGCTTCGGGAGGTAGTGGAAGCAGATGCTCGAAGAAGTTTAATAAGCATCGGAACAGGGACTTGAATCACCAAAGTACAGAAGATACTGGGCCTAATGTAAGTAAATAGGACCAATATAGATTTAGTAACAATCAACATGAACTCCCTGGGCTGAAGTGCCCGTTTCTGGAATGAAAACAAATTGTTGGAGGAACTCAACACGTCAGGCAGCATCTGTAGAGTGAATGGACAGTTGATACTTTAGGTCAAGACCCTTCAACTGGATTTGTTTCTGTGCTTTATGACACCATGACTCCCTGATGTCCTCGACATCAACTCCAAAACCATTGACTTCAACTCACTGAAACAGGAATGTTCAAGCTGTTACCCACCAAACTCCAGAACTGACCTACCCAAGGGCATCTGATGTTCTACTGCAGTTGAAGCCCAAGGCATCATGGTCAGTAGATAATTTCTCACCTTTGAAGAGGCCCAGAGGACATTCATGAGAATAGTTCTGGGAATGAAAGGGTTAATGTATGAGGAGCATTTGGTAGCAGGTGATAGGTGAAACCAAATAAAGGGGAAGGTGTTGGGTGGGGTAAGGAGGATGAAGTAAAAACTGGCAGGTGATAGGCTGAAGAGGTAAGGAGTTGAAGGAGAAATCTGACAGGAGAGGATGGTGGACTACGGCAGAAACAGAAGGAGGAGATGGGCAACTGAGGAGAAGAGAAAGGGTCAAAGTGGAGCCAGATTGGAGAATGGAAAAAGAGAGAAGGAAGAGGGGGAAGAAATTACCAGATGTTAGAGAAATTGATGTTCATACTATTAAGGTGGAGGCTGCCCAGACTGAATATGAGGTGTTGCTCCTCCAACTTGAATATGGCCTCATTGTGAGAGTAGAGGAGGCCATGGGGCGATATTGTCAGAATGGGAAATGGAAGTAATCAGAATCAGAATCCAGTTTATTATCAGCAGCACATGTCATGAAACATGTTAACTTAGCAGCAGCAGTACAATGCAATACATAACATAGAAAAAAAACTAAGTCAATTACAGTAAGTATATATGTATATTAAATAGTTAGATTAATACTAGTGCAAAGCAGAAATAATATATTAAAAAAGTGAGGTAGTGTTCATGGGTTCAATATCAATTTAGAAATCGGATGACAGAGGGGAAGAATCTGTCCCTGAATTGCTGAGTATGTGTCTTCGGGCTTTGTACCTCTTTCATAATGGTAATAGTGAGAAGAGGACATGTCCTGGGTGATGGGGGTTCTTAATAATGGACACTGCCTTTCTGAGACACTGCTCCTTGAAGATGTATTGGATACTACAGAGGCTAGTACCCAAGATGGAGTTGACTAATTGTACATCTTCCTGTAGCCTCTTTCAGTCCTGTGAGGTAGCTAGCCCTGCATACCAGACAGTGATGCAGTCTGTCAGAATGCTCTCCGCAATAAATCTATAGAAGTTTTTGAATGTTTTAGGTGACAAACCACATCTCTTCAAACTCCTAATGAAATATAGCTGCTGTCTTGCCTTCTTTATAGCTGCATTGATGTGTTGGGACCAGATTAGATCCTCAGAGATCTTGACACCCAGAAACTTGAAATTGCTCACTCTCTCCACTTCTGATCCCTCTATGAGGATTGGTTCATGTTCTCTCAACTTACCCTTCCTGAAGTCCACAATCAGCTCTTTCATCTTACTGACATTGAGTGCTAGGTTGTTGCTGCGACACCATTCAACTAGCTGATATACCTCCCTCCTATATCCTCTCTCACCTCCATCTCAGATTCTACCAACAATGGTTACACATCAGCAAATTTATGGATGGTATTTGAGCTATACCTAGCCACACAATCATAGGTGTAGAGGGAGTAGAGCAGTGGGCTAAGCACGCATCCCTGAGGTGCACCAGTGTTATTCATGAGTGAGGAGGAGATATTATCACCAATCCACACAGACTGTGGTATTCTGGTTAGAAAGTCAAGGATCCATTTGCAGAGGAAGATGGAGAGGCCAAGGTTCTGTAGCTTATTGATCAAGACAGTGGGAATGATGGGGTTAAATGCTAGGCTATTGTCAATGAACAGCTTCTTAACATAGATGTTTGTATTCCCTTCAGTCCTGCTGAAGGGTTTCGGTCCAAAACGTCGACTGTACTTTTTTCCGTTGATGCTGCCTGGCCTGCTGAGTTCCTCCAGCATTTTGTGTGTGCTGCTTGGGTTTCCAGCATTTGCAGATTTTCATTTGTAGGTGTTCGTATTGTCCAGGTGATCTAAGGTGGTATGAAGAGCCAATGAGTTTGCGTTTTCTGTAGACCTATTGTGGCGATAGGCAAATTGCAGTGCGCCCAGATCCTTGCTGAGGCAGGAGTTGATTCTAGCATTTACCAACCTCTCAAAGCACTTCCTCACTGTAGATGAGAGTGCTATTGGACGATAGACATTAAGGCAGCTCACATTAGTCTTCTTAGGCACTGGTATAATTGTTGCTTTTTTGAAGTAGGCAGGAACTTCTACCATAGTAATGAGAGGCTGAAAATGTCCTTGAGTACTCCCACCAGTGGTTGACACAAGCCTTACCAGGTACTACATCAGAGCCTACCATCTTCCTCAAAGAGAGCCTGACATCAGCCTCTGAGACAGAGATCACTGGGTCACAATGAATAGTCTGTGTGGCCACCAGGAAAAGAAAATCCTCCCATATGAGGTGTTTGGGTACCTTGACCTATAAGGCCAAAGTCAGCTACCACATATGAAGAGTGCCACCAGCATGTTCCACTCCAAGCTACACAATATTCTGCTTTGTCCTGCTGCTACTCATTCTTCATAACAGGGACTAAGTCTCAGAAATCATTTCCCCATTGTATATCCCTTAGTGAATTGTGGTGGCTCCCCGCCACTTACACAGGAGGAGCTAGGGTGGGCAATAAATGATGCTATCACTAACGGAATCCACATCCGATATTTGAATTGTATTGCTGCACATTTGGAAAAATAAATCCACCTTTACCTTTGCAAAAGTCTGTAATTATTTCATGTGCAATAGATCGAATGCTGGGCTGCTTGTGATTCTCTGGAATGGCGCTGCGTTAAGCTAAAGTCGCTGATGACCTTCATTGCCTTTGCTCGGATGTTGCGAATGGCAGACTGTTCCTGCTGGTCACTGTGGGTGGGTGGACATTTCAGCAGCTGCTCCCTATATACCGTACCTCCTCCACTTTGTAAGCAGACAGCTGAAGTCCTGGTGAGACTGAAACGTCCCTCTGACCACTCCTTTTCTGAACAGCCACAGTACAGCTACAAAAGTTTTGATACCCAAATGAGGGTCAATATGGTCCTTCCCTTAAAAACAGAGAAACAAAATACCTCAAACACGAGGAAATATGCTGATGCTGGAAATTCAAGCAACACACACAAAATGCTGGTGGAACGCAGCAGGCCAGGCAGCATCTCTAGGAAGAGGTGCAGTCGACGTTTCGGGTTGAGACCCTTCGTCAGGACTAACTGAAAGAAGAGCTAGTAAGAGATTTGAAAGTGGGAGGGGGAGGGGGAGATCCAAAATGATAGAAGAAGACAGGAGGGGGAGGGATGGAGCCAAAAGCTGGACAGGTGATTGGCAAAAGGGATACAAGGCTGGAGAAGGGAGAGGATCATGGTACGGGAGGCCTAGGGAGAAAGAAGGGGGGAGGGAAGCATCAGAGGAAGATATCGTGAGAGGGACAGAGGGAGAAAAAAGAGAGAGAAAGAAAGGGGAAAAAAAAGTAATAATAAATAAATAAATAAGGAAAGGGGTAAGATGGGGAGGAGGGGCATTAACGGAAGTTAGAGAAGTCAATGTTCATGCCATCAGGTTGGAGGCTACCCAGACGGAATATAAGGTGTTGTTCCTCCAACCTGAGTGTGACTTCATCTTGACAGTAGAGGAGGCCGTGGATAGACATGTCAGAATGGGAACGGGACGTGGAATTAAAATGTGTAGCCACTGGGAGATCCTGCTTTCTCTGGCGGACAGAGCATAGGTGTTCAGTGAAACGGTCTCCCAGTCTGCGTCGGGTCTCACCAATATATAGAAGGCCACATCGGGAGTACCGGATGCAGTATATCATCCCAGCCGACTCACAGGTGAAGTGTCGCCTCACCTGGAAGGACTGTCTGGGGCCCTGAATGGTGGTAAGGGAGGAAGTGTAAGGGCATGTGTAGCACTTGTTCCGCTTACAAGGAACAAAATATCTAATATTTTCCATCAAATTCATCAAGATTATGAAACAAAATGGTTGAACGATGTTTGTAGCAGACAGACATACTTAACTACTGCCGGTAAGTCTGAAAATATAAGTCAGAATCCTACAGTTTTATGGGCTGTTTAGATTAGAATTCCTTAATACACTGGATTCTATTTTAAAAGGAAATGCTCAGTGGATAAAAGAGGTAGTGAATAGGTTGGCAACATTTCAGTCTTTGAACTATACATAGATTAGTAGGGTTTTGATACAATTCTGAAAACTATTTCAAAGCATATTATCCACCCACTGAAATTCCAATCATTACAGTTAATTACTGTACTCCCACTCCAATCTCAGTGCTGTTTCAATAATCTCAATTATTATCCACCCACTGCTTAGCATTGTAAAATAATAATCTGTAACATGCCTTTCATATTGGTACAAGGTACTGAAGCAAACAGATACTTTGGTTAATAAAAAAAAAACATTCAAAATTAAACCTTTAAAGAATCCTTCATGTTTTACAGAATGTTGTGTGTTCCAACCCGGAAAGTCTGAGCTAAGCTATTTGATCTCAGCTAGTGGTATGTCTAATTAGGTACACTGATGGGGGGAGGACATTCTAAAGAGACCTGTTTCATATATAAGTAAGGTCAACAACAAGGTGCAGAGAATAAATACTCTGCAAACATAAGTGGAGCTTTCATGTCTGAGGAGCATTAATGGTTAAAATCTTCTCCAAAATATGAAAACAACACTAAAGCCAAGTACTAAACAGACTGAAAATCTGAAACAAAAAGATGAACTGCTTCACAGATACTGCATACTGCCTTATAGTCAAGATGTTATCCTGAAACCAGACGTATTCCTGAAGATACAAGAGACTGCAGGTACTGGGATCGAGAGCGACAAACAATCTGCTGGAGGAACTCATTGGATCAAGCAGCATCTGTGGGAGGAGAAGAATCAATGCAGGGTTTTGACCTGAAAAATCGACATTTCCTTTCTTCCCACAGACGCTGTGCGACCTGCTGAGTTCCTACAGCGGGTTGCTTGTTAGTCCATACATAATCCCATTGTATCTCTACGTTTAGAAAATAGTCTTCAATAATTTTAACTCAGCTACATGCAATTAATGAGGCATATGCTGTCATCTGTTTAATTATGATTAACCAAACGTTCTGAAGGGAACATATGGCAGGATGATGATAAGGAACAAGGGTAGACAATTCAGACCGTTGTATCGCAAGGCTCTTGTGACATTTCCTTGGATCATGATTGCTTCAGTGCCTCAATTTCATTTAACTCCCTTCAATCCAAAATGAACCCAAGTTAATCAATACCATTTAAAAAAATGTCAGTTTTGTCTCTGCCTCCGTTCCTTATTACTTTAATTGCATATTTCTACAACTATTATATAATGAAAAAAGTGTTTTCTGAAGAAACGTCCACATAGATTCAAGATTGTTTAATGTCATTCTTCAGTACACAAATGTAAAGGAGAATGAAATTATTGTTACTCCTGATCCGACGCAGCATAAACACACACAATAAAAATAAATACTTAGGATTGGCTGATTCAATGCACGTAAAGTGAAAGGAAGTAGGTACAGGAGTATCTGTACATAAGACATGGTGAGGTGAGTTAATGAGTGGAGTTGTTGATCAGTCTGATGGCTTCGGGGAAACAGCTGCTTTTGAGGCTGGTGGTCTTGGCTTGAATGCTGTGTAACCTTTTCCCCGATGGGAGTGGGACAAACAGTCTGCCAGCGTGGTGGGTGAGGTCTGTGTGGATTGGCAATAATATATCCTCCTCACTGACAATCCACACCGGTACACCTCAGGGGTGTGTGCTTAGTCCACTGCTCTACTCTCTCTATATCCATGACTGTGTAGCTAGGCATAGCTCAAATTCCATCCATAAATTTGCTGATTGTTGGTAGAATCTCAGATGGCGACAAGAGGGCGTACGGGAGCGAGATATGCTAACTAGTGGAGTGGTGTTGCAGAAACAACGTGGCACTCAACGTCAGCAAGACCAAAGAGCTGATTGTGGACTTCAGGAAGAGTAAGAGGAGGGGACACAAACCAACCCTCATAGATGGATCGTGTGCAATTTCAAGCTCCTGGGTGTCAAGGTCTCTGAGGATCTAACATGGTCCCAACATTTCACTGCAGTTATAAAGAAGGAAAGACAGCAGCCATATTTAATTAGGAGTCCGAAGAGATTTTGTCACCTAAAACACTCAAAAACTTCTATAGATGTGCCATGAAGAGCATTCTGACAGACTGCATCACTGTCTGGTATGGAGAGGCTACTGCACAGGACTGAAAGAGGCTACAGAAGGTTGTGAATTTAGTCAGCTGCATCCTGGGTCCTAGCCTCCATAGTATCCAAGACATCTTCAAGGAACAGTGCCTCAGAAAGGTGGCTTCCATTACTGTGGACCCCCAGCACCCAGGACATACTCTCTTCTCATTGTTACTGCCTGGAAGGAGGTACAGAAGCCTGAAGGCGCACACTCAGTAATTCAGGAACAGCTTCTTCCCCTCTGCCATCTGATTCCTAAATGGGCATTGAGCCCATGAACACTACCTCACTTTATTTTAACATTATTTCTGTTTTTACACAATTTTAATCTAATTATTCAATATTCATATATACACTTACTGCAATTGATTTACTAATTTTTTTCTCTATTATCATGTATTGCACTGTACTGCTGCTGCTAAGTTAACAAATTTCATGACACATGCCAGTGATACTAAACCTGATTCTGATTCTGACAAGATATTGCTGGCACCTGTCTGTATATACACTTGGCGACCATTTTACTAGGTACAGTTTGTACCTCATAAAGTGGCCATTAAGTATTTGTTTGCGGACTTCTGCTGCTGTAGCCCATCCAGTTCAAGGTTCAACATGCTGTGCATACAGAGATGCTCTTTTGCACACCACTGTTGTAATGTGTGATTATTTGTGTTACTGTCACTTTCCTGTCGCTTGAACCATTTTCCTCTGACCCCTTTCATGACAGTATATTGATTAAACACTCTTATTGCAATTCCATCCCTGGAAAAATATTGCCAGTATCTTTTTTATCAAATCTCTTCTTTATTTTAATAATCTTAATTAAATCATCTCTCAACTTAATTAATTTAATGGAAGAGATGGGTCAATCACCTACATACGCTGTGCAGAATTAGGGTTTATTGTGTCAAGACCTGCAGAAATTAATCAGTGCTATAGCTCTCTGGCATGACATAGTGACAGATCAACTCAATCCATCATGGCCTAGTCATGATGCAGTTGAATGTCTAGGTCATTTTTCACATGTGTATCCAAATATATGGAAATATTGTCATAAAGAACAATGTGAAGAAAATCTGCCACATACAGCATTATCGATTATCCTGGTAGATTTTCTGGAAATATTATCTGAGTGGGTGCAATTTCAGTAGCCAGCAAGAAAGCTGTTCTATAGTTTCTTCTATCTTTCTGTTATATCTTTAACCACATAATCAACTGAGACTATTTCAGAACAGAGAGAATTTTGGAAAATTATCACTAATATATCCACAGTTTTTGCTGCATACTCATTTAAACTCTTGGGATTCAGGTTTAGGCCCAGAGAAATTGTCAGATTTTAGTCTCCTTAATTTCTCTGGACCTTTATTTTTATTTACAAGGTTTTCACTTCAAATCCTCTCCATTTTTGCTGCATTTATTTGAACTGCAAATTACACTACGGAGGCTTAATTGTGAGAATCAAAGTGAAAATAGAATGTGGTACTGAGAAATGCTTCATTGGTAGAAGTCGTTATTACATGACTGTTTATGGGTCTTGATGTATGCAAACTCACTGCAGTATTTCTTACATCATATTAGAACTACAGAAGAATTCCACCATGGGGAAAGGTCAGTTAGCCAATTAAATTTACAATTATTCTATGAAAGGGCATTTCAGGCAATCCCTCTCTTCAGCCCCCACCCTTTTAAGAACTTAACCAGTTCTATTTTCAATGCCTTGGAAACTTCCCTCATTACCCTGGCCTAACCACATATTTTATGGAACTGTTTGTCTTCATGTCGTACTTCACTCTCCCGACAGCACCTTCATTCTGTGATCATTAACAAGAGAAGATCAGAAGCAACACACACAAAATGCAGGAGGAACTCAGCAGGCAAGGCAGCATCAAAGGAAAAAAGTACCGTCGACATTTTGGGCCAAAACCCTTCGGCAGGATTGGAGGAAAAAAGCTGAGGAGTAGATTAGAAAGGTGGGGGGAGGGGAGGGAGAAACACCAGTGGATAGGTGAAAGAGAGGGATGAAGCAAAGAGTTAGGAAGTTGATTGGTGAAAGAGACAGAAGGCCATGGAAGAAAGAAAAAGGGGGGGAGGAGGATTACCAGAGGGAGGCGATGGGCGGGCAAGGAGATAACATGAGAGAGGGACACGGGGATGGGAAATAGTGAAGGGGGGGTAGGTGTTACTGGAAGTTTGAGAAATCGATATTCATGCCATCAGGTTGGAGGCTACCCAAACGGACTCACAGGTAGTTTTAATGGTATTCAGGGCCCCAAACAGACTTTCCAAGTGAGGCAACACTTCACCTGTGAGTCTAGTGGGGTCGTATACTGTGTTCAGTGCTCCCGGTGTGGTCTCTTGTATATTGGTGAGACCCAGAGTAGATTGGGAGACCACTTCGCCGAGCATCTATGCTCCATCCACCAGAACAGGTGGGATCTCCCAGTGGCCACCCATTTTAACTCTACTTCCCATTCCCATTCCAATATGTCCATCCATGGCCTCCTCCACTGTTGGGATAAGGCCACACTTGGGTTCGAGGAACAACACCTTATATTCCGTTTGGATAGCCTCCAAACTGATGGCATGAACATCAAACTTCCAGTTATACCCCACCCCCTCCTCCTCTCTATTCCCTGTTCCCTTGTCCCTCTCTCACCTCCCTCTGGTGCTCCTCCCGCACCCCCCCCCCGCTTTTTTCTTTCTTCCATGGCCTTCTCTTTAACTAATCAACTTCCAAGCTCTTTGTTTCATCCCTCCCCCTCCAAGTTTCACCTATGGCCTGGCATTTCTTTCTCCCCTCCCCCCATCTTTCTAATCTACTCCTCAACTTCTTTTCTCCAGGCATACCGAAGGGTTTCAGCCCGAAACGTCGACTGCACTTTTTTCCATTGACGCTGCCTGGCCTGCTATGTTCCTCCAGCATTTTGTGTGATCACTGTTTCCTGATCCTTATGCGGATGAGAATAATTTCTCTCCACCGAGCTCCTTCAAAATGTAAATACCTCCTGTGTGAGACAATTAGGAGTGGTGGCAGAGGTACGGAAACTGAAGCATAGAGGGAATTAGGGTGTGGGGTCAGAAGAGTTGTGGACCAGATCATATATTTGGGCATATGATTAGCATGTGCAATGTATGAGTTGTGTGAATATTGTATTTAGTGTATGAAAACTGAGCTGGACAAATTAGCCTTTTTAAAAAATTGTATGCCTTCTTAAGTAATAGGAAAGAGAACTATTATCAAATTACTAACCTTCAAGCTCTCCAGGCTAACAAAAAGAAATCATTTCAATTGCATTTTTATGCTGGGAATTCAAATCTGTGAAGTGTTGTGAGGAGAATGGAAATGCACTCATTTTAGCAGCACTATAAAAGCAAATAAAATAATTAAAACACATTTAAACACCAGGACACTGAGATAATGGGTCGATGCAATACAAGAAAAACTAGTTACATTGTAAACGGAACAAATAAATTTATATATTAATAGACTAAAATATCAATGAGACTAATATTTTAGATGGATGAGTTGACATAGGCGGAAAGATTGATTAGTCTGGGTTCATATCCATTGAATTTGGAAGGAAGAGAAGAGAAACAAAAGACCCTCATTCATTTTCTGTGTTTTCTACCACACTGTGTTACCTAGACATGGACTGATTAAGGATAGTCAGCATGGCTTTGTGTGTGGTAGGCCATATCTAACTAACCTTATAAAGATTTTCGAGGAAGTTACCAGGAAGGTGGATGAAGGCACGGCAGTGGATGCTGTCTACGTTGACTTTAGTGAGGCATTTGAAAAGGTCCCACCTGGGAGGCTGGTCAAGAAGGTCCCATTGCTTGCATTCAGAGGTAACAAATTGGATTAGACATTAACTTTGTGGGAGAAGACTGAGAGTGGTAGTAGAGGGTTGCCTCTCTGACTGGAGGCCTGTGGTGTTCCACAGGAATCGGTGCCAGGTCCGTATTATTTTAATATTTTTTTATTGAATTTTACATATTTTTCACATATACAAATAAACAATAATAATAATTAAACTAAATAGTGAAACGTCCTTATACTTTTCACAATCATCAAAGGAAAAGAAATAGAAAATTTCACATACTTCACATACAAAGAAATAAAATAAAAACACATCAGAAAAAAAACAGTAGAAGCACTCAACAACACACAGCTATTTCAAAATGACTGTGCACCTGACGTCCAAGAAACTCCAATAAAGGTTTCCACACATTTTCAAATTCTCCTACCCTTCCTCTGGTTATGTAAGTCAGTCTCTCCAATACAATACAAGATGCCATCTCCTTCACCCATACATGTATCGAAGGTATAGCCATTTTTCTCCAAGATAAAGCTATCATCCTCCTGGCCTGCAGGAGTCCAACGTCAATTAAAATTGACTGTTTTGAACTAACAGTAAGGTTCTTTGGATATATGCCTAGTACACACATTTTTGCTTGGTGAGGCATCTTTACCCCAACAATCTCAGATACAGTCTGAACAACTGTTTTCTAGTTTTTTTAAAATTTTGGACAGTCCCACACACAGTGAAACAGAAACACGAGGAATTCTGCAGATGCTGGAAATTCAAGCAATACACATCAAAGTTACTGGTGAACGCAGCAGGCCAGGCAGCATCTCTAGGAAGAGGTACAGTCGACGTTTCGGGCCGAGATCCTTCGTCAAGACTAACTGAAGGAAGAGCTAGTAAGATATTTGAAAGTGGGGTCTCCCCCTCCCCCTCCCACTTCCAAATATCTTACCAGCTCTTCCTTCAGTTAGTCCTGACGAAGGATCTCGGCCCGAAATGTCGACTGTACCTCTTCCTAGAGATGCTGCCTGGCCTGCTGCATTCACCAGCAACTTTGATTTGTGTTCCAATAATACCATTTCAGGTTTGGGAGCCGTAGCCCTCCTCTTTCATAAGGCAGGTATAGCAGCCTAAGTCTCAGTCTAGATTTTTTATCATTCCAAATGAATTTACTGAAAATACTATTAAGCTTATCAAAAAATGATTTTGGTAGTGGGAGAGGAAGTGATTGAAAAAGGTATAGAAATTTTGGTAATATATTCATTTTGTTCATGTTTATACGGCCAGTCATTGATATGGGCATTGTTATCCATCAATCCAACATCTCCTTCACTTCTCCCACTAGTGGATCATAGTTTGTTGGGATGATCGTTTTAATTTCAGGGGCAATTTTGATACCAAGGGGGGTAAATCCTTCCCTTGCATTTATAAATGGGGTTTTTATGACTGGTTTCAATCTTTCTTCTTCGTTCAAAAATAGTATTGTTGATTTTGAGTTGTTAATGTTATAGCCAGAGAACTGCCTAAACAATTCAATCTGTTGCATTAAGTTTGGAATACTGACGGATAAATTTGTTAAAAAAAAGAATCACGTCGTCAGCATGTAAGGATTTTCTATGTTCCTGTTCTCCTAGCTGGATGCTCGACAGGCCTGTCTGCGTTCTTATTGCCATAGCCAGGGGTTCTATGGCCAGTATAAACAACATCAGAGACAAAGGACATCCCTGGTGAGTAGATCTCTCCGAGATGACTGGTTTAGAAACTGTACTATTTGTTTAGACACTGGCTATCGGATTTGTATATAAAATCTGAATCCACTTAAGGAAGTTCTTTCCAAATCCAAATCTAGGCAATACGTTAAATAAATATGGCCTTTCTATTCTATCGAAGGCCTGCAGAGCATCCAGTGATAATACTGCTGTATCTTTAGCGTCAAATTTTTCATGGATTATGTCAAAAACTCTTCTAATATTACGGAATCCTTGGCGTTTTTGCACAAAACCATTCTGATCATTATGAACTAGTTGTGGGATATAAGAATCTAATCTTCTTGCTAAGGCTTTACAAAGTATTTTTGTGTCCGATCTAATTAGACTTATCGGTCTAAATGAGGAAAGGTAGGCGGTTTGCCTGGTTTCAAATCAGTGTTATCATTGCCGGCCTTAAAAAGGGTAGGAGAGTTCCATTCCCATAAGATTCATTATACATATTTAAGAGTGGGAGTAGTAATTTTTCTTGAAATGTTTTGTAGAATTCAATTGGTAGGCCATCAGGCCCTGGTGCTTTACCACTGTTAATATTTTGGATAGCCTGTGATATCTCTTCAATTGTTATACCTCTGTCTAACTCATTTTTTGCATCTTCTGTCAGTGTCTGGAATTGAAACTGATCAAGAAATGTGTCCCGTTCTTCAGAGGCTTGGGGGCATTCCAATCTATATAAATGTTCATAAAATTCTCTAAAACTGCTATTAATTTCCAATGGGTCTACTGTTAGGCTTCCTGAAGAGGTTATTGTACTGTTAATTGCTCTATCAGACTGTATTTTTTTAAATTCTCCATGCCAAGAGTTTCCCAGCTTTTTCTCCTTGATCGTAATAAGATTGCTTCAGCCACATTAAACTTTTTGAAGCTTTATCAGCAGATAATTTATTATATTTGGCTCTCAAAAGTAGCAGATCTCTTTGTTTTGTTGGATCATCCCTTTCATTTAGTTCTATCTCTAAAGATTTAATTTGTTTTTCCAAGGTTCCATCTCTATTTTTTGTTGTTTGGCCTTGGAGCTTGTATAACTAATGATTTCTCCTCTAATATATGCCTTGAACGCGTTCCATCTCTTGCTGGCACTAGTTTGATCTGTATTTAACTCAAAATAACTTTAGTTCCCACAAATTTAACAAAGTCTGGGTTTTGTAGCCATCTCACCTGAAATCGCCAGTTAGGGGGACTGTGAATAACTTTCTCTACATGAATACTTAACAAAATAGCAGCATGGCCGCTTATTACTATGCTATCATACCAGCAACTTTTAATCTTTGATAAGAGCTCTCTTGAAACAAGAAAATAATCAATATGGGAATGAGATTTACATGTACTTGAATGACAAGAGTATTCTATTTTGCCAGGGTTTTGTTCTCTCCATACTTCAACCAAATTTATATCCCCAATGTATTGTTTTAGTAATTTTCCAGTTTGTGCCTTATGGGTATCACAGCCTGTAGAACGATCCATTTCTGGGTTTAAAGTGCAATTAAAGTCTCCTCCAGTGATATAAAAGCCTCGTAAAGTGGACACAGTAAGGAAAAAAATCTTCAAAAAATTTAGGATTATCCTCATTTGGGCCATATATACTGACTAGGTTTAATGTGAAAGAGAGGATATTACCTTGCGTAATAACATACCTTCCGGCTGAGTCTTGGATTGTTTTCATAATTTGAAATGGTATCGTTCTATGAATAAGAATAAGTACACCTCTAGCATAGTTGTTGTATGTTGCATATATTACTTGGCCAGGCCATCTATTCCATACCGATTTAATATCTGAGACTGTCAGATGGGTTTCTTGAAGAAAAATTATTTTGGACTTAAGCTGTTTGATCCTATTTATAACCTGTTTCAATTTGGTTAACAAACATTCCAGCTTGTGACTTCTATATTAAAGATATTCTGAGTGCTCGTTTGTTCCATATGTAGTACATGTCAATTATACCAGGAAAAGGAGTAAGAATTATTGCTGCTGTGTTGGGTGCATGACATACATAAAGAAAAACAAAAAACACGTATACATTTACACATATAGACATTTGAACTCCTGAATTCCCCCTCCCTTACTCAAAACAAAAAACTATAGGGCTCGTGCTGATCCACTCAAGGCTTGCAAAGGAATTTGCATCAGGTGGAAAAATGGGCTGAAAAATAGCGGATGGAATTTAATGCAGACAAGTGCAACGTTTTGCACTTTGTAGGACCAACCAGGGTAAGTCTTACACAGTGAACGATAGAGCACTGAGGAGTGTGGTAGAACAAAGGGATCTGGGAAGACAGGTCCTTAAATTGTTGAAAGTGATGTCAAAGGTTGATAGGGTTGTAAAGAAAGCTTTTGGCACATTGGCTTTCATAAGTCAATGTATTTGAAGTTGGGCTGTTATGTTGAAGTTGTATAAGATGTTGGTGAGGCCTAATTTGGAGTATTGTGTGTAGTTTTGGTCACCTTACTTACAGGAAAGATGTAAACAAGGTTAAAAGAGCACAGAGAAAATTTACAAGGATGTTGCCGGGTCTGGAGGACCTGATTTATAAGGAAAAATTGAATAGGTTAGGAGTGTATTCTTACGAATGTAGAAGATTGAGAGAAGATTTGATAGAGGTATATAAAATTATGAGGGGTATAAATAGGGTAAATACAAGTCTGCTTTTTCCACTAAGGTTGGATGTGACTGCAACCCTGAGGTTATGGGTTAGGGTGAAAGGTGAGAAGTTGAAGGAGAACATCAGGGGAAATTTCTTCTCTCAGGAGGTCATGAGAGTGTGGAATGAGCTGCCAGCACAAGCTCAATTTCAACATTTAAGAGAAGTTTGGATAGGTACATGGATCGTTGGGATAAGGAGGGCTATGGTCCTGGTGTATGTCAATGGGAGTAGGCAGTTTGAATGGTTTTGGCATGGACTAGGTGGGTGAAGGGCCTGTTTCTGTTCTGTACCTCTCTACGAGTCTATGACATGTGCTTGGAATATGGTACGAAATCAGAGCACACACTGAAAACCCACATAGGCCATGCGAACTCCACGAACACAGCATCGGAGATTAGATTCTGCCTTGCTGGAACTGTGCAGCAACAGCACCACCACTGAACTGTTTGCCCCAAATGTCTAGACTTGGTGAATATAGAGAGGATGAATCAAGATCTAAGTCACTGTTTAAAAGTAAGAGGTTGCCCATTTAAAACGGAAACTGACGAAAAATTTCTCTCAGATGTTTGTGAACTTTTAGAACACTCTTCCTCAAATCGTGCTGGAAGCAGAGTCTTTAAACATTTTTTTAATTGAGGTAGACAGAAACTTATTACGCAATAGGGTGAAAGGATACTGTGACTTCTCATGAAATCGGAGTTGATGTTACAATCAGATCAGACATGAGTAAATGATGCAACAGTTGAGGGGCTGAATGGCCTTCTCCTGCTCTAATTTACAGTGCCTCCAACCCCTTGATCATATAAGTGAGTATTACAACCTGGGAGTTTGCCCAATTTAACTGAAAATTCTTAATTTTCAATCACTTGCTTATTTTTTTCACAGTAGAGCCCAAAAAAGCAGGGAAAATTGTAAAACATGAAAAACTGAAATGACAGCAGTTCAAAAGTGTTCACCTTTGCTCAGCACTTAGTTGAACTACCTCTGGCAGCTATTACAGCCAGTAGTCTTTTTGGATAAGTCTCTATTAGCTCGGCAGAATACAATGGAGCAAGATTTGCCCATTCCTCCTTGCAAAATTGCTCAAACTGTGCCTGGTTAGTTGTGGAGTGGCGATGGACAGCAATCTTGAGGCTTTGCCAGAGATGTTCAATTGGGTTAAGGTCAGGACTCTGACTGGACCACTCAAGGACATCAACTTTCTTCATTTGAAGCCACTCCATGCTTGCTCTGGCAGTGTGCTTTGGGTCATTGTCCTGCTGAAAGATGAACTTCCTCCCCAGATTAAGCTTTCTGGCAGAGGCTAGCAGGTTTTTATCCAGGATCTCTCTGGGTTTCATCTTCCCATCAAACCTGACCAGGTTTCCAGTCCCTACTGTCAAAAAGCATCCCCAAAGCATGATGCTATCTTCTCCATGCTTTACAGTAGGAACGGTGTCACCTGATACGCAGTATTAGTTTATGCCACATGTACCACTTGGTGTTGAGGCCCAAATGGTTCCACTTTAGTCTCATCCGGCCTCAAGACCTTCCACATCTTGTCTGTATCTTCTGTGTGACTCTTTGCAAAGTCTTTACCAGCAAGGATATGCCCTTTTTTTTAGCCTGGGCTTCTTCCTTCTCACTCTTCCATAAATACTCTTCTTGTGCAAGGCCTCAGAGATTGGAGAACCATGAACTTAATCTCTATTTGCAATGATTGACTTCTACAGCTCGCTCACTCAGAGTGACTGTTGGCATCACAGCAGCTTCTCTTACAAGTACCGTTCTTCTCTGGTGACTAATGTTAGAGGGGCAGCTTCACAATTTTGATTTTTAATTTTTAGTAAACTGTTGACAGATTTTGGAATTTTTCTTCTAATTTGACATGATGCGCAATGTTTTGTAGATTAGCTCAAAACTCCTACTTCAATATATCTTAAATTTAGAAAATGAGGCAGTAAGATGTGAAAATAGTTCTGGGGGCTGAATACTTTTTCAAGGAGATGTATATGTTTTTCATTGATTTTGTGCACCATAATAATAAATTATTTCTAAATACTCAGACCTGAGAATTGCATTATACCCACAGCACAGAATTAGATTCAAAGTGCAATTGTCATCCAGAAAGGACAACTCTTCTTTTCCCCCCCGGAGTATAATCTCACATATCAGAAGCAGCAAACCTTCCATGTGTTACTGAGGGAGGTGGCAATATTATTATCTGAATTAATTGGGACAATACTTTGTGATTGAAATTGGATTCTGCATTGCCCTCTGGTGTTCAGTTAAAAGAACTGCACCACGAGGCATTGGGACTACACTATTTTGAGGTAAGGAATGGATGGTGTAATCTTACAGATTTAACTGGGGGATGTTTCCAACTGTTTTAATACCTTAAATATAATTTTCCTCCACCACCCAAAATATATTTTAAATAATAAAAATCCATGAAAATAACAATAACTATTTGAAGTTAAATTAACATTTAATCATATTTGAATAACACAAAATTCATTTTTAGCCATCAGAAATAAAGGCACTAGTAAATACAGCTGTAAAAAATTCCAGCACTAATTTATATTTAAATTATTGGCTTTAATAATAGTAATAATCTTTTAATAAGAGCAAAAAAATGCTATTTGCATGTTTATCTAATATTCAGTTCCACTGATATCTGTAACTGCATACTCCTCCCTCTTTTTTGTGCTCATTTAAATTTATAACTGTTGTTAGCTGAGACATATTGAAGTAATAGAGTCATAAAAAAATAACCTGGCTTTGTCTAATCTAAACTAATTAATACCCGTTTCTACTAAGGTGGTGACGAGGAGATTTGGTATGTCACATAATAAAAAAACAATACATTACAGATTTTATATATATATAAAATAACTAACGCAAAAAGAGAGTAAAAGTGAGGTAGTGTGCATGGGTTTGCTATCTGCCCAGGAATCTAAAGGCGGAGGGTGATGGGGTCCTTAATGATAGATGCTGCCTTCTTGAGGCACAGTCTTTTAAAGGTGTCTGGTTGCAGGGAAGCCAGTGCTCTAGGTGGAAACAGCTGAGTTTACAACTTTCTGCAGATTATTTTCGATCGTGTGCAGTCGTCCCTTCATACCAGATGGTGATGCAACCAGTTTGAATGCTCTCCACGGTACAATTACAGAAATTTACCTGTGTCTTCGGAGCATATCAATTCTCCTCAAACTCCTAATGAAATATAGCCACTGTTGTGCTTTCTTTTTAATTGCATCAGTATGTTGGTCCTAGGATAGATCCTCAGAGATTTTAACACAGGTACTTGAAACTGTTTACCCTTTCACTTCTGATCCCTAATTGAGGACTGGTGCGCGTTCCTTTGGCTTCCCCTTACTGATTTAATTCCTTTGTCTTACTGATGTTGAGTGCATGGTTGTCACTGCGACACCACTCAACCAGCTGATCTATCTCCCTCCTGTACGCCTCCTCGTCACCATTTGAAATTCTGTCAACAACAGTTGCGACGTCAGAAAATTTATAGATAGCATTTGAAATGTGCCTAGCCAACAATCATGGGTGTAGAGAGAGTAGAGCAGTGGGCTAATTCCCTTTGAGGTACTGTGATCAGAATTTGAGAACTATATTTCAGAACTCAGCCTAATTTCTGCGGGCTGAACCTCTAATTATTTGAATATATGCCCCACATATGATCAGCTAAATATCCTGAAATTCAAAGGGGTTAGCTTATTTAAGAACATTTATGTTTAAAGTGCAAAGGCCTATGTTTCACAACCTTTTACTGCATCAATCCCTAAATAGTGCCCAATCTGCTTTCACCCTATTATCTTCAACAGGTTCAGCAGGTTTCCCTTCAATTGTCCCTAGCCCAAACAAACCCTTTGGGAAAGTAGTGCATGCTTCAACGACCCTCTATGTGCAAGGAAATGTTTCCCAGCCTTCTTCCACAATTATAGATGATTTTAAATAACTATTCTCGAACTAAAGAAAATATCCTTCGACTATTCACTCTCATTGGGCACAATTGTTTGAAAAACGTTGCAATCCTCTGATTCAGTACTATTCCCACAATCTCATCCGCTCTTATAACCGGGTTTCCATCCACACCAATAGTAGATCAAAGCTTTCCAACCAATTTATACAAATTCAATAAGATTTTCTCTTCATTAGACTGTACCATTTTATTCATAAAGCTCAAGATGTCATTTGCCATTTTATTGTCCTGGCTCCTGTTGAAAGTATTTGAAGGTTCAAATACATTATTCCACAAGTCTCAGTTCATCTCCCTCCTTTCAGCTTCTGTCTATTGAGTGGCTACTCCTATTTGTTGTTTTCACAGAATGTATTACTTTGTACTTGCCCTGAATTAGATCTAACCCCGTGTAGCTTTTCCACAAACCTGTCATTTAAATCTTCTTGCCAAAGCCCACATTTGTAATTGTGCTTCTTTTCACTGTCCAAATCATCTAAATGGTTAAGTCATTTTCCTAACTGCATGTACTACCTGACCTGCTGAGCAGTTAATGCAAGAGGCAGAAAACTAAACTAAGAGCAGTATTTGTCCCTGTAGATTCAGGGTAGCAGTGGAGTATGGCTTAGTGCATTTTCTGATATTGTGCCTAAAATCATTGTTCAAACAATTGCATGTCACAAGGCTATTTGTCACAGTTACATTGCATTGCTGCTGAGTTAATAATGAGGAATTGAGAATCTGTGCACATTATTTCGGAGATGAAAATGTTGGGAGACAAACTAAAGTGCACAGTAATTGAATTAACCTGGAATTAAAACTGACACTTCAGTCACAACAGCAATTCCAGTGATTGATGTGTATCTTAAAGGTCATAAAAACCTTCCTACAGCTGCTGAATGGCTTTGGTTTCCTTTATTGCTATGATGGTTGTATAGGCATCCATTCTCTTAGCCACAACTTCCTCCAGCTCCAGAAAAGTGTGAAGCCATCTTTGAAATGCCGCAAGCCCCCAACCCTTGGCAATCCTGCCATTCCTTCCCAAAATAAATGTTCAGAATAAGTAGCAACAGAAGTAGCATTCAACTTGCTCCTTCAACTGCACTCTGCTATTCTGCAAGACCATAGCTGATTTGGTACCATGGCACCATTTTCCTGTACAGTATCTCTGTTCTGAAATGAACTCAATAACCCACCTTCCTCAGCCCTCCAAGGTAGAGAATTCCAAAAATTCACCACCACCTGTCCTAAATCTCCATCCTTTTTCTGAGAATGTGACTCCTCCTTATTCTAGACCTGATTCTATACTCTGGTAAAGGAAGCATCCTCCTTATTGAGCCCTGAAAGAATTCAATCTGATTCAGAAAGAGCCCCTCTCTTTCTTCTAAACTTCAGAGAATATTACCTAGTTTATTCAATTTCTCTTCATTCTAACCCACCATCCCTCAAACTAGAGACGCAAGAGGCTGTAGATGCTGGAAGAACTGCTGAGTTTCTCCAGCAGCTTATGTGTGATCTCCCAGACTAGTCTATTATATTTTCACTGCACTCCCTTTATGGCAGGTATGTTTTAGGGAAGGAGACCAAGACTGTACACAATTCTACAAGTACGATCGATCCCTCTAAAACCCTATTTAACTGAAGACCTCTTTACTCCTGACCTGTTCTCTGGTGGTACCTTATTCATTCTACTAGTCAGGTCCTCAAAGAACTCAAGTGCATTCATCAAATTTGTTTTTCCTTTTTTAAGTCCATACTGACTCTGCTCAATCCAATTATTCTTTATGAGACTCTTCTGCATCTCTGACGTCAGGGCCACAGAAATCCCCAGTTCTCATTTCCCCCCTTTCTTTTACAGAAAGGTTTATATTTGCAACTCTTAAGACCACGGAAACAATACCAGAATCTGTAGAACTTTGTGGAGGAATTAAATCACTGGCGTATCCTGGATAATGGTTCTTTGGTGTAAATTGTTTACAATTGACATTGAAGACCTGGAGGAAAGAAGGAAATGTAAGGTTGCAAAGTTTGCCAATGATACAAAAATGCACAATGTGATGAGGACATTGTGATTCAGCAGAGAGATAGATTGACTGGGTGAAGATGTGGCAAAGAGTTTAATGCGGAAAATATAAGATCGCGTACTTGTAAATGGAGAGAGACTACAACTGAGTGAAGCTCTGAGACCTAGATGTTTTAGTCCATGAATCACAAAACATTAGCAGGCAGATTCAACAACTGGTTAAGAAGGTAAATGACATTTTGGCTTTTATTGCAGAAAGGTTGGAGTTAAAGGACAGGGAGACTTAGTTACAGTTGTACAGGGTATTGACAAGACCTAATCTGGAATACTGCAGTTTTGACCCCCTTGCCCAAGAGCCTACAGTAGAACCTGGGATGAGAGGACTGTCCTATCAAAATAAGCAAGACCATTTGGGAATGGCAAGGTAGACTTGAGAATTAAATTTGTAACGTGTTCAGTGTTTACCACCTTGATAGCCATCTCTTTCAAATCTCTGGAGCTTAGATGTCAGATACTTTAAATTTATAAGTTTTTAATTTCACTGATTTTTCTAGTACACTCAGACCCTGCTTAACGCTGAGAATGCGTTCCACGGAGAAGGAGCACTATGTAAACCAGCGCTATGCAGGGTCATTATAACATTATGTAAATAGACATGTGTTCCTGATTTTTAAAAAATCAAACCTGAGAGATATGATGTATTATTTTATGTTCTTATGGAGTAAGAAACACGCAAACAGGCCTAACCTAGGAGCAGCAACACATTGCAGCAGCGGAGGGAGGTGGGTGGTGGTACATATTAGAGGAGGGACCAGGCTGTGGGTCCTCTAACTTTGGCTTTTTCTTCAAGTAAGCATCAAGATTTGACTGCCTTTTCTTAAGCTTCCTCTCATGAAAGTCTCCATAGCAGGAAATCATGTCAACAACACCTCTCTTTGCCTTATTGCTTCATTCCCAGTCAGGGTCATTCTGATTGTCCAGGTAGCCAATTTCAAAGAGGTGCCAACATCAACCTGACACTCACCAGCTTCCAAACGCTGTATCACTTGCAGGTTCACATCCATGCTAATGCTTTTCCTAGATGTTTTAGATGTACTACCCTCACTGGAAGTTGCAGGCTATTTTCCAGACATTCTGGGTGAAAAAATAGGAATTGGTGAGGGAGCAAGAACATTTACACACTTGGGGAGGCAGAACGTGAACTAATAAGTGGTTAGCTGTGAGTGGCACAGGGCGTATGTAAAGTGCTCTCATTGTCTGATAGAGTGTTTACTGAAATGGCAGCCGCTCTTCAACTTGTGTTCATTGTAATTCATTCTAAACAACTCAAGTGTTGTTTAGAATGAATTTTTGTCATTTTTAAAAATGTCAGTAAAGGTAAGATTCCCCATGCGATGCTCATTCAGAAAGTAATGAGGCATGGAATCCAAGGACACTGTGCTTTGTGGATCCAGAAATGGCTTGGCCACAGAAACAAAGGGTGGTTATAGATGGTTCGTATTCTGCATGGAGGACGGTGACCAGTGGTGTTCCGCAGGGATCAGTTCTGGGACCCCTCCTCTTTGTGATTTTTATAAATGACCTGGATGAGGAAGTAGAAGGGTGGGTTAGTAAGTTAGGGGTGTTGTGGATAGTTTGAAGGGCTATCAGAGGTTACGACACAACATTGGTAGGATGCAGAACTGGGCTGAGAAGTGGCAGATGGAGTTCAACCCAGTTAAGTGTGAAGTGGTTAATTTTGGTAGGTCAAATTTGAAGACAGAATATAATATTAATGGTAAGGCAGTGTGGAGGATCAGCAAGATCTTGGGGTCCAAGGCGTGTTGGCCTTCTTCAAGCATGTTCAAGATTGAGTTCAAGAGCCATGAGGTAATGTTATAGCTATACAAGACCTTAGTTAGATCTCATTTGGAGTTCAGCTCTGGTCACCTCATTACAGGAAAGATGTGAATACTATAGAGAGAGTGCAGAGGAGATTTACAAGGATGTTGCCTGAATTGGAGAGTATGTCTTATGAGAATAGTTTGAGTGAACTTGGCCTTTTTTCCTTGGAGTGAAGGAGGATGAGAGGTGACCCGATAGAGGTGTATATGATGATGAGAGGCATTGATCGTGTGGATAGTCAGAGGCTTTTTCCCCAGGGCTGAAATGGCTAACACAAGGGGGCACAGTTTTAAGGTGCTTGGAAGTACGTACAAGGGGGATGTCAGAGCTAAGTTTTTCACATAGAGGGTGGTAGGTGCGTAGTATGCACAGCCAGTGAAGGTGGTAGAGGCAGATACAGATACAATAGGGTCTTTTAAGATACTCTTAGATAGGTACATGGAGCTTAGAAAAATAGATGGCTATGTGGTAGGGAAATTCTAGGCAGTTTCTAGAGTAGGTTACGTGGTCGGCACAACATTGTAGGCTGAATGGCCTGTAATGTGTTGTAGATTTCTGTTTCTAATTGAATAACTGAGTTGTAACAAATAAGTGCCAGGCGGGGTCTGAGTGCACTTTATTTTAATCCTAACACTTAGCTCTTTCAACTTTTCATTCTCTCTAGATCCCCTGTCCTCTGGTATTTTTGGCAGGTTTATTATCTTTTTCTCCGAAGATTGTAGTCATTTAATTCCTCTTCCTTATCAGAATACTTCTAGCTATCTTATTTGAAGTACAGTTATTATTTATCAGATAGCCCAATCTCTACCCATCTCAGCTTCTGCAGGTGAAATCCACCTTTGGCTATTCCAGAATTCTGCTGGTCACTGCTCAGAATCAGATCTATTGTCACTTACATGACATTAAGTTGTTTAGTTGCAGCAACACAGCGCAAAAACAAAAATCTATAACTTATAAAAATAAATAGTTTCAAAAAGTAAAAACAAGATCGTAAGTGTTCACTGTGTACATACATCTATTGATGCTTCTGGACACATCTTCAGTGATGTTCATAGACTGTTCAAAAATATGATGGTAGAGGGGAAGAAACTTTTCCTAAATATGTGTATGGGTCTTCAGGGTCTATACCACACTACCACTAATAATGAAGAGGGCATGTCCTAGATGATTTGGGCTTTTAATGATGGATGCTCTCTTCTTGAGGAACCACCTCTTGAATATGTTGTCAGTGGTGGGGAGGGTGCCAATGATAGAGCTGATTGAGTCTAGAACCTTCTGCAGCTCCTTGGATCCTGTGCATGGGAGACTCCATACCAGTCAGAATGCTCCCACCATAAGTCTCTGGAAATTTGTAAGTCTTTTGTGACAAACCACATCTCCTCAGACTCATAAAGTGCTGCATCCATGGTCTGCAAGCTTCAGTTAATCTGAAACTTGTATAATTCATTCTAGATTACCTCATATCTGTAACCATTCACTGATGTTCACACGAGGAATTCTGCAGATGCTGGAAATTCAAGCAACACACATCAAAGTTGCTGGTGAACGCAGCAGGCCAGGCAGCATCTCTAGGAAGAGGTACAGTCGACATTTCGGGCCGAGACCCTTTGTCAGGATGAAGATCTAGAGATACTGCCTGGCCTGCTGCATTCACCAGCAACTTTGATGTGTGTTCACTGATGTTCATTAAGCTGGGATATCCCACAGCTTGCCTACTACAGTCTCAAGCTCACAGCTCTGCTCACTGTATTTCTGGATATAGAGGGGACAACCATGATGATACCCCAAGATGAATTTACTAATTTCTTTCCTCATAGTTAAGAACTCCTTCCAGATGTAAGGCCATTGTTCCAGCAGCAATTCTCCATGCTGTAAAGCCGACAGGATGGACTTTCTTCAGATGCACAGTTCAGTGGTGGATCAGTCAGAGAGGTGAGTATCCAAGCGTCAGGACATTTTTCAACTGCACAAGACTTCCTGAGGCATAGTACTTGCATGCATGGCTGTGTGATTCTTGTCCAATGATTTTGAATTAACTAAAATCTCAGTTTTATAATTCTAGTTCATTTAAATTCCACTAAACCTTCATTTTCATTAAGGGTCAACTTCTATCCTCCTCAGCTCCTTCCTGCCGAAGGGTTTCGACCTGAAAACGTCAACTGTGCTTTTTTCCATAGATGCTGCCTTGCCTGCTGAGTTCTTCCAGCATTTTGTGTGTTGCTAAGATTTCCTGGATTTGTTCTGGACACTCAAAGCTGCTGCATAGGTTGGCTCTGTGATTAAGGTGGAATATGGTGCATTGGCCATCATCAACAATGGGATTGAGTTTAAGAGCTGAGAGGTAATGTTACAGCTATATAGAACCCTGGTCAGAACCCACTTGGAGTACTGTGCTCAGTTCTAGTCACCTCATTACAGGAAGGATGTGGAAACTATAGAAAGAGTGCAGAGGAGATTTACAAGGATGTTGCCTGGATTGGGGAGCATGCCTTATGAGAATAGGTTGAGTGAACTTGGCCTTTCCTCCTTGGAGCGGCTGAGGATGAGAGATGACATGATAGAGGTGTATAAGATAATGAGACATTGATTGGATAGTCAGAGGCTTTTTCCCAGGGCTGAAATGGCTAACACGAGAAGTCACAGTTTTAAGGTGCTTGGAAGTAAATACAGGGGAGATGTCAGAGGTAAGTTTTTTTTATGCAGAGTGGTGAATGCATGGAATGGGCTGCCAGCAACGGTGCTGGAGGCGGCTATGATAGGGTCTTTTAAGAGACTCCTGGATAGGTACATGGAGCTTAGAAAAATAGAGGGCTATGGGTAACCCTAGGTAATTTCTAAAATACGCATGTGTTCAGCACAGCATTGTGGGCCAAAGGGCTTGCATTGAGCGGTAGGTTTTTTCCTATGTTTCACTACAACTAAGTGTATTCATATTTTATGTTGCTTTTTGTTTACAATTTGAACTTCCCTGATTAAACCTTAATATCTCCCCTTATGAATCTGCCTCTGAACAAGGACTCAATGATTTCACATACAATTATTCAATTGACTTAGTTTCATTTGGATTATATTCCTGAAAGAATCTGAGACACAGATCCACATTAGAGGCAATATATAAATACAAATTGAATTTTTCTTTCAGAATTCCAAAATTAAGCATTTTTTAAAAAAAGTACTTAATGTGCATGACGTTTTCCCCACTGCCAGGTGCAATTTGTTGTTACAAAAACCACAAAAAATAAGCAGCAGTGGATTTTTAATCATTTTATTGTAAATGTCATCTTTTTGAAAAAAAAATCACAACAAAATTAACTGCAATGTGACTCACATTGCAATATACAGAATAAATGAAGTAGAGAAAGCATGAAAAGCCCTCCAAGCGGACTTGTGTCTTGTGTGGATAGTGCACCTCTCAAACTCTGTTAAAATGATTAACACAGCCATTGACAAGAACAATTCTTTTGTCTTCAGGTACAATTTTGCACAGTAGCTTGTGCTCAATGCTTCTGCTTAGTTTCCCTTGACTGTCCATATTACTTGCCAGGGATCCCATCCGTAAATTCATTCACTCTGAAGTTTACTTTAAAGTCGTCACCTTAGATCTTGCAACTATTTCATTGATGAAACTGTTATTCTGTGCCAGCACCTCGGACTTCAACATCATCAGCTTCTGCTTTACCTGTTTTTCAGACAGGTCACAAATGGGCAATGCTTTGATGCTTGATAGAAAATCAGCAATGATTCTTTCACCATCCTACAGAAATGCAAGGGGAAATATTACTCCATGGCTACAGTAAACATCTCATCATTTTCATGCTATCTCAGAGCTTCAGTAATGACCAGAGACTAAATGCTCCAAGTAAATTATTTTACATGGAAAATGTTCTGATACCTAGCAGAAATGCCACTTGACGTTCTTAAACTGTAGACACGGGCACACCTTAATATTATACCGATTATCATAGAGGACCCTTCAGATTTTAAAAAGGGAGAAAAGGTGGAGCCTGAAGTCCACATTAGCATGATTTTCCAAGAAGATAAAACATAAGATTTTATGATATTCAGTAAGTCAGGCAGCATGCATGAAGACAGAGTGAACATTTTGGGTTCAAAGTCCTCTATCCGAACTGTTGTATGCTCTCGGATGAAATGTTAGAACAGTTTTCCCTTCATACATGAAGGCTGAGTGTCTAATGCTGAGTCTATCGTGCAGGGCCTATCAGTGGTGACAACTGAGCCCGACAAACTAAATAAAAATACAGAAGGGATAAGTGGAGCGACATTGTCGGGAGTAGGCCAGTGGCGAGAGCAGAAGCGACAGGCTTTGGCTCATTCAGGCTTCAGCAAGGTAAGTGGGTAGGTGATTTTCGATTTTGGTTTTCTTTGCATTTTTTTGAGGAATAGAGAGTATGTCAGTAGCGTTAGTATTTTGCTCTGGGTGTTAGATGTGGGCCACACCTGCACCAGGTGCACCGAGATGCAGCTCCTGAGAGACTGTATTAGGGATCTTGAGCTGTGGTTCGATGACCTACAACTTATTAGGGAGAGGGAACAGGAGATAGAGAGGAGATACAAGGAGTTAGTCACCCTGAGGCTGCAGGAATTAGGTTAACAACAGGAATTCTGCAGATGCTGGAAATTCAAGCAACACACATAAAAGTTGCTGGTGAACGCAGCAGGCCAAGCAGCATCTGTAGGAAGAGGTGCAGTCGACGTTTCAGGCCGAGACCCTTCGTCAGGACTAACTGAAGGAAGAGTGAGTAAGGAATTTGAAAGTTGGAGGGGGAGGGGGAGATCCAAAATGATAGGAGAAGACAGGAGGGGGAGGGTTGGAGCCAAGAGCTGGACAGGTGATAGGCAAAAGGGATACGAGAGGATCATGGAACAGGAGGTCTGGGAAGGAAGACCGGGGGGGGGGGGACCCAGAGGATGGGCAAGGGGTATATTCAGAGGGACAGAGTGAGAAAAAGGTGAGAGAAAGAATGTGTGTATAAAAATAAGTAACAGATGGGGTACGAGGGGGAGGTGGGGCATTAGCGGAAGTTAGAGAAGTCGATGTTCATGCCATCAGGTTGGAGGCTACCCAGACGGAATATAAGGTGCTGTTCCTCCAACCTGAGTGTGGCTTCATCTTTACAGTAGAGGAGGCCGTGGATAGACATGTCAGAATGGGAATGGGATGTGGAATTAAAATGTGTGGCCACTGGGAGATCCTGCTTTCTCTGGCGGACAGAGCGTAGGTGTTCAGCAAAGCGGTCTCCCAGTCTGCGTCGGGTCTCGCCAATATATAAAAGGCCACATCGGGAGCACCGGACGCAGTATATCACCCCAGCCGACTCACAGGTGAAGTGTTGCCTCACCTGGAAGGACTGTTTGGGGCCCTGAATGGTGGTAAGGGAGGAAGTGTAAGGGCATGTGTAGCACTTGTTCCGCTTGCACGGATAAGTGCCAGGAGGGAGATCAGTGGGACGAATGGACAAGGGAGTCACGTAGAGAGCGATCCCTGCGGAATGCACCTACGCTCTGTCCGCCAGAGAAAGCAGGATCTCCCAGTGGCCACACATTTTAATTCCACATCCCATTCCCATTCTGACATGTCTATCCACGGCCTCCTCTACTGTAAAGATGAAGCCACACTCAGGTTGGAGGAACAACACCTTATATTCCGTCTGGGTAGCCTCCAACCTGATGGCATGAACATCGACTTCTCTAACTTCCGCTAATGCCCCACCTCCCCCTCGTACCCCATCTGTTACTTATTTTTATACACATTCTTTCTCTCACTCTCCTTTTTCTCCCTCTGTCCCTCTGAATATACCCCTTGCCCATCCTCTGGGTCCCCCCCCACCTTGTCTTTCTTCCCGGACCTCCTGTCCCATGATCCTCTCGTATCCCTTTTGCCAATCACCTGTCCAGCTCTTGGCTCCATCCCTCCCCCTCCTGTCTTCTCCTATCATTTTGGATCTCCCCCTCCAACTTTCAAATCCCTTACTCACTCTTCCTTCAGTTAGTCCTGATGAAGGGTCTCGGCCTGAAACGTCAAATGCATCTCTTCCTAGGAATTAGGTTAAGTGGGTGACTGTCAGGGAAGCGAAGGGAAGAGCTCAGATAGTAGAGAGCATCCCTGTGGTCATCCCCCTCAGTAATCGTTAGCTCTTTTTGGATGCTTTTGAGGGGGGGCAACCTGACAGAAAACGACCACGGTGATTGGGTCTCTGGCACTGAGCCTGGTTCCGTGGTGCAGAAGGGAAAGAGGAAGATGAGGAATGCAGTAGTCAAAGGGGATTCCGTAGTGAGGGGAACAGACAGGAGGTTCTGTCAGCCTGATAGAGATACCAGCATGGTGTGTTGCCTCCCAGGTGCCAGGGTACGTGCAGAGTATTCTGAAGGGAGAGGGTGAGCAGCCAGAAGTCTTGGTACACGTTGGTACCAATGACATAGACAGAAAAAAGGAGGAGATCCTTAAGAGGGAGTTGGGTAGGAAGCTGAAAAGCAGGACCTCTAGGGTAGTAATCTCAGGATTACTGTGCCACATGCTAATGAGCACAAGAATGGCATGATCAGGCATATTAATGTGTGGCTGAGACTACTGTAGGGGGCAGGGCTTCAGATTCTTGGATCACTGGGGCCTCTTCTGGGAGAGATACGACCTGTACAAAAAGGACGGGTTACACCTGAACCTAAAGGGGTCCAACATCCTAACTCTTAGGGAGGGTTTAAACTAATCTGGCAGGGGGATGGGAACTGGAATGATAGGGTTGAGGAAGGGGAAAATAGAAATAAATCAAACAAAGTGTGCAACAGAGATTATAGAAAGAACAGGCAGGAGATGAGGCTTAATCACAGCCAGTGGCATCAGTTACAGGGCAATAGAGGTGTGAAGCAGTTTAAACAGAAATCAACAAATACTGGACTGAAAGTGTTATATTTAAATGCACGCAGCATAAGGAATAAAATGGAAGATCTTGAAATTCAGTTACAGATTGGCAAATATGATGATGTGGCCATCTCTGAAACTTGGCTAAAGTATGGCCGCCATTGGGAGCTGAAAGTCCAATGGCTGGAATATAGGTGGTAAGTCACTTATAAGTGGCTAATACAGTCAATTTCATTTCTCTGCAACAAAACAATCTCATCAAGGTGTGATGGGAGACAGTGGTACTCGAAGGGGGTTCCTTATGTCCAGACTATTCCGCAATTTAGTTTTCATTGCACTCATTGCAGAAAACCCCGCTTCGCAGAGATATGTTGTTGGAAATGGAAGCAACGTATTCAGTGCTTTCATGGCTATCTCAGGATATTCAGCCTTAACATTTCTTCCGGCATTCTGGATCAAAGTCATGTCAAACATGCCCACTGTCATTTGCAAGCTCAAAGAGTTGATCTTCTTCCCGCGCTGACATGGATGATTCACCGGGGACATTCACAAGTGGGTCACGGACCCATTCCTTTGCACATCTTGGGTCATTTGCGGTTGGGAAGTAACGCTCGAATTCTGCCGACAGCGAAGATAGGTGATTGCGCACCAGCTGTGAGAAGGACAGTGCAGCGTCAGTCTCTCCCAAAATCCCAGCTAATGTTGGGAACATGTCAAATATGCCTCTGTCCACTCACCGTCCCCTCAGTTCCAGTTTGGCTTTGAAAGCAGACACTTTATCTGCCAACGTGAAGACAGTTGTCATTCTCCCCTGAAGTGACAAATTGAGTTCATTAAGCAGGTTGAAGATGTCACACAGATAAGCGAGTTTTGCTATCCACTCTCCGTCACTGAAGAGTGCTGCCAGTGGTGACTTTATTCCTGAAAGAAATCTCTGTACCTGCTCTCTTAACTCAAAAACCCTGGCCAGGACTCTCCCCCTTGATAGCCACGTGACTTCAGTGTTTAAGAGAAGGCGTTTGTGCTCTGCATTCATTTCCTCGCAAAGCTGCTCAAACAGACGTGAGTTAAGGGCTTTTGCTTTGATGTGATTGTTAACTTCAACAAAGTCACTCAATACGCTGTTAAGATCAGGTGACATTTTCCGGCTAGCCAGTATTTCCCTGCGTATGACACAGTGGGTAGACTGGCCTTCAGGAGCAACCTCTGACTCGGGTAGTGAAACCAGACAGCTGTCCAGTCATAGCTGCAGCCCCATCTGGACCAGTCCAGTTTGCCTGACATGTAGTCATTCAAAGACTTGAATAGTTTTGCACCAGTTGTGTTAGTTGGCAGTGGCAATGCACACAACATAGCCTCGTCCACGTCGTCTTGAAATATATATCGCACATAAACCAGCAGTATTGCCTTGTTGTCGACATCGGTAGACTCGTCAAACTGGATAGCATACCATGGTGACTCATTAAGCCGTTCCAAGAGCTGTGTTTCGATGTCCTCCGCTATGTCATCGATTCTCCTTGAAACTGTGGTTGCTGAAAGAGAAACCTGTGCCATCTTATTAGCTGCAGCTTCTCTCAACAGTTCATGGCACATGTCCTTAGCAGCAGGCAGAATCAATTCACTAACAGTGAAAGGCTTCTTAGCTTTAGCAATAAGGCTAGCCACTAAGTACGACACACTCAGAGCAGCAGCATTTGTGGAGCTGGTGGCTCTCAGTACTTGCTTCTGTCCCGCTTGCTCACGTTTTTTCAGCTCAAAAAACTCAGCGGATTTGTCTTTAAGTGCAGGGTGCTTGGACTCAAGGTGCCGAAGCAGTTCTGAGGGCTTCATTGCCTCATTAGACAGCTTGTCTCCACATATCACACACAGGGGGCTTGGAGCGTGCGAGTCACTGGTCGCAATAAAGCCATATTTTATGTATGACTCGTCGTATTTTCTGTTGAAGGAAGCTTTCTTTTTTTTTGCAGTCTTGGCCTCAGCTGTCTCTGCGTTTTCATCATCGTTAAGCCTTTTATGTCCCCTACCACCTCTTCCAAAGAAACTCTCAAGCGACATTTGTTTTTTACTCAGAGTAGTTGTAGGTTAATGACCGACTGATGACCTCATGTGCGTTCAAGTTCAACAGTGGGCGTGACAGGGAATGAGGAAAGATGCAGCTGACTCATATCGTTTCATATCGCCAAATCATATTGTTTCCTCACATGCTTTACAGCCCGGTGGTTGGGGACCACTGACTTAGGGAACAGTGATCACAATATGATTGAATTCACATTCAAATTTTTTTTAGATTATGAGAACACTCAGTCCTCTTTTATTGTCATTTAGAAATGCATACATGCATTAAGAAATGATACAATGTTTCTCCGGAGTGATATCACAGAAAACAGGACAAACCAAAGACTAACACTGACAGAACTACATAATTATAACATATAGTTACAGCAGTGCAAAGCAATACCATAATTTGATGAAGAACAAACCATGGGCACGGTAAAAAAAAAAGTCTCAGAGTTCCCGAGTCGACTGACTCCCGCGTCCCCGATAGCAGGCGGCAAAAGGGAGAAACTCCCTGCCATAAACCTCCAGGCACCGTCAACTTGCTGATGCCTTGGAAGCAGCCGGCCACAGCCAATACTGAGTCCATCCGTCCGAAAACTTCGAGCTCCGACCAGCCCCTCCGATACAGCCTCCTGAGCGCCATCCTCTGCCAAGCGCCTTCGACCTAACCCTGGCCACTGAAGCAAGCAAAGCCGAGGATTTGGGGCCTTCTGTTCCGGAGATTCTGGTTACCACACAGTAGCAGCGGCAGTGAAGCGGGCATTTCAGAAGTTTTCCAGATGTTTCTCCATACTCTGACGTCCATCTCCATCAAATCAGAATTGTGCACGGTCCCCTACTTGACAGATAACAGATATTCACCACCGGAGAGGCCGCGCGCACTGCCATCTTCTCCTCCTTGAGAGGGAAAATATAAAATCCAATGTGTCAGTATTTCAGTGGAATAAAGGAAATTACAATGGCATGAGGGGGGAACTGGCCAAAGTTGACTGGAAAGGGACATTTGCAGGAAGGGCAGCGGCGCAGCAATGGCTGGAGTTTCTGCGAAAAATGAGGGAAGACAGATATATTCCAAATAAGAAATTTTCAAAGGGAAGAAGGACACTACTGTGGCTGACAAGTCAGAGCCAAAGTAAAAGCAAAAGAGAGGGCATACAAGGAAGCTAGAACTAGTGGGAAGCTTTTAAAAACTTGCAGAAGGAAACTAAGAAGATCATTAGGAAGGAAAAGTTGAATTATGAAAAGAAGCTGGCGACTAATATCAAAGAAGATACTAAAAGCTTTTCTTAACTATATATAAAGGGTAAAAGAGAGTTGAGGGTAGATATAGGATCAATACAAAATGACGCTGGACATATTGTAATGAGAGATGCAGAGATGGCAGAGGAACTGAATACGTATTTTTCATCAGTCTTCACAGTGGAAGACGTCTGCAGTATACCAGACATTCTACAGTGTCAGGGAAGTGATGTTTGTGCAGTGAAAATTATGACTGAGAAGGTGCTCAGGAAGCTTAATGGTCTGAGGGTGGATAAATCTCCTGGACCTGATGGAATGCACCCTTGGGTTCTCAAGGAAGTAGCTGGAGAGATTATGGAGGCATTAATGATGCTCTTTCAAGAATCGATAGATCCTGGCATTGTACCAAGTGACTGGAAAATTGTAAATGTTACTCCGCTATTTAAAAAGGGTGGGAGGCAGCAGAAAGGAAGCTACAGACCTGTTAGCCTGACATCAGTGTTTGGAAAGTTGTTAGAATCTATTGTTAGGGATGATATTAAGGAGTACCTGGAGGCACATGACAAGATAGGCCAAAGCCAGCATAGTTTCCTGAAAGGAAAATCCTGTCTGACAAACCTACTGCAATTATTTGAGGAAATTACAAGCAGGGTAGACAAAGGAGATGCAGTAGACATGGTGTGCTTGGATTTTCAGAAGGCCTTTGACAAGGTGCCACACGAGGCTGCTTAGCAAGATAAGAGCCCGTGGAATTACAGAGGAGTTACTAGCATGGGTGGAGCATTGGCTTGTCAGCAGAACACAGGGAGTGGGAATAAAAGGATCCTATTCTGGCTGGCTGCCGGTTACTAGTTGAGTTCCACAGGGGTCGGTGGTGGGACCGCTGCTTTTTACGACGCATGTCAATGATTTGGACTAAAGGGGTTAATGGATTTGTGGCTAAATTTGCTAATGATACAAAGATAGGTGGAGGAGTGGGTAGTGTTGAGGAAACAGAGCCTGCAGAGAGACTTAAATAGCTCAGAGGAAGGGGCAAAGCAGTGGCAAATGAAATACAATGTTGGAAAGTGTATGGTCATGCACTTTGGTGGAAGAAATAAACGGGCAGACTATTATTTAGGTGGGGAGAGAATTCAAAATGCAGAGATGCAAAGGGACTTGGGAGTCCTCGTACAGGATACCCTGAAGGTTAACCTCCAAGTTGAGTCAGTTGTGAAGACAACGAATGCAATGTTGATATTCATTTCTAGAGGTATAGAATATAAGAGCAGGGATGTGATGTTGAGGCTCTCTAAGGCACTCGTGAGACCACACTTGGAGGACTGTGTGCAGTTTTGGGCTCCTTATTTTAGAAGGGATATACTGACATTGGAGGGGGTTCAGAGAAGATTCCAGAAATGAAGTGTTACTGCTTAAGGAACGTCTGGCAGCTCTTGGGCTGTATTCCCTGGAGTTCAGGAGAATTGTTGGGGGTTGGGGGGGGATCTCATAGAAACGTTCCAAATGTTAAAAGGCCTGAACAGATATAGCAAAGTTAATTCCAATGGTAGGGAAGTCTAGGACAAGAGGGCATGACTTCAGGACTGAAGGACGTCCATTTAGAACTGAGATGCAGAGAAATTACATTAGTCAGAGGGTGGCAAGTCTGTGGAATTTGTTGGCACAAGCGACTATGGAGGCCAAGTCATTGGGTGTATTTAAGGCAGAGATAGGTAGGTTCTCGATTAGCCAGGGCATCAAAGGGTATGGGGTGAAGGCTTAAGTCAGTGCTCCCCAGAACGTGGACAATGCAACGAGAGGGGAGAACGCATTGGACCTTGTTTACACAAACATTTCTGACGCGTACTGGGAGGAGCCCCACTCTCACCTCGGTTACTCAGACCACATCTCTGTTATACTAATCCCAGCATACAGACCGCTTGTCAGGCGCTCCAGACCAGTTCAGAAGCAGGTGAAAACCTGGCCAGCAGGAACCATCTCTGCTCTTCAAGACTGCTTTGAGCACACTGACTGGCACATGTTCAGGAAGGCTGCAACCGATGGCAACTCCACCAACTTACACGGCAACAGTGACTAGCTACATCAGCAAGTGCATCGATGACATCACTGTGGCCAAGATCATCACTAACCAGAAGCCATGGATGATCGCGGAGGTGTGTGCGCTGCTGAGGACCCGTGACTCCACCTTCAGAGCAGGCAACAAGGCAGCCCTAACAACAGCGAGGGCCAAACTGTCCCAGCCATCAGAGAGGCAACGCATACACACGCCCAGCGAATCCACAGCCATTTCTGGGACAGCAGCGACACGCGGTGCATGTGGAAGGGCATTCATATCACCACCGACTACAAGACAACACCACCTGCCTGTGCTGGTGATGCCTCCCTCTCAGATGTGTTGAACAACTTTTACGCTTGTTTTGAGGCAGAAAATGACATGGCGGCGAGGAAGACCACCCCTCCTCCAAACGACCAGGTGCTGTGTCTCACTGTTGCCGATGTGAGGAGAACCCTCTGCAGGGTCAACCCACGGAAGGCTACTGGACCAGACAATATTCCTGGCAGAGTGCTTAGAGGATGTGCAGACCAGCTAGCACAGATTCTTAATGACACCTTAACATCTCCCTGAGCAGCGCTGTCGTTCCTACGTGCTTCAAGGCTGCCACCATCGTACCCATGCCGAAGAAGTCTTCAGTGTCCTGCCTCAATGACTACCGTCTCGTTGCACTCACATCCATTATCACGAAATGTTTTGAGAGGCTCATCGTGAGGCACGTCAAGACCCTGCTGTCCTCCCTCACTGGATCCCCTGCAGTTCACGTACCGTCCCAACCGTTCAACAGATGACGCCATTGCCAATACCCTCCACCTGGCCTTAACCCACCTGGACAAGAAAGACACATATGTTGGAATGCTGTTCATAGACTTCAGTTCAGCATTCAACACAATCATTCCTCAGAAACTGATTGGAAAGCTGAGCCTACTGGGCTTGAACACCTCCCCCTGCAACTGGATCCTAGACTTCCTGACTGGGAGACCTCAGTCAGTCCGGATTGGAAGCAGCATCTCCAATACCATCACACTGAGCACGGGGCCCCCCAGGGCTGTGTGCTCAGTCCACTTCTGTTCACTCTGCTGACCCACGACGGTGCTGCGACACACAGCTCGAACCACATCAAGTTCGCCGATGACATGACTGTGGTGGGTCTCATCAGCAAGAACGATGAGTCAGCATACAGAGAGGAGGTGCAGCGGCTAACGGACTGCTGCAGAGCCAACAACCTGTCTGTGAACACGAACAAAAGAGATGGTTGTTAACATCAGGAGGATACGGAATGACCACTCTCCACTGAACATCGATGACTCCTCCGTAGAGATCGTTAACAGCACCAAATTTCTTGGTGTTCACCTGGCAGAGAATCTCACCTGGTCGCTCAACACTAGCTCCATAGCAGAGAAAGCCCAGCAGCGTCTCTACTTTCTGCGAAGGCTGAGAAAAGTCCATCTCCCATCCCCCATCCTCACCACATTCTACAGAGGTTGTATTGAGAGCATCCTGAGCAGCTGCATCACTGCCTGGTTTGGAAATTGTGCCACCTCGGATCGCAAGACCCTGCAGCGGATAGTGAGGTCAGCTGAGAAGATCATTGGGGTCTCTCTTCCCGCCATTACAGACTTTTAAACCACACGCTGTATCCGTAAAGCAAACAGTATTATGAAGGACCCCACGCACCCCTCATACAAACTCTTCTCCCTCCTGCCATCTGGCAAAAGGCACCGAAGCATTCAGGCTCTCACGACCAGACTATGTAACAGTTTCTTCCCCCAAGCCATCAGACTCCTCAACACCCAGAGCCTTCAACTTAGATTTATTGCATCTTTTTTCGATGATCAAAAACCAGCATGGATTAAAATAGAACTAGATAAGATAGGAGAAAATAGACCTGAAGATTTTATATATAAATGGGAATCTAAATGGATACGGGAAAAGAAAGAATCTCCTATATTAACACACTTGATTGATCTATGGAATAAGATAAATGTTGATAAGGAAACACAGAAATCTCTATTAGCAAGGAGACCTTTGTTTCAAAACAGACTTATTCCTTTTACAATGGACAATCAACTTTTATATAATTGGTACCAAAAAGGGATTAAATTTATAGGAGATTGTTTTGAGCGAGGTATATTGATGTCATTTGAACAATTAAAGGATAAATATAAAATATCTAATAATACTTTCTTTTGTTACTTTCAGTTAAGGGCTTACTTAATAGGTAAGCTGGGTCAAACAATGTTTTTGCCAAAACCTAATGAAATTGAAATTTTAATTCAAAAAGGAAAAATTAAAAAATTTGTTTCTTGTATGTATAATTTGATTCAAGAACAGACAATTAAACAAGGAACCCATAAGTCAAAGCAAAAATGGGAAACAGATCTGAATATTAATATTGATGAAATAAATTGGTCAAGACTTTGTCTGGACAGTATGACAAATACAATAAATGTTCGACTTAGATTAGTACAATATAATTTTTTACACCATTTATATATTACACCACAAAAAATAAACAGATTAAATTCAAATATATCTGATAAATGTTTTCGGTGTAATCAAGAAATTGGTACTTTTCTACATTCTACTTGGTCTTGTTTTAAAATTCAATCCTTTTGGATAAATTTAAGAATCTTATTGGAACAAATTACTGGAATTCAACTTCCACATAACCCTGTATTATTTCTATTAGGTGATATTGAAGGGATAAAACCGAAACTTAAATTGAATAAATATCAGAAAGAATTTATAAAAATTGCATTGGCAGTAGCTGAGAAGACTATAGCAGTTACTTGGAAATCTGATTCGTATTTAAGTATGGATCGTTGGAATAATGAAATGGCTAGTTCTATTCCACTTGAAAAAATTACTTATAATTTAAGAGATAATTATGTAACATTCTTGAATATTTGGCGCCCTTATTTACAAAAGATAGGATGTCATATTTAAGTGCTCCGACAAAGAATTTGGTTACTTGGGGAAAGTAACGAATAATTATACCAAATTTATTTTGAATCCCATGGAGCGTGTGGAAACCCTCCAATACCCAGGCGGCTCTTCTTCTTTTTTTTTTCCTTTTAGGTAGGACTATATATGGGGGGGGGGGAGGGTTAAGGGGGGGGTAGATTTTATCTTTTCATGTATTCTTTTTGAAAATTTAATAAAAATTATATATATAAAAACACCCAGAGCCTGGACTGACACCAACCTATTGCCCTCTACTGAGCCTATTGCCTTGTTTATTATTTATTGTAATACCTGCACTGTTTTGTGCACTTTATGCTGTCCTGGGTAGGTCTGTAGTCTAGCGTAGCTTTTGTGTTGTTTTACGTAGTTCAGTGTAGTTTTTGTATTATTTCATGTAGCACCAGGGTCCTGAAAAAGGTTGTCTTGTTTTTACTGTGTACTGTACCAGCAGTTATGGTTGAAATAACAATAAAAAGTGACTTGACCTGAGTAGGGATGACTGAAAGAATTGGATCAGCCCATGATTGAATGGCGGAGCAGACTCAATGGGCCGAATGGCCTACTTCTGCTTCCCTATCTTTTGGTCTTATGGTTTAAAGCATCTTGTGTTGACTTTCACATTTGAAGATAAAGTTGTTATAAACTGGCATACAAAACATTTCTCCTACTTTTCAATTTCTAATTGAAAGTATTTTATTTGTTGTCAGTTTGCTTATGAGTTGGACAGTTTTTGCTCTCTGCCTACAGACATCTCGCACTCTAATGATCCTATTAAATAACATCAAAAATATTCTGACGCCCTACAGTGTGAAATGGTTGTCCATTTTAAAATCCTAGAGGCAAAAGAAGGATAAGTCCATAAACAAAAATTATTCACTTCTGGTTCGGTGATGCAAGATGAGTACACCTTATTCAAAATAATTTATGATCAAGAGGAAATATTTGCTGCAAATTAAGCAAATAATAATATAAATCTCTCTCTACTGATTTTGAAGCTTAGTTAAATTAGTACTCTAGAGAATGATGAAAAGAAAATAATCCAGGCTAATTAGCACACTGAATGAAATTACAATACAGTACTAACTGCAACAGAGGTTCTCTTCAGGTCAGGTTTAATGTAAATTTCTGAGACAGCCTGTTCTGTTAGATCAAAACTAGTTGGACACAGTCACAAACCTGTTTTTCTTGACGAGATTTCTTGGCCAATGGTCCTTCCTCAGAATCTTCAGTCTTCCCTATATTCTGGAACTCCTCAAGCTCCAGGGCTTTGTCCTTGGCATTTTGAATAACATGTCTGGGAAACTGAGCAAGCTCAGCCACATGGATCCCAAAACTCTGATCACAAACCCCTAAGAGCAAACAAAATTATAAAAAATTTTAAAAGCCTAAATTCCATCTGATTGTTGTGTGCTAAAGGCACTGTGGTGGGAAGTAATATCAATTGTGGGAGTTCAAGTACTCTCCTTATTACCCACAAAGTAATATTGCAACTTTTGAAAGTGTTAGGATCGACAATATTAAAACCTGAGGAATCCCAGAATACTTTACAAAACTACCAAATCAAAATTGGTAGATAAAAAGTAAATATGACTTTGATCACATCGAGAGTGTTGTCTGAAGCACAAGAGGTCCAGTGCATATTTGCATATGTGACAAGTTATCTGCTTGAGAGAAGGTATAAGAGTGCATGTGAACCGTATTTTCCATATGAAGCAGTATTAACTACATCTGATTACTGAATTGCTTTTATTTGAGAAACATTCAATTGTAGCAAGAGATATCACGTTCATTGCTGTTATTATTGAGTTTAATCCTGGGTGAAAGTTATAAGAAAATGCTATACAGATAGAGACCTCTTCCTTAAGACAATCCACCACTGAAAACACACCCAAAACTAGAAGGATAATGATTCTTTGGTACATCATTCTGAGCAAGAGTTCCCAACCGTTTTTTATGCCACGGACCCCAGGTTGGGAACCTGATTTTACGATATTTTTGCAGAGACCTAGCAACAGAACACTGATGTACATAAGCAGCAATTCTTTCTCATAAACATTCTCTTGCAGTGAATGAATATATATACCAAAAAAAATGGAGATGCAGGCTGAAATAAGATTGCAAACATAATCCATTATTGGGATGCTAGCTACTGAGGCAGCAAACAGAAATTTGGGTAATTTTCTATCCATGAGGCAAATGATTCTCAGATAACCAAATGCTTCATCTCGGTTTTTTCGCTCAATGGGAAATCACCTGGCACATGTAAATCTTTCAAACCGAGCAACCTCGTATGCATATTTTACTGGCATAATTAATACTAAAATAAAATTATGAAAGGTGATCAAATGTTTAAAAACAATAATCTGTAGACTAAATCTTCTATCTTGTTGCCTCAGATCCAAGGGAGACTATTGAGGTGTGGAGTTTCCCAAATCCTGCCTTAATGTAAAGCCAACTAATAAGTAATAAGACCCTCTGTTGATAGTGGTACACCATGCAAGTTGCTTGCTCTTGTCTTTGCTGTACACCACAAAAGGTTTATGGTTAGCCACATCTGAAATGAAGTTTTTATGCAAGACAAATATACAAGTTTCCTTCTGGCTTCTCAGTGATACATAACTGCAATAAGAGGGTCATTGGTTCTTTCTTGTTCACTAATGGTACAGGCAACTGAAGCTAAAACTGGGAAACAAAGACCCATTAAGATGGTACAGGACCCACTTTTTCATTTTTACTGCGTCACTTCTGAATGGTGACATCTAGTAATAAAGCTTCTTTATACTTTGGCCAAAGTAAAGCCCTTTAGAACAGAATTGTGTGTGAACTACTCTGCATGTTGCTTTGAATTCCAGGTAGGCAATAAAAGAAATTCTAGAAAGCAGTTGCGTATTTTATAAATACCTGTCACAATTCATGTGTCTTTGCTGATAATAACACAAGATAAACAAGATTAAAATGCAGGTTCAATCATTGCAGAGCAAAAGGAATGCTGATATTACAGTACAAGTTAGCTACAAATAATAGGAGCCCAGATCTTAAATCATATGATGCTCATCTAGCTATACCACATATTGTAATCAGTACTGGCCACGGCAGCAAAAATTCAGTCCAAAATATTATTGACAAAAGCAACATGAAAAGGAAAGGAGTCACTGGAAAATCTCCTGGAGGACCTCAACTTTTTTGTGGTTTGGAGGCTTGCATGCCTCAATGACCCAGAGAGCCACGTTGGCTGAAGCCAGGGCTTTATGCTTTGGCTGTTGGTTGGGTCACCCATGTCAGACAGGTCAAAGGGTAAAGGCCAGACTAAGAGTGTTCCACCACTCCTCCATGTTCAGAGGTCAGCTCGGAGCTAAAAACACTGACTGGTCAAACAAAACTGTCATGGAAAAAGCAATGAAGAATCCTTCTACACCAGGATAACCAAGGACAGACAGAGCTGGAGGACCTTTATTGCTGCCCTAAATACCAGTGGTGTAATGGGCAGTAAGTAATCATTGGAAAAGGTTCCTGAACTTTCAAGAAAGCAAATGAGAGAATACTTAATAATATTTTAGAGTCTCAAGTAGGTTACGTCTTTGGCACAACATTGTGGGCCGAAGGGCCTGTAATGTGCTGTAGATTTCTATGTTCTACGTTTGTATTCTACATAGATTCACAGAAATGGTGGGAAAACGTTAACAGTGAGCACAATTTCAAGTTAAAATAATGCAAGAGTACATAAAAGCAGGTTGTAGCAAGGTCAGATGCAAGTGCATCAACTACATAATACGCTGTATCATTGACTAGATCACACATTCAGGTAGTATCAACAAAAGTTAAGACATTAAAAGCACAATCAGAAGTTGTACTGCCATAACCTGGGAATATATGGTAGATTGCTAAAGAAAAAGAAAAATCAGCTACATTAGCCAAGTTCATCCATGGTTGATGCACAAGATAAATGGTCACAAAAACAAACTACAGGACAGCTACAGTGGTGCTAGAAAGTTTGTAAACCCTATAGAATTTTCTCTATTTCTGCATAAATAAAACCCAAAATGTGATCAAATCTTCACGTAAGATCAGATTTTCTCAATAAATAAATGAACAAATTATAATGAATAATTTTTTTTGTGTTACTTATTTATTGGGTTCTCTATCTAGTTTTAGGACTTGCATAAAGATCTGACCACATTTTAAGTCATATTTATGCAGAAGTAGAGAAAATTTTACAGGGTTCACAAACTTTCTAGCACCAATGTAGGCCTTTGAAAACATGAGCAAGAGGATAGAAAACTATTGAAAAAGTGGAAGAAAGAAGCAAAACTAAGCAAACTGAAGCAACTTTGAAAAAGAGTAGGAAGAAAGGTAGCAGCAAATTCTTATAGTACAATTGTATTAACAAGCATCCTGGGTGTCAACATCTCTGAAGATCTATCCTGGGCCTAATATTGATGCAATTCCAAAGTAGGCATGACAGTGGCTATATTTCATTAGGAGTTTGAGGAGGCTTGGCGTGTCACCAAGACCCTCACAAATTTCTACAGGTGTACCATGGAGAGCATTCTGACTGGTTGCATCACCTTGCATCTGGTATCAAGTGTCCACTGCAAGGATTAGAAAAGGCAAAGTCAGTGAACTCCATCATGGGCAATAGCCTTTCCAACATCGAGGACAATTTCAAATGGCAAAGCCCCAAAAAGAAGGCACTTGTCATTAAGGATCCCCATCACTCAGAACATGCCCTCTTCTCATTGCTACCATCAAGGTGGTGGTACAGGGATCTAAAGATATGCACTCAGCGTTTTAGGAACAGCTTCCTCCAACCGCCATCTGATTTCTGAATGGACAATGAATCCATGTACATTACCTCAGTATTTTTTTGCAGTACATATTTTATATATAATGTACAATGATATATATGTATATACAGTCAGATGTCAGTGATATTAAACCCGACTCTGATTCTAAAGTAATATAGCTTTAAAGACATTGTGAACTCAACATTTTATTTCCAGTTACAAATGCTCCCTCCCCACATGTTAATTAGAAGCTTGAAATGAAGTGCCCACACAAATTTGCAAGACTTCAAATCCACCGGCACTTATTGCTTTCCTGAAAATGGTGACATTTTTCACAGATAGTCAATGTGTAACTTTAAAACTCCTATTTTCTTTCTCTGCTTTATTATATTCTAATTCTTGACTGTTCCTATCAGCTAAAGCAGTGTCTTGCTATGCTGAAAGCACCTCCCAGATCAATGGCCTCCACCAACAAAGAGGACAGTAGGCATTAGGGTACATTCTCAACTACAGAGGCCGACCACTTCAAATCATTCTTTCATTGTGAAAATCCTGGCACTCCCTCCCCAAAAGCAACAAAAAGGTGAAAGCATTTCAAAGAGACAACTCGTCATTACATTACCGAGGGGATAAGGGGATTTTAAAAAAACTGCTAGCCTTGCCAGAGACACCACATCCTGAAAAATATATGAAAAGCATCTGCTCTACTCGCATACAGTCAACAAGTAAACTGCAGAATGTGTACCATTACAGGTTGAGTATTCCTCATCTGAAATGCTTGGGGCAGGAATTCTTTCACATTTTTGAATATACAGGTACACCCTATCCTCCTTATATGCGTCTTCAGACTATGCGGATTCAGTTATGCGAGGAACCTATTTCTACCAATGTCTCGTTATATGCGTCCAAAATTCACAGTTATGCAAGGAGCACTGCCTTCCCGCCAATACAAGTCACGTGTGCACGCTTCACAGTCTCTCTGTTGGGATGAGAAGCACCACTTTCCCGCTAATACAAGTCAGGTGCGCGCGCCTCACAATTTCACTCCCACCACTCTCGCGTTGGTTTTGGCAAGGTGTGGATGCGCGATCTTAAACTTCTGTTGGTTTTACCTATGGTGCAGTGATTTTGTGCTTGAAATATTTAACTATGCCCCTTAAGCGTCCGATGTCATGTCTTGGGCCGTCAGCCGAGCGGCAGAGAACGGCTTTAACACTTGAAAAAAAGTTGGAAATTATAAACAGCGCGGCATCAGCTGAAGGTAACACAGCTCTGGGACGCTACTGCCGGGAGCAGAATAGTGCCTTTAAAGTTCTTTTATTGCTCGACAATGTGCCAGCCCATCCTAAACATTTAGACAGCATTCATCCTAACATAACAGTTCGTTTCCTGCTGCCTAACACAACATCGCTGATTCAACCACTCGACCAGTGTGATCCACATTCAAGGTGTACATATTTTTTTTACAGCGAACTATCTCCCAGATGCTGCAAGCAACAGATGATTTTGAAAATCCCGGGAGTTTACCAACAGTGAGAGAATGGTGGAAATCGGAACACTTGGCACAAATGGCGATGGATGGACATGGACCCAAGTTTAGAACGGAGTCAGCATTTCAGTCGTTCCTTGCCGTCAACCCTTCTTCCCTACAAGCAAATTTATGCTGAAAAACAAAATGCTGCCAAGCAAACCCTCACCACTTTATTCAAATTGCTGTAATCTTCTGCTGCCGGCAGTTCTAAGAGTTCTGTGAGTCTTCCTTCACCCCTTGCTGTGCTTGATATGATCCTGATGACCACAACCATCCACCTTATCTGTGTAAAGCTGCCCGACACCACAACCATTCGTCTCCCGGAGCGAACACCAGAGGATGTTAACTTTCTATGATTTATTACATTGAATATTACCTTAAATTGATTAAATATAATACATATGTCGTCTTGTAGTACTGTTCTCGTGTCGTATTCGTATGAAAATGTGAATAAGATACAGATAAAACATATTTGGGAAGCCCTCTGGAACGCATCCCTATTTTCTCCATTTAAATAATTATTCACATTATGTGTCAACTTCGAGGAACGTATCACTCGCATACAACGAGGATAGGGTGTATGCATCGCTTAACGTCCACGATAGTTCTGTGAAATCGGATGTTATGTGACTTGGACGTTGTGCGAACACCATATTATATGCTTAGCAAACCTATATGTTGTACTCTAGTGTACCTGTATTGACTAAATAGCCAAGAACTTACACCAAAACTGTATACTGTACACTGTAATACATACGCTATAGTTTTTTATTTTGTTTTAAACTTTTTTTTTTCACTTTTTCTTTTATGTAAACACTTTCTTAGCCTATATCACACACAATTTATCAATATCGTAGTCCGGTCCTGCTTTTTCTTTAAGCATTTCGAACAAGCTCCATGCCTTAGCAGTGATAGTCAACGTACTGAGAGGGATTCTCTTTTGTGTTTGGTCCTCAATCCATGTCATTAGCAATTTCCCCATATCCGATATAGGCCCCTCTTGCATTTTTGTGAGCCTTGTAGTTTTCAGTGAAGCCGATCCTTTAACAGCTTTGAGAATTTTTTCTTTGTCTTTCAGGATTGTCATGATTGTTGAGCGCGACGTGCTTAAATCCCGAGCAATAGCATTCACTGGTTTTCCACCTTCGTATTGTTTAATAACCTTTTCTTTCACTCCAAATCAATACTTTTCCTTTGCCTCTTGCTGCTGCTATCACTAGGAGTGGTTTTGCTGCATTTGGAAGCCATGATGCACCTTATGGCAATATTTTCGAAAGAAAATTAAAGAGAGATAATGCTACTACACTCAAGAGATGCACGATACACGAGGTTGGTTACGTCCGCTACGTCACGTTCTCCGATCGGGACTACGGACGTATATGCGCACACCTGTAGACTATATCGAGATAGCTTAGGATTGCCATCATTTCCAACTCTGTCAGATTTTTATCAGCAACAACCTTCGCAAACTCAATGAATTTCTCTGCAGCTTCGTGATCAGCAGATGCTTTTATGTTTAAAATTTGTTAAAACCTTTAAAAAATGAATGCCATGCCATTTCTTAAATTCCTCCAACCCGCCTGCTTAATATTTACAATTTCCTTCAATTTTAAGTTCATCATGATGGATCTTTGCTTGTTTCATGATCAACATAATGTTACAATGCATATGTTCACTCTGACATTGACAAATCCACTCTTTCAATACACGATCAAGATCTTAATGTTTTGCTTTATGCAGTGTTTATCTATTTTTCATCAACTTCTGTTCATTATATATTTGAGGTCACTTCTCAGAACTGTATGTAGTGTATCCAAAGCTTGCACATTATCTGGGAACCTTCACAGTGCCTTGTGGAATTTTCCATTTGTGACATTATGCCAGCACTCAAAAATATTTCACATTTTGGAGGTTTTCAGATTTTGGAATTCAGATAAGGGGTATTCAACTTGTATTATTAATTAATTTTATGCACATAACATTTCAAATTAAACTGTTGCTACTCATGTCTATACTTACCTTTCTTGACACGGTACAACATGGTTAGTGTTTCATCAGTGGTGAGGGCAGTCACATGCAAATTGTTCACTGTTGGTACTTGATCAGCCAAGGCAGTCAACTCATGAAAATGAGTGGCAAACATACAAAATGCACATATCTTGGTGGAGATGTATTCTGATATGGCCCAGGCCAAGCCAAAGCCATCATAAGTGGAGGTTCCCCTTCCCAATTCATCAATAATGATCAGAGAGTGTTCTGTTGCTGATCTGGGAAAGAAAGAATAGGTGAAAACTAAGATCACAGGGGTTAGCAGAAATCTATATGCAGTTAGTAATTTTCCTCCAACATTAAACAGCTGCATTCTACTGGACTATACAAGTTTGTCCTTTCCTTTTCTAATAGTTGGCCTCCTAACTCACTCTTACGCCAGGCTGAATTTATCTCTCTACATGGTCTATAATTCACACTGCAATCTCTGTAACACACTACAATATATTCAAAATGTGATTACATGATCTAATTTTAATTTATTTGTATTCAAGATCAGAACCATAGCTCCACCACCTGTTTCACCACAAGTTAAAGCCCTTTAAATTGGAGAATTGGAGTAAATGACAAATATTCCCTTTTTCGTTACCATTTCAACACACTAACATGCTGCTTTTTACCTATGTTTTGTTTTAAGTTACAGAGCTGCATTTCATATAAGAAAACAAGAAGTGGGCTTTATTGTTTTTAACATTTAGAAGATTATGTCTCTTTCAAAAGACACGGATCACTAACATGAACGTCTTCTATTTCAAAATGTTCACAGGATACTGAAGTGTTTTCAGTTATATAAAGAGTAAAGGGAACTGACAGCTGATATTGGACCACAGGAAATTGATGTTGGTGAGGTAGTAATGGGGGAACAAAGAAATGGCAGAAGAACTTAATGGGTAGTTTGCATCAGTCTTCACTGTGGAAGACACTAGCAATGTACCAGAGGTTTATGAGTGTCAGGAAACATGAGTAAGTGCTATTGTTATTACAAAGGAAGAAGTGCTAGGCAAACTGAAAGGTCCTTAGGTGGATGTCACCTGGACCAGATGGACATCCCAGAGCCCTGAAAGAGGTTGCTGAAGAGATAACAGATGCATTGGTCATGATCTTTCAAGAATCATTTGATTCTGGCATGGTCCTGGAGGACTGGAAGATTGTAAATGTCACTCCACTCTTTAAGAATTGAGGAAGGCAAAAGAGATGAAATCGTAGGCCAGTTAGCCTAACCTCAGTGGTTAGGAAAGAGTTGGGGTCCATTATTAAGGGTGAGGTTTCAGAGTACTTAGAGACTCAAAATCAGCATGGTTTCAATAAAGGGAAATCTTGCCTGACAAATCTGTTAGAATTCTTCAAGGAGTAACAAGCAGGGTGGACAAAGGAGAGGCAGTGGATGTCATATGGCATTTGATAAGGTGCCTCACGTGAGACTGCTTAACAAGAAAAAATTCTATGGCATTATAGGAAATATATTGGCATGGATAAAGGAATAGATGACAGGCAGGAGGCAGTGAGTGGGAATTAAGGGGGCCTTTTCTGGTTGGCTGCCAGTGACTAGTGATGTTCCTCAGGGCTCAATATTGGGACCGCTACTTTTCACATTGTTTGTCAGTGATTTAGATAATGGAATTGATGGCTTTGTGGCAAAGTTCGCAAATAATACAAAGGTAGGTGGGGGGGGTAGGTAGTGCTGAGGAAGTAATGTGACTGCAGCAGGAATTAAACAAATTGGAAGAATGGACAAAAAAGTGGCTGATGGAATAGTGTTGGGAAATGTATGATAATGCATCTTGGTAAAAGGAACAATAGTGCAGTCTATTACCTAAATGGGCAGAAAATTCAAACATCAGAAATGCAAAGAAACTTGGAAAGGTCCTCGTGCAAAACTCCCAAACGGTTAATTCACAGGTTGAGTCTGTGGTAAAGAAGACAAAAGCAATATTGGCATTTATTTGGAAATAATGATGAGCCTTTATGAGACACTAGTCAGGCTGCACTTGGAGTACTGTCAACAGTTTTGGGCCCCTCATCTCAGAAAGGATGTATTTATCATTGGAAAGAATCCAGAGGATGTTTATGAGGATGATTTCAGGAATGGAAGGGCTAACATATGAGGATTGTTTGGCAAGTTTGGAATTTAGAAGGGCGGGAAACATCCTTTCCACATCTATTCAGTCTAGGCCTTTCAACATCTGAAAGGTTTCAATGAGATCCCCCCTTATCCTTCTGAATTCCAGCGAGTACAGACCCAGAGCCATCAACGTTCCTTTACAATAACTCTTTCATTCCTGGAATCATCCTTGTGAACCTCCTCTGGACCTTCTCCAATGCCAGCACATCTTTCCTAAGATGAGGTGCCCAAAACTGTTCACAATACTCAAGGTGAGGCCTCACCAGTGCCTTAAAAAGCCTCAGCAATACATCCCTGCTCTTGTATTCTGGGCCTCTTGAAATGAATGCTAACATGGCATTTGCCTTCCTCACCACTGACTCAACCTGCAAGTTAACCTTCACGGTGTTCTGCACAAGGACTCCCAAGTCCCTCTGCATCTCCGATTTCTGGATTTTCTCCTCGTTTAGAAAACAATCCGCACATTTACTTCTACTACCGAAGTGCATGACCGTGTATTTTCCAACATTGTACTTCTTTTGCCACTTTCTTGCCCATTCTCCTAATCTGTCTAAGTCCTTCTGCATCCTCAACACTACCTGCCCCTCCACCAATCTGCAAATCATCTGCAAACTTGGCAACAAAGCCATCCATTCCATCAGCGAAATCATTTATGTACAGCATAAAATGAAGCGGTCCCAACACTGACCCCTGCGGAACACCACTAGTCACTGGCAGCCAACCAGAAATAGATCCTTTTATTCCCCCCTCGCTACCTCCTACCAATCAGCCAATGCTCTAACCATGTTAGTAACTTCCCTGTAGTACCATGGGCTCTTAACTTGGGAAGCAGCCTCATGTGTGGCACCTTGTCAAAGGCCTCTGAAAGTCCATATACACAACATCCACTGCATCCCCTTCATCTATCCTACTGGTAATCTCCTCAAAGAATTCCAACAGGTTCATCAGGTAGGATTTTCCCAGAAGGAAACCATGCTGACTTTGTACTATCTTGTACTCTATTACCTCATCATTAACAATTGACTCCAATATCTTCCCAACCACTGAGGTCAGGCTAATTGATCTAAAATTTCCTATCTGCTGCCTTCCTCCTTTCTTAAAGAGTGCAGTGGCATCTTCAATTTTCCAATCCTCTGACACCATGCCAGAATCCAATGATTTTTGAGAGAACATTTCTAATGCCACCACAATCTGTAACACTTCCTCTTTCAGAACTCTAGGGTGCAGTTCATCTGGTCCGGGTGACGCATATAGCTTTAGGTCTTTCAGCTTTTCGAGCACCTTCTCTCTGGTAACAGTAACTGACCTACTTCTCTTCTTTCATACACGGCAACATCAGGTATAATGCTAGTGTCTTCCACAGTGAAGACTGACACAAAATACTCATTTAGGTCATCAGCCATCTCCTTTTTCCTGTAAACAACAGGAATTCTGCAGATGCTGGAAATTCAAGCAACACACATAAAAGTTGCTGGTGAACGCAGCAGACCAGCAGCATCTCTAGGAAGAGGTACGGTCGACGTTTCAGGCCGAGACCCTTCGTCAGGACTAACTGAAGGAAGAGTGAGTAAGGGATTTGAAAGTTGGAGGGGGAGATCCAAAATGATAGGAGAAGACAGGAGGGGGAGGGAGGGATGGAGCCAAGAGCTGGACAGGTGATATCACCTGTCTAGCTCTTGGCTTCATCCCTCCCCCTCCTGTCTTCTCCTTTTTCCTGTTATTATTTCTCCTGCTGCCCTATATCCACTCTCATTTCTTTTATTTTTAACATACTTGAAAAAAACTTTCACTATCCACTTTGATATTATTTGCTAGCCTACTTTCATATTTCACCTTTTCTCTTCTGATATTTTTTAGTTGCTCTCTGTAGGTTTTTAAAAACTTCCCAATCCTCTATCTTCCCACTAATTTTTGCTTTGTTATATGCCCTTTCATTTGCTTTTACAATAGCTTTGACTTCCCTTGTCAGCCATGATTGTACTATCTTACCATTTGAGTATTTTTTTCATTTTTGGAATAGATATGTCTTGCACCATCCTCATTTTTCCCAGAAACGCACGCCATTGCTGCTCTGCTGACATCACTGCCAGCAGCTCCTTCCAATTTACTTTGGCCAACTTTGACTATATACCTATAATTTTTGCACTGTACTGTATAGTGGCATTCAATTAAATTTGGAAAAAGGTAACTTTCTGCATTTTGTATGGACAGGTGTAGCACTTAGGCTGGTTGTAGGGACGTGCCTGGAGGGAGACTAGTGGGAATGACAACAATGCAAGGGGATCATGGAGGGAGCGATCCCAGTGGAAAGCACCTCATCTCCATTCAGCCACCTTCTCCCTCACCTCCATTCAGGGACCCAAATGGACCTTCCAGGTGAGGCAACGTTTCACCTGCAACTCTGCTGGGGTCGTTTATTGAATACGGTGCTCCGGATGTGGCCTCCTCTACATTGATAAGACCCATCGTAAATTAGAGGAACCACTTCATGGAGCACCTCTGCACTATCCACCATAAGCAGGATTTCCTGGAGGCCAAACATTTTAATTCCGAATCCCATTCCTATTCTGATGTGTCGATCCATGGCCTCCTCTTGTACCAAGATGAAGCTACTTACAGGGAATAGGAGCAGCAGCACCTTATATTCCATCTGGGTCGCCTCTAACCTAACAGCATGAATATCAATTTCTCCTTCCAGTGAACAAATTGCCCCCACCCCCTCTATTCCCCACTCTGACCTTTCACTTCTTCTCACCTGCCTATTACTTCCCCATGGGTCACCTCCTCTTTCCTTTTCTCCTATAGTCCAATCTCTCCTCCTATCAGATTCTTTCTCCTCCTGCCCTTGACCTGGCTTCACCCATCACCTTCCAGCTAGCCTCTTTCCCCTATCCCCACCTTTTTATTCTGACATCTTCCCCCTTCCTTCTCAGTCCTGAAGAAAGGTCTTGGCCTAAAATGTTGACTGTTTACTCTTTTTGATAGATGATGCCTGACCTACTCAGTTTTTCCAGTGTGTGTTGCTTTGGATTTCCAGCATCTGCAGACATTTTAGTGTTAGTACTTGATTTTCTTAATATCCAGCAGAGTCTTACAATCATAAGACGTAAAGGATGAGCAATTACATTATTAGTTGGAGATCAGAATGGTCGCTGCAACTGGGTGCACTGCCATCTAGATCTTTTATCATCCAAGAGCCCTGAGGTAATGTTGCGACCCCATAAAACTCTGGTAAAACCAGTGCTCAATTCTGGTCATCTTATTATAGTAAGGATACGGAAACTTTAGAGAAGCTTTGCAGAAGAGATTTAGCTGGAGTGGAGAGCATATCCTATGAAGACAGGTGAGCTAGGGCTTTTCTCTTTGGTGTGAAGGAAGAAGCGTAGTAAATTGATAGAGGTGTACAAGATGATAAGAAACATAGACTGAGCGGACAGCAGAGTCTTTTAGGCTAGTGCTAGAGCAGAAATAGCTAATACGAGGGGGCATAATTTTAAGGTGATAGGAGGAAAGCAAGGGAAAAATGTAAGAGGTAAGTTGTTTTTATACAGAGTATGGTAGATGCATGGAACACACCGCCAGGCGTGGTGATAGAGCAGATACATTAGGGACATTGAGGAGCTTCTTAAATAAGCACATGGATGAAAGAAAAATGGAGAGCTATGTGGGAGGAAAGGGTTAGATTGATCTTACAATAGGTTAAAATGATGGCATAACATTGTTGACTGAAAGGCACGTACTGTGAGGTACTGTTCTGTGATTCTAAGGCAGATACATGGTGCTCTGTAGAAGACGTTAAACTTTATTGACCAGTTAAGCAGACTAAAAGAGCTGTATAATTTTACCTGCTCTTATTTATTCAGAACCTGTCAATTAAATTTCTAGGCCCACTGGTCTGGTTGGCATAAATTAAGCCATCAGCAATTGCTTTATAACCAAGAAACAAAATACGTAGGTCTTAACTAGACATGCTGGGAATTTGATTACAGTGATTTAAGGATCAATGAAAAGCCAAAAGTATAGCATCAACTAGGGAGATTCTAGATTACCTGTCAGCACAGGGGGCTCTCAGCTGCACCAAGTAATTAATTCCATTTTATTCTGTTTTGGCTCTTCCATAGAAAAGATTTTCAGAACTTACAACTTAAAAGGCTAAAACAGATTGAGTAGTTGCTGACAGATTTAAACCTTTTTTTTAAAAAAAGTCATTCACTTTTACATAGAGCACCAAGATAGCTATGGAGGAGCGTCCTTACCTCAGGATGGCTGCAGTTTCCAACATTTCTGCCATGAACGTCGAAACACCTTTGAGCTGACTGTCACCAGCACCGACCCGAGCAAGGATGCAGTCAACGATACTTATCTCTGCAGAATCACAGGGTACAAAACAACCAATCTGGGCCATCAGAACTACGACACCAGTTTGCCGGATATATGTTGACTTACCGCCCATATTCGGACCTAAAGGTACAAACAGAAGCAAATCAAAAAAGGTAGTTTACAAATTCGAGATCCCAAAACACTTATAATCGATCAGTTAATACAGGTTTAGGATATCTACAGTGTGTGTTGAAGAACCCTCAGAGTACTTTGTCACTTTTAACTTCTGCCCCAGAGTCCTGGTTCTCTACTGCTATCAGTGCCCTGACAGTAATGATGCTTTAACTCATACGTACAGATGAAAGGTAACAAGCTGAATCACCCACACTTACAGTTAGCTGCTGTCCTATAGTGAAATTGCATTCTGTTTCCTTCATATACAAGAGGGAAGGAAAATGAAACAAAGAGGAAGATCATATGATCAATGGACACATCAGCTGCAAGAGCAAAACACTGCAAGTAACAGAAACCTGAAATAGAAAATGCTGGAAACATTTAACAGCATCAAAACTACTTTTGATGAAATGTCATTAGCCTTTAACATTGACTGCTTCTCTCATCACAGATACCATCTGACCTGTCAGTGTTTCTAGCATTTTCAGTTGCTCTATTTTCTATTTCAGTTTCCAGTATTTGCAGCATTTCCTTTAGTTCCTGCTATAAGAAATTTGCAAGGAGTTAAACATTCCACTTAAGGCAAGGGATCACCTCTGTGTATACAACACTATATTGACTGTTTTCGTACATGGTAATTTAGGTCAGCCAATTCTTCAGATACAATAAACATAGTTTATAAACCATCACTCCTCAATAAAGATCAGAAAGGGCAGTGTCTGTGTAATGAATGCGTTCCGTTTATACGGGTATCCACAAGTTGATTTTGTCCATAAGTTAGTAAGTATACAAAAATCATTTGATATGGTGACCACAGTAATGTAAGAATGGGATCGAGAGCACATAGACTGATAAGAAAGAACAATTACTAAAAGCGAAGAAGAAACTATTTCTGTTTGTAGGAATGAATGCATGTATGGATGTCAAATCTTTGAACTTCATATTATGGAAGCTCATTAGTTTGCAGGGGGTGTCCATGAGTCACACAATAGAACCCAGTAAAAGCCATGTGCAGTGACCAGAGCAGGAATAACGGGAACAATGTTCCAATTATGTTGCCTACAGTTAACTTCATTTCACTCAAGTATTTTATCTAACAAAATCATCAATTACCTGTTATTATATGAAACATCTGTTTATCTTTCTCAAATGTAACATCGTTGGGTATAAAGGCCACATCATCCTGGACCTCAATGCAAGGATGCCTGGAAGCCTTCAGGATGATCCGACCTTGACCCTTTGGAAGGATCACGGGCCGCACATAAGGCACGGGTGCTCCGTTAGCTACATGCGCAAAGCTGACCACAGCATCCAGTTGTGCAATTACATCATTTAGCGTCTGCTGAGGTTCTACATACCCTGGAAAAAAAAATAGGGGTACATTAATCTTTTGATTTATTGTAAAACACATACATGGTTTGCAACGATTTTGGATAACTACTGGACAGATGCAGTGGATATTTGGAATAAAACTAAAAAAAAAATGCAGTAAATATTCCACAGGTCAAATAGTGTATATGCAGAGAAAAATTCAGTTAAGTTTTACGTCAATAAAGTTTCGTTCGTTCTCATGAGATATTATAGACTCAAAACATTGCTTCACTTTCACAGGTGCTACCAGACCAACTATGTATTATCAGCATTTTCTTTTTCCTCAGATTTCCAGTTTTACTGCTTTATCAGGGTATGGAAACATACATCATATGGGGAACTGGAGAAAGATGCAGAACATGTTAAAACTTTGAGAACATGAAAGCCTAGCAACCTCTCCCCGCCCACAGGCAAAGCCAGTGCCTTACCATAATGGGGAGGAGTGCAAAAGAGGCCTGTGTGAGGTATGACAGAGCACCCTGACCCCATAACAAAAATACACTTTGAACCAATTTATGATATACCAATCTGAATTTTTAATTCTATTTCCGTCTCTGAAAATGTTTCCCGACTTACTGATTTTCCCCACGTTTTGTGCCTTTATTTGATACCTAATGACCCATTCTGCTCTATCTGACACTCTGCCACCTAAAACTACCAGCCCTATTATCTGTCTCCAACCAGGTGGGGACTGTTAATACTGAAGTTACCAAGTTTTCTAATAGCATCCAACAGGCAAGTTTACTCGTATTTCAGTAAAGCACAAAGAATTCATTTAGAGTACTTACTACATCCATATGACCTGAGCAAGAACTAGCAGCACAGTTAGAATCTGAATTCTCAATCTTATTACCACTGGAAACACAACTTTGGGATATACTACCAGGATGAGATATTAATGGCTAATCTTGATTACTGTTGAGCAATCATGGAAATGAGCAAAACTGAGGGATTTAGGGATTGCACATTGAAACCTTATGAAATTAATGGACTTGTGTACATTCGCTCCACTCCCATCTCCAACAAAAAAATTCATGAATAGAAAAGTATTGGATAATTAACGTAGACAAAATTATTCCACATATTAGAAGGCTATCATTGTATAAATCCCATAGCTCAAAATAGACAAAGATCTGCGTGTTAGGAAATCCATCGGCTACCATTTTTTCTTTAGAAACTACATCCAGTTTTTAAACAAATGAGGGTCTAACAAACATCTTTTACCCCAATGCAAATTCAATCTAAACTGAAAGCATGAAAGTATACTCCAACAGGTATCAAGACTGTCAGTGAAATTAAACTACAGCAGTCTTAAAGCTGTTATGTTACATTATAACCCTTGACTGGTAATGTTCCATTTAAACACTTGTGACATTTGAAATACCATGAAGCATGCTTGATGAAAGAGGTGCAAGTGTTAAATGGCCAATAGGATGTGCTCTGCCAAAAGCAGACAATGGTATATTACTGGTCCAGAAACTTTGCTCTGGAACTAATCCATATTATATCAGACTTACAAGCACTGTATGGACACACAGTCAAGCAACTGCTCCTGACCGCGTCCCCAGTTCTTTACAAAAAGGGAAACAATTTAACATAGGCCAAGATGAATCATGACCCAAGTTACTCAGCAAGAATTCAGCAGAACATTGTATAGGACAGCACAGGAATAGCTATTTGGCCCATGATGTCTCTGCCAAACAGGATGTCAAAAGAAATTAATCCCATCTGCCTGCACAGGACCCATTTCCCTCCGTTCCTTTCATGTGTCAGTAAATGCCACTATCATGTCTGCTTCTACCATCATCCCTGCCAGTTTATTCCTGACACTGACCATTCTGTGTAACAGAACTTACAAGTACATCTCGCTTAAACATTTCTCTTCACACTTTAAAGACCTGCCCTCCTACATTTCACATTTCTACCACGGGGGAAAAAAGGACTATGTCTACCCCATCTATACTTCAATTTTATAAACTTCACCTCCAGAAAAGAAAACAATTCAAAGCTATACAATCTCTCCTCTGCAAAGCCTCCATATTCTCCCTGCATTGAGGTGTCCAGAATGAACATAATAATTAAATTGTAGTCTAACAAGTTCTATATAGCGGCAATACGACTTCCTTACTCTTAATACTTAAATGCCCCAACCAATTAAGGCAAACATGCCATACTCCTTCTTTACTGCCGTATACACTCACTGCCATTTGCAGGAATCTATGAACTTGGACTCCAAGATCCCTCTGTACATTAGTGTTTTTTGGTGCCCTGCCAGTACACTTGACCTCCCAAATTGCAACACATCACATTTGCCTGGATTAAATGCACCTGCCATTGAAAATTTTGGTAGGATGATTTTTAAACAATTCGTAGATAAGATGACATTTGAACTGTTTACAGAATGGCAATGATCTTATAACAGAAGTTCAATATTTTCTTTTTTTAAAAAAGAGGTTTGAGATTATTGTATGATCAGAATAATTACGGGGTTTAAAGGGGGTGGAGATTAGGAGGAATGATGGCGCCTAACGGCGACTCCTTTACTTGCATCTTCGGAAACAGCTCTACTTCTACCCATAATATCTTTATTTTTTCCTTTCAGGGTTCTTTTGAAGACCCTGACCTGGAGTTACACACAGGCTTCGGTTCTTTGCGGGAATGGGACCTGTTCTCGGGGTTCCACGACTGGCCACTATTCGACAAGCCAAGGGTTTGGCCTGAGAATCTTGATCGTGTTTGGAAACCTAAGATCTCAGGGCTCTGGAGACGGGCGGATCGAGGGTCGATGTCTTTTGCTGTGGGCCCGAAGATCGAGGTCTTCACAATCTTCAGACAGAGCTCGAAAAAAATGACGAAATGGACTTTTAAGATCATAAACCAACGGGATGTTACGTCTCCTGCTCACTGTGAAAATAGAGGACACCTCCCTCTCCCTTGTCAGGAAGAGAGAGAACCTCTGGGTTGTCAAATTTAGATGAAATGTGAAGCTTTTAGGGTAACTGCAAGGTCTGTGTCTTTGCTATCACTTAGCACACGCTTGGGCTCAGTAATTGTGCCTATGCGCATTGAATTTTGCTGGTGGGGGAGGGGGAATCGTTGCTCGCTGCCACTTACGCGCGGAAGGGGAGTACTGGGTGGGACTTTGGGGTTCTCACGTTTAACTGTCGTTCATTCTTTGGGGCACTTCTCTGTTTTCGTGGATGTTTTGCGAAGAAAAAGCATTTCAGGATGTATAATGTATACATTTCTCTGACATTAAACTTGACCTTTGAACGTTTGAATTTGTTTTGCATAAATTTAGAGGGTTCCTGATCCTGAGGGGGACCAATATTCTTGTGGGCAGGTTTGTTAGAACCGCTGGGGAGAGTTTAAACTAAGTTTGGCAGAGGGATGGGAACCAGACTCAAGGGACTCAGGATAGGACAGATGGTAAAAAAACGAAGATAGTATGCAATCAGACTGTCAGGAAAGGCAGGTAGATGATAGGACAAGATTGCAGCCAGCAGGGTGAGTATCAATGCATTAGGGATGCAGAATCAAAAAGGGTAGCGAATGCAGTACTCAAAGTGTTATCTCTCAACGCACAGAGTATAAGAAATAAGGTTGATGATCTTGTTGCACTTTTACAGATTGTCAGGTATGTTGTGGCCATCACTGAATCGTGGCTGAAGAATGGCTGTGGTTGGGAGCTGAATGTCTAAGGTTACATATTGTATCGGAGGGATAGGAAGGTAGGCAGAGGGGGTGGCGTGGCTCTGCTTTTAAAATTGGCATCAAATTAGTAGAAAGATGATACATAGGATTGGAAGATATTGAATCCCTGTGGGTTGAGTTAAGACACTGCAAGGTTAAGAGGACCCTGATGGCAATTATATACAGGCCTCCAAACAGTAGCTGGTACATAGGCTACAGATTACAACAGGAAATAGAAAAGGCATGTCAAAAGGGCAATATTATGATGGACATGGAAAATTTTAACATGGAAGTAGACTGGGAAAATCAGGTTCGTAATAGATCTCAAGGGAATGCTTTTAACTGGAATATACTTTTGTTGAGCACTGTATATAAAAAAAATCACTTTCCAAATCTTCCACTGTTCTTCAACTGTCCCACTACATACCCTGTACTCAATTTAAGCTAGCCAGCTCCTCCCACTTCCTGCTGTGGTCTCCCTTGTTTATGCAGATACACACTGGTTTTAAATCTAGCTACTGCACCCTCCATTTGTAAGGGAAATTCAATTTCCAAGAGGATCCCTAGCTACAAGGTTATTAATTTTACATGTCTCATTTCACGGGACCAGATCTGAGGCAGCATTTTCCCTTGTTGGTTAAACTTTTCACGAAAGGCAGTGTATAACAAACCAATTGGTGGATATCTAAAAAATTATGGCTGCAGAACTAAATGTACAAGATATTTTCTTGATAGATTAATTCTGGCCAAGACAGCTGGAGAAGAGGTTTGTCTTTCAAATTATGAATCACATCACTTATATGCAAGTGAACAGACCTGCTGGCCTTCCATTCAATGCCTTATTTGAAATTTTAAAACATGCAGTAAAATTTCTTCCAAAACATCTTACCTGCAGAGATATTGATGATTTCTTTAACAATTGCATTCTGGGCTTCTTCATACTCTTCTCTACTCTTCAGGTAGTCCTCATTATAAGAGCTCAGCTTACTAGAGAAGGGTTCATAAAACAAGTTTCACAAATTCAGTACTTAAGGGATGAACATTCCTATAATGACTTAAGCAGTACATTTTAAGGACACTGCATCTTTGCACTTGGACGAGCAAAACATGAAAGCAGATGATCCTTTGGAATGATTTGAACATGGGGAAAGAAGGAAGAGACAATAGTGGGAATTGGTTACATCAAACTTAAAGAGAGTTGGTACGTAACTTCAGAAGGAATTGGATAAAAATTCAAATGCACAAACATATGCCCTAGATACTAGTTAGAAGAACACAATCAGAAAACGCTGGAAATATTCTGGTCTGACTGTTGTTTCAGGTCAGTGACTTTTCAAAAGAAAAGTAAATGAACCTCAGTGTTAACTCTGAGACACAAGAGAGACAGCAGATACTGGAATCTGGAACCAAAAAAAAACAACTGAAGGAACTCAGTTGGTCAAACAGCACCTGTCAATGCACAGGGAGACTCGAATCAGATTTTTACTCAATTTAAACACTACTTGCAATATTGTGCTTTTGTCAAACACATTGTCATTTTGATCTTAGACCCTGCATCAGAAATCCTGCTTGAAATTACTTGCTCTTTCCATAACTCATCTTAGTGCTGGGTAATTTGTTTCTCAAAATCTATTACCAAACTAAAACTGTTGTGTAGACCAATGAAGCATTAATAATGAAGAAGCAATACTTGAAGACAGACTCCAATGTTCAGCCCCTTGTACCAGATGTAACAATGGCATCCACAGCAGTTAAGTTGACTGTATCAAGATGGTGTCAGCAACCAACTGCAACATCTTGCAGACAGTACACAAAACTGCTGCTACTTCTCCTTCTTTTAAATATGTCTCTACTACTACTAAACTGCATGCAACAGGAGCCTGTAATTCACATTTTTGTTGTGTGTTTTTGGGCTGATTTTGAGCAATCTGGCACTTTTGCTGTCTCTGGAGAATTCAATGAACTTAAAAATGGAGTGTGTGGCCTAATGGCAGAGCAGGAACCCATGATCAGCTCCATTGCTCCTTGCTGATTAAAGTGCCGAGCAAAATTGAAACTGATGAAGAGTGGAAGGTGAGCAGGCGTTCAGCGCTGCCTGCGTTTGACCAGTATCCCTCTCCCTCTCCCTCTCATTCATTGCTGCCAGAGGAAGGTACAGGAATCTTGGGTCTCAGGCAAGATTTTATCAGTGTGACTTGTGGCTGTAGACTTTTTAAAAGAGAACTCTGTGGTTCATGTTATATGTGTTTCTGGTTATCCTTTTTTTATTGCTACTTTGCGCAATTTGATCGAGGCACTTTGGTGTAGACGGGTCTATGGCCTGCAGCCAACGAATGGCACAGCACTAAACAAAACTGAACATTCCTAGACCATAGGGGACTCAGCAGTTTGATATTTAATATTCTGTGTGTTATTCGTTTGCTTTTTAATGTTTACATGATTCCTTCTTTCTTTTCACGCAGTGGGTTTTAAATGTTTTCTTTGAACGGCATCCATAGTGTTTCTTTGTTTCATGGCTGCCTGCGGGAAAACGAATCTCAGGGCTGTATTCTGTATACATACTGGTACTATATGTACTCGGAATCTTTGAATTAGGATTTTCAACCCATACTATTCGAATAGTACCAATCATTCGTTTTTGGGAAAAAGGAAAATTGTAATAGTACAGGCAGTACGAAAGCTGAAGGGACAATATCAGTGAATTCCATTATGTGCTCGAAAATATAGGTAGAACCTGGACTGAAAGAGGCAGTCGAGGTAGAATGATGAGCAAGGGAATAACTTTAAAAGGAATATTTCATAGACAGAGGAGATAAGGTAAACAAGATTTAATGCGGGTTAAGATATAACTGAAATGATGTGCATGCAAGAAACCAACCAAATGGGCAAATGTCATAATTATGTCTGAGGATCTGGTGGGAGCAACTGGCTCATCTGTGATGTCAGACCTACACGGCAGCATTTGGGTGAACACAAACTGATGAAGCTAGGTGCTATGAAAACACCATGCATAGGCGTCAGAGAAGCAGAGGAATGCAAAGCAGATTCACCCATGCTACGTGCAGACATGGAATGTCAGTACAGCACAGCACACAGACAGATAGAGTTTGGTAGGAAGCAATGGAACCATACTGCCAGATTGGATCAAGGCATAGAAGAAGACAAAGAAATGGAGGGAAATCCATTTTAAATTCACAGCTACATTTCCTTTAAACTAATGAACTCATTCATGCCCCTCTGAAAAGTAATCAGGATGCCATACTGGGTGGCTCGGCCAGCATTCCCCTTAACCCTGCTTTCAAGGTCCACGCTAACCACACTGCCATTAAGCAGAAGCGACAAGATCAAATGCAGTATGCAAGCTGCAATATAACCTAGTTCAGCATGTGCAGCACCAACAAAAGAACAGACCAAAAAAACCTTTCTGGTCTGGACAGCTGAGCTCTTCAACTGAAATCACACACTTCGGTGACTGTAACAATTTATCTTGCTCGGGCAGCTTCATTGTGAACTGAAAAGTTAGTAGTAAAAAGTCCTTGTTTACTCCAGCTATGTTTAATCACAATTCCGGAATGTGTACCCATGTTTTTGAAGCAAGTTCAAATTCTATCCATATAGCTCAACGTCAACTTGCCTACAGTGACAAGCTTGATGCAATATAACTTTCAAAGAAATCAACATTCACAAAGGTTGTTTTGGGAATTCATCCAAATTATCAATGATAAAAGCAAAGGACCAAACAAAATACAACTCTAACCTATTCGTGAACCGGACTCCATTCTTCTGAATATCTATAGTATTAAATTTCTTATTGTTACGAAGGACCTTTTCCTCCTTGCAGGTGACGCGGAAGTAATATCCCAATTGAGCGTTTGACTCCAGTTTCACAGTCTTTCCAGCTTCGAGACCTACATAAAAATTAAGGAGACAATTAAAGAAAACTGTCCCACAGGTATCCAATTACAAAATGTTCATTTTAAAATTAAATTTTCTTCATCACTCGCAACACAGTCTTTCTCAATCTTAAACTGTGGTAAACAAATCTCATTTACTAAATCACATCAATTACAAAGATTGGTGGTTCTGCCAACAGAAAATTCTGGTGTTATTTGCAGTTCAGTTGATCTACTCTCCACAATAGCTTTGTAGGGCAGAAAGAGATAAAGCAGTTGGATTTCAAGTTGCCAGTTATGGGAGGTAAAAAGAAAACAATTGAAATCTCTCCTAGCTTCCACAAAGCACATTATACAAGCTTATTACAAAACTTTTGATAAAGTGTCTTCCAGTGTAGAAAAAAAGTGCAACAGAAAAGATGCAGTGCAAGTTTATTTTAACTCTTCCCACTATAAGATGCACTGTGGAAGAAGTCTGGTTCATTTCTTATCCAGAAGCAGACAAAGAAGGAAGCATGGAAAACCCTTAAAAACTAAATCTCCTCCAGTATCAGTATTGATTAGGTAAACATTATTAAAAGAGCTTTATTTTTAATATATTACTTTCAGAAAGTATTCTACTTCAATAGGATAAGGAATTATTCACCCCTCACATTTCACCAGGGTTCTGAGCCTTTTTCCATAACTTACATGTAAACCCTAGGCAAACTGAGTGGCTTTTTACTGAAACATGTTCTTTCTTGAAAGCCACTTAAATCTGCCTTACTGTGGAGTGAAAGTTCACAGGGTTGGTTTAGGTTAGGGAATCCCATAATTACAAACAGTCGCTCAGTAAAACTACATGGTTTCCTCATTTCATAACATACGCTGCCTTTGTGCAACTGCATTTCTAATGCTAATGCCTATCAGTAACTTTGATCCCTTGAATAAACTTGCTTACAACGTGGAATACACTCAGTAACCACTTCATTAGGTATATCTGTACACCTCCTTGTTAATACAAACATATAAAGAGCGGATCATGTGGCAGCAACTCAATGCATAAAACATACAAATATGGTCAAGAGATTCAGTTGTTGTTCAAACCAAGCATCCGAATGGGAAAGTAATGTGATCCAAGTGACTTTGATTGTGGAATAATTGTTGGTGACAGACAGGGTGGTATGAATAGCTCAGAAACTACTGATTATTTATGATTTTCACACACACCAGTCTCTAGAGTTTACAGAAAATAGTGTGAAAAACAAAAAACATACAGTGTACGGCAGTTCTATAGGCAAAAAATGCTTTGTTAATGAGAGGTCAGAGAAGAATGGCCAGACTGGTTCAAGCTGACAGGATGGCAACAGTAAACTCAAACAACCACACATTACAACAGTGGTGTGCAGAGGAACAGCTCTGAATGCACAACATAATGAACTTTGAAGTGCATGAGCCACAGCAGCAGAAGACTACAATGATACACTTGGTGGTCACTTTATTAGGTACAGTAGAAACCTAACTAAGTGGCTACTGAGTGTATATCATTCTTTGTCATTTGCTTAAGCCACTTTCCACTATATTATGTAATTAATCTCAAAAAAGAGGGATAATTTATATTGTCTACTATAGTGTATTAGAAACAATAAGAGTAATTGCAGCCCATTTTCTCTCCCAATTTTCCACACCAATAAGTAAGTCCCTTGCCAGTTCTCAAATCTCCCCACATGATATTGGGAACAACTAATGTCAGACAAGATCCTAGTTTTCAATATTAACAACCTGCAGATTAAAGCAGTAAAACAGTACCCCCCAACTCCATACCTAATGTTTCACAGTAGTACTGTCACTAAGGAAGGATGTAAGATTACAGGCAGGTGAAGCTAGGTAGGGTAGGTGAGCAGAGTTGGAAGGCTTTAGCATGTGAATGATAGATGAGGCAGACAGAGAGAGAGAAAAAGGGGGGGTGAAAATGGTGAGGGAGGGAAATGTGAAGATGGAAGACAGCTGCTGGACTAAGATGCAAAAATGCAAAAAACACAAAACATTGTCACAGATAGATTCAGATAAGTACAGAAGATGAGAATGGAAATCATTCCATAACCTACCCATAAACCCTAGGCAAACTTTGAGTGGCTTTTCTCTGAAACATGTTTTTTCTTGAGAGCCATTTAAATCTACCTTGCTGTAAAGTGAAGAGAAGGGAGATGTGACAGCTGGAACTAGATGGGGGTGGCGGGGAACCGGTATGTGAAGTGAGTGGATGGAGTCAGCAGGAGGAATGAGGGCAAAAATGGGAGGACCAGAGGATGAGAAAGAGAAGGGGGAGGGGTTGCTGGGAAGGGACCTAAATAATCCTTCTAGACGAGGCAAATCTTTGGTTACATCTCCTCTGGAAAGTGCCAGGGTTAGGGAGATTTGGGCTTGGAGGGATGAGCAGAACTTGGAGTCATGGACTTACCCTGCAGAAGGCAGAAAGGGGTGATTGTGGGATCTTGTTGTAGCTGGTGGAAATGACAACTCATGGTATGTTGGATGCAGAAGCTCATGATCTGAAAAGTAGGAACAATGGGAACTCACTCTGGTCTATCTGGGAGGAGACAGGGTGAGAAGATGAGTATGAGAAACAAGAGTAGGAGTCCACCAACCACAGCAGAAGGAAAGTATGATTGCCAAAAAAAAAAATTTCAGATATCATGTGACACAAAACCTCATCTTGCGAGCAGATGTGGCAAACAGAGAAAATAGGAGAAAGGAATGGCATCCTTCCAGGAGACAGAATGGGAGAAAGTGCCATCCTGTGGGGAGTCAGTGAGTTTATAACAAGTACTGTACTCGTGGATATTTTGTCTCCTGAGTTGGAGCCAGTGAGATTTACAAAATGGAGAGAATTGTCAGAAATGGTCCATAAGAATTTGAGAGCAGGCTGGAAGTTGATGGCAAAGGTGATGTGCTCCTGGGAATGTTCCCCTTCCCACCCTCCAGATTCTGGCATCTGTGGTCTATTTTATCTTACTATTGATAAACACCTTAGGAACCTTTATTAAAGCTACAAAAGAAAAATTGCCATTGGTGTTGTTGTATGAACAAAAATAATCTATTTTGTACCTAACTCTCTGGCTGCTTGGTTGAGAGCTGACTGCATACTTTTCTCCAGGTCATCCATCTTCTCCCTCAGTTCAGTTAGATTTGGATCAAAAGATGGCTTAACCAGAAACTCATGATTTTCCACCTGTTAAAATCAAGTGATTATGTTCAATGTTGAGATAACTATCACAAAGTTATCTAATTGATTTATCATCACAAAGGACATTTAGCACACAGAAGCTCTTGCACTATTTCTGAGGTTGGGAAGGGAGAAAGGGGGAGAAAAAATATATTGGAATTACAGATTAAGCAGCTTCTCTGAAGATAAAGTTGGTGATCTTTCTGATGAAAAGGAAATTGATCATATTAACTTTGTTTCTCTCTCTACAGATGCCTGATCTGCTAAGCATTTACAGTATTTTCTGTTTCTTGAAAAAGCTCTTGACATGGATTACGAGGCAGAAGTAGAAACATGGAAAACCTGCAGCACAATACAGGCCCCTTGGCCCACAAAGCTATGCCGAATATGTCCTCATCTTAGAACTACCTGGCTTACCCATAGCCCTCTATTTTTCTAAGCTCCTAAAAGCAAGAACAAATCTCTCTGTATCTTAAATGGAATGATTAATATTTCAGATGTTTGTCATTATACACTAGAACAGTAACCCATCACAATTCTTTCTTTCAATTAGAGGAGTAAGATTTGAGAGCAGATTTTCACATTTTCAGGAAAGATATTGAAGATGAAAGGACTCCAGAACCACAAATAACTCAATAACTAAGAAAATCAAACAAATTAACAGAATCAAAACTCAATAACCTCAAGATAATAAAAAAACAGAACTGGACTCTAATACAGACAATAAAATTGGAGACACAAGTAAATGCAGATGCTATAATCTGGAGCAAAAAAGAACTGCTGGAAGAGCTAAGCAGACCAGGCAGCAGACATAAAGGGAAATGCAGAGTCAACTTTTCATGTCGAGTTACATCATCTGAACTGAAAGATGAAGTGGAGGCACAGTAGTTATATTCAATGAAGGGAAGAGGTGGAGGAAGAGTAGGCAGGCATTAAATCTGGGGAGGAAATAAATGGAACGGAAGGATAGAAATAACCACAAGGCTGGGAGGATTTAGGTGAAAGTAACAAAGCTGTAGAAAAAGGAGTATGATGGAACTAAATAAGGGAGGAGGAGTGGGCAGATGAAAATGGGTGGGTGGGGGTGGAGGGGGCACAGTGGAAGCAGTGTGTAGCAGAAGGGCAGATGGTGTAGGCAGAGGTACCATTGCACAGCTGGGAGAGGTGTTTTTGGATGATGAATGAAAATAAAAGGCTCTTTTCAGACAGAAGGAAAAAAACAATGGCAACATTCAGGGAATTATTCCAGTGTTCTTTCCTACAAACATGAAAAAGAAAAGCAAATGCAGTTTACTGGGAACACCAATAATGAAGCATATGCTCACCTCTTGCACATTATTGTGCAATGTCCTATCACAGACTAATGAAGGCCATTTCCCTTCATCCTACAGCACCTCTGCAAATGGGAATTGGGTTCACTGAACCATGATACAATAAAAAAAAGGCAACAATAATGCACCGCCTACACAACAGGTTCAAGCAAGCACTCTCCAGGCAGACTTCTATCCCCAAGTCCAATCAACAGCACCTTAGGGAAAACAAAACACTCAGAAGCTGGCACAGTCTCATTAAGATAAAACCAGCTCCAAGACAGATATTAGCAGTGCAGTTAAAGCAACTTCTGATCATCACAGGCATTTCCATGAATTGCATGCAATATGGATTTGACTGCACACCCAAAGCACTATTTTGATGTTTATATTAGAGCTTTGCCCTCAAACCATGATACAACTTTACAATATAATGAGAGGAATTTAATTAGCCTTGCCAAACTTCATTTAGACATTTGAGAAATAAATTAATTTACTCACTTTAAAGGCTATTAGAGAATTATTTCCTTCTTTTTACTCTCCACAATGGCTGGATTAATTATTTACACTCATTGAAAGACACTGCATAATTAGCAAATCTAATTTTATTGAATACACAGAGACTCTTAGAACGCTACTAGAATGCCACAAGAGGTGCAAGTATGATCTCTGGAAAGCCATCTCTCAGGTGAAGTGGAGATTCCGGACTAGACTGGGATCAATGAGGGATGCTCAGCAGCTGTGGCTCAACCTCCTATAAAGCTAAACCTTGCAACATAGTGGACAGCAGAGCTTCGCTTCCAGGTGAGCTCAGAGCCTTCTATGCTTGCTTTTTGATCACCAGAAAAGGGTGGAACCATCGCTCACTGATCCTTTGGTCTGCCAATGATCCTTTGGTCTCAGTATCTGAAGATGATGCGCCTTCAAGAGAGTGAATCCAAGGAAAGCATCCGGTCTGGACAGAGTACCTGGCCGAGTACTGAGGACTTGTGCCAACCAACTGGCTGGTGTATTCAAAATACATCTTCAAGCTCTCGCTCCGGCAGTATGTGTTATCCACCTGCTTCAAGCAGTCTTCAATCATACTGGTGCCCAAGAGTGTGGTAACCTGTAAAAACGACTATCACCCAGTAGCACTTACATCCACAGTGATGAAGTGTTTTGAGGGGCTGGTTTTGATGCATATCAGCTCCTGTCTGAGTGGCGACTTGGATCTGCTCCAATTCATCTAACGAAACATCTGCTGTAGACCTGTTGCTATCTCATTGGCTCTTCACACAACCCTGAAACATCTGGGCAGTAAAGATACATACAACAGGATGCTCTTTATCGATTACCACTCAGCATTTAACACCATCATCCACTCTAAACTAATCAGTAAACCCCAAGACCTGGCCTGAATACCCCTTTGTACAATAAGATCCTGGATTTCCTCACCCCAGTCAGTTTGGATTGGCAAAAACATCTCCTCCACAATCTCCAACAGCACAGGAGCACCACAGGGATGTGTTCTTAGCCCCTGCTCTACTTGCTTTACACCTATGACTGTGTGGCTAAGTACAGCTCTAACACCATACACAAGAATACTGATGACAGCACTGTTGTGGGCTGTATCAGCAACCAGGAGGGAGATTGAAAATTTGGCTGACTGGAGTAATAGCAACACACTCTCACTCAATATCATTAAGACCATGGAACTAATAGTACACTTCAAGAGAGAAAAACCAGAGGTCCATGAGCCTGTAATCATTGGAGGATCAGAGGTGGAGAGAGTCAGTAACTTTAAATTCCTGGGTGGCACTATCTCAGAGGACCTGTCCTGGACCCATCATATTCATATAATTGCAAAGAACGAACAACAGCACCTCTACTTCCTCAGGAGTCTTCAGAGATTCAGCATGTCTTCAAAAACCTTGCCAAACTTCTATAGATGTGTGGTTGAAAGTGTGCTGACTGGATGCATTACAGCCTAGTATGGGAACATCAATGCCTTTGAGCGGAAAATCCTACAAAAGGTAGTGGATTCAGCCCAGTATTTCACGGGTAAAACCCTCCCAACCATTGAGCACATCTACATGAAACGTTGCTGTAGAAAAGCAGCATCCAAAGATCCTCATCACCCACTGATTTCTTGCTGCTGTCATCAGATAGAAGGCATAAGAGCCTGAGGACTCACACCACCATGTTCAAGGACAGTTACTATCCCTCAAGCATCAGGCTTTTGACAAAAGGGAATAACTATATTTATTTAAAGAGTCTTTTATCTTTGTATTTCATGCTCGTTTATTGCTATTTATTTAATATCTGCATTTGCAGGTTTTTTTTTTGCAGTTACTGTTTTAAAAATTTGCTAGGTATGCCTGCAGAAAAAGAATCTCAGGGTTGTGTGTGGTGACATGTAGGTACCCTGATAATAAAATTTACTTTGAACTTTAAACTCTTACTTCCACTTTCCAGAGTTTGATTACATCTGTAAGATTTTTATATATCAGCTGCCTCAGCTATGTCACATACCTGATTTAGATCCAATGTGGTCTCAATTAACTCCTGAAACTTGGCAAAATCAGAGATAAGGTCAGTCAACGGGGAGATAAATACAGCTTTCAGTAACATTTGGTGTGCTCCTGTGGAAACAATTAGCAGGAATTACGTTAGATAAACTAAGGCAGTAACATAGAGAAGAAAGATCTATTTTAATTAACAATACATTAATGAAAATTCTAATAGTTAAGTTCAGCATTTCACTGAATGACATTATGGACTATTCATTGTACAATTAACAACTGTTATCTGTATTACAAAGTTCAAAGTAAAAGCTATTATCAGAGTACATACATGTTACCACATACAACCCTGAGATTCTTTCTGTGGTAACTTGTACAGTATGTATTCTTAACAGTTAACACAGTTATCTAGGTCTTGTTCCTACAGCAAAAACAGGTGAAGGCAAATGTGAAACTAAATGCAGAAATCTATATTTCCTCCACAATTTCAGAAGAGGGAAACCAGAGGTCCATGAGCCAGTCCTCATCAGAGGATCAGAGGTGAAGAGGATTAGCAACTTTAAATTCCTGGGTGTTACTATTTCAGAGGATGTGTCCTGGACCCCGCAAGCAAGTGCAATTGCAAAGAAAGCATGACAGCACCTCTACTTCCTTAGGAGTCTGCGACATTCAGCATGACATCTAAAACTTTGACAAACTTCTATAGATGTCTAGTGGAGAGTGTATTGACTGGCTGCATCACAGCTTGGTATGGAAGCGCCAATGCCTTTGAATGGGAAAAAGGTAGTGGATTCGGCCCAGTACATCACGGGTGAAGCCCTCTCAACCGCTGAGCACATCTACATGAAATGCTGTCATAGGAGCAGCATCCATCATTAGAGACCCTCACCAACCAGGCCATGTTCCTTTCTTATTGCTTCCATCATGTAGAAGGTGCAAGAGCCTCAAAACCTGCACCACCAGGTTCAAGAACAGTTAGTACCCCTCAACCATCAGATTCTTGAATAAAAGGAGATAATTACACTCATTTGCCCCATCACTGAGATCTGTTGTGACCCAGTACACAAGTGCAATTATGAAGAAAGCACAGCAGCTCCCCTACATCCTTGGGAGTTTGTGACGATTCAGCACAACATACAACATTTTGACAAACTTTCTATAGGTGTGTGGTGGAGAGTATATTGGCTGGCTGTAGCACAGCCTGGTATGGAAACACCAATGCCCTTGAACAGAAAAATCTACAAGAAGCAGTGGACACAGCCTAGTCCATTAAAGGTAAAGCCTTCTCCATCATCAAGCACATCTACACAGAGTGTCACAAGAAAGTAGCATCCATCAACAGGGAGTCCACCACCCAGGTCATGCTCTCTTCTCGTCGCTGCCATCAGGAAGAAAGTACAAGAGCATCAGGACTCACACCACCAGGTTCAGGAAATATCAGGCTCTTGAACCATAGGGAATAACTTCACTCAACTTCATTTGCCCCATCATTCCCAGAACCAATGGACTCACTTTCAAGGACTCATCTCATCTTTTCGTTACTTATTTATTATTATTATTATTTTTTTGTACTTGCAGTTTGGTGTCTTTTGCACACTGGGTGAACACCCACGCTGGTGTGGTCTTTCATTGATTCTATTATGATTATGTAACGTTCCGTTATATTGGCTCGTGTATGTCTAGGGGAAATCCCGCCCAGCACCTGCTTCAACACTCCCCTCAGGGTCAGTCGCCGCCCGAATCAATCACAAACATCAATCATCAGCCAGCGGGGGCGTCACGTGATGACGTGGGATTGAGACGTGTGAATCCAGCTGTCCCGCAACAAATCAGTAAAGTACCGTTTAAACAAAACAAAGTTAATAAATATTTTCTGAAAACTATTTATAAACTTTGTAAGACTACTTTACGATATGCCTCCTAAACCGCAACAAAAGAAGTCTGCTGTTGCGAAGCAGCCGTGAGACGGGAAGAAAAAAGGGCCTACTGCAACGATGGAGCCTCGGACTCAGGTTGGATCTCCTTCGGTAGAACAGGGAGCAATGGCGGTGGTAACGGCTTCTTCGAAGGCGGCACCGGAAATGCGCATGCGCAAATCGACACAACGCAAACTACAAGAACCGACAGCCACTGCAATTGAAAATGACTCAGAGTCAGAATTGGATTCTGCAGAGAACACAGATGAAGAAGAGGAGGAAGAATTGGAAGCGATTGGAAGTAAAGGAGATGATAGAGACATAAGAGAGGCTATATTGCAATTAACGGCTGAACTAAGAAAAGTAAGAGAAGAGCTTAGAGATACGAAGATGTGCTATAATAAAGTTATGGAAAGACAAGACAAAATGGATAAGAAGCTTCAAAAGATGGAAAGAGCAATGGGGCATATGAATGATAGAGCGGAAAAAACAGGAAATGATTTGCTTGTCTGGAATTCGGAAAGAAATCGACTCTTGGAGAAAGTGGACATGTTGGAAAGTTTCAGTAGACGTAATAATATTAAAATTGTTGGTCTTAAAGAAGGTACGGAGGGAGAAAAACCAATAGAATTTTTTCAAAACTGGATCCCGGATGTTTTGCAAATGGAAGAGGAGGTTCGACCAATTGAAATTGAGCGGGCACATAGAGCTCTAAGACCAAAACCAAAAGATGACCAATATCCACGATCGATTTTAATAAAATTCTTAAGATTTCAAGACAAGGCAAGGATTCTACAGGCAGCTGCTCAAGCTGCCAAGGATAGAAAAGGGCCATTGATAATTAAAGGGAACAAAGTTTTTTTCTACCCTGATATAAGTTATGAACTTTTGAAGAGAAGGAAGAAATTTAATCCAGTGAGAAAAACCCTATGGGATCATGGTTATCAAATTATACTGCGTTATCCTGCAACCTTGAAGATTTTTTTGCCTGGTGGAGAAAAAAGATTTTTTGATGACTACCAGAAAGCAGAGCAGTTTGTGCGAGATTCTCTGAATATTCACCAGATACAAGAACAAATCCAGGGGAGCGAGATAGATTGAAGATGAAGATTGGGTTAAAGAATGGACTTGTTGGATTTTTGAAGCTGGATGAATGTATAAATATATCATTAATTATACGAGGGGGGTAAGAAAGGTTAAAACTGGAGGAATATTAGTTGGGAATAGTAACATTAATTTTGCCTATATATAATTTTTTTTTGTTGCGGGGGAGCTGGAAGAAGCACTGATCGATTGCTACGCTAATCATGTGTGCAAGCGTGGCTTTTGCCACGACCCGTAAAATGGAGGGGCTAGTGTTGTGTATCTTTTCATTCACAACATTAGTGGGGGGGTATTTTGTTTTTTCTTTTTTTGTATTCTTTCTATCTTTTCTTTTCTTTTCTTTTTGCCTGGAAGGTTGGGAGAGAAACACATAGCAACATGGTGAAGTTTAAAGAGATTCCCCAAGGAACTATGAGAGTTGAGAAGATAAGTAATGTTTTAGATTGGAGTAACTTTGTTAAGAATAATGACTAATTTATTGAATTTTTTTGAGTTTTAATGTTAATGGGCTTAATGGACCAGTGAAAAGAAAAAGAATCTTAACACATATTAAAAAAATGAAGATAGATTTAGTTTTTTTACAGGAAACGCACCTAACAGAAACAGAACATCAGAAACTAAAGAGAGATTGGGTGGGAAGTGTTGTTGCGGCTTCATTTAATTCAAAAGCGAGGGGAGTAGCAATTTTGATCAATAAAACGTTACCAATTAGAATACAAAATGTAATAACTGATTCTGCGGGGAGCTATGTGATTATACATTATCAACTTTTTTCTGAATTATGGACTTTTATGAATATTTATGCACCAAACGAAAATGATGCAAAATTCATACAAGAAGCTTTTCTGAATTTGGCGGATGCACATGAAAAAATATTAATTGGAGGAGACTTTAATTTTTGCTTAGACCCAGTCTTAGATAGATCAACTAAGGCTGTTATAAAATCGAAGGTAGTAAATTTAACTTTATCATTGATGAAGGATTTAAATTTGATTGATATATGGAGAAGAATCAATCCTAAAGAAAGAGACTATTCGTTCTACTCCCATAGACATAAAACTTACTCAAGGATAGATTTGTTTCTATTATTAATGCATATTCAACACAGAGTGCAAAATATGGAATATAAAGCAAGAATATTATCAGATCATTCCCCTTTATTAATGACAATAATAATGGCTGATAAGGAAGAAGTGGCTTATAGATGGAGATTTAATTCAACATTATTAAAACGTCAAGATTTCTGTGATTTTATGAAAAAGCAGATTCAATTTTTTTTGGATACAAATTTTCATTCAGTGGATGGTAAATTTATATTATGGGATGCGATGAAAGCATATCTTAGGGGCCAGATAATAAGTTATACGTCTAAAATTAAGAAAGAATATATGGCAGAACTAGATCAATAGGAAAAAGAGATTACAAAAATAGAAAAAGAATCTCAAAGATATATGTCAGAAGAAAAACGAAGACAACTTGTTAATAAGAAGTTACAATATAATACGCTTCAGACATATAGAACGGAAAAAGCAATTATAAGAACTAAACAAAGGTATTATGAGTTAGGTGAGAGAGCACATAAAATTCTTGCCTGGCAGTTGAAAACAGAACAAGCTTCCAAAACAATAAATGCAATTAGAACAAGGGCAAATAAAGTATCTTATAAACCTCTTGAAATAAATGAAACTTTTAAAAATTTCTATTCTGAATTATATCAATCAGAAACCCAAAATGATGTTAATGAGATAGAAAGGTTTTTATCACAAATTTCTCTTCCAAAATTGAATTTGCAAGAACAGAAGGGATTAGATATGCCTTTTACATTAAAAGAAGTTGAAGAAGCTTTAGGATCACTCCAAAGTAATAAATCTCCAGAAGATGGTTTTTCACCTGAATTTTATAAAAAATTTAAAGATTTATTATTTCCTCTTTTTATGGAACTAATACGTCAAGCAGAAAAAATACATAAACTTCCAGAACCTTTTTCAACAGCGATTGTAATAGTATTGCCAAAAAAAGACAGAGACCCTATGAAACCAACATCATACAGGCCTACTTCTTTATTGAATACGGATTATAAAATAATAGCAAAAATTTTATCAAATAGATTATCTAAATATTTACCAAAATTAATACATATGGATCAAACAGGATTTATTAAAAATAGACAATTGGCAGATAATGTAACCCGGCTACTGAGTATAATTCATTTGGCACAAAAAAGGGATGAGTGTAGTAGTAGCTTTGGATGCAGAAAAAGCATTTGATAGATTAGAATGGGATTTTTTATTTAAAGTATTAGAAAAATATGGGTTAGGAACATCTTTTATAAATTGGATTAAAATTTTAAATTCTAACCCTAAAGCTAAAGTAGTGACAAATTCTCAAATTTCAACACCATTCCAGTTAAAAAGGTCAACTAGACAAGGTTGTCCATTATCACCTGCTTTATTTGTACTGGCGATAGAGCCATTAGCAGAACTAATCAGAATTGATCCAGATATTATGGGTTTTAGAGTTAATCAGGAGGAATATAAAATTAATCTTTTTGCCGATGATGTTTTGATCTATTTAACAAACCCACAACATTCGTTACATAAACTATCTTCTAGATTGGATGAATATGGGAAGGTAACAGGTTACAAAATAAATTGGGATAAAAGTGAAATTTTACCTCTTACTAAAGGAGACTATAGTCAATGTCGATTAGTAACCCAATTTAGATGGCTGGTAAATGGTATAAAGTATTTAGGTATAAGACTTGATAATGATGTAAAGAATTTATATAAATTTAATTATTTACCACTGTTGAAAAAAAATTCAAGAAGATTTTGACAGATGGATGATACTACCAATAACATTAGTAGGTAGAGTCAATGTTGTAAAAATGAATATATTTCCTAGATTACAGTATTTGTTTCAAACATTACCAATACAATTGCCACAGAAATTTTTTCAAGAGTTAAATAAATGTGTGAGAAAATTTCTTTGGAAAGATAAAATGTCAAGAATACCATTGGAAAAATTGACATGTAAATTTAGGTTAGGAGGGTTACAACTTCCAAACTTTAAAAACTATTATAAAGCAAATCAACTTAGATTTATTGCATCTTTCTTCGATGATCAAAAACCAGCATGGATTAAAATAGAACTAGATAAGATAGGAGAAAATAGACCTGAAGATTTTATATATAAATGGGAATCTAAATGGATATGGGAAAAGAAAGAATCTCCTATATTAACACACTTGATTGATCTATGGAATAAGATAAATGTTGATAAGGAAACACAGAAATCTCTATTAGCAAGGAGACCTTTGTTTCAAAACAGACTTATTCCTTTTACAATGGACAATCAACTTTTATATAATTGGTACCAAAAAGGGATTAAATTTATAGGAGATTGTTTTGAACAAGGTATATTGATGTCATTTGAACAATTAAAGGATAAATATAAAATATCTAATAATACTTTCTTTTGTTACTTTCAATTAAGGGCTTACTTAAAAGGTAAACTGGGTCAAACAATGTTTTTGCCAAAACCTAATGAAATTGAAATTTTAATTCAAAAAGGGAAAATTTAAAAATTTATTTCTTGTATGTATAATTTGATTCAAGAACAGACAATTAAACAAGGAACCCATAAGTCAAAGCAAAAATGGGAAACAGATTTGAATATTAATATTGATGAAACAAATTGGGCAAGACTCTGTCTTGACAGTATGACAAATACAAATGTTCGACAGATTAGTACAATATAATTTTTTACACCAATTATATATTACACCACAAAAAATAAATAGATTAAATTCAAATCTATCTGATAAATGCTTTCGGTGTAATCAAGAAATTGGTACTTTTTTACATTCTACTTGGTCTTGTTTTAAAATTCAACCCTTTTGGATAAATTTAAGAGTCTTATTGGAACAAATTACTGGAACTCAACTTCCACATAACCCTGTATTATTTCTATTAGGTGATATTGAAGGGATAAAACCGAAACTTAAATTGAATAAATATCAGAAAGAATTTATAAAAATTGCATTGGCAGTAGCTAAGAAGACTATAGCAGTTACTTGGAAATCTGATTCGTATTTAAGTATGGATCATTGGAATAATGAAATGGCTAGTTCTATTCCACTCAAAACAATTACTTATAATTTAAGAGAGAAATATGTAACATTTTTGAATATTTGGCGCCCTTATTTACAAAAGATAGGATGGCATATTTAAGTGCTCCGATAAAGACCTTGGTCCCTTGAGGAAAGTAACGAATAACTACACCAAATTTATTTTGAATCCCATGGAGCATGTGGAAACTTTCCAATACCCAGGCGGTTCTTTTCTTTTTTCTCTCTTTTTAGGTAGGACTATATATATATGGGGGGGGGGAAGAGGGTAGATTTTATCTTTTCATGTATTCTTTTTGAAAACTCAATAAAAATTATATTAAAAAAAATCATCAGCCAGCATACCCAGTAAATTTTAACAAATACACTTTATAGATATTACTAATTCTATGACATTAATATGCATTTGATACAGAGAGGAAAGTAATGGAAAAAAAAGGCGCCAACACTTATCAAAGTCCAAGTTCTTCGCGCGCTACCGTTGGAGCTCAATTCGACGTCAGACGACCACCCGAATTCCGTCGACTCATGGCTCGGGACCACCCTGAGTGATCGACCGGAGCCTCTCCACACGTCCGCGTTCCTCCTCGTCTCTCCTCCGACTCCCCGCCAAAACTCAGTCCACAGTCAAATCATACAGCATGGCATCCGAAAACAAAACGATACATAACCACCCATTGGCTAATAGAACCTTGTTATCTCATTTTAAAGTAAAACAAACTGTTAGCGCAAACTCTCTGCAGCGTTAAAACACAACAAAGCCGCATTCCCCAGATTAACACAACAAAATCACCATTTTAAATGTAACAAAAGAAAGACCCCGTACAATTATTATTCTATTACAGATTTATTGAATATGCCCACAAGAAAATTAATCCCAGGGTTGTGTATTTCCCCAAGACATTTTGCACAATACTGTACATAATTACATGTACTTCGATGAAGATCATTAAAGTTGGTAAAAAGCAGCCTCATAACTGGCAGAGCTGAGAGAGTTCAGAAAGGCAGAGTGCCATACTGGGTTTGCAGCAAATGATGAGTCAACCCACACGAGAATTAATCTGCCAGATGTCATCCTTACTATTCGGTTGCAGATACTCATTTTCTTTATAGTATTGGCAGGGGAAAGTACGGATTGCAATGCAAACTCCCAACTTTACCATGGACTGCCTTCATTATGTTGTTGCTACCACCATCATGCTGAATGGAACAGACATAGAACAGATTTGGATGCTCTAAAATGGGCATCAGTATAAAGGTACAACAGAATGGAGCCTTGGAGCTAAAGCACATCATATTACTATCAAGCCAGAGGAGAAAGACTCAATGGTTCAATGAAGAGTGCAGGAGAACTTTGAAAACAGTGGCCAAGCGTACCTAAAAGCAAGCTGTCAACCTGACAATGCTGCAACCAGTACACATGTACTGAACAGCAAAAACAGCATGCAACAGACAGGACCATGTAATCCCATAACAAATGGATGAGATCGAAGTTCTGTAGTTATTATTGTATGCAATTTGTTGAAGGATATTTAATGAGGAGCCTCCATGGATATTTCCAGCTTCAGCAATGGATCAGGTCAGTAAATGCCAATTACAAAAACTACAAAAATACATAAAGCACTCCAACTGTTCACCATGCTCCAGAACTCCGTAATCATTAGAATCAATTATGCCAGCCTTAGTACATTAATGCAGGAGTTCCCTGAGGCAATCCCTGAACTCACACAGCTTCAGCTGCTTCAGTAATGTCTTATCTTCAACAATAAGGTTAGAAATGAAAATGTTTGCTGATGTTGGCATAGTGTTCAACTTTCGTTTCAACTCTGTATAGATAGGCACCGAATGAGAACTGGTAACATTCATGTCACTATTTCCAACAAAGAATCTAATCACCTATTCTTGAAATTTAATGTCATTACTACCACTTAGACCTAATCATAAACTTCCTGGGGATCATGCTTGACCAGAAACTTAATGGACCAAAGAAATACCGTGACTTCTTTATTATGTATTTGTCATTTGTAAGTGCAAGCATCGTTGTTATGGTCAGCATTTACGGCTCATCCCCAATTGTACTTGAGAACATGCTCTTTTGAGCTGCTGTAGTTCACCTGGTGGAAATACTCTAAAACACTGTAAGACAAAAGGCTCTAGAGGTAATGCGCACTTCATTTGCACTTCTTTCAATCCAGTGTACTGCATTCTGTGGACACAACATTGTTTCGTCTGCACTGGGTAACTGCTTTGCGGAGCACTGCTGTCAGTCTGCAAGGATGTCTCTAAGCTTCTTCTTGCCTGTCAGTTTAAAATCTCTGTTCCACTCTGATCTGTCCGTCTGAAGTCTCCTAAACTGTTAAAGCTCAGCCCAATGTTGCCACTATCTTTATCTAAATGGAACAAGTGACTTGGAATAAAAATGGATACTCAACTGGATCACCTTCACTCACTATCAAATTCTATAACTTCCAGTTTGCATCAGAACTGGTTAGTTCTGCTTTAAGTTATCCATTGAACAGAATTTACTCAGTTTTCCTCTCTATTAGCATGGGCTAACCTACTGAACATTTCTTAGTTCTACACTTTGCAGCTTTTACCTTTGTCTGTCTGTCTGTGTTCTCCCTTTCACTAACTGCCCTTGTTTTGTATTTCTTTGCTCACATCCTTTTTCCTAACTGTTCTCCAACAGGTGACATCATCTAAAGTGCATTCCCGCCAGTGTCACACTATCAGAATTATTCCATAGGTCTTGTATCTCCCCTACCTTCACTGCAACTTAAAACTAATTTTTTTCTTTCCCAGATCTGACAAATGATCTTTGACCTGAAACAGTAACTCAAAGATTCTCTTTTCATAGATACTGTTATGCTTCTCTAAGATTTGAAGATTTACAGCATCTGCAAATTTTTTTTTAATGTTCTATGCAGAATATCATTTTCTTTATGTTGACCATACAAGTACTGTATGTGTTACTTCTTACCTTGATATCTTTCCAACACCTGCACCATATTTGGGAGATGATTGACAGCCTGGTAAATACGATAGCAATCCTGTAGTACCGCTGCCTGACGCTGAAACTTCTTCGCCAAGCGATTGAGGTCAGGAAAACGCCGAAGAAGATCCTCTTGTAAATTCTGTCGAAGCTCTGTATCTTCCACAAAAGCCTCCACCAGGTTAAGCCTTGTCAAAGCAAATGATAGGAAATCATTAGGTATTTGTCCCAATGGATCAGTCTGAATTATTCAAAGTTAATTTCAAATCAGAAACCCACAGAGGGGACAATACAAAATGAAAATACCCTTTTCATCCTCATCATGCAATGCGACACATGGAAGAACTACTGCCCAGCTCAAGATAGTGTCCATTTTTCCAATTTGATCTGCATCTTCATGCAAAAATAGCAAATCCTGGAAAACAGGTCTGACCCAGGTGGGATTTGGAAAGATTTGAAACTCTTGACACATCACCCTTACTATATCAAATTCAGTAGGTACCTGAGAGCTCATAGGTTGCACATCATCTCTGCTTACAGCTTTCATTCCTGGCCAAGAAAGAATGAAAGGTGGATGAAGGACAAAATTAATGGAGACTTAAAATGAACAAATGCCTCATCCCTCAACCTGAAGATGGTCAATTTAAATAAAAAGGCACCACTTTCATTCTGAATTTCTGTTCACAAACTAGGATATTTTTCCAACCTCCGGACGAAGTAGGTGCAAACAATGCTCTCAACTTTTAAATGTGGTCATTATTAGACTGCAAAAGTTAACTTTGTACGTAAGATACAATTAACCTCAGCAATATATCCTATTAATGTCAAGTTTCTTCACGTCCAGATTACAGATAAAACAAGAAACCAGGACGGATAAACTCTTCTCAGGCTTCCAGCCAGGTACAGCTATCAATTATAACCAATGTTTCAATGACAAACTCTGCCAGCTTCTCCAGGGATGATGCCTGGGCATGTCTAGTCTGGTGGTATTTACACCCTTGTGGTCCGTCCCTCTTGATTGGATGAGGACTAACCAATCAGGTTTCTACTCTCTCACCTTGTGTACAATCGAATTCCAGTGAGACCTTTGTCTTTTAAAAAATGCTTTCCCTCTCATTTTACTTCAGTGGCTTCCTTTACCAGGTGACCCCAAAAGCCATTAGCGCGGCACAGTAGTTTCGTGCTGAAGTCAATCCTGTGGCCATTGTGAATGTAAGGTTCTGCTATCACCGATTTTGCCAGGTAACTCAATGGATACACCTTCCTGTGCTGCTTGATGTGGGTTTCCACCATGTGTCCTGCCTGGAAACACCAGCCATTCTGAGCCCCAGTTCATTTGTGACACGCATGAACTGGGGCTTGAGCTTCCTTACGGGTTTTTGGATGGTATTAATCCAACCTTTCTTCAGAATCCTGGCAATCTTTCTAGAAACTGTGGAAACAGGCGGTAGCAACAGCCTCCTCCTCGTTGTTAGGTTTCCTGGTTTTTCTGTCAGCCCTTTCAAGGGCCTGATCGATTTCTTTCACCTTGTAGCCATTCTGTAGGAATGCTGTGCATAATCGTCTTATTTTCTTGAGGAGACTCTCTGGATCCAAAATAGATTTCACACAGTTAATCAAACAGAGAGAACTGCTCTACGTTGGGATTGAAATAAAACTGGAGGAAAAGAATTTTAACAAAGACAAAGGTCTCGCTCTAAATAAGAACTGGATTGTAAACAAGGTGGGAGAGCAGGAAACTGATTGGATGACTAACCAATCATGAGGGACGGACTGCGGGGATATAACTAGACATGCCCAGGCATCATCCCTAAAGATGGCATTGAAATGTCAATTATAACCGATACCTAGAAGCCAGAGAAGAGTTTATTTGTCATATATGCCGGGAAAGTACTACATACTTTTTCAAGAAACCAGGATTCTAACTCCAAATTATTTTCTAGTGCTACCCCAAGAGAAAGATTATTTGTGATGCACCACATTCATAAAGCGTCTTTAGTATTACTGCACATGTACATTGCAGAGAAGATGGTAGAAAGGACAAACAGCACAAAGGGTGAGATTCTGTCAAATGGGTTAATGAGACAGTTAAAGTGTGATTTCAGTTTGCATTATGTGTTGCTAATAGCAGGGCTGTGGAACATGCACAGCAAGTCCGGTTGTAATAGTGGGGAGAGAAACAGTCAGTATCACAGATGGATGGCTTCCAGCAGGAATTGCCAGCCCTAATACAGACAAGGAAAACAAATGAGTTAATGTTGATAAATTTTATAGCATATTTGTAGGCTGCACTATGCCTGTATGACTGCAAATTGTCCTTCAAGTTTGTTGTAACTTTGCAGGTGACCACAGATAGAAAGGTCAGAGTGGGAAGGGATGTTAAATCTGTGTTTGCACATTATAAAAGTTCCTGCTCCTGATATTTCAACATACAGGTCTTTCCTAGCTTATGAGTACCTGACTTATGTACAACCTTGTACACATGAATAACAAGCAACACACATAAAAGTTGCTGGTGAACGCAGCAGGCCAGGCAGCATCTCTAGGACGAGGTGCAGTCGACGTTTCAGGCCGAGACCCTTCGTCAGGACTAACTGAAGGAAGAGTGAGTAAGGGATTTGAAAGTTGAAGGGGGAGGGAGAGATCCAAAATGATAGGAGAAGACAGGAGGGGGAGGGATGGAGCCAAGAGCTGGACAGGTGATAGGCAAAAGGGATATGAGAGGATCATGGGACAGGAGGTCCGGGAAGAAAGACAAGGGGGGGAGGACCCAGAGGATGGGCAAGGGGTATATTCAGAGGGACAGAGGGAGAAAAAGGAGAGTGAGAGAAAGAATGTGTGTATAAAAATAAGTAACAGATGGGGTACGAGGGGGAGGTGGGGCATTAGCGGAAGTTAGAGAAGTCGATGTTCATGCCATCAGGTTGGAGGCTACCCAGACGGAATATAAGGTGTTGTTCCTCCAACCTGAGTGTGGCTTCATCTTTACAGTAGAGGAGGCCGTGGATAGACATGTCAGAATGGGAATGGGATGTGGAATTAAAATGTGTGGCCACTGGGAGATCCTGCTTTCTCTGGCAGACAGAGCATAGGTGTTCGGCAAAGCGGTCTCCCAGTCTGCGTCGGGTCTCGCCAATATATAAAAGGCCACATCGGGAGCACCGGACCCCAGCCGACTCACAGGTGAAGTGTTGCCTCACCTGGAAGGACTGTTTGGGGCCCTGAATGGTGGTAAGGGAGGAAGTGTAAGGGCATGTGTAGCACTTGTTCCGCTTACACGGATAAGTGCCAGGAGGGAGATCAGTGGGGACGGATGGGGGGGACGAATGGACAAGGGAGTCGCGTAGGGAGCGATCCCTGAGGAATGCACCTACGCTCTGTCCGCTAGAGAAAGCAGGATCTTCCAGTGGCCACACATTTTATCAGTATCAGTATTAAAGTGGAATAAAGGGAATTACAGAGATGTGAGAGAGGAATGGCCAAAGTTGATTGGAAGGGGACACTAGCAGAGATGACAGCAAAGCAACAATGGCTGCAGTTTCTGGAAACAATTTGGAAGGTGTAGGACAGATACATTCCAAAGTAGTAGTAGTATTCTAAAGGGAGGATGAGGCAACTGTGGCTGACATAGGAAGTCAGAGAGGACATACAACATAGCAAAAATTAGTTTGTAGTTGGAGGATTGGGAAGCTTTTAAAAACCAGAGACAACTGAAAAGTAACATCAGAAAAGACAAAATATGAAGGTAAACTAGCCAGTAATATAAAAGAGGATACAAAAAGTTTTTTTTCCAGGTATATAAAGAGTAAAAGAGAGTCGAGGGTGAATATCAGACCACTGGAAAATGATGCTAGAGATAGCAATAGGGGACAAACTTAATAAGAATTTTCCTTCAGTCTTCACTGTGGAAGACTCCTTGCCAGAAATTCAGGGGTAGAAGTGAGTTTAGTTGCTACTATTGATGAGAAAGTGCTTGGGAAGCTGAAAGATCTGAAGGTAGATAAGTCACCTGAACCATATGATGTACGCCCCAGAGTTCTGAAAGAGGAGGCTGAAGAGATTGTGGAGGAATTAGTAGTGGTTTTTCAAGAATTACTAGATTTTGGAATGGTTCTGGATTGCAAATGTCACTCTACTCTTTAAGAATAGAGAGAGGCAGAAAAAGGAAATTATAGGCGAGTTAGCCTGACTTCAGTGATTGGGAAGATGTTGGAGACTATTACTAAGGATGAGATTTTGCAGGCATGATAAAATAGGCATAAATCAGCATGGTTTTCTTAAGGGGAAATCTTGCCTGACAACTGTGCTGGAATTCTTTGATGAAATAGTAAGCAGGTTAGACAAATTAGAGTCAGTGGATGTTGTTTACTTGGATTTTCTAAAGGATTTTAACATGGTGCTGCAAAATGAGGCTTAACAGTTGAGAGCCCATGTTATTTTAGGAAAGATACTAGCATGGATAGAAGATTTGCTAACTGGCGGGAGGCAAAGTGGGAATAAAGGGAGCCTTGTCTGGTTGGCTGCCAGTGACTAATGATGTTGCATAGGGGTCGGTGTTGAGACCACTTCTTTTCACGTTATATGTCAATGACCAAGTCAAAGATAGATGGAAAGGCAGGTAACGTTGAGGAAATAGGGAACAACAGAAGGACTGAGACAGATTACGGGAATGGACAAAAAAAACAGATGCAATATAGTGTAGGTAAGTGTATAGTCATGCCCTTTGGTAGAAGAAATAATTTTCTTAGCAGGTAGAAAAAATTCAAAAATAAGATGTGCAGAGGGACTTGGGAGTCCGCATGCAGGATTTCCTAAAGGTTAATTTGCAGGTTGAGTTGATGCTAAGGAATGTAAATGCAATGTTACCATTCACTTTGAGAGGACTTTAATAGAAAATGATGTAATACTGAGGCTTTATAAAGCATTGGTCGGACCACACTTGAGAGTATTGACAGCAGTTTTGGACTACTTATCTAAAAGATATGTTGGCATTGTAGGAGGTTGGGAAGGAAGTTGGGGAGAATAGTTCAAAATCAGAATCAGGGTTAATATCACTGGCAGATATTGTGAAATATGTTGTTTTGCAGCAGCAGTATATTGCAATACATATTAAAAGAATAAATTACAATATATATTTCTTACTGTAATGATATACATAAATTTAGTAGCGCAAAAAGAGAGCAAAAATAAAAGTAAGGTAGTGTAAATGGGTTTACTGTCCTTTCAGAAATCTGATGGCAGTGGGGAAGAAGCAGTTCCTGAAATATTGAGTATATGTCTTCAGGCTCCTGTATCTCCTCCTTGATGGCAGCAATAACAGGGCATGTCCTGAGTCACGTGGTTCTTAATGATGGATGCTGCTTTTTTGAGCCATCGCCTTTTGAAGATGTCCTTGATACTAAGGAGATTAGTGCCCATAATGGAGCTAAGCTTGCAACTTTCTGCAGCTTTTCCAAAATTATGCAGTGACCTCTCCATACCAGACGGTGATGCAACCAGTTAGAATGTTCTCCATGGTACATTTGTAGAAATTTGCGATGGTCTTTGGCGACATACCAAATCTCCTCAAACTCTTAATGAAATATAGCAGTTATTGTGCCTTCTTTGTAATTGCATCAATATGTTGGTCCCAAGATAGATATTCAGAGATGTTGACACTCAGAAACTTGAAACTGCTCACCCTTTGCACTTCTGATCCCTCAATGAGGACTGGTGTGTTCTCTCAACTTCCCCTTCTTGAAGTCCACAATCAATTTCTTGGTCATACTGACGTTGAGTGCAAGTTTGTTGTTGTGACACAACTCAGCCAGCTGATCGGTCTCACTCCCGTATACTCGCTCGTCACCATGTGAAATTTCATCAATGTTTGTGTCATCGTCAAATATATAGATGGCTTTTCAAGTGTGCTAAGCATTAGTATACACGTAGAGAAAGTAGAGCAGTGGGCTAAACACGCATCCCTGAGATGTGCCTGTATTGATTATCAGCTGGAGATGTTATTTCCAATCTGCATTGATGGTTGTCTCCCGATGAAGTCAAGGATCCAGTGTAGAGGCAGGTACATTGTCCCAGGTTTTGGAGCTTGCTGATAAGTACTGAGGTTATGATGGAGTTGAATGCTGAGCTGTAATCAATGAACAGCCAAGTGTAGGTATTGCTATTGTGCAGGTGATCCAAGGCTGAGTGGAGAACCAGTAAGATTGCATCCACTGTAGCCCTCCTATGGCGACAGGAAAATTGCAGCAGATCCAGGTCCTTGTTAAGGCAGGAGTTGATTCTGGCCATGACCAACATCTCAAAGCACTTCATCACAGTAGATGAAAGTCATTGAGGCAGCTCACCCTGCACTTCCTGGGTACTGGTATAACTGTTACCTTTTTGAAACAGGTTGAAACCTCCAACTACTTTGACCTTGAACACTCCGCGCCAGTTGGTTGACACAGGCTTTCGGTGCTTTAATCGGTACATCTTGACACCTTGAAAGGGTTCACCCTCATGAAATATATTCTGATGTAGGCATCTGAGACAGAGATTACAGAGTGGTCACCAGATACATAGCCATAGTCATACTTTATTAATCCTGGGGGAAATTGGTTTTTGTTACAGTTGCTCCATAAATAATAAATAGTAATAGAACCATAAATAGTTAAATAGTAATATGTAAATTACGCCAGTAAATTATGAAATAAGTCCAGGACCAGCCTATTGGCTCAGGATGTCTGACCCACCAAGGGAGGAGTTGTAAAGTTTGATGGCCATAGGCAGGAATGACTTCTTATGACGCTCAGTGCTGCATCTCGGTGGAATGAGTCTCTGGCTGAATGTACTCCTGTGCCCAACCAGTACATTATGTAGTGGATGGCAGACACTGACCAAGATGGCATGCAAGTTAGGCAGCATCCCCTTTTCAAACACCACCGTCAGAGAGTCCAGTTCCATCCCTACATCACTGGCCTTACGAATGAGTTTGTTGATTCTGTTGGTGTCTGCCACCCTCAGCCTGCTGCCCCAACACACAACAGCAAACATGATAGCACTGGCCACCACAGACTCGTAGAACATCTTCAGTATCGTCCGGCAGACGTTAAAGGACCTCAGTCTCCTCAGGAAATAGAGACGGCTCTGATCCTTCTTGTAGACAGCCTCAGTGTTCTTTGACCAGTCCAGTTTATTGTCAATTCGTATCCCCAGGTATTTGCAATCCTCCACCATGTCCACACTGACCCCCTGGATGGAAACAGGGGTCACTGGTACCTTAGCTCTCCTCAGGACTACCACCAGCTCCTTAGTCTTTTTCACATTAAGCTGCAGATAATTCTGCTCACACCAAGTGACAAAGTTTCCTACTGTAGACCTGTACTCAGCCTCATCTCCCTTGCTGATGCATCCAACTATGGCAGAGTCATCAGAAAACTTCTGAAGATGACAAGACTCTGTGCAGTAGTTGAAGTCTGAGGTGTAACTGGTGAAGAGAAAGGGAGACAAGACAGTCCTCTGTGGAACCCCAGTGCTGCTGATCACTCTGTCGGACACACAGTGTGGCAAGCACACGTACTGTGGTCTGCCAGTCAGGTAATCAAGAATCCATGACACCAGGGAAGCATCCACCTGCATCACTGTCAGCTTCTCCCCCAGCAGAGCAGGGCGGATGGTGTTGAACGCACTGGAGAAGTCAAAAAACATGACCCTCACAGTGCTCGCTGGCTTGTCCAGGTGGGCATAGATACGGTTCTGCAGGAAGACAATGGCATCCTCAACTCCTAGTCGGGGCTGGTAGGCGAACTGGAGGGGATCTAAGTGTGGCCTGACCATAGGCCGGAGCAGCTCCAGAACAAGTCTCTCCAGGGTCTTCATGATGTGGGAGGTCAATGCCACCAGTCTGCAGTCATTGAGGCCACTGGGGCGCGGCGTCTTCGGCACAGGGACGAGGCAGGACGTCTTCTACAATACAGGAACCCTCCGGAGCCTCAGGCTCAGGTTGAATACATGGCGAAGTACTCCACATAGCTGAGGGGCACCGGCTTTGAGCACCCTGGTACTGACACCATCCGGTCCTGCAGCCTTGCTTGGGTTGAGACGTTTCAGCTGTCTTCTCACCTGTTCAGCCGTGAAGCTCACCGTGGTGGTTTCGTGTAGGGAACGGGTATAGTCATGAGAGCTGTCAAATCTGTTAAAGAACAGGTTAAGTTCATTGGCCCTGTCCACACTGCCTTCCGCTCCTCTGTTGCTAGTTTGCCGGAACCCAGTGATGGTCCTCATACCCCCCAAGACCTCTCTCATGTTGTTCTGCTGGAGTTTCTACTCAAGCTTCCTCCTGTACCTGTCTTTAGCCTGATCCTGGCTTTCAGGTCACTCTGTATTGCCCTCAGCTCCTCCCAATTTACCCTCTTTTTAGTGTTCAGGATGTCCTTAATGTCCTTTGTCACCCATGGCTTGTTATTTGAATAACAAAGGACAATTCTTGTCAGAACATTGCAGTCTACACAGAAGTTGATGTAATCAGTGATGCACTCTGTGAGCCCATCAATATCCTCTCCATGTGGCTCACAGAGTGCCTGCCAGTCTGTCACCTCAAGACAACCCTGGAGCGCCTCATAAACCTCCTCCAACCATTTCCTCACTGTCCTCGAGGTTGCAGGTTTACTCTTCACCAGAGGCACGTAACAGGGTTTTAGATGCACCAGGTTGCGATCTGACCTTCCCAGTGGGGGGAGGGGAGAGGAGCTGTATGCATCCTTAACGTTAGTGTATATCAAATCCAGAGTCCTCTCCCCTCTGGTTGTACAGCTCACATACTGCGTGAAGTTGGGCAGTGTTCTAGCCATGGTAACCTTGTTGAAGTCACTCGAGATGGTAATGAGGGCACTCGGGTGCTGGGTTTGTAGTCTGGCTATGATGGTGTAAATGATGTTACACACCGATGTCGGGTTGGCAGAGGGAGGGATGTACACATTAACCACAATTGCATGCGAGATTTCCCTTGGCAGATAATATGGCCGGAGTCCAACAGCAAAAAGTTCAATATCTGGGCTACAGACCCGTTCCTTGATCGTAATATGCCCAGGATTGCACCATCTGTTATTTACCAGAACCGCCAGCCCCCCTCCTTTACGCTTACCGCTCTCAGTGCAATTCCAGTCAGCTCGAACCGTCTGGAAGCCCTCTATGGAAACGGTTTGATCGGGTATGTCCTTGTGCAGTCACGTCTCAGTGAAGCACATGACACTGCTCTCCCGAAATGTTCTCTGACTCCTGACAAGCGCAGTCAGTTTGTCCATTTTATTCCCCAGTGATCTCACATTTCCCATGATAAGAGAGGGGAGACACGGCTTATAACTTCTTTTCTGCAAAAGTCTCTGTTGTCTCGACCCTGTCCTCTTCCCTCGTCTTTTTGATCCCCCTCTGCATCCTCTGTGTCTTTTCCTCCAGATTTTAGCCGGTATGTCCACTGCTCTTTCGCTAAATCAGCGGGCATGAGTGTAATCAATTGGTCCCTGGAATACATAATGCAGCCATCCTGCTGCCACGCTAACGAGACGTGTCCGAATGTAACTAATACTGCAGGTATTCAGACAGGTGTAGTTTTATTATCCCTTTCTTAGTCTGCATAAAAGCATGAATGGCCGTGATGCTTCACTCCCAGATGAGATAAACTCCTTTTATGCATGCGAACACTGCCAGAGCTGATGTGCATTTGTTTTTCGCTCTTAAAAAAGCCTTCCAGGTCATACCTGGACTTCTTGCATAGTTCTGGATCACCAGTCTTGAATGCTATAGATCTAGTCCTCAGCAGACTTCAAGTCTCCTGGTTCATCCATAGCTTTTAGCTATGTCCAGTATGTTTTCAAAGGCACACAATCTCCACACATCTTGAAGTCAGTGACAACTGTGGTGCATTCACATTCAAAGAGGAATTCCTGAACACTGTCCAGTCCACTGACTCAAAGCTGTCCTTAAGCCCTCCTCCGCCATACATCCTTGGTCCTCACCAATGGAGTAGAAGTACAGCTGGGTGATTGGAGTTTCCACAGTGCGGGCATGTGACAATACAGTAAGCATTCTTGATGGTGGTATTACAGTAGTCATGTGTGTTGTCTCCTCTGGTTCCACAGATGATATGTTAGTGGTAACTATTCACAGACTTAACGCTGGCCTGATTGAAATCCCCAGCAATGATAAGGAAGGCAGCAGGGTGGGCTGCTTCATGACTGCTGATCTATGGTGCTCAGCTCTTCTAGTGCCTGCTGATGTCAACCCGAGGTGAAATGTGCACCACTACCAGGATGATTGTGGAAAACTACCTTGGCACATAAAATGGACGACAGTCGACCACTAGATGTTCCAGGTCAGGCAAGCAGGAGTGAGACAGAACCGTCATGTCTGTACATCATGATGAGTTAATCATGAAGCATTCTCTCCTTCCTTTACCTTTAAATGACTCAAATGACTTGTCTTTATGGTGAATAGTGAAGCCATTGGTGCATCACTACATCGAAAACAGCATGGATTAGCCATGCTTCTGTGAAGCAAAATACACAGCAGTCCCCAACATCCCTGTGGTACTGAAATCTTGCTCTGCGATCTTCAATTTTATTTTCCAGAGGCTGCAAATTCACCAGCCGGATAGTTGGCAGAAGGTGTCTAAGGCCTCTGTGTTTCAATCTTACCTGTAGCCCATCAAGCTTCCCCCACTTCCATTTTCTTAACAGGGAACTAGCCGGAGTATTCAAGGACATTTTCAACCTGTCACTGCTATGGGTGGAAGTTCCCACTTGCTTCAAAAAGGCAACAATTACACCGGTGCCTAAGAAGAATAATGTTGGCTGCCTTAATGATTATCGCCTGGTAGCACTCACATTGACAGTGATGAAATGCTTTAAGAGGTTGGTCATGACTAGACTGAACTCCTGCCTCAGCAAGGACCTGGACTCACTGAAATTTGCCTATTGCCACAATATGTCAACGGCAGACGCAATCTCAATGGCTCTCCACACGGCTTTAGACCACCTGGACAACACAGACACCTACGTCAGGATGCTGTTCATCAACTATAGCTCAGCATTTAATACTATCATTCCCACAATCCTGATTTTGAGAAGTTGCAGAACCTGGGCCTCTGTACCTCCCTCTGTAATTGGATCCTCAACTTCCTAACCGGAAAACCACAATCTGTGCGGATTGGTGATAACATATCCTCCTCGCTGATGATCAACACTGGTGCACCTCAGGGGTGTGTGCTTAGCCCACTGCTTTACTCTCTATGTACACTTGACTGTGTGGCTGCATAGCTCAAATACCATCTATAAATTTGCTGACGATACAACTATTGTTGGTAGAATCTTGGGTGGTGAAAAGAGGGCGTACAGGAGTGAGATATGCCAACTAGTGGAGTGGTACCGCAGCAACAACATCGCACTCTACATCAGTAAGATGAAAGAACTGATTGTGGACTTCAGGAAAAGTAAGACGAAGGAACATATACCAATCCTCATAGAGGGATCAGAAGTAGAGAGAGTGATCTGGGTGTCAAGATCTCTGAGGATCTAACCTGGTCCCAACATATCGATGTAGTTATAAAGAAGACAAGACAGCAGCTATATACTTTATTAGGAGTTTGAAGAGTATTGGTATGTCAACAAATACACTCAAAAACTTTTATAGTTGTACCGTGAAGAGCATTCTAACAGGCTGCATCACTGTCTGGTACGGAGGGGCTACTGAACAGGACTGAAAGAAGCTGCAGAAGGTTGTAAATCTAGTCAGCTCCATCTTGGATACAAGCCTACAAAGTACCCAGGACATCTTTAGGGAGTGGTGTCTCAAAAAGGCAGCATCCATTATTAAGGACCTCCAGCACCCAGGACATGCCCTTCTCTCACTGTTACCATCAGGTAGGAGGTACGGAAGCCTGAAGGCACACACTCGTGATTCAAGAACAGCTTGTTCCCCTCTGCCATTCAATTCCTAAATGGACATTGAATCTTTGGACACTACCTCACCTCTTTTTAAAAAATATACAGTATTTCTGCCTTTACACTTTTTGTAATCTATTCAATATACGTAATTGATTTACTTGTTTATTTAATTTTTTTTCTCTGCTAGATTATGTATTGCATTGAACTGCTGCTGCTAAGTTAACAAATTCCACGTCACATGCCGGTGGTAGTAAACCTGATTCTGGGTCTGCCATCCTGTGTCAGTCAATTTTGAAGATCAGTAAGTTTAAAATTATGTTGCTGACTAAAGTGCTCGTGGATGTCAGCTGTAGTGGTCATAAATGAGAATATCTAACGAGCTGCATGCAAAGAGTCACTGCTTATTGGCGCCTTCTTGAGGAACTTACAGGAATGAAAGGGTTCATGTATGAGCACTATTTGATCTCTCTGGGCCTGAGAGGGGATCTCACTGAAACCTATCGAAAATTGGTTGGCCTAATATTTGGGGGGGGAGGGGGGGTTTAGACCAGAGAGCACGGCCTCAGCACAGAGGGATGTCCCTTTAGAACAGATATATAAACATAGAAAACCTACAGCACAATACAGGCCCTTCGGCCCACAAAGTGATGCCGAACATGTCCCTACCTTAGAAATTACTAGGTTTACCTATAGCCCTCTATTTTTCTAAGCTCCATGTACCTATCCAAAAGTCTCTTAAAAGACCCTATTGTATCCACCTCCACCACCGCCGCCAGCAGCCAATTCCACCCACTCACCACTCTGAGTAAAAAACTTACCCCTGAAATCTCCTTTGAACCTACTCCCCAGCACTTTAAACCTGTGTCCTCTTGTGGTAACCATTTCAGCCCTGGGAAAAAGCCTCTGACTATCCACATGATCAATGTTTCTCATCATCTTATACACCTCTATCAGGTCGCCTCTCACCCTCTGTTGCTCCAAAGAGAAAAGGCCGAGTTCACTCAACTTATTCTCATAAAGCATGCGCCCCAATCCAGGCAACTTCCTTGTAAATCTCCTCTGCAGCCTTTCTATTGTACGGGGTCTTTTTTTTTTGTAAGTTAAATTTAAAATGGCTTCTTTGTTATGTGAAATGCTGAGAAAGTCTCTAGCTAGACATTTGCTTGGGTTAGTACAGGCAGCAGGGTGCTATTAGCCAATGGGTGTTCATTTATCGTTTTGTTTTCGGATACCATGCTGTCTCATATGAGTGGGAACAGGGTTTTTGGCGGGGAGTCGGAGGACAGACGGGGAGTCAGAGGAGAGACAGGGAGGACGGTGGACGGGGTTTTTGACGGGGAGTCGGAGGAGAGACAGGGAGGACGGTGAACGGGGGTTTTTGGCGGGGAGTCGGAGGAGAGACGGGGAGGATGGTGGACGGGGTTTTGACGGGGAGTCGGAGGAGAGACGGTGGACAGGGGTTTTTGACGGGGAGTCGGAGGAGAGACGGGGAGGATGGGGGTTTTTGGGGGGAGTTGGAGGAGAGACGGGGAGGACGGTGGACGTGCGGAAAGGCTCCAGTCGATCACTTCGGGTGGTCCCAAGCCATGAGTTGACAGGATCCGGGTGGTCGTCAGGAATCTATTGAGCTCCAACGGTTGTGCAAGAAGAACTTGGACTTTGATAAGTCTGGCGCCTTTTTTTTCCCCCATTACTTCCTTTTCTGTATCGAATTTATATTAATTTCATAGACTTAGTAATATCTATAAAGTGTACTTGGTAAAACGTACTGTGTGCGCTGGCTGATGATTGATATTTGGGATTGATTCGGGCGGCAGTGGTGTACCGACCGACTCAGTGGGAAGCGTTCAGATAGGTGCTGGGCGGGATTTCCCCTAAACATATACGAGCCAATATAACTTAGCATTACACTATGGTTTCCACATCCTTCCTGTAGTGAGGCGACCAGAACCGAGCACAGTACTCCAAGTGGGGTCTGACCAGGATCCTATATAGCTGCAACATTACCTCTCGGCTCCTAAATTCAATTCCACAATTGATGAAGGCCAAAACACTCTACACCTTCTTAACTAGAGAGTCAATCTGCGCAGCTGCTTTGAGCATCCTATGGACTCAGACCCCAAGATCCCTCTGATCCTCCACACTGCCAAGGGTCTTACCATTAATACTATATTCTGCCATCATATTTGTCCTATCAAAATGAACCACTTCACACTTATCTGGGTCAATCATTCTGCTGCCTCTCACTCTGCTGCCAGATGGATAAGGCAGTATTTTTAAATCTTTCGCGCTCTACTGGCTGACGTCACGCGCCTGTGCAGTCTTGCCCCTCTTTTACCCCGAGTAGTAAAAAAGTGCCTTTGCTCTGGAAAGCAGCCGTTCACTCGCAGCCTTCTTGCTCCGAGATGAGGAAGAATTTCTTGAGCCAGAGGGTGGTGAATCTGTGGAATTTATTGGATATATTCAAAGCAGACGTTCAAAGGTTGTTGATTAGTCAGGGCATTAAAGATTATGGGGGGGGGAAGGCAGCAGAATGGGTTGAAAGGGATAATAAATCTGCCATGATGGAATGGCAAAACAGACTTGATGAGCAAAATGGCATAGTTCTGCTATATCTTAAGGTCTATGGGAAACCTGTATTAAAGGTTCAAGATGATATTCACTCCTGGAGCACAGGCAGCGGAGGGTTGACTTTAGAGTGACATATAAAATCACAAGGAGTGTAGATAAAGTAAATGCTCACAGTCTTTGTCCCGGGTAGCGGAATCGAAAACTGGAAGACATGGGTTTTAAGATGAGTGTGGAAGGATTTAAAAGGGACGTAATAGGAAATCTTTTCCACACTGAGGTGGTGTATATGGAACGAACTGCCAGAAGAAGCAGTGGAGGCTTGTACATTTAGAACACAACAGTACAGGCCCTTTGGCCCATGATATCGTGACGACCTTTTAACCTGCTGTAAGATCAATCTAACCCTTCTCTCCTTCATAGCTCTCTATTTTTCTATCCTCCATGTGCCTTTCTAAGAGTTTCTTAAATGCCCCTAATGCATCTGCCTCTACAAATGGTTACAACATTTATAATGTTTGAAAAACTTTTACACGGGTACATGTGTAGAAAAGGTTTAAGAGGGATATAGGCCCAAAGTAGGCAGAAAAAGACAGCTGAGACAGACATCTCAGTTGGCATGGATGAATTGGACTGACAGACCTGCTTCCATGCTGTATAACTCTACATATTTCAATATGATACTACTACAGTCAAGATAGCTTATGTATAGTTTTGGTCTTCACATGACAGGAAAAAGTAATCGTAATGGAGAGGCTGTGGAAGAGATTAAAGACTTGTCAGGACTGGAAAATTGTAGTCACAAGGAAGGAATGGATAGGCTCAAGTCGTTTGCTTTAAAACAGGGGTACATGAGAAGAGAATTAATTAAGGTATATAAAATTTTGAAGACTAGGAACAAGTAAATAGAAAATAATTATTTTCCTTCAGCAGGAGTCAAAAATCTGGTATATGGATTGAGACTATAAGATATAGGAGCAGAATTAGGCCATTTAGCCCACTGAGAATGCTCCGCTATTTTATTATAGTTAATCCATTTTCCCTCAGCCGTAATCTCCTGTCTTCCCCCCATAACCCTTCATGCCCTGACCAATCCAGAATCTATTAACCTCTGCCTTAAATATGCATATAAACTTGGCTTCCACAGCCACCTGTAGCAACTAATTTCACAGATTCGACTCTTTCTGGCTAAAGAAATTCCTCCTCAACTCCATTATGAAAGGACACCCCTCTTTTCTGAGGTTGTGTCATCTTAAAGCAAAAGTGCTAAAGGGGAACTGGAAAAGTACTTTTCGTCCACAGGTTGGTATGAATAAGAACCCACTGCCTGAAAAAGTGATAAGAGGGAGAAACTCTTGTTTAAAATGTGTACTTGAAAAGCCATAACTTGTAAAATACTGAATAATGCTGTAAAATGGGATTCGACTGAGTTGCTCCATTTTTATTCAGCACAATAGCCTGATTGTTCTTTTTCCATAATTGGCCTAATGACAATTGAACTTTGTAGGAAACACAATTAAGATCTGCACAACAGCATTTCTGACAAAGGTATCTTAAACTCCCAATTATTTTTAGCATAACATTTTCCTGCCTTTTGCACATGCCACACTTATATCATTACTTCCCCAGATAAAGCATAATCTGCATATGAAAATTTAATAAGATCAGCAAAAGTATACAAAGATTCACATAATTATAGTCTATATTTTTCTGGCCAAAACAAATAGCTTTTGAACCTATGGCTGTGCTATCAACACTCCCTAATCAGGAGACAGGAGAGATTACAGATGCCAGGAACTCAGCTGAGACTGTTATTTACCTTAAAGGCCAGCAGGGGGTAGCCAAACCCACATTAAACTCTTGCTACTGTATTCTCCATTTCAAAAGAACTGAGTGAGGAACTAATGCATAACATTTATATAATACATTTACCTTTACAGAAGAAAAAAAGTATTTTACGAGACAAGAGGTGAAACTGGCTACCATGTCAAAGAAAGTGTTATGGAAAGACAATGATAAATATGTGCTGTTTCTATCAAAATAAAGAAACAATTTCTCCACAGTAAGCCACAACCATTCTGCTGGCCACAAGAAACATAATCTAGATATAAACTAAAGACTGCTATAGTATAGAACATAAAAATGGATAATTTATAAGTAGAAAGGTCAGGCAGGGCAATACTAAGTGTAAATGACAGAAGCAACTATCTGAAACAATGCAGGCATTCCTATAGCCTCTGAGTATTTAAGTCAAAGCACTACTGTTCCCACAAAAGGGGTGCAATGGGGAAAAAAGAGAAAATAGATGGATTTGCGAGGCATGGTAATACAATATATAGTAATTTAGAAAAGAACTGACCATTATCTTCACTGGATTACAGTTAACTACATACATGAACTCTACACAGACTGCATAATTTTCATAACAGCAAGACTTTCACAAACCCAAATCACTATTGGTGGTTTAGTCACCTAAGGCTTGTAAAACCATCTTAGCTCCAGCGCATCTTTGAAAATAGCTTTGAAAATTACTTTGGCGATATCTTGCCATTTCTGGCCAATAATTCTGATGCACATAGATTTTTCACGTCTTAAAAAAAATGAAAGTGGGCAATTCAAACTAGCTTCCAAGATTAAACAGTAGCCACAGCAGATCTGAAGTGCACTTTAGTTTAAAACAGTTATTGTTTAACCATTAAACTGTCAATACATGAAGGAAGCTTTCATGCCTAAACTTTTGGCATCTGGAAATGCAGGTGTGATGTCCTAGTTTAAGTTTGCCTAAAGACAGTGTTACCTGTACAAGTCTTTGCTGAATGGGCTCTAGACTCTTGAATTTCCTTTGAATAGCTCTCCTCTTCAAAGATTTTCCTCCTTCTTCAGCAACTCTAGAGTTTCCTTTTCATTGAACAACCTGTTTTGGTTTTAAACCTAAAGGTGTTCATTTAACTTTATGGCAAGCATTTTCCTGATGTATCCTGATGTCTCATTCTGAAATGTCAACTATCCAATTCCCACAGATGCTGGCTGACCTGCTGAGTTCTGCCAGTATTTTTGGGCACGTTGCTCAAGAATTCTAGTACAGGTGTCCCCTGCTTTCCCAGTGTTCGCTTTACGACATTTCGCTTTTAGTACCTGTTTTCACCAACTGAAAGGGGATTTTCGCTTTTACGAAAAAAGACACCCGCTTTAAACTTCTGTTTACCCCAAGAAAGACTACCACAACGATGAAGCCTTGCGCAGGCAGGTGTGTGCGCATGCGTGTACATGCCGATTTTTTTTTTCTACAAATCAGTTTTGGCTCAATCTTCCCAATTCTGATAAGTGAAACTACACTGTATTACATTATTTCTACTTTATATAGGCTGTGTATTTATCATGTCATTCCTGCTTTTACTATATGTTAGTGTTATTTTAGGTTTTATGTGCTATTTGGCATGATTTGGTAGGATATTTTCTTGGGTCTGGGAACGGTCAAAAAATTTTCCCATATAAATGAATGGTAATTGCTTCTTCGCTTTACGCCATTTCGGCTTACGAAACGTTTCATAGGAACGCTCTACTTCCGGATAGCGGGGGAAACCTGTTAACAGGATCTGTTATGTCCCTGAGCTGCCAGAGGAAGTGGTGAGATAGGTATTGTACATTAAAATATTTAAAAGGCTCTTGGAGCAGGTATATGGAAAGGGAAGTTTTAAGGGGACACGGGCTAAATGTTAGCAGGTTCAACTAGCTTAGATGGGCACCTTGCTCAGCATGGACCAAAGGGCTTGTTTTGGTGCCCTATGAGAGATATATCTGTCTGGTTGGCAAAATGTTGGGGCTCAACTTTGTACACTTTTTATAAATGAAAGATGAAGGATGATTCTAAATTTGTTGATGACACAAAGGAAGCATGTTGTGAAGCTGACCCAAGGAGGCTACAAAGGAATATAACAGAAAAAGATTTGGTAAATGGAATATAATGTGGAAAAACATTAAAAATGCCCATTTTCATAGGAAAACTAAGGAAACATATTACTGTCTCTAAATAATGGGTGATTGAAGAGTTCTGAAGATACAAAAGAATCAGGGTGTTATAGTGAATGGCAACCTAATAGTGTGCAAGTCACTATGTAGATTAACAGAATGTTAATGTTTATTGCTGGGGAACTGAATAGAAAATTAGTGAGATTGTGCTCCAGTTGTGTAAGGCATTGGTGAGACCATATCTAATGCCCTGTGCCCAGTCTTGGTGCTCTTACTTCAGAGATGCAAATATGGTTCAGTGAAGGTTTACTAACGTGATAACTGGAATAAAGTCAAGTAGACTATGCCTGTATCTACTGTCATTGAGGAGGGAGACGGAGATTTGTTTAAAACAAGATCCTGAGGGGTTCAAACAATATGGATACATTAGCATCTAGTTGAAATCCAGCAGTTACCTTGATATGGAATACAATGAGATAAAAAGCCTATAGTGGGATGGTGTCAAGACAACAACCTGCCAATAAGCAAAATGAAGGAACTGATCACTGACTTCAAAAGGCAAAATGGAATTCATCCCCATGTATATCTATGGTACTGAGGTGGGGATGGTTGAGAACTTCAAGTTCTTAAGTGTAAGTTTGTCCTGGTCCAAGAATACTCACGACGGTACCAAGCTGTGACCTCTATTGAGTTGCAGATCAGAGATTTAATAGTTGTTTTTTTAAAATTGTTCAATTGTTTTATTTTTAATATTTTTTAGGTTCATAAGGATGGCTCTGGTGATAAGACAGGAGCTAGGGGTCAGGTTACAGTTTAGGAACAGGGATGTGGGGAAATTAGAGGTCATGCCAGAGGCTAAGTCTCCATTTTGCACTTGTAGACCAGTGATGTGGACGTGAGTCATCCGTTGTTGGATGTTGGAACTGCAGAGGGCCACCCAGATCAGCGAGCTGTTGGTAGATTCCAGACTCAGTGATTCATGCAGGCAGAAGGAACAAGCTCCAATGACCGCCGGGTTCGCGAATCAGTGAGACCAGAGTTTGAGGCCTAGTGTTCAGTGATCAACATGCCTTGTGGTCGATCCACAGATGAGAGATCTGTTAATTCTTCCGGGCCTAAGAGGGGGAGTTGGGGATTTGGTGCTACTGTCGCTCGTCTTTTCTGCGAATGAGGGGGTTGGGGATTGTTATGCTTGGAGGATCGTTGATTGCAGCTGATTTTTGTTGTGGGCGGGGGGGGTGGATTCTGGAGTCAGCAAGCTTTGTTTCTTTTTTTTTATCCTGGGTTTTTTTTGGGGGGGTCGGAGTTGATGGCTTTCCTTTCATCAACACCTATGGTCTTTCTCTATCTAATGACTATCTGGAGTAGACAAATATCAGAGTTGTATTATATATGCATACTTTGATAATAAAATAAACCTTTGAACCTTTAAAATACTACTACTTCTGTGGGATATACCTATCATGCACCTTCTGAAATTTCAGCCATTGTTGCTCTGCCGTCACCCCTGGTAGCGTCCCCTACCAATCAAGTTTGGTCAGCTCCTCTCTAATTCCCTTTCCTTCACTATAAATATTGACACATTTGACTTTAGCTTCTCCCTCTCAAATTGCAGGGTTGTTATATCATATTATGATCACTGCCTTCGAAGGGTTCCTTCACCTGAAGCTCCCTAATCAAATCTGGTTCATTATATAACACCCAATTCAAAATAGCTGATCCTCTAGTGGGCTTAACCACAACTTCTTTTCTAAAGCCATCTTGCAGGCATTCTGCAAATAGTCAAAGATAATTTCTTGATCTGCTAATCCACCTTGTCACTGCCCTTGCATTTTATGCAATCTGAACTTTTTCTGCAGCTATAACACTATATTCTCTGTTATCTTTTACTTTATACTACCCTGACGTACCTGCATATGATGTAACCTGTCTGCATGGCAGGTAACCAAAGCTTTTACACTGTATTTTCAGGTTGATAATAAACCAGTCCAACTCAAGCTGAATGCTTAAAAACAAAAATGTGCTGGAGCTTGCCAGTTTGTCAACTAGTTGCTAACCTACTTGCACAAATTTGAAAGTGCTCTCTATTTCTCCTGCTAAAGCCTGCCAGACAGATTAAATTGGAATGCTTCTATCCTCTCAGATCCAGTGCTCTGAGATCCTTAGGCCAATGCTGCTTTTAGCAAAACGATTACAGGAACCTTCTCACTGGTAAACTAACTCAGTGAAATGAATTTAAACACACACAAAATAAAATACATCATACTGTTTGATCACAGTAAATCTTCAGCAACTGAAACAAAACATCTCAAGTTTTCCATATTTTACATGTTCTATCTGTCATTGCACTTCCTGCAAGAATATATTTAGCCAGTCGATATATTTGCAAATTTTTTTTTAAATTAAGAACAGATATTATATGGATGAAACAGAGTGTCCAAATGAATTGGATAGATACTAAAAATATCTGAATGAATGTAATAATGGATGCATTAAAATATATGTTCTTTCAAGGATGCAGTTTGTTTTAATGGAGGCTTATTTGGTAAACAGCAGTTTGTTCAGGAACAATTTTTCATTGTAGACCATTAAATTTCCAAAAACCCTTACAAGTCTCTGCAACAACAGAATATGGGAGCAGCAATAAAAGCTTACTTCAAAACAACAAATACACAGCCAGTCTCTGAATAAGAACAATTATCCCATGTTTTGTGATATTCATTCTTCCTAATTTTTCTTCTAAACTGCAGTATTTACAATATCTACTATTGTGCTTTTGTGGGTAATAGGTTATGGGTATACACACTTTAATGAGCTAGCCTTGCTGGAGTAGAGCTCACTGATGACCATGTTAATTTTCTGCAAGGATAACACACACTGCAACTGCACTTAACATTTCTTAAGAAAACGATGAGGTTTCTCTAGGGCCTTGACTGGCTGACCTGACTTGACACAGAACAAAAGGCACCCACAGTTTAAAAAAGTGTGGATCAAATAAAAATGAGCTTACCTCTCTTCAATCCTGTTCTTGTCCATCAGTGGCTGTTTGATCCACTGATTGACAAGGCGTTGTCCCTGAGAGGTCTTGCACTTGTTCAATAAACCAGCTAGTGACTGAGTATTGCTAGAATCTTCTGATGAGCCCTTGGGTTAAAAAATATGCCAGTCATATGAATACAAATTGAATAACAGCAACGGTATAACATTTTAAAAAATGTGGATCAGATGCAATATGATGAACAGGTAAAATAAAAAAAAGAAACAAAATAGTGTCTTTGCCCAACTTTCTTTGGAATTTAACTCCAATATCTGTCCCTTTTGTTCCAAAAGGTAACATATCTGCATTTCAATGTATAGACGTATTGCTGAAGTAGACATGAGCAATTTGCTCCAACGCAAATTCATTTAAAACTAAATTGATATTGTTTTATTATGTTCTTTGACCTTGTATTAAATTTCTCAACAATTGCAACTTTAAGACCAAACGCCTCATATTAGATTTCTGAATTAACTGCAGCAAATCTTACTCAAAGAACATGATTTGGTGAATATCAGACAAAATATGACAATAGGTAAGCCAAAAAGAGCTTATCAATTGAAATTAAAATCTAGCCTTGTATGCCAGTTCTTAATAATAACTTCTAAGTTACAGCACATCAAGTGGTCATCCAGGAATTTTTTTGAATCAGTTTGGGATTCTTTCTTTCCCTTTTCAAATACTTTATTGCACAAAGCACTATGCATTAATTCTCACACACGCCGCAAGATTAGAACTATTCACTAAATCACTACAGCATGAACTATGAAGAGAACTTTCTCTCATATTTCAAGCTGTTACAGCACTTGGGACATGATCCACAGCAACTACAGACTGAGATCTTCTCTGCTCTCTCTAAATAAGAATACAGAAGCCTGAAGGCACACACTCAGCGATTCAGGAACAGCTTCTTCCCCTCTGCCATCCGATTCCTAAATGGACTTTGAAGCTTTGGACACTACCTCACTTTTTTTAATATACAGTATTTCTGTTTTTGCACAATTTTTAAAATAATCTATTCAATATATGTAATTGATTTACTTGTTTATTTATGTTTTGTTTTATTTATTTTTCTCTCTCTGTTAGATTATATATTGCATTGAACTGCTGCTGCTAAGTTAACAAATTTCACATCACATGCTGGTGATAATAAACCTGAATCTGACACTGATGTCTTCAGACAGGGTCAGGCTGCATATCTTACCTGGAAAAGATTCAGTGCACTGACTGCTGCATTGTCCAGCCTCATGTATTCGTTCAGATCAAAGGCCGTCAGCTCGTATTGACCAAAATTAGTGCTGTCTGACAGGAGATCCAAATATTTAATGACCGCAGAAACAGAAGACATGGCAACCTTCAGGGAAAAAAAAATAAAGAATTCTGAAATTGTTGTCTGTTCATTTTTGCTCTACAGATGACCAGATTAAAATAACGTACATCTACAAGATCATTTCTTGAGTATTTTATTTGCACCTTAACAACAGCGTGCAAGTTGGAGCCTTTTTCCACAATAATAAAGCCCAGTGCTAACAACGATTTTCAGATTTTTAATCAATGAATAACAGATCTTTGTGTGAGGGAATCAAGCATTATGGGGTTAGTGCAGGGAAAGTAGCACTGAGGTAAAAGGATTGATCTTATTGAAATGAGAATCAGATCCCAGGGGCTGAATGGCTTACACCTTCTATTAAGCCAACTTGGTATCTGATATACAGATAGCCATAGCCATGCATGTCTCCAAGCTCGCAAGTTATATACAGTTAGAATTTATGTTTGTCTGACATTGAGAGGATTCTCCCCTTATACATCCCAGAAAACACAACCGATAAAGTTCAAACAGGTCTGTTCAGTCAGGATGGCCTTAAACCTGGGGCACTGTTGCAGGGATTTTTCAATTGAATTCAAAGTGGGTCTGTCCTTAGAAACATCAGAAGAGAAATGTGATGATGATACTTGTGCTCATAAGGTCTAACCCATTATTACTATTGGGTGCTAGGGAAGGCAGGGGAGAAGAAACTCCTTCCAGAAGACTAAAGACAGTCAACTTTTCACTGCCACATTTCTTTCTAGCCCTTTTTGGGATGACTATAAGAAAGGCTTAATAATAGAAGATGCCTGCAAACAAACTGCCCAAAAACTTAAAATTAAATGTGATGAGTAGAGAAGTGACACGCTTAACTTCAGAGTAATCAATGTGTTCCATTCTCTAGCACTTGAATGATTAGCACAAGAATAATGCAACACAAAATCCAGATGTCTCCCTTAGGTGTGTAAGAGGAGGAGCCAGAATACAAGACCCATAATTTGTGAGAATCAAAGAGAGATTCCTAACTTACTTGCTTTTCCATCTCTGGCAGAGCAGCACTTGATACTTGTTCTCCTTTTTTTCCTTTCAGCAGTCGGTTCAAGTCCTGTACAATGTCTTTATTTGTAAATTCACTTTTTTTCCTATCTGTAATTAAAATGCCTCCTCGTTGTACTAC